>NW_028258151.1:2500000-3125000 GCF_053883595.1 Heterocephalus glaber | reverse complement strand
CTATTAAAGGAACACTGCAAGAGGGAACATTTTTCTGTTTGGGCCTTCTCTTAACTTCTTTTACACACAGAATAAGGTGTTAAATTTAATTTACAACCTCTTGGTCTTTGAGGTTGCTGTTAACCTTCAGAATCCATCACACTCTACTTTCCTTAACATCTGCTGATAGCATGACTTATCCATCACAAAGAACATATATTGCTTTACAAAACTCAATTTCTAAATTGGCCTTGAAGAAAAAATTACCCTCAGAGAAGGAATGTGTTTACTTGTGTTTCAAAGCAGATAATCTCAAGAGATCAATGTAGTTCATGCTTCCTTGTTGTATCTGAAAAATGATCAAAAGGCTCCCCATGATAGATTTTCTGTCCCATTGCACTTTTTATCGGATTGTTTCATCATTAAAGTTGTTTTTCTGCCTGAATTTTTAAACAATAAAGAGTAAGACAATTTTATTTTTTTCCACATCTGTTCTTCTATTGTGATAATGTTTCATGTTAATATGCACAATACTTTTAAATTTTAGTATAGATCCTTCAAGTATAATCAACAGTGAAGATATATTGCTGCTTCTTTTAATACAGAAAAGAAATGCTTAAATGATGCTTTCAAGATTGCAGTTATAAGGCTGAAATTAGAAGTTGTGTTCTGCTTTTGATTTATCAACTTTCCATTCATTTTAATTTTTGTTAAAAATTGATTTTTAATTTTGTCTATAAATTAATTACAGAAACAATACATGAATATATTTTACTTATGAAACTCTGAAATAGGCTATCTGTGTGAAAGGCCCCACTGTTCGTCACTACCTTGGTTTTCCACATCCACCCTTATCTACAAGGTCGTGGGCTGGGGATTTAGCTCAGTGGTTCTGCTGGCTGCCTCACAAGTGCAGGGTCCCAAGTTTGATCCCCGGTACAAAAAAAAAAAAATTCATTACAAGGTCGCACTTTTGTGCATTTTGTTTTCTGATGTCCATTTATGCATTGACATATTTATGCCGCTATAGATATCAACCCTATTTTTACCTAAATGTTATATTGTATGTCATATTTGACAAGATCAGTTTTAAATTCAAACTATGTCTTGGAAGTGTAATGCTTTACTGCCTATATCCCATGCCTGGCTGCCTCTGTACAACATAGCATCAGTGATGAGAGCTACTTTAGGAGTTTCTAATTTATTTTATACTGTAATCTGTGCTTCAGTATTCCTCCTTATATACCCCTTCTTGACTGCATCTCTGACCACCTAGCCCATACTGTTAACTGTCTTCTTTTCTTTAGATGATTCTCTTGTACGTTCTTCATGACACACCTCTCTACCTGTTTGCTTTTTGTCTGTCACTCTAGTCAGAAAATAGGCATCATAAAACATGCTTTAAACTTGTCATTCCTTGTTTCACTTTTGATGCCTCCTGTGTGTGCATATAGTATATCCAACAAATATTAGTGAATGTTGTGCAAAAATGAAGCTTTTCAGATATCTTTTTAAAGAATTATTCCTCTTCCTATTTTCTTTATCAATTAATAAATATTTCTAACAATTAATTGGCCTAATATGGGAATTTGAAGGGAAGATACTTAACCTTGTTAAGTACCAAGGCTCATTACAAATAAATAATTATACTTCTAAGAGTAATCTTTTACCCTGAGAATCCTAATCAAAGGCATTTTGTTTTACTCTTCTTAGGCACAGTTTTAGACATATTATGTTCTTGCTTTGACTCACTAATTAACAGGATGTCAAAAATGCTTCATCACATCTGACCCATAAAATAAGTCAATGATAGTTTTTTTCACTTCAAAAGTAGGCTTATTTTAGACACGAAATCTATTTTTTAAATATTTTCTGTAAAATGGTGTACAAATTTTTTGTTTGAAAGGTTGATAATTTACAAGTTCTTGGAGTAGTTCTCAAGTTTGGATTTTGAATATTTCATTATGTCTGAGGACTACATTCCCTAAAGAGTCAATGGTCCCTGCTTTAAATTATCCCATAATTTTTCTCTGTGGAACTTATAGGATCATTCATATGGTAATGTCAGGTCTATAAAGGATCGTATTTGCTTTTTAAAAAATGTTTCAGGGATTTTTTGGTCCCCCCCCCCACCCGCCGACAAAACTGGGTATTGAACCCAAGCCCTTGTTGGGTTCATCCCCAGCCCTTTTGTTGTTGTTCTTCTTGTTGTTAATTTTGAGACAGAGTCTTATTAATTTATGAAGTTGTCCAAACTAGATTTGAATTTAAGATTCTCCTGCTTTACATCCCAGAGCACTAAGATTCCAGGCATGAGTCACCACGCCCAGGGTTTTGACTATGAGTTTTCATTGTAACTTCTTAACCATTGATTAACTGTTGCTAAACAATTTTATCAGTCCATTTGTAATTTATTTGCCTATCTTGTAATTGAAAACAAAAGCTTTTAGGGTCTGAACTTTCCCATTTTTCAGTATTTCACATTGATTTATTAGAGTTGGGAATAGCAATAATCACATCTTGACTGAGATTGATGCTTATTTTTTTCCTCAAAGCAAAATAATTGAAGTGATTCCTTTCCTTTGATTCAGTTACTCTTATTTCTTCATATTTAGAACATCTTCCCTTCCTTTCATCATTCTTATTGCAAATCCTGATTTCATTTGCCTCACATCATAGCCTCTACCAAGGATAAAACCAGTGCCCTGGCCATTGCATCACTGTCACCATGGTCTCTGTGCCGTGTGGGTGGCTTGCCTGTTACTGTAGACATTCAATGCAATTACACAAAAGAGCATTGCTATTGGATCTTCAGCCTTTCCCTCCAGGGACTAGCCTAATGATGGAGTTCTTTCAGGAGATTCAAACTGGGCTAGAATGGGAGAAGCCTAATATGAACTGGAATTTATTTTCTTAAGATTATAAGAAAGGAGCAACAATAATAAAGAGGAGATCTTGTCAGGGGCTTACGCAGTTAAGAGAGAAAATAGACCAAAAATAGCTAACCTTTTAAAACAGTCATGTGATAGTCTTATTATTTGGGCAAAAGGATAGAAGAATCCTTCACAGAGCTGCAGTTCCTAACTGAAGCATTTCTTTTGTATTAAATTCTTTTATTGGTACATTGTAGGTATACAACACAATTACATTTCTCATTGGGAATTGTACCTTTACATAATGCATCTTGGTTTTTATTTTTGCCCCATTCCTAGCCCTCCCTTCACCCCCTCCACCCTTCCCTATTTACAAAGACTTTATTTCCATTTTTTCCATTTCTCAGCATTTTTCCTTTCCCTTCTTGCCTTTCCCCAGGCTCTCCCACTACCCCTACCCCTTTGGACCTTTTCTTCCTATTTTGCATTATCAATTATTCATTCTAATCATTGGTACATTTTAGGTATACAATATAATGACATTCATCATTAGAAATTTGCACCTTTACATAATCTCTCTTGGTTCTTATTTTTCACCCTTGCCCAGCCCTCCCTTCAACCCCTCCATTCCTTCCTATTTACAAAGATTTTGTTCCCATTTTTCCATTTTCTCATATTAATACCATTCCCTTCCTGGCTTTCCCATACCCCTCCCACTTCCTTCCCCTTTGCCCCTTTTCTTCCTATGTCACATTACCTATCATACATTTTACTCCCCATTTACACTTTCAATTTCTCACACCAGAGAAACTATTCTGTGTTTATACATGTGTGTCCTATTTATTTCACTTAAGAGTATCGCTTCAATGTGCATCCACTTAGCTATAAATGTCTCTAATTGCTCATTTTTTATGGCTGAGTAGTATTCCATTTGATAAAAAATCCACAATTTCTTGAGCCAGTCTCCAGTTGATGGGCATTTGGGCTGTTTCCAAGTTTTACCTATCACAAACTGTGCTGCTATGAACATGGGTGCACATATATCTCTGTGGTATGATTCTTTTAATTCTTTGGGGAAGATCCCCAGCAGTGGAATAGCGGGGTCAAATGGAACTTCCAGTCCTAGTTCTTTGAGGTATCTCCATACTGATTTCCACAGTGCTTGCACCAGTCTACACTCCCACCAGCAGTGGAGCAGGGTTCCTCTTTCCCCACAGCCCAGCCAGCATTTGTTATTGGTTCATTTCATGATAGCAGCCGTTCTTTCTGGAGTGAAGTGGCATCTCAGCATTGTTTTCATTTGCATCTCTCGAATGACCAGTGATGTTGAACATTTTTTCATGTATTTATTTGCTGTTTCTACTTCTTTGTCTGAGAAATGTCTGTTCATTTCAGATGCCCATTTTTGGATTGGGTCTTTAAATTTGGGAGGTCTGATCTTTTTAAGTTCTTTATAGATTCGAGATAGTAGACCTTTGTGTGAGGAAGAGCAGGTGAAGATTTTTTCCCACATTGTGGCTTGTCTCTTCACACTGCTGGTGGTTGCTCTTGCTGTGCAGAAGCCTTTTAATAAGAACAGATCCCACTTGTTGATTGTTTGTGCTAGTTCACGGGCAACTGAGGTTTTGTTCATAAAATCTTTTCCTACACCGATGTCTTCAAGAGTTCTACCTAACCTCTGTTCCAAATGGTTCAGAGTTTCTATTTTATTATTTAGATCTTTAATCCATTTGGATTTTAGTTTAGTGCATGGTGAGAGATACAGGTCTAGTTTTAATCTTTGGCAAGTTGAAGCCCAGTTTTTCCAGCACCATTTATTAAAGAGGCTATCTTTCCTCCAGTGAGGGAGTTTGGCTCCTTTATCAAAGATGAGATGGCTGAGTGTGTCTGGCATTGTTTCTGCATCTTCTAATCTGTTCCACTGGTCCTCAGGTCTGTTTCTTTGCCAGTAGCATGATGTTTTTATCATGGTAGCTTTGTAGTAGAGTTGCAGGTGAGGGATTGTGATACCCCCTGCCATGTCTCTGTTACCTAGAATTGCTTTTGCTATTCTGGGTCTCTTCTTGTTCCAAATGAATTTTTGGATTGTTTTCTCAGGATCTGTGAAGTATGCTTCAGGGATCTCAATTGGAATTGCATTGAATCTATATAGAAGTTTTGGAAGTATGGCCATTTTCACTATATTGATCCTTCCTACCCAGGAGCAGGGGATATCTTTCCATTTTCTGATATTTTCTTCAATCTCTCTTTTCAGAGTGCTATTGTTTTCAGAGAAAAGGTATTTGATTTCTTTCATTAGGTTGATTCCTAGGTATTTCAGTTTTTTGGATGCTATTGTGAAAGGAATTATTTGCCCTATTTCTCTCTCAGTGTGTCTGTCATTGGTGTAGAGGAAAGCTATTGATTTTTGTGTGTTGACCTTGAAACCAGCTACTTGACTGAATTTGGTTAAGTCTAGAAGACTTTTGGTGGAGTTCTTGGGGTCTTCTATATAGAGTATCATGTCACCTGCAAATAATGACAATTTGACTTCTTCATTTCCTATCTTTATTCATTTTATTACTTTCTCTTGTCTAATTGCTGTGGCTAATGTTTCCAAAACTATATTGAACAAAGGTGGTGATAGTGGACATCCTTGTCTTGTTCTTGATTTTAGTGGGAAGGATTTCAGTTTTTGACCATTTAGTATGATATTGGCTGTTGGTTTTTCATAGATGGCTTCTATCAGTTTGAGGTAGAGACCATCTATTCCAATTTTTGGTAGGGTTTTTATCATAAATGCATGTTGGATTTTGTCAAATGCTTTTTCTACATCTATGGAGATAATCATATGGTTTTTGTCCTTGGCTCTATTGATATAGTGTATTATATTGATTGATTTGCATGTATTGAACCATCCCTGCATCCCTGGGATGAATCCCACTTGATCAGGGTGTATGATCTTCTTGATGATCTTCTGCATTCTGTTTGCCAGTATCTTATTAAGGATTTTTGCATCTATGTTCATTACTGAGATTGGCCTATAGTTCTCCTTCTCAGTTGAGTCTTTCTCTGCTTTGGGGATCAAGGTGTTGCTTGCTTCCAGGAATGAACTTGGGAGTATTGCTTCCCTTTCAATTTCATTGAAGAGTTTAAACAGTAGTGGCAGTAGTTCCTCTCTAAATGTCTTGTAGAATTCAGCAGTGAAGCCATCAGAGCCCAGGCTTTTCTTAGTTGATAAGTTTTTAATTACATTTTCAATTTCCTTGGTTGATATTGGGTTGTTCAGAATTTTTAGGTCCTCTTCATTCAACTTTGGTAATTCATATGTATCTAGGAATCTGTCCATTTCTTCTGTGTTGTCCATCTTATTGGCGTATAGGTTCTGGAAGTAGGTATTGATGATCCTCTGGATTTCTGCTGGGTCTGTTGTAATTTCACCCTTTCCATTCCTAATTGCATGGATTTGGGGCTTTTCTTTCCTTTTTCTGATAAGATTGGCTAACGGTTTGTCAATTTTGTTGATTCTTTTGAAGAACCAACTCTTGGCTTCATTGATTTTTTGTATCATTCTCTTAGTCTCCATTGCATTGATTTCTCCTCTGATCTTTATAATTTCCTCCCTTGTATGAGCTCTGGGGCTGTCCTGCTCTTCTTTTTCTAGAAGCTTGAGGTTCAGCATCAGGTTGTTTAATTGGGCTCATTCTGTTTTCCTAATATGCGTATTCACTGCTATGAATTTCCCCGTAAGACTGTTTTCATTGTGTCCCATAAATTCCGATACATTGTATTGTCATTGTCATTTAATTGAAGGAACTGTCTGATTTCTTCTTTTATTTCCTGTGACTATTGGTTATTCAGAAGTGTGTTGTTCAATTTCCATGTGTTTTTGAAATTTTTCAAGTTTCTTTTGCTATGGATCTCCAATTTCATCACACTATGGTCTGATAATATACAGGGGATAACTTCAGTTCCTTTGCACTTCCTTAAACATGTTCTATGTGTGAGTATGTGGTCTATTTTGGAGAATGACCCATGTGCAGCTGAGAAGAATGTGTATTGTGATTTTGTGGGGTGGAAGACTCTGTAAACATCTGTTAAGTTCATTTGTTCAAGAGTTCAGTTGAGTTCTAGTATTTCATTACTTATTTTTTGTCTAGTTGATTTATCTACTTATGATAGTGTGGTGTTGAGGTCCCCCACTACAATTGTATTAGTGCATATATGACTTTTCATGTCCATTAGTATTTGTTTTATATAGTTGGGCGCACTAGTGTTTGGTGCATAGATATTTATGATTGTCATCTCTTCCTCTTGGATTCTTCCCTTTACAAGGATGTAGTGTCCTTCTTCGTCTCTCTTAATCAGTATTGGTTTGAAATCTACTTGATCTACAAAGAGGATAGCTACTTCTGCTTTTTTTCGGGTTCCTGTCACATAGAGTATTGTTGTCCACCCTTTAACTTTCAGTCTATGAGTTTCCTTTTGAATTAAGTGTGTTTCTTGTATGCAGCATATTGTTGGATTTTGCTTCTTGACCCATTCTGCCACTCTATTTCTTTTGATTGGTGAATTGAGACCATTAACATTGATGGTTATAACTAATACATATTCCCTTATCCTTGTCATGACTTTTTCTTTTTGTTGGATTCTCCCCCTTTGCATTTAATTTCTTGTTGTGCCTGATGGATTCATTCTGCTCGGCTTCCTTGGGGTTGTGATCCTCATTGTTTGTTCCTAGGATTTTGTGTAAAATTCTTTGGAGTGCTGGTTTGGTATTCACGAAGTTGCTAAGGTTCTCTGTCATGAAAGTATCTTATTTCTCCATCAATTTTGAAAGATAGTTTTGCAGGGTACATCAATCTGGCGTGGGGGCTGTTTTCTTTTAGGGCTTGGAATATGTCACTCCAAGCTCTTCTCGCCTTGAAGGTTTGTGTTGAGAAGTCTGCTGTGATTCTGATGAGCTTTCCTTTGTATGGGATTTGTTTCTTTTCTCTAACTGGTTGTAGAACTTTGTTCTTCTGTTGAGTTTCTGGAATCTTAACAATTATATGCCTATGTGTAGATTTGTTTTGATCAAGGCTATTTGGAGTCCTATATGCCTCACTTATCTGTATGTCAAGCTCTTTCCCCCTGCTTGGGAAGTTTTCTGCCATTACTTCTGTGAAGAGTTTTTTTTATGTCATCTGCACTCTCTCCTGTTTCTTCATTGAGCCCAATCAGTCTTATGTTATTCTTTTTTGCATCATCTAGCAGCTGCTGGATTGATTTCTCATGTTCCCTTATAATTTTGAAGCAATTTTTCTTTTCCTGGTCACTAATTGCAATCTTATCTTCTATATCTGAAATTCTGTCCTCACATTGGCTCATTCTGCTGTGTAGACTTTCAATGGAGTTTTTCATGTCCTGGAAATCTATTTGCATCTGTTTTATGGATTCCATTTGTTTCCTATGTTGGGATTCCATCATATTCCTGAGCTCCTCTCTAGATTTATTAATCATGTCTTGCACTAGGGGCACAATTTCTCCTGTTATGTGAGAAATTATTTCTGATTTCATTTTTTCCAGACCCGCTTTTGTTGCCAGTTCAGTGGGTCCAGGTGGTTGAGTATCAGAGTGTTCCATCTCATTTCCCTTTGGGGTTGCTGTAGGTGATCTGGAAGTCTGGTTTTGAGACTTATTTATGTATTTTCTCATTTCGACTCGGCAGAGGGGGTGGCTGTTGGCACCTGCATGGATTAACTCCTTTGAGCTGGGAGAGATGGGACAGGGGCCAGGAGCAGTGGTAGGGATGGTGGCCCAAAAGTCCTTTTCTGTGGGTTGGGAGCAGTGGGAGGGATGCTGGCCAGAAAGCCCCTTCCTCTGGTCTAGGAGCAGTGGGACGGCACCTCAGAAGCCCCTACCTCTGCGCCGGGAGCAGCGGGACTCAGTACCATCATCTGGTGGTCCGGTGTCCTCTGAGTCTTTGTAATGTGGAACCAGGTGGCTGTACAGAGGAACGGGGGGAGGGGGTTCCAGTGGTTTGTTGCCAGGGCGTGGGCTGATTGGGCATGTTCTGCATGACTCGGGACCTGTGTAGGGCATGCACAGACCTGCCTGTCTGCAGTGGGCTGATTCAGTGTGTTCTATGTGATTTGTGGCCTTGGTAGGGCGTGCGCAGACCTCTAACTGAAGTATTTCTGTGAGCACCAAGGAAGAAAGAAAGTCTGCATTCAGATTTTTCAACATGTTTACAGTCATTGCTCTATGAGACCACTTTTTCTAGAATGTCTTGGTGATTCAGCCAACCAGAGTCAGGACTTTGAAAACTGTTTAACTTCAAGAAATTGTACTAGTTTTATTGTACAGATTGGACCTACTTAAAATATGTAAAAATGTAACTGAGGACATCAAGACTGTCAGTACTTTTAAAAAGAAAGCACACAATTATTTGACAGAATATATGTTCAGTTGTCCAAATTAACATTGTTATGTGTAATTTCTGATATATATCATCTATCTATCTATCTATCTCCAAGATGTCAACATATTCAATTTAATTGGTTAGTTACTAAGATTGCATTTGCTGTTCTGTAGTTGTAGTGCTCAAAAATAACTATTGGGCTGGCACTTTATGTAATCCTTCCTCAGTGAGTACCATTAGAACCAGTTTGGATGTAACTGCACAGGTAAGTAAGATAAGTTTTTGGAGTTTTGTGCCTAAAATGTGAGGATGACATAGGGGCTCCACTTGTCTACTCAGGTGAGAGATCAGTCCTCTAGTAACATAAGTTATGCTGTGCTTCTTGCCCCTTGATTATGTTCACAATGACAAAATAATGAAAGTATTTAACTTTTACTTTTTCAAAACATTAGTCCTCATAAGTTAAAGTAAAATATACCAAAAAAGTCAAATATGTCATAGTTAAAAGAGCAAGCCCCCACTTTAGGATAGTTATTGTTTTTAAGATTTACTATTGATAATTTTTAATTATCAAAGTTTTAATTTTAAAAAAGTAGTATAAAAAGCAATATGAAAATCTTAATTGTCTTTAAAGCAAGCTATAAAATTCAAAATTCATTGGTAGGAAAGTAAGCAAATCTTTATTTACTTTTGGCTTTTCTGCCTTACATTGTACATTACTTTTTGAAATTTTGTGATACCCATAATTTTGTGATTTTCTCATAAAGCTATTATAATTCTAAATGACCTTGTTTCAGTTTTTATTTGAGAAAACTTTCTTTTGTATCCAATAAATATTTCAAAAAAATTTAGAATGTTCAAATTTCACAGTAGAGTCTATGATAGTGAATCTTAAGTGCCTAGTTTTTTGAAAGGGTATTCTTAAATTTGTTAGTGTATAAACGACCACTTTTTAATGGATAAAGTTTACATAATTGTTGTAACTGTTGACAACCCATTATTTCCATTAGCTTGAATTATAGCATTCCTAAAACACTGCCTGATTCCATCAGTGTTAACTGCGAGGGGTAACATTGGGGGTTAAATAACGCCATGTAGTTTTATTATTCCTCTTCCCCTGGTCCTCTAATGTATGAGTTGGCAAGCTACAGCCTATGGCACAAATCCAGACTGCCTACTTTTGTAGAGAAAGTTTTATCAGATATAGTCATGCCTGTTTATGTGTTGTCCCAAGCTGCTTTTGTACTACATACACCTGCAAAATTGAGTCACAATGGAAACCATGATGCCTGCAAATCCAAAAATATTTACTTTATGATCTTTCATAGAAAAAAAATGCAAACTCCTGCCCCAAAGAGTACTTTTCAGCATATTTTTTCTCTCTTGGCACATAGGAAATATTGATTAGGTATCACATTGGAATAAATGAGTGAAAATATTTGCCAGCACGGTCAGGATAGGGTACAGAGAATCAATATCTCCATTAGGCCTAGAAAATTCTCAGTCATTACTTTTTCAAATACAGCTTCCCCTATAATCTGTCTTATCTTCATCTGGAAGTCTGGATGCTGTTTTTCCTATCTTCTTTGTCTTATAACCTATCTTCCATATTTCTGTTTTTTATCACGTGACTGTGGTTTGAACAAGATTTGAGTGTGTTCCCCTAAGAAGGTGGAAAGGTAATCTGTTGATGGTGTTTAGAGATGAGCCTTTGGAGGTGATTAGAATTAGATAAGAACATCAAGGTGGAGCTGCTGTTGAATGTTTGCAGCTTTATAAAAGAAGAGAGAACAACCTAAGGTGACGTGCCTGCACATGTGTGCCTTGGGATACCCTGAACCACCTCAGGACTCTGCTCGCTAGAAGCCAAATGTAAGCCCTTGTCCTTCCATCTCCAGAAATATGAGCCAAAATAAACTTATTATTTATAAAGTCACCCCGCCTCAGATATTTTGTTATAGTAATGAAAAAGTAACAAATATAAGCTTAGTTATCCATTTCAACATGTTGTTCAGTTCACTAATTCTCTCTTCAGTTTTGCCTGACTTGTTATTTAGTTAGTCATATAGTTTAAAGTTTAAATTGCCCTTTTTTCATTGCTAGTGCTTTTATTTGATACATTTTTAATCTGCTCCATTACTTTTCAGTTTCCTATTTTATGCAGACATACTTATGTGTATTTATTTTTTTCTTTAACCTAGTAAACCCAGTTGTTTTATAACTTCTGGCTGATAATTCTTATATTTGAATATTTGTTGGTCTATTTCTGTTCTCTTTTATTTCCTCTTAATTCTCACTCACAGTACTTTATTTTCCATTTTGCTAGGTTATGTGATGTTAACTGAACTTAAAAATTATTGGTGTGGATTCTTTGAGGCTAAGGATAATGACAGATTTCCCCAAATCTTACTTTCATTTTCTTTTGCTTTAACCTAGGATCCCTTACATTCAATGCAGAGGATCTATAGGTGCTGTGAATACAGACTGCAACTCTGCCTGGGATTGTTGTCATACATTTCTAGAAGTAGTCTATTAGAAAGATGCCTCTAAAACTACACTGATGGAAACAGGAGATCTGAATCAGTATCTCCACACCTGTGATTCTTGATGAGCACACCAATGTCCCATAAAATACCTCTCAGGATGCACAACTCTGAACGGCTTTGTGTACATATCTTTCATAATCCTTGTGCTTTCTGACTTATGGTACAGCAATTTCTTCTTCATTTAGAGACTTGATTATTTGAAGAGTGGAAGTATGTCATTTTCATTTTTGTAAATTCTGTGCTTACTGAAGAGATTTCAAAATAATGAGCTGTGCATTCATTAACTTATTAGACAAATATTTCTTGAGAACTTATTATGTGCTCTGCTATTCACGATCTTAGCATATGCCAGTGAGCAAAAAATATCTTGCCTTAGAAAGCTTAGATTAGGGTAGTATTTTGGGAGGGTGATTAAAACATAAACATAAAAGATAAGTTACACTGTGTGTTTAAAAAGTGGATGCTTCATGAATGGATAGATCAAAATAAGGAGAAAGGAGAATGTCATTTGATTCAGTTAGTTTATATTCCTTTGACTGACTTATTCTAAGATGCCATCATCCATTTTTTGATTAATGTTCATTTAGTGAGTGCACCAGCTCGGGCCTGGCATCATTTCAGGGTTCCTTGCTGGCTTTCCTGCCCCCCTAACCAGCTGTTGCGCTGAGTTGTGCAGTTCCCTTCCACTCCAGAGGACTTCCCACAGTGTCTGTCCTTCCATCTTCTTATTGCTATCTAAATGAGTTTCCCGTTGGCCTGAAAGTAGTGTTCAATCAAACTGTGCAATGTCTGAGAAGTAGTAGATATACATTATGAAATGAAAACTATGTAGTTTCTGAATTTAAAACAGCTAAGAGTTATAGTCAAAATGCACTCTTACATGAGGGATTTTTTTAAATTGAGAAGCCATATGTATTAAAATAAAACAAAATACTAAAAGGGCACAGTCTACTTTCTAATGTTAATTTTCTAGCATGGAATTAAAATGTATAACTGAAAACTCCTTTTTCTTATTCCTAGGTATTTCTAAATCCAAAAACATATCTAATAATATCTAGATTCATATTACTTATAAAAATATACTCCTATCTGCCTGTTTAATGGAACAAGTGCTCTGACAGTGATGACACAGGAGCTAAACCATATCAGGTGCTCCAGGAAGGTTCAGGGAATACACAGACTGCCTGAGTCACTGGAAGATCTAACAGAGAAGGACAGCTAATCACATTCTCTTAAGTGAATAATGGCTTCCATGTATCTGGGAAACTGCCTCTAACTTTGGAAAAGATTTCAAGAATGGGAAGTAGGGGGCGGCGATACCCTAGACGAAGTAAAGAGAAAAGATGCCAGCCACCAGATTCCCAGGGCCGTGAAAGCTCTCATCAGTGCCTGCTCTTTGTGAGAGGAATCCAGTGCACATTGCCTCTTACTCTCTCATTCCTTGGAAAGTGAAGTCAGTTTTCAAAGTATTTACTTGAACAAAATGTTTTAAAAATCAATAATAACAAAACCAGGAATTCATCCAGTATTGCTCACCAGTTCATTCTGTCCTTAGGGCCCATGGGATAATTCCAATAGACTCTTCTGACAAGATTATAAATGTTATATTGGTAAAATATTAATGGATACAATATTAATAGGATCTACCTAGAAATGGCTGCAAAGGACAGGTCCCTGGTGAACCTCTCTTAATTTGCTAATGTCTGTGGTTCTATTTTGAAAATGCAGCATCCTTTAAATTGCTGAGAATTCATATTAGGTAATTTTAGAAATCTGTTTTTAGTCATTCGAATGACTCAGGCTAAAATTTCCCACACTAGATATCCTATAAACAACAGACTGGACAATTTCCTTAGTATTTAATTTGCTGCTTCTCTCATATGAAGCCTCAAAATTGACTTTATTTATTTATTTATGCATACATGTTTTCAATACACAGTGACTGTTTTCATTATGAGTATTTGGTACATGCCTGTGACACACATTTATTCCTTATATATCCCTTTCCCAACCCCCTGCCCCTTCCTTCCACTTCTTGCTCCCCTTACCATTAGCCAACTATCCATCTCCTTCTTTTCTTTTAGCTACCTTTTATTTTGCTCTTTAATTTAGCCATACTTTGGGTTTCTCATATAATTGAAACCATATGGTATTTAAGCCTGTGTGTCTGATTTATTTCATTTATTGTTATGGTTTGAAGGTGCATCTGTATTCCTACAAATTTCTCAAATTCATCCTTCTTTATACCACAAGTCCATTTTGTCTATATAAATGCATTCTCTTTATCCTTTCATCCATTGATGGGCATGTAGACCATAACCAGTTTAATTATTATGAGTTGTGCTGCTATAAACATGGGTGTGGATAGATCACTGCGATATGAAGTCTTTAACTCTGTTGGAAGATATGTAGTAGGGCATATCTGGGTCAAATGGAATTTCTATTTTCAGTTTTTTAAGAATTTCCACATAGATATCCATAGTTGTTTACATTCCTACTAACAGTATAAAAAGGTTCCTTTTTCCTACAGCTTCACAAGCATTTGCTATTATTTGATTTCTTAAAGACTGCCATTAATTTTTGAGGAAGATGAAACCTCAGTGTTGTTTTAATTTAAGTTTCTTAAATGATCAGCAATGTTGAACATTTTTTTTCATGTTTTTATGGGTCATTTGTACTTCTTCTGCAAAGTGTCTATTCATTTCAGTTGCTTATTTTTGATTGAGTCTTTTCTTGAGGGGGATCTAATTTTTTTGAGTTCTTTGTAAGTATTCTAGATATTAGCCCTCTGTCCAAAATGTATTTTGCAGAAATCATTTTTCCATTCTGTAGTTTGGCTCTTAGCTCTGTTGGTGGTTTCCTTTGCTATGCAGAAGCTTTTTAATTTCCTATAATTCCATTTGCTGATTCTTTTTTGTTTGTTTGTTTGTTTGTTTGGTACGAGGGATCGAACTTGGGGCCTTGTGCTTGCAAGCAGGAGCAGAACCACTGAGCTAAATCCCTGGCCCTCCATTTACTGATTCTTGATGTTATTTTTTTGTGCAATTAGGGTTCTGTTCACAGAGTCTTGGCCTAAACCTATATCATCAAGAGTTTTACCTATTTTATCTTCCAGAAGGCTTAGAGTTTCTGTTTGATATTTACATCTTTGATTCATTTATTTATTTATTTTTAGTTTAATACCTTGTGAGAGATCTGGGTTTAAATTCAACCTTCTATGTATATGTATCCTTTTATCCCAGCACCATTTATTAGACAAAGTATCCTTCCTCCAGCATATGTTTTTGGCCAGGTCAGGTGGCTGGAAGTGTCGGGGATTGCTTCTGCATCTTCTATCCTTTTCCACTGATCTGTAAGTCTGTTTTTGTACCCGTATCATGCCATTTTTTAATCACTGTAGCTTTGTAATAGAATTTGAAATCTTGGATTATGATGCCTCCTATTTTGCTGTGGTTAACCAGAACTACTTTTACTATTGTGGGTCTCTTCGGATACCATACGAATTTGGGAATTTATTTTTGGTTCTGTGAGGAATGTTATTGGTATTTTTACTGGGACTGCATTAAATCTATATATCAGTTTTGGAAGTATGGCCATTTTGACAATATTTGTTCTCCCTATCCAGGATCAGGAGACATCTTTCCATTTTCTGAAGTCCTCTTCTGTCTCCTTTTTCAGAGTACTATAGACTTCATTGTAGAGTTCTTTTACTTCCTTGGTTAAATTAATTCCTAAATATTTCATTCTTCTTGATCATATTGTGAATGATATTTTTTCTCAATTACTTTTTTAGTGAGTTCATTATTTGTTTAGAGAAATACTAGGAATACTATTGATTTTTATGTGTTGATTTTGTATCTAACTACATTGCTGAATTTGGTTAATAATTCTACCAGTCTTTTAGTGGAATTTTGGGGACTTTTATGTAAAGGTTCATGTCATCTGCAAATAATGATAATTTGATTTCTTCCTCTGCTACACATATTCTTTTTATTAATTTTTCCTGCTTGATGCTCTACCTAGTGTTTTGAGTTTTGAGTATACTGTATTGGAGGAGTAATAACAGTGAATATCACTGTCTTGTTCCTGATTTTAGAGCAAAAGCTTTCAGCTTTGCCCTATTTATTATGATGTTGGCTTTTGATTTGTTTTAAATGGCTTTCATCAGATTGAGATCCTTTATACCTATTTTCTTCAGTTTTTATTATGAATAGATGTAGGATTTGTCAAAAGCTTTTTCTGCAGCTATTGATATGATCATGTGACTTTTGTGCTTGTTTCTGTTTATGTCATGTATGCATGTATTCATTTGTGCATGTTGAACCATCCTTGCAAACCTGGGATGCAACCCACTTGGTCAGGATGTACAATCCTTTTGATGTTTTGTTGCATTCTATTTGCCAATTTTTTGTTCAGGATTTTTGTGTCTATATTCATTAGAGAGATTGGCCTATAGTTTCCTTTTCTGAAGAGGTTGAGGGATATTGACGTCATAACCTCTCTAAAGGTCTCGTAAAACCAACAGTGAACCTGTCATGTCCTAGCCATTTCTCAGTTGCTAAGTTTTTTATTACTGCCTCAATTTCATTGCCTGTTATTGGATTGTTCAGAGTTTTTATGTCTTATTAGTTCACTTTTGGTAATTCATATGTGTCTAAGAATCTGCACATTTCTTTAGAATACAATTTTTCATAGTACAGTACACCCTTGACTTATGAACTCGATCGATTCCCGAGGGCTGGTTGTAACTCAAGTTGGCTGGAAGGCAGTGCAGCTAAGATCTGGATGTTTACCTGGATACACACTCTAGATAACAAGAGACAGATGAATCTTCTATTAACCTAATTAACCCAAGTTGTAACTTGACGGTCCGCTGTACTTACACATAATCTTCTGGATTTCAGCAGTATTCATTATGATTTTTCCTTTTTCATTTCAAATTGCATTAATGTGAGTCTTTTCCCCTTTGTTTGGTAAATTTGGCTAAGGGTTTGTGTATTTTGTTTATTCTTTCAAAGAAATACCTTTCAGTGATCCTTTATACTCTTCAATCTCAGTTTTTGCTCTGATCTTTATGATTTCCCTCCTTAAGATATGTTTGGGTTTGAACTGTTTGTGTATTTCTAGTATCATGAAGAGCATCATTACTTTATTTTTCAAAACTCCTTTTCTTTTTCTAATGTGAGCATTGTAGCTATGAGCTTCCTTCTTGGACTCCTTTTGTTGTGTCCCATAGATTCTGATATGTTACACTGGCATTATTGTTCGATACAATGCATTGTTTAATTTATCTGTATATTGAGTTCTTTCTCATATTTGATTTGTTCTGTTACTGATTGAGTTCTCAGGGATGCGTTATTTAATATCCAGGTCTTTGTAGAATGTCTATGATTCATTTTGTGATTGATTTCTAATTTCAATGTAGAATAAACTGACAGTAAACATAGGATGATTTCAGTTCTTTTATATTTATTTAAGCGGGCTTTATGTAGTAGTGTGTGGTCTATTTTGGAGAAAATTCTGTGTACTGCTAAAAAGAATGTGTACGCACAGTAGGATAGGATACTCTAGATTTGTATTAAGTTCAATAGTACAAACATATGGTTCAGCTCTGATATTTCTTAGTTAATTTGTGTTTAGTTTATCTCTTTGTGAAAGTGGGGTATTGGAGCCACCTGTTATGATCATGTTCATGTTTATTTGATCTTTTATTCCCAGTAGTGTTTGTTTTATGAAGATATGTGCACCAACATTCCATGCATGAATATTTACAATTGTCACTTCTTCCTGTTGAATTGTTCTCTTTATTAATATATAGTAACCACCTTTGCCTCTTCTGATAAGTTTTAGCTTGAAATTTACTTTAAGAATAAAATTCTCAGACTTACTTTTAGGGTCCTGGTGCATGGAATATTCTTTTCTCTCCTTTGATTTTTTAGTCTGTGAATTTGTTTCTAAATGAATCTCTTGAATGCAACAGATTTGGGGGTTCTGCTTTTTATCCAGTTTCACAATCTGTCTTTTTTGAGGGTAATTGAGGCCATTTACATTGAGAGTTATTACTGAAAGATTTGACCTACGTTGCCATTGCAGCGTTTTGTTTTTGTTGTTGTTGTTGACTCCTTTATTTGTCTCTTTCTTTATTTGCTTGCCTTGTTTGATGTGTTCATTCCATTTCACTTTTTGGATTTGTTGGCTTTGTTGTCTTTCTCTAGGATTCGTGACTATTTTATGGAGTGCTGACTTGGTGTTCATGAACTCTTAAGATGTTCTTTGTGATGGAAAGACCTTATTTCTCCATCAATTTTAAAAGATAATTTTGCATGAAATATCAGTCTGGATTGGAAACTGTTTTTCTTTTCCAGCTTGAAACACTTCACTCCAAGCTCTCCTGGCCTTTAAATTTTGTGTTATGCTGAAAATCTGCTGTATCCTGATGGGTTTCCTTTATAAATGTTTTTTTTTTTTTTTTGCTTTTCTCTGACAACTTTTAAGAGTTTTTTTTTTTTGTTGGACATTGGGATTTTGAATATGATGTGTCATGGGGACCTCTTATTATAATTATTTAGTGTTCAGTAAACCTTGCTTACCTGCATGCTGAGTTCTTTCTCATACTTAGAAAGTTTTCTGCTGTAATTTCTATAAACACATTTTTATTGCATTGTGCTATTATTTAACTTATATCTAACCCTAGTTAGTGTTAGTGTTCTTACCATCATCTAGTAGGTGTTGGATAAATTTTTCTTGCTCTTTTATCATTTTTAAGGCTTCTCTTAGTAAAAATAATCTTGTATTAGCATTTTGTTCTCGATTTCTGAAATTCTGACTTCACATTGATCTTTCTAGTTTTTGAGTTCTATAGAACTCTTTAGCTCAGGGATTTGATTGGCTCCTTTTCATAGAATCTATATCTTTGGTAAGTTTGTCATTCATATTTTGAACCATTTTGGTCAGCACTTCCCATTTTTTAATTGTTTCTTCCATAACCACATAACTCAATTTTTATGATAGTTCAACTATCTGCTGGGTTGTGTGATCTTTGAACTTGCTGGGTTTATTTACTTTAATCACTTCAAGCTGCTTGGCTGCCTGGTTTTGCTTTCCATTTGTTGTGCCTGCATTGGGAGAGTTGGGAGTCTATGGGTCATTTTGTTGCCTTGTTTTTTCTTGTTCCATGTGTGTGTGCGTGTGTGTGTGTGTGTGTGTGTGTGTGATGGTTGAGGTCCATAGAGTGAAGCATTTGTCTTTGTTTTGGATATGAGTAACTCTGTAGTTAGGTTCTGTTTCCAGTGTTTTGTTCTTAGCTATGTCAAAAAGCATTGTTTATCTATTAAAATTAATTGGCTAGGACTCTATGGCTGCATCCTAATGTGAGAATCCTCGCTGGTTACAACAGTATCAGCAAATTAGATCAGATGTTGGTCATATGTGTTAAAACTTGGTTTTGCACCTTCACCCTTTTCAGTGCCCCCTGCAGACTCAACTGCATAGTCATTGACAGTTAGTCTGTGATGATGAGGGAGAAAGGAAGAGACTAGGAAGGGGAAGAGACGGGGAAGTCATTAGGAAGAGAGGGAGATAGGAGAACTATTAATAGGTTAAAAAAACAGATAAGGACCAGACTGTTGGAAATATTTCATAGTTAGAATGAAGGGTTAGAGTAGAGTGGTTTTAGAACATTTGTGGTGGGGAGGGAGAGAGGTATAATGAGGCCTTGAGGGCAGCTGTGAGATTGGCATGCCCTGTTGATAGCTTTGTGGTTTTGTTTGAATCCTCTAAGCACAATTCCATTAAACATCATCTCCCCACGACGATGGGTGGCGCCGTGTAAGTTAAAGAACTAGTCTGGTCTTGTTCTCTTTCTTACGTATACAAGCACCTGATATATGCACCTGCCCTTTGTCTCTGTCCCAAGAACCAACACTTCAGTTAATGTGGGATGAAGAGGATGTGAAATATTCTCCCTGACACTGAGCCCTCCATGTCCTTCTGGCATTGTCCTGCTCCCCCTGCTGCCTATCCAGTCCCACATTCAACTTTGTTCTCCCTGAAGCAGCTTTCTGCCTCCTGTATCCCCAGAGGCATTCTGCCCCTGCCAATGCCCTGGTTCCTTCACACTCACATCCCGAACTGTCCCTAACCCAAGAGCCCCCCTCCAGCTGGTGGACTTGTTCATGGCCCCATCTCCTGCATAGGACAAGGGTTGGCTGGCAGGATTCCCACTCTCTCAGGTCTTCTGCTCTCTGGGGAAGCAGCAGGGAGAGCACCCACTCTGGACCAAATACTCAGTCTCTCCCCTCCTGCACATCGCCAGGAATGTGACCCACAGTGCCCTGCTGATGGGCTCAGTGCCCCTGGATTCAGTTTTAGCCTCCCTCTGCCCAGACTGTGGGGCTCCCCTTGCTGGCTGCGGGACGTAGGTAGGACACTTCAGGGATGCTGTGTTCCTGGTGTTTGGGAAGGTGATAGCTCCCTTTTATCATTGCTTCTGTGCTTCCCTGGGGCCCACCCACAGTTCACTCCTGTGCTGGCTTTCCTCTTCCAGGGAGGAGGGAGAGCGCGCCAGGTGCCAACCTAGGAGTCACCACTGCAGCACTGGCTCTTTCCCTGGAGCTGTTAGCGCCTCTCCCAGGATTGTATCTTTCCAGCAAAGTGTGCAGGGATGCCACTTCCCCCTATTTCTGTGTTTTGCTTTCTGCACAGAGTCTCTCTAGTAGTTCAGACTGGCCTTGAACTCACTATGTAGTCCAGGCCTGGCCTCACACTTGTGCTAATCCTCCTGTCTCAGCCTTTCCCTTTTCAGGGATCCAGCAATTTGGTTGGATATAGATGGACCAACTTTCAGATTGTGAGTGCCTCCCCTATTTCAGAGTACCTGTATTTTTCAGTGACTCTTCTCTGAGTATCTCCAAAACTCCTCCTTCTCTAATCAGCTGTCACCTACTTGTACTGTGTTTAATAACTGTTTTATGAGGTTGGTGTTACATTCAGTAATTAAAGGGAGCTAATGTTTCTCCTTCGACATTATTAACATTAGTTCATTTTTTTGTTGCTGAAACAAAATAACAGAGGCTGGGTAACTTATAAGAGAGGGAGGTTTATTTAGCTGACAGTTTTGACATCTGAATATCTAGGTAATATGGAGTTAGATCTGGCAAGGACGCCGGGGCAGATGATGTGGCAGTAAGAAGAGTGCTTGGGAGAGGGGAGATCATGTTGTGAGACAGGAAGCCACAGATAGACCGGGGTCCCCTGAGAATAACTACATACATGTCTTCCACGGGTGTGCACCATGGACCTAATGACCCCCACTAAGCACCAGCACTAGAGGTCCCCTACCTCCTAACATCATCACACGGAACACTCAGCACACACACGAACCGTTTCCAAACCATTACACCAAGTGACCAATTATGTATTTGTAAATATCTCCTAAAATCCTTACTATTATTTTTCTATAAATTAGTTCAAATACTATAACAAAACCACTTTCTACATCCTGCCAGATCTGACTTCTAATAGTTTGTTTTGTTAAACAAATTTCTATCTATATTCATATTTTTTTCTTCTATTATCCTTATCCAGTTTTAGTATTAGCACAATGTTGAGTTCCTAAAATGAGGGGAGAAGTGTTCCTTCTTTTTTCTGCTTAAATTTTTTGATATAATTTATCAGTTAAAATGTTTATGAGCCTGCTGTTGTCATATAGGTAGGTTTTCAAGCTAGGAATATACTTTCTTTAATAGGTGCTATTCAAATTTTATATTTCCTCCAGAGTTAGTTTCATTAATTTGTCTTCCAAGTTACTTCTTAGAAGTTGTCAAATTTATTTCAAAAAAGATTTTTGTAATATGCTTTCTATATCCTTTTAAATTCTGTAAAATCTGTGGTAATGTCTCCTAGATCTTAATACTGTAATTTAAAAAATGTGTAATTGATATTGTGTAACAGGAAGAAAAGGTCTAAAAGAGCAGGGGAATTGGGAGGGGTAGGGGAAAGGAAAAAAGGGAAAAGAAAAAATATGAGAAAAGGAAAAAACTGGAAACAAAGTCTTTGCAAATAGGGAAGGGTGGAGGGGGTGAAGGGAGGGCAAGGGAAGGGGGAAAATAAAAAGAACCAAGATACTCATGTAAAGGTACAAGATCCCAATGATGAATGTAACTCCATTTTATACCTAAAATGTACCAATAAACTTAATGGGAAAAAAAATTAATTCAAATGTAGATTTGAATGAACATTAGTATGTAAGAGATCCATATAAGGAACATTATTTTTTTAATATTTGGTAGTAAATAATTAGGTTATAGATCCAGCTTTGGTAGCTACTGAGTAGCAACAGGGGAAGAATCCATGTAGTGGTAATGATTGTGGTTGAAAGTTAAAACCTTTTGTTTAATCATTTCAATTTATTTTCTATAACATACGAAAGTAATTGTGCTTGAGGGGTATAAATCAAGTGATAATATTTTGCAAATTGAGATCTTATTGCAGGTGACATATTTTGCAAACACTAGAAACAAAATAAGTCTTTAAAAATAAGTAAAAAATTATTTTCAAAAGGAAGATAATTTGGATATCTATTATTAGAAAATGTATTGATGTCTTAATGTGACAGTAAGACGCTATATTGTCAATGCATAGCACGTAAATGGCTGTCTGTTCACACCCTGCTTTGTACAGCCAGCTCTTTTGGTATGCAATGGTGTGGCTGTATGACCACTCTTTGATACTGTCATATACCTTTTCTTTGGCAAGAATTGTGAAGTTTCACTGCTTTGCATTATCACCAGCATTATCAGCCAGTGCTATTCTAAAATGTGGTACTCAGTAGGCTAATTCAAAGTGGATTTCACTATTTCCTCTCACTTGTAAAGTATGGTTACGATCTTTTAAAGTGGGGTTATCTTTACTAGGTTTTATGAAACTGTTTAAGAATACAAGCAAGCACCTGAAACATGGTACCAGGGTTTGTTGTTTATTTGTTTCTTTTGTTTTGCTATTGTTGTTTGATTGGACTTTTTGGAGAGGAGCAAGAGACACAGCATTAAAGAAAGTCTTCTATACAAGAACATTTTTAATTATTTCAAGCAACATGGTGGTAGTTGCCCAAGAATTGCTACATGCGGATACCTGCGTACTTGAAATACACATTCCATTCTACAGAGTATGAAATTTTATTAATTCAGCAAGATCCAAAACAAAACAAAACAAAGTAGTCTGCAAGACACACTTTGCACACAGCTTATGCTGTGTTATTAGACATATAACAATGTACCATATCGTCTTGGAATTCAGCACCAAAAAAAAAAAAAAAAAAAATACTATTTACCAAAACCTGCAACCAGTCAGCTTCCATTGTAGAATCCTATGTGTGACATAGGATGATGTTAGTTTGTAACTTTGGCATAGAGTACAATTGGAAGTCAGAAAAAAGCCCCATTCCTATCTGTTAATTACAAATGGAATCTCATTTATTTTCTTTCACATTCATCAACTTCAAGTTCCAGGACAAGATAGATGAGACATAGAAAGCAGAGAATTTAACATTACTGTTCTAAATGCATAACTGTTCATCTCACTTAATCCAGAGACATGAAGAAAAAAGAATATCCAACAGCTGTGCCATATTGAGCGGATGGTGCTATGCTCTGAGTGTCTGTGTCCCTCCAAATCCATATGTTGAAACAATGTCTAGGGCAGTGATGTTGGGCAGTGGGGCATCTGGGAGGTGATTCAGCTTGTTTGTCCCTTCTACCATGTGCAGATACATAGAAGGCACTGTATATGAGGAAATAGGCACTCACTAGACCCTGAATGTGCTAATATCTCAATGTTAAATTTCCTACCCTCTCAAAATGTGAGCAATAACCTTCCTTTTTATGTTTCTAGCCTAAAGCATTTTATAATAGCAGTACAAGTGAACTACAACAACAGGAATTCTCTATGCAAAAGGCATACATAAAAAAAAAATGAAAAATAACCTACAGACAGCAAACCTGTGTTCCAGCTAAAATAAACACAATGCCTTTGCTTAGGAAGATCCCAGGCTGTCCATGACCTTATGTTATGGCTGAATAACTGTCCTTTTAATTATCACTGTAATTAAAAGATAGTTTGTGTCTCAGCCCAATGTGGTTCTTTCACTGACAGAGCTTCTAGTCGAACCTGAATACAGACCACAAATTGTTGAAACGTGGGATATCTTTCACGGCCTGCCTTCCTCACGGGTCTCTTTGGATCCCTTGTTCTTCAGCAACTTTTCAGATTCCCCAGCAGCCACCACATGGTACCTGAAGCAGAGTAGGCATTTAGTAAATATTTACAGAGTTGGAATTGAATACATGGTTTAGTTTTATAATAAATTTTTAGTTATCTCGTCATCTATATTGAGGTATATGCTATAGAAAAATGCGATAATTTTATGGACAGATATAAATGAAGGAGGAGATACTTTTTCAAATTTGATAGGTCATCAACTTTGAGATATATATATATATATATATATATATATATATATATATAATAGCAGTCTTATGTGTTCCTGAGAGTTAAAATGTTCTTGATCTTCTTTTTCTGTCAAGAAAAAAATAAGTTCTTTTTTACCACAGAAAATACAAAGTGATTCAGTGTTCATGGGAGGAATTTATAATTTAGGCCCTTATTTTCACACTGCCTTTCAACAACACCTACACCACCCAGAATGATAATGTGCTAGGCTGTAGTGCTGTGAAGTATTTCAATAAAAGAAGGAATTAATAATAATTACTGATAAACTCTTAATTTGTTCTGCTAAATGGTAAATCAAGCATAGTTGGTGAAAAAAATGACTCTTAGGCATTGGTATTACAGACTTAGAAAAGGAGGTTTGCATTAAAATACCAGGGAGGATAATTTAATTTCAAGGAGACAAAGGGTTAAATGGTGGAAGTTTATTGAAGTTCTAAAGAAAAGCATCGTATTTCTTTCTGATACTCTAAATGCTCGGTAAAGTCATTTAAAGATGTCTAGTGTGCATTATTGAAAGTAGATAATAGTATTTCTTAGGGAATAGTGTTGCAAGATGTCAGCAGGACAGAAAGCAGTTCAAACTGTAATTAAATTTGTCAAAAATACTATCATGAAATACTTATTGAGACATACGCAGAATGCAAATATAGTGAGTAACTTTATATCATTTTAGATGTTACACATGTAAACTAGGTGCTCAGTAATTGTATATTAAATGGAATTTTTGTTGAGTTAATAAATGGGTAAATGAACACTTAAACAACATTTTTTTCTGAGCTGCTCTCTCCTTTACAAGATACCCAGAAATAGCATAAATTCTTCTGATAGGTTAAGTAATAATTCACTTGGTAGGTTAATAATTCACGGGTACTTCATTAACCAGCACCCCCAGAGAATAAAGTACTCTTCATGAAGGAAATTCTAATAAAGTTAATCCCTTTTGGAACCATTTTTCCAATCATTCCTGTTACTTTGAATCTATCTCGGGTCACTTCTACTCCATCTCCTCCCGTCTATTCTGAGTGTGGTCCAGGGTGAGGTCCCCTCGCTGCCCAGGTGCTCTGTCTCTCTACCCAGGAGCAGTACGTCCTCTCCTTGGCATTTTAGGGTACTTGCAACATTCCTTCCTTCTATCCACTAGATGCCAGTAGCACTCCCCACCCCCTTAGTTGTGACAACCGAAATAGCTCCAGATCATTGCAAATGTCCCTGAGAGTGGAGAAGGGGCAAAACCATCCCTGGATGAGAACTACTGATATGGCTGAACTTGGAAAAATGCAGATTTCTGCCTCCAACATAGATCTATTCATTAAAAACCTCCGAGCATGTGTAAATAATGTGTGCCTTTCTTTAGCAGGTTAATTTTTCTCAAGTGGTTTAACACACACTGCATTTGAGAATTATTATTCAAATACCCCTTGCTGCTTTTTTATTTTCTATACTGTTACCTGAATGCAAAAGCAAATAGCCAGACTGAGTGTTGTACTTAATATTATGTATGTTTCTAGGCCCTCAACAGTCCTATGGGTTATTCAATACCTTTTCTTAAAGTAAGTGCATGAACTTGCTCGGTAATTCTGGGCTCTCAGCTGCTGCTGGCCCCATTAGGCACCTGGGTACACTGAGATTTGCCTGTAATGATGTCCTGTGAGTACCAAAGTGTGGAGCACTGTGACTAGACAGATCATTCCAGGCTGGAATTGTTCTGTGACTTTGCCTTCCTGTGCAGGTAATGTGTATTTCCACATTAACCAAGTAAATAGCAGCTTGAGTGGATTAGGCCACAATAGCCATCCTCTCACTCATTCATGTACCAGTTACCATTTACTGCACTTATTTTTTTTTCAAGAACTATTCATTGGGAACCTACAATATTTTAGGCACTTCAAGTGCTGAGGAAACAAATAGTGAACAAGGTACAGAATTTATAATCTAAATGTGAAATGTTACAGATGTGGCCACAAGGTTAAACAAAGACCCTTCTCTTCATTAGCAAGAAATAGTAACTGAGCTAACCAGCTATGGAAGATTAATTAGCAACTTACCTATTCAAGAAAAGAAATAATGCCCTGATATTCTGGAAAAGACAATGCGGTGCCTACTATTTGTGCTGATCACAGGTAGTACCACAGGGGAGATTAGTTTAATAGTACTACAAATATATCTCCTGTATTTTTACTATTAGAGTGATGAAATTTTCCTGAAATGTAATTAAATTAACGTAAAATAGAAGTGGTGTTAGCAGCCTTGAGCAGTAAAAGGAGTGAGCACCAGGTCAAGACTATGGGTAGGAAAGCTCTGCCAAGACTCCTGTGGAATTCCAGGGCAGTCCCACAGCAGAGGGAGGGGACAGTGCAGGTAGAATGAGAAGGTATGGACAGGTTAGGTTAGAAGGGTGTCTGCAACCAATCTTAGTGTCCAGCTGGACATGAGGGAGGAGGAGGAAGCAGAGTTGAGGAAGACTGTCAGGTCGGTCATGATAGACAGTGTGCAACGCCTCAGTCAGTACACACTAACATGCTCTCTGGAAGGAGAGTCAGCTGCTGCCTTTCAGTTAGATAACAAAACTGATAAATCTATCATGCTCTGACTTTTAACTGTTTAAATGATTAAAGACGTCATTTCTTCTTTCCAAAACAATTCAATTGTTAGCTATCACTGTGTTTTTATTAATAAAGGTTCTGGTAGTGATGTTTATTAGGCCAAGCTTCTTTCTGAGTTGGAACATACATTATACTAACCCACAAATGCTAACAATATTTCGCATTCAGATGTCAATATCTAAATCAAATTTGCACCCCAAAGATGAAAGATTGAATTATTCAACCAATGTTGAAAACTATCACTTCTATATATAACTGCAGTTTTCAAAAGTTTGTTTGCATTATTCCTTTGAATATACTTTTTATCATGTATCACAAATCTTCCTGGTTAACTGTATGTATAGAACATAAGATTATGGTTAAGTTTAACATAAAATTATAAAATAAAAATATATGTCTATTCAGATGATGCCACCTAAAGGATGTATTTGAATGCCTTCCCATCAACTATATCTAAGATTGAATACATGCTTAGAGCTTTTCAAAATGCAAGTGTCAGAGGCCTGGGATGTAGCTCAGTGGTGCTGTGCCTGCCTCAAAAGTGCAAAGTCCTGAGTTCAATCCCTGGTATGAAAAATATAACAAAAAACAAAATGCAAGTGTCAGCACACTTTGAAGAGGTCTTAAAATAATACTAATCACAGGTAACTCTGACCTAAGCTAAATGAAGAGGAAAAAAAAAAATTATGAACCAAAATTATTAGAAGGCATCAATGTAGTCTTTCTGCTTTAGGGCTTTGTTAAGAGCAGAAAAATTTAACTCCCTCTTGGTGGGTATTCCTTTCTCCTAATGACCCAAGGTCAGAATTAATAAATATGCTGTCTTTGAGATGTCTTAATAATAACTTGTCAATTCTTTTTCACCTGTGGTGCCTAATATATCTGTAGGTGGTCCTAATGTGGAAGAAGAAACAATGCTGTACTGTGTCTATAGTTTCTTGTTGTTTTCAGTAATAAAGAGAAAATGTGGCTTTGGAGGCTTTCAGCAGAGGGCCTTTGAGCTGGGAAGAGTGCTCTGAATCCTCACAGATGGAGGTGAAGCTGGGACACAGGCTTGGCGGTGGCTCCTCCACTGAGGTGGGGTGTGCATTAGCATCAGCAATGCATGCATTTAGTGGGAAATTAGGCTGGGAAGGCAGAGAAGACTGGGTGGTAAATACTATTAAAAGTGTAATGCTTTGGGATTTTTGTTTTCTTTTGTTTTTTGCTTTCTAGCTCGTGACTTCTGGCAATATAAAGGATACTTGTTTACCTCTCACAATAATGGAGAAGGAGTTTTTGCAACTAGGCAAACAGAGATACCTACTGAAATTTATTACTTCAGTATCATGGGACAGTACAACTCCCACACACTCACATTGACCTTGCTTGTTCATACTATTACATTTCATTTTATTTCTTTTTTTCTTAGTTTATAATACTAGTTTTGATCTTTTCTTTAGTGCCGGGGATCAAACCCAAGGCATTGCACATAATAGCCAGGCACTCTACCACTGAGCTACATACCAGCCCTTGACTGTTTGTTAACATTTTAGGTATGTACCAGATATAAATAACAAAAATAGTCTAACATAAGACCAAAGACCTAGAATAACTCTAAAGACAATTAAAAATCAGTACTTGTATTCATTGCTCAAATTTTTCTATGGCTTGCATGGAACTGTTTTATTGCACATCTTTCTGTAGCTTTCTTGGGATAAATTTCCATTCCTTCCTGGACCTTTTAAATACTTTAGCAGAAATATTTCTAACATAACAAAGTCTAGAAGTCCTTTTTGGTCATAAATGAGTATTTTCGCTTTCCTAATTTTTCACTATACACTATTATAGTCCAAAGCTTAAAATTTAATTTATAGTTTTATATGGTGATCCCTAACATCAGGATATAAAATCAACCCAAATCTCAAAGCCACGTGTGCTTGCTTTAATGGAGAACAATTGTATTCTCTCCATGAAAGATTTCTTCCCTTTTCTTGCCTATTATCATTAAATGCATTATCTATTATATGCTTCTGTTGTGCACATTCACTTTTCCCCCAAGAGGATGAAAAGCACTAACAATTGTATTAACTATTCGATGCCACTCACTCACGTATAAATGAAACACTTCTCTGAATATTAGCTCTCCCACTGCCCTCTTTTAAAACAGATCAAAGCCTCTAACTTTTTAACTAAAAAGCTTTCCTTAGCCAGAGTCACTATAATTTTGCTCACAGTTTGTGCTTAACATTTTTCTTTATCAAAAACACTTGCCTCCTCTTCATCTCTGCTGGTCAGTTTGTAAAGTCAGGGCTATACCTTGGCCAACCAAATAATCAAGCCTCAGTTTCACCATAGAAGACAGCAGCGCCTTTCTGACTTCAGTAAGGGTCTCCTTTAGTCTTAGGTAACAGTTCTGGCACCCAGAGGTTTTCTTCTGTGCTTTAACCGCATTACACAGTGCATTTCAAGTGAATGTGAAGAAAATCTCAAGGTCTCCCAGGAATCCAAATGGAATTTGCATAGAGTCTTTCAAAGAAAGTGAAATCACATTTTCTCTGTGAGGTAGCTATTTGAATTCCTGCCTTATATAAATACTAGAAGCTGACCCTGATGTCCTCTAACATTAAAGGAAAAGAAGACACTATGAAAGTGAACTGGCTTTACAAGCTATAGCTAGCTAGCGATGATAGTTAAATATTAGATTCTGTTTTGTTTTATTTGTTAATTATGTAAGGATAGATTATGTTGATCACACGTATCACGACATGAGATTAGAATATCTGTGAGTTGGATTCAGCAATACACAAGGACCAGCTTAATAAAATAATATAAATTTATCTCTAGATTTAAACATATCAAGTGAATGACATTATCACCAGATGAACAGATTTAAGCAAAATATTTCACGGGAATACAATGTTTTTTCAGTAACTACTAGACCGTGGGTAAATTAATTACTCTTTTACTTAAGTACATTGCACTTTTGGTGATTTTTGAGACTTATAACTTTTCTGGTTTTGTTAAATGAGAAGGGTTTCCTATATATAGATGCAGTAGATCACCTGATATTTTCTATATGTTTGAGATTAATTGTCTCCATAGATTCTACTTTTCTGTGCAGTGACAGGAGTAATTCTACATTCTAAAAGCACCTCCAACAACATAGTTTTCTTAAGCTATTTTCCAGAGCTATTGCATTATGAAAATATATATATATACATATATATATATATATAAAATATAGTAGGTTGCTGCAGATGTTGGAAAAATCTGGAGATTCAAGCACTCTGGAAGTGTTTCCTAGAATTATTTTAATATATGCAAATACACTCACCATAGCTGAAAACATTACAGTCTTCTCTCAAAAAAATCCTAGGAAACAGATACAGATCTTTAAGCATTTATGAGTTATTTTAAATTTGATAGTTGTGGTAATCCAATGAAAATGAAAAGTAAAATCATAATTATGTTAGCATGAAAACCAGATATTTTGTGGTTTCATTTACACAGCTGGATTTAGATAATTTAAGTAAAAATAGGTTATTTTCTTGAATTACACAATGATTTCTGATTTAAACTGCTCAGTTTTATTAGATATTTTTAGATCATCTGCTTCATTCTGTGATATTACACACACACACACATGTACATACACACACACACCTGTGTAAACTAGGAACACGGCTTATTTGAATTTTATGACATTATTAGACTCATGACTGAAACAAATTTAGGATCAGGTATTAATTTAGAGCTCTAGGAAGAAAAGAAAAGAAGTTGCTGAGAGTGAATGAAGCCACTATAATGTGTAAATTGGTGTTCAGTATATATTAACTTGGAAGATCATGGGTTCCAAACAAATGACTGTTGGCTTTTTATTTTAATAAAAATCCAAAATCACGTTTCATTATCATGATTAGATAATTAAATGCTCCACATAAAGTTTTTTTTAAAAAATTGAGATGAATAACACTATAGATTATATTTAGCTATGATCAAAGTTATGATGTTGTCTTTATTTTTCTCATTCGATTCCATTTTAATGAAATTTTCATCAGTGCCAATTAACCCTCTGAGAGCTGTTCCTTACCCCTTAAGTATCCACCTCTAGAAATATGCTGCATGAGGGCCAGGGATTTAGCTCAGTGGTTCTGCCTCCTGCCTTGCAAGTGCGAGGACCATAGTTCGATCCCCGGTACTAAATAAATATATATATATGCTGCGTGAATTTGACAGAGTAGGTGTACCACCAACATCTGGGGTCCAGCGGCCCAAGACTCAGTTACACAATCTGCTATGAAAAGTACAGTCCCTCAGACAGAGAATGATCTGGTCCAAAAATGTCAACAGGAACATATTAACCCAAGGAACTGATAAGACCATCTAGGCAAGTTGACCAAGAAAGTAACAGGGTCTCTCCTGATTCAGCCAAAACTTGTCTGCTGTCTGTGTTCAGACTCTACTAAAATTTTCCTGCATTTGGCTCAGGTTTCTTTATATACTTGTGTTTCCAAGACCCCTGCTATGTTATTGTTAACAGAAAGTCTTTATCTTTTTAAAAATAATATTTCTATGCCAGTCTGAGAAGGTTTTGCTCCTTTCCCAAGCCTTCTACACAGTTCTGGCTTTCTTTGCACCTCACTCTGTTGTACTTCCTACTGAGGGTTCACTGATCAATTCTTCCTAAATCATGAGCATGCTGAACACGTGGAGGCGAGGTAGATTCCTCTCTTTCCCACAAGGCAGAATGTAGTCTTCACCCCCCTGATGTAATCTCGAACCGTGGCTGAGTGGTCAAGGCCTATCCTGCTGACCTTCCTCAACCGTGTCACAGATGCCAGGTGCAGTGCTGGTGCTCCAGGGGATTTACATGCAGAATATGACTTTCTCAATCCTTGTTCCTTTGCATAAATATTCGTGAGGTTTTAAGGAAGATGGGAGATGACACTGAATGTTAAAAATAGATTTTTGTTATTATACTAAATGTTGAAAATAGTTTATGTTTTTAGATTTAGACACTGTAGTCATTTACCTTAAACAGATTAAGTGATAGTGTTTCTGGGGGCAGGGAGGGGGTTCCTACTAGCATCTCTTCAGTGTTACCTTCATTGTTTCAGGATGCCCATCTGCAAAGAAACAGGGAGTATGCTTCTCTCTCTTGTAATGCAAAACTTCCTATAAATAACTGTTTGCATTTGTATCTTTAAATACATGTCGTATACTAACTTAGAACTTTCTCTATTAATATTTCTTCCTTACTTTTTTGTTTTGTTTTTTCCCCTTTACATTCTCTGAAACAAGCATATTATTCATTATTCACCTGGAGGTGAATAACTAAACTGGATTCAGAATAACTAAAAAATAGAAACGAAAAAGAAAATTGTTTCAATCCATAAAGTGTTCACCAGGAAAACTGTGTCTTGAAAGTGAATCTCAAAAAGTTATTTATACCCTGAGGCAAAAATAACCTTCAAAAATACCATATACTTTATGCTTCTGTTTTTCCTGTTGTACAGTGAAGTACATCCAGTTTAACAGGGATTTTGATACTCAGAATGACAACCAAAAAGACGCCAGTGTTCACAGCTGTGGATTGCAGCATTCAGCATAAAGAATGTAAAATAAGAGCTTTTATAGACTATTCTTTTTTTTTTACATTTTTCTCTAAAAAAAGTTCTTTCATTTTAGGAAAGAAAGGGTGAGGAAGGGAGGAGGGAATGAAGAAGAGAGGGAGAGAAGGAGGAAGAAAGGAAGGAAAGAAGGAAGGTAGGGAGGAAGGAAGGAAGGAAGGAAGGAAGGAAGGAAGGAAGGAAGGACCCAGATCAAGCCTAAGAAGCATCTGCAGGTACTTGAACACCACTGATGTCCTATTATCATCCTGGAAACCAGAGATAAAGCTTTTTAAAAATATTTAAATAAAAAGTCATTTCCTACCCTTTTCCTGGATTAAAGGCGCACACTCTGGCCACTTTTTAATAGTTTCCATGAATTCTAATAGCTCCTTCTCCCAAGTAATCTAAAATCCCTCCAGAGTAAAAACTTGTTTCAATGAATGGAGTATTGTGATTGAGCAGCAGGTAATGTGTATAAAGCAAACACTGATTATGGGTCATTAAAGCTCTATAAGCTCTATACTAAAGCTCCATAGAAAAATGAAAGTTTGTCTAAAATTTTTAAGATATAATTTTATGTCTGTTTTTACTAAAAAGTTTGTTTTGAGAGTTGGACTACCTGGACTTCCCCAAATGCAAAGATTTGACTTGGTAGCATGCATTTGTGCTGTAGAGCATTGGGCGGTGGGGCAAGTCCCGGGTCTGAATTGAGCTGACACAGAACTGACCTGCCCTGAAAACTACTTCCTGTTTGTTTGGGCTTTTAGGCACCATTTATACTTCTTATACATTTTAACTTCCATTTTCTTATTACCGTGCTGTACAAGAAACATTTCCATGACATGTTCTAGGTTCTGGGCAACATCTAAATGTTTTTATATAAGAAGAATGAAGCAGACAGTCACACAGTCTGCCCATTGTGGCTAAGCTGGTGAGGGCAGGATGGAATCTGAACCCGGACAGTCTACTCCAGCATGAGCAGAGCATTGTTTTCTAACATGTCAAGAACCTCCATCATAAAAACGTCCAAATACAAGATGCACATAATCCGTCAGTTTGAAGTCTACACCTTGTAATCATTTACATTTGCTATAGCGAATTTAGGAAAATGGTCCCAAGGAGCAGAAAGACACTTTTCCTGAAATTTCCATAGATCAGGCTAAATCAAAATGGTGAATACTCTATAATAAGCCTGCCAAAATATTGCAAATATGTATATTTTTGTACATTTTTGGTCTGTAATGTCTTTCAGCTTTTAAGAAACATCAGTTTAATTCCAGGACTTTGGGGATCAGTGGTCACTAACTCAGTGATTGAAACCAGATTCCCTGCACTTACTGGGGGAGGCATTAGGGTCACATGAGTATAAGGGAACATTAAGTCACGGATCAGTGACAGCAGGCTGTGAAGGTAGGACTGGTGGAGCCCAAATGGAAAATAGAGCTTCCGTAATTTTATACTGATGACTTGGTAGCAAAGAGTGTACCTGGTGCCACATCTGATTTATGAAACAGATTGGACTTGTAAGGAGAATCCAGATACAACTGACCTCCTACAAAGGAAATCACAAGCTTTTTTTTTTTACTATGCTTCTTGTATGGACTCATGAATAAATTATCACTATGCAGCTTTTTATTTTATTCTAGAGCTCATGTTATATTTATATTTATTCAAATTTCTCCATAAGAATAGACATCCAGAGAATCAAAGATGTAACTCATTTTATCCTTTCACTTCTCCTTTCCTACTGCTTTCACTTTGATTAAAAAACAGACCTTGTGTCATGTGGTGTGTATATTTGTTCTCATGACAACAGTTCCAGGAGAAAGAGTATATGCTAGGAATAACTCATCTCCATGTTCTCTCAAAATGACATTTTAAATGCTCAAATGTTGTACTCAAAAAAAACTATCAAAAGCTCTGCTGACCTATTGAAGGAGATGCATAACCCTTGCTGCAGAGTGTGCATGTAGAATTCCAGCTATATTTTGAACTAAGAGGAAGTCCAAATATTTCTGATATTTTGAAATTCTGATTTTTATCATTTTTTAAAAAGTGATTTAAAACTATGCAATTGTTACAGTATTCTCTGGAAATAAAATTTAGACCATGACACTCTATAAAGAGAAACCCATTTTTGCCAAGCAATGTAGGTATTAGAAACTATTTTATGTAGTTCTGCTTAGATGACTACATTAAAGAATTTATTTTTATAGATTTAATTATGCATGTCATAACAAGAATGTGCCAACCTTCTGTCTCAACAATCACATTTTCTTAACATATTGGTTCAGAAAGTTTCATTTGTCAGTGAACCTTCAGATATTTATTAATTATGATAAATCCATGGCTTTGACTCCAAATTTTACATTTTTTATCTTATCTTAAAATGGTGTAAAATGTTTAAACAGTCTTTCCTGCGGTTTCCACTCTTTGTTCCACCCTATAATGACTTGTGAAAATAATGAACAAGGCTAATTGGATGGTTCCTCTCTCATCTGCACTCCGAAAAGTTCTCTTAGTCAATTATATATCCAAGTGAGTTTGTGAAAAAATATATATATAATTATAAAGTAACACATATTAAGACAGAAGCGTTTGTGTTTAAAAATTATCTGATAGTGACAGCGAAGAGAACTTGTGGACAAATCAATTAACAATTAGTTCCTGTCTGCCAGGGCTTCCAGGGCTGTTGCCATTAATATTTAAATTATGCATTAATGTGCTAGGTACTGAATAATAACACACCAAAAAGCTGAAGGTTTTGTTTCTATTCTAGATTCCTTGAAACTTCACATTTTGTTAATAGAGTAGGGCAGAGCTTGAATTCTGCTTGTTGTTAAATATTAATTTTGACTTTGGTTCATTTGATTGGATGTTTGCATCCTTTTGTAGAAATATATAATCATTAAATTATTGTGTAGAGAATATTCTATCTTTTTCTATGTAATACAGGAGTAATGGAAACTTCTAACCAATTACTTTGTGAGAAGGAACCAAAGAATAACATTGAAAACGATGTTTGTTTCAGTGAAAACATCTCTAGTTGCCTAATAATTTAATATCTCCTTATTTTATCCTCCTATTTCCTGGTAGTTCTTTTCTAGAAATTTTTAGGAATGATTCATATTTAAATAATTGTTTGTAATCTGCCTCAAATAAATTTAAGCAAATATGTACATTCTGCTTTAGTATTTCATTTTCTGTTCATTTTGATCCAAAAGATGTATTTTTGTTATTGAACAGCATCAAGGGTCACAAACAAGTGTATTTTTATGGTTTGAAAGCATGTAGAGGATGAACATCCTTGACCATTGTTGTTTATATCATATGAGCTAAGAAATGACCCTCAAACAAGTGAGACAGATGATGTGTCAGCATTAATAATCACAGGAACTGATATGGGACAGGTATACAGTGGATATAACTTCTGGTCTTGAAACTCTAGATCATAAGAAATGTCTCATCATTCATTTATCTCTAGAAAGTTTTAGGAATAATTTATATTTAAGCAACTTTTTGTAATCTGATTTTATTCCTGTCCCCCTGAGTTCCCTTGGAAATTTCAGCTATTATTCTATTCTCTTTCTGCTAACCTTCCCTCCTGTTCATACCAATGGTAGTTAATTTGTAATTTCCCAACCCAATGAGGTTACTTCACATTTCTCATATCTGTGAATGTCCCCAGAAGCTAATGGGACATTTGGGGACTTCCCCTGGCATTGACTCCACTTAGACTCCCACACACGAGCAGCCGGTCTCTTCCCGGCATGGAGAAGCTTCTCAGGCTTCATCCAGAGCGCTGGACCCCAGGAGCACTCTCCCTCCTCCTGCTGCCTCTGGTGCCTCAGGCAGCATTGCTAGAGCCCACCTGGCCCGGAGCCTCCTTCTTACCCAGGAGGACTCTCCTTAGCTCTCTGGTGTAAGCTCACTTCTTTATTCTCTTTTTATTTAAATTTTTATTTTCTTGGTACATGAGAAATGACTGCATGTCTGGACATGTACATAACACATTTTAATTCTCTTTTCATCCCTTCTTCTTTCCTTCCTGGTGGAAGTTATTGTTTGTCTTTTTCACCTGCCCTGTTCCCTCCATTCCCATCCCGCTTTTGCCTTCCCTAGTATTGTTCTGTTGCATCTGGCTCCTGCTCAGGGAACCAAAGATGTCACGTCTCAGGGAGGAGCACCCTGCTCTGTGTCTGAGCAGCCCCCCATGAATGTAACTCAGCCCCAATAAAAGTTAGAAGGACAAAGTTTATCGAAAGGGAGACATTTTATTTATAAAGAGGAACATGAAGAGAGAGGAAGGAGAAGATCACTACCCTGACAAGAAAGAATCGGGGTAAGGAGCTCCAGAAAGATGGAGAGTCCTGGGCCCTTTGTCCCTGGCTGCTTTTAGGAGGGTGAGTGACTCCCCTCCCATAACTGGATTGGCTTCCGGACAGGCTCCTCTGTCTAACATCATTTCTTCCAGGGTTCTACATGGACCTTCTTTCTGTCTGTTTACTTGTCCTTGACCTACCTTTTAAGGCCTTATCTTTGGAGTGGGCAGCTAGTGGGCAAGGGGGTGCCTTATTCATGGTTAGCTTAGAGTTAGGAAGGAGTGTGTGGATGTCTGTTGTGCTCTGTAAGGACCCTAGAGTGAAGGATGGACCAATCCTCGAGTGAATCCACATGTATATAGGTGTGTATGCTAGTGCACAGGTGTGAGTACACACTGCCATTAAGTTAGTCAGCCTTCCTTTGTTTCCCCTGTTGTTGGAGACTGGTGCCAGCTTATCATGTGTGTACCTGGCTTCCTCCCTGTGTCCCCCCTGTCAGCTTCTTGTGATCTCTTGGTGCGAGTGCCAAGGCCATTTGGTGCTTTTCTTTATCTGCTTTCTCTCTCTCTCTACCCCCGCTCTTGACCTATTGCCCAGGGGAATCTCTAGTAAAGTTTGTTTTTTGCTCCATCTAGTCAGGATTAGCTAGAAAATCTACCAAATTCCCTATTTTTTTTTCCTGTCTGCAGACCCTGACTCTACAGTTCTTCAATGAATTTAGGCTTTTATAAAAAGAAAATTCACTTAATTCTCAAAATAACCTTATGATGAGCCTACTCCTGTGGTCCCCCTCTTAGGGATAAGGAAGCCCAAGTCAGGACAGGGTGAGCAGCATGGCTAATGTCCTACAGCTAGTAAGCAGCAGAGCCCATATTTGAACAAAGACTGAGGCCAGGGAGACATGGTCACCTTGCTGAATGGGGAGGGGGGCAAATACTAAGAGAACAAGGAACTTAGAAGAAATTAGCATTTGTTTCTAGTATTGACCAAGGCATTCTCTGCCATGCCCACTCACTCCCAGGCTTGTTTTGTACTTGCAAAGAGGTAAAATTGCATTTAACTGAAAGGTGACCTGAGCAGCCTGACTTACCTTGGTTAGAATTGTACTCCTACCTCCTACTACTTTCACTGGACCTCTTTTTTATTATTCCTACTAGCACTGAAAATGTGAGAAAATATGTTTGTGGTTCCCATTTCCTTACCCAAAGAAAGAAAATCACCTATAAAGGATGTAAGAAAAAGCTTTTCCCCTCACCCAACTCATTTCAATTAGCATCACTGGTCAGAACAATGTGTTAGCCAGGAGAATGCAATGCGTTCAAGTTTCCTAGCAGCTTTTATCACATTCTCTATCATACAAGTATAAAAGTCCTTTCCTCCAGGGGCTTCTGTGAAAAACTGCACTGCTCAGAAGTCATTCCTCTTGAAGTATTCCTTCGCTCTTGCAGAGTTTGGTAATGTGAGAAAGCAGTGTGCTGTTGGCCCTGTGAAAGACAAACAGAACATCAAAATATCTAAAGGCAAATCTCGTCAGGATTTAAATATGCTTGGAGTGTTGCACTAAAGAACCGGGACTGTGTAACTCTGGACCCTATTCATAGGCAGCCTGAAAACTTTCCTATCAGAAAAAATCAAAATGGAAGAAATTTTGGTCTGGTGACATTAGCCAACTTGAACATAAATCAGGCCAAATGCTCTAGGCTCTCAGAACTTGTAGTACTTCATCAAGGAATTTCATGCCACTATTACGCATGACTTTATGAAATAATTACCTTCCCTGAAGAATGTCTAAATAAGTCTGTGATGTTCTAACTGGAGAAACAGTAGGCTCTGACTAATCTTTTGCAAGTTTTGTATAAAATTATATAGTGCAGGAAAGTATATCTTCTTATTAATTAGTCTTTAATAGAAAAAATCTTAAATATATTTTTGTCTAAGTGTGTGAACAAGGAATTTTAAAACACAGTTTTTCTAACACTGAGGGTTTTTAAATCACTGAATGTTTATATAAACATCACTTTCAACACATGTCATTTTAATATATCACAGTAAATATACCTCGCAATCTATAAAAATAATTAATTTAACAATTACATACTGAAAACCTACTATTTGCAAACATTGTGCAGAGCAATAGGAATAAAAGTTTCGCTTTTTCTAGCTCTTCTTTAATTGCAGCTTTCTCATTGTGAGAAATCAACCCCAAGTGTATAGATTATTAACAGTCAAAAATTACACTACTGGTTATTTTTATATATTTTTAAATACTAGTAAGCTAAAAGGTGGCTGCTAAGCAACAAACTATTTCAATTGTCTACATCATGGAAAAAAGTGGTAATAAGAATTGGAAATTTCTATGTCACAAGGGTTAAATCAACTTCTAAGGAGGGACTATGAATGCCAAACTCTGCCAAGAGACCTTTTCCAAACGCTTGTGGGCATGAGTACATTGAAATGGTTAAGGTTTACCCACACTATCCTATCAACACGGTCCAGGCAAAATTTTATATGGGACACCTAGTCAAATGAAATTGTGTAGTATCATTGGTTCCATTTGTAACTGGAAAGCTTCTTATTTTTCCTGAATTTCATCTCTGAAATGAGGATAAGAATGCCTACACAGCAGATTTAGGAACGATGTAAACCAAATATCTATCGGCAAAACACCAGAGTCCTTCCAGCTAATAGTGTGGGGATGAAGAAAGACATTCACTGAACATTCTGTTTCATGGACATGTGGTAAGCATCAGAGAGAGAAGATGTGGGTGGAGGTCAAAATTTAGTTTGGGAAATCCTAGAAGGTGTTATTGAGGAAGTAAAATCAAGCTGGGGTCTGTATGACAGATAAGAATCACTTGGGGGAAATGATGCAAAGGGAGGAAAGAACATGGTGCCTTCCGGAATTGGAAAAGCCAGTGGTAAGGTGGGGATGAGCAGGGCATGTGGAATACACTGACTCATGTAGAGGGTGATTATTTAAATTATATTCCAAGCTAGGAAACCTTGAGAAGGCATTGGGGAAGAGACGATAAGTAATTGTATATACACAGCAGGTATAACTAGAACTGTTTTGGGTGCAGGGACCTGCAGCAATGATCTACTAACTGTCCATCTGAAAGACTTGGGATTATTTCTTAGTAAAATAAGAATGCACTGAAGGATGTTCAATTACAGGGTAATTTTATCTGATTTATGTTTCAATAAAAACTACCAGGATTATATTTTTCTTAGTATAAACAAAGAAAGCCAGTTTGAGGATATATTTCAGCCAAGATTGAAATTACAGCTCTTTAATGAAATAAATGGGAAAGAAGGAGGAAACATGTCTTTTGTGCTTTGAAGAAGGAAGTTCAAGTTCTCTCACTGTTGCCTACCATTTGAGCCTGCTTCCAAATTCAGCTGCTGGGAGGCAGGGAAAGGAACAGAATCAATATCATCAATCCTCCTTCTCTCACTGCTCCCAGTTTTCTTTGTCCATATACACCTAAGTATTGTCTTGCTAATCTTCTTATGAGTTACTGAGAACAAAATACTAAACACTGCCATAAAAAGAGGTGATACTGTTTAGCCAAAAGTATGCTGTGGGCGTCACATTCATTATCTTATATAACTCTTAAAATATGAGGTGAGTGTTATTCCCAACTCTTATTCCTATCGTCTTGAACAGTATTTGCAAATACTAGGCTTTCAGTTTGTATTTGTTAAATTAATGATTTTTATGGGTTAATTAATGATTTTATGGGTTGCAAGGTATATTTAAAGTGGAAGGTATATATGAGAAGATTGGTCTTTATAGGTGTTAGGTGACTTGTCTACCTTTACATAACTAGTAAGTAAGAAGTTGAGGTTCATCCCAGGACATCTGGTGGCTCAGCCACTGGATAGCTCTGTATTCAACTCTCTATTTGGGACAGCAAGCCAGTTACTACACAACACTCTGTCTTTGTATCATAATTGGAGTAGAAAAGGAATGAGGAGTTAAGCACTGTTTGATGAGCTTAGTGGAGCAAATCTCATTCTCTCTTTTCTTTCAGTGTTTTTATTGTCATAAAATCAGAATTAACATCATTCAGATTGTTGTTTCTAGCTGTGAGTGGGAAAGTCGGTATTAAAATTAAAACACAAGAAATTTGAAACCTGTCTTGTTAAAAATCTTGTTATTAAAATCAAGATGTGAGTCTGAAGTAGTCTCAAATAAGTTCAAGAGGGAGCAGTGATTTGGCAAGTTTAGTTCCTAAGGAAAATTTCATGTGGAAACAATGTTAGAAGAGATTTCTGAGGTTTTGAGCTGTCATGTCATTACTGTTTATAGAGACTGGATATGACACTAAAAATGGTAATTATACAATGATACTGTGATTACATTCTTGGTTTTTAATCAGATGAATTATTGATATTTTTTTAGACTGTGGTAGTAACTAATAGCTTCCATACTTAAAATAATGGGATTAAATAGTCCATATATATGTTCAATTAAAGATTGAAAAAGGGCTCTTTTGAATATAATATCCCTAACAGTGTAAGCAATTTGCAGTTGCATAATCACTCTCTTTGTTGAAAAATGAAAAAGAGAAAAAGAAAAGAAATCATTGTAAGTGAGTTAGGCAATTGCTATAGAAAAACAAAACAGTATAAGGAAGTTTAACGTTCTCTTGTGTACAGGTAAAGTTTCACTGATTATTGTAGAATTTATTTTGATAATGAGTATGTAAGTCCTCAGCATTTCTCCTGAAACCTGTTTCTTTTCTCCTTTGCTGATTAAAGTGATAGAAGAAGTTATTTTGAAAAATCAACAATATTTTAAATGCTACTGGCTTGGTCCTTTTGGTGCTGCTATAACAGAATGCCAGAGACTGAGCATTTTATAATGAACACACGTTTATTTAATTCTAGAGGCTGAAAAGTCCAAGATCAAGGGAGTACCTCTGGGAAAGTCTTTTCCTGTGTTCTCTCATGGTAGAAGGCAGAAAGCAATGTGTGTGAGACAGATTTGCTATTGCGACAAACCCACTATCATGATAACAACTTTAACCCATTCGTGATGGCAGAATTCTGGAGACCTAATCACTTTTTAAAGCCTCACCCACCCAGCACTATTCACTTGGAGTTGAGGCTTCCAACATGTGAACTTTGGGGAACACATTCAAACCATAGCACCAGCATCTTGATATAACAATACAAAACCCATCAAAAGAGATGAAGTATAAACATTTTATATAGATAATATTCCGCCTATTGATAGAAACAATGGTTTGTAAAGAAAGCAGGAAAAACTTAACTTTCTTAATGTTGATATTTGTTATCTTTAATTTACATATGGTGTACATTTTGAAATTTTGTTTTTCAGCCTCTCAGTAGAATATGCACAATTAGACTTCCCATTTGTAGAAACATTCAACCTTGCAAAAAAAGAATACATTTAGGGAATTTTTTTAGAATTAAATTATTTTTCATCAGTATTCAGAATATTGAATAAATTTCTGTTTTCTTTCTGATTATTTAGTTTTAATGAAATAATATTGTGGTAAAAAGATTGTTGTTTGATCAACGAAAAGAATGTACTTCAAGCAGAAATGTTAGAACCTTATGCAATTTAATCACATTAAAATTACTTAAGAACTCTCTAAATTTTCAGGGACTGAAATATCCTTGATAGTGTTTTGTGGCACTGCCTATATTCCATTCCCTCTAGAAATAGCAGAACTGTCATTAGCAAAACTACTTATTCCTCTATAGAAGGCCATTTGTTTGTGTGGATTTGAGCTCAGCCTTAACAAAAGCAATGGGACATGTGGACTGGCTTACCTCGGGCCACCTAATTGGCTTGGAGTGGGCACATGGCTTACATTTGGCCAATGAAACTACACTTCATGAGTTTCTACAACAATGAATCTCCCTTTCTAGTGACCATCGGTAAGACATTGTCTGACCCAGATTGCTGTCTACAGCCACTTTGGGACCTTGGGAAACCAGTCAGGAAAACACTACTAAAACCACAGGAAGCAACAGAACAAAGCCCTATCCTTGGTGACATTGTGAAGCCTCTGGCTCAAGCCACACCTGACCTAGCCCTACTTTAGGTTCATCACCTGAGTATCCTAACCTGTTTGTCTAGTTGTTTAGTACTTAATTTCAGTGCTTTGGGACATGAAACCAAAGAAATTGTAATGGATGCCGTGAACTGTTTTTGGTAAAATGCTGTTTCACCTTAGACTTATTAAAGCAGAAGAAATAATCCAATTGAATATTCATGAGCCAAAAGCTTTCAAAACCTTTCTATGGTAACTTTAATAGAAAGCATAAAAGAACAGTTTTTCAGTTGGGTGGCCTATTTGGTATGAGTTGGGATTGGATCATTTTCAATGTGTGTAGAATAATCATTTATAGTTGCACTAATTTTGTGTCCTTTCATGGCAGAAACAGTGTAATTATTTGGAGGCAGGAATCTCCTGGGGGAAAATGGGCCTTGTGATGTTTAGGGAACAGGGTAACCCATTGTGGTAAACAGATCTAAAAATGTAGAAGTTCAAACAAGAACGGCGTTTTCTTTTCTTTCGTACAGTCTGTGGTAGGCAGGTGGGCCAGACACAGCTGGCACCTCTGGTCCATGAGGTCCCTAGAGCACGCTCACCCCCAAAGGCTGGCAGGGCAACTTTGTCATCTTCTCCTTAGTTTCTATCCAAAGCATCCTTTCCCAGCCAGAAAAGAAAATGAAAAAGAAAGAAGAGAATAAAGTGGAAAGTAAGCAGTTTCTTTTACAAAATATCATTTGATAGTTGATACTGTTTTCACTACTATTGTATTGACCAAAACTTAGTTAGAATCACGTGAGTCATCTGGGTTCAGTAAGAGTGGGGAAGGCGGCCTTTGACTAGAACTCTACTGTCCTAATATTATAGAGCAGAGACACTGAGGACAATTTAGATGTGCTTCACAAGCGTGTTTCTCTGTTTCCATAGCATTATTACAAGAAAATACACTTCTTTTTCCCACTATTTCCTAATTTTAACTCACTAGTACATGTGTGCAGTACACAGTGTTTATATTTCTTATGTGGAGTTGGCACATGGACATAACACATCCCAGTTCCTTGTTTTCTTCCCATTTCCCTTCCCTCCATGCCCCACCCCCTTCCCTTTTGAGAACGATCTCCCTACTTCCTATGGTTGATGTAGAAAACACAATCCTTAGGCAGACATATTTTTATGTCTGTATTTTGCTAATCCACATGTGGCATAAAAAAATTAATGGAAAAAATTTTAAAACTCTAAAATAAACTTCTAGTTAGTAACTACAGAATAATGTATAAATTGAACTGCTTTTTATAAGTAGACAGAATAAATTTCCCATTTGAATATATTGTAAATACTTATACAAAATTACTAAATCTATTGACCTATCCCCTGATTTCAGACATTTGTATTATCTGTTACATTTCCTCACGTGAAAATGTGAGAAGGTTAAACTTGCAAGATTGAGGTTATTAATCAATTATTTTGCTTCTGGGAATTTATTGAAAGACTTTTTATGAGCAGCGGTGGACATAATTTTTATGTTTATGACTTCTAACAAGGTTTCGTAGTATCACATAATTTAATGGCCATTATTTTAGGCCTGATTTACACTGGCATTAATTGCCTCACCTGAGTCAGAACAGTGGCTGGTTTTGGACAGCCCAGGAGCTCTGGGTAGGTGTGTACTGAAAGAGATTTTGCATTACCCAATTTCTCCTATTCTCAGCTCATTGGGCATAAACCCTGCAGCGATTTTTAGCACCTAGGGCAGTGAGAATCCCAAGTAACAAGATTCTGGGGGAAAAAATGAAATATCCCAATAACATCTTGATAGTTTCAGGAAAGTTTTTAATACCCAGCTTGACCCAGCTTTCCCTATTGCTGCCCTTTTGACAACCCCTAGGTGAGTAGTTACCAGACAGGGAAGCTGGAGCTTAGAAAAGTCATGGACTTGTTCAGGACAACACCTCTCTTTCTCTTCTTTTCTCTGACGTCAAACCTTTGAAAAGTACACAAATTGTGAAAGAAAGAGACACAGAAACAGAGAAAGATGGATTTGTTTTACAGAATTGGCTTGAATGGTTACCAGGGCTGGTAAGCCTGAAGTGTGAGGTGGAGCCCATCAGGTGGGGGATTTGGTAACAGTTGGTATTGCAGTTTGAGTCTGAATCTACAGGGCAGCCCAGCACACTGGTAATGCCAGCAGAATTCCTCCTCTGCCAGGAAACCTCAGCTTCTGCTCTGAACATCTTTAAGAGTCAGATGAGGCTGATGCTGTTACAGAAGGCACTTTGCTCTACTTAAATTCACCCAATTGTTGAGTGTTAATTACATGTACAAACACCATCACAGCAACGTGTACACTGGTAACGCGTTCCTGCGGGCTTGAGCCACTGGCGGTACCGGCATGACTGTCCCATCAGGTGGCTTGTGCCACTGGAGGTACAAATGAATCTGATCACTTTTATCAGCCTTTTTAATAATAAAATTAATACAAAGCCCCCCAATTGGACAGTCATGCATATACCACTGGTGGCTCAAGCCGCCAGGCAGAGAGACGTAAGTATTATAGCCCTGCAACAACCATGTTAACCAAACGGCTGAGCATCCTGTCCTAGCCAACTATTATGTAGGTTTCCAGATAACACCCATACATACCTGCTTTCACCTCTAAACATGCTTTCATACAATGACACAGAACTAAAGTGAAATTAGTGAAACCACATTTGGATTTCCCACAACATGAGTATGGGACTATTTGAATATAAATGTTATTTTTCCAAACAAAGATAAAATTTAAAGTTGTGCAAAATAAAAATTTTATTTATGATGCCCATGTAAGCTTAGAAGAATTAGGAAGAATAAAGGATTATGACTTCCTATGTTCATTCGTGGCAATAAAAACTAAAGGCAATTTCTTGCTCTGGGTTGTATTAAAAAGGTAAAGTTGCTGAAAGATATGTTATTAAATAACACTTGTATCTCCTTTAAGATTGGCACTGCAAGTGTGAAATGAAAATATATGGTTTTCAAGTGAAAACTTTCATTAACAAACCTATTGTCCTTGGGCAGGTGTCTCATTGCCTGAGGCAAATCCTTCTGAAAGCACATCCCACCAGTGGGCCTGCTGGGGTCATGTTTGGGTGCTGTGCATGCTTCATGAGTGCCTGCCAGTGAGGATGCAGCCTGCATCAGCCCTTGCCCAGCACCTCTGTGCAGCCTGCTGTGTCCTGAACCCTTCCCTCCAGATCAGCATGCTGACTTCAGAAGACAAAGACCTGGGAATTCTCCTTCAGTTATTTTTTTGTTATTGCAAATATAATATATAGTCCCTGATGAGAATTAGGGAAAAAAAAAGGTCAGACCAAATTGTATCTGCAGTCCTACCATCTATGTCTATGTTGGCACCTTTTCTTTTTTTCTTTCAGTACTGGGGATTGAACCCCAGGCCTTCACACTGAGCTACTACATCCCCAGCACTTTTTTTATTTTTAATTTTGAGACAGGATCTTACTAACACACTAAGTTAGGCTGGGTTTGGACTTTCAGTCTTCCTGCCTCAGCCTCCAAGGATGCTGAGATCACTGACATATACTACCACACATGGCTGGTGCATATTTTTATAACTTTTTGAATTTAATATGGATGTTAATGTGGATTTGGTTATGATATAGGTATGGATACAAAAATGGGTTAATGCTTTATATAGTCTTTTATGTTCTGCCTTTGCACCTACTGGGTCAGTAATATAGTTCCCTGTCAATAGAAGTTCTACCAGTGTTAGATTCACATAAAATTCCATGATATTGATTTTCTCAGTGGTAGTTGTTGGAGTAAAGTGTATTATTCACTGATAAAATGTAAAATATTTCATTCCACTAGAACTCACATTATTCACATTTTTGTGACTCTCAGGCTTCCAACCATACATTAATTTTTTTCTGCCTTTAAGCAAAAGCAACACAAAAGGATGCACTAGTGTACCTTAAATCACCACCCTTTGATAAGTAGTATCAGAGCTTGTTAAAGTAAGCCACGTTGTTGGAGGCAATCGATAATGCAGTACTTCAGAAGTAAACAGTTTAGAATTTAATTATCTCAACAAGTGCAGAAATAAGAATGTTGTATCAAGGATAGCTCATTTTTAAAATTTTCATTATCTTAAGCTTTAAGGCCTCAAGGTCCAAATCCAAGGTGAATTTCCAGTGCCCTCTAACTATTGTCCTCTTGTGCCTGAGTATGATCTATTTCATCGAATTGGATTAAAATTAAGTTTGGAAACTTATTATGCAGTAGTCTCTAAGGAACACACTTTTTTTTTCACTACTGCCTGTTTCATGAATTGCTAATATCCACAGTGTAAAGTAGCATCATTCATTTCTAGAATAACTATCTTGAAATGGGAAGATAACAATATTATCTAACCATAACAACAAAATTTTCCTTCCCTGTTTCTTTGATTGGTCTACCAATACTGTATATGCATTTTCCAAAGTTACACAGCTAACAGCATAAACATTTTGAAGCCCTAGTCTACAATGTATGGCAATAACCACTCTGTACATATAGTCAGGGGCTCCAAAAGTCTAGGTAAAGTCTAGGTACTATCATATTCCTTCTTGGAGACCAGAAACTTCTTTTTATAGCTTGTTCATTGATGATTAAGAGTCCTAGAATTCTGTAGTGGTAAGAGTCAAAATATCAAGAAACAATCAACTCCAGCAAATTTAATATATTGTATTAAATGGCTTATCAAATTAACTGCACTGAAAGTAGAGAAGCCTCCCAGACCCTCAGCACGACTTTAGCCAACTACCCTGGCAATTGACACTCCTGTTATAATAAAGAAAACTGCCTATAACAGAAGAGGCCTCTGACTCCCAGAGAGAAGGCCCAGGTATGGACTGCAGCAAGAGAGCACATGCCTAGAGAGCACCCTGCTTCTCTTCTTCACCTTCACCTCAGTTCCAGGTTCAGGCTTCACGAGAGTGCATATGTAAGTTGTGAAGTAGTTAGCTGTGGAGGTCTCCCGGACATGCCGTGTTTTAGATTCTCAGCCTCTGAGTCACCAGACAGAGGGTGGATTAGATGTTAAGGAGACAGATCACAGCCTCAGATGGTCTCAATATCCAATTGGTAATAGAAATCCACAAAGAGGCCACTGTTTCATATAAAAATCCCTCCATGTCTTAGTAAGTACATAGTTATTTTAAATATGGATATAATATTGTATAAAGTTTTGACAGTTACTGTTGAATCATTAATAACTAAATTGATATTTGATATATCTATAATAAAATTGCTTGTTGGTAATAATGTTCTGAATATTTTCCCTTGAATTGAAGAGTACATGATAAATATGCCCTACAAGAATATGATATATGAGTAAAGCTATAATTTTATTCATATTTTATTCCACTCAAAAGAATTAGAGCTGCTATTATAATAGACAAATACTGATGCTTTCCATTAGAGATCTCTCAGAGCTGACATTTAGTACCAATAGCATTTTGAGACCACATGCCACCATATAAATAACCCCTCTGTCAGTAAATAAATGCCTTAGAAAATTTCTGATTTACGTAAAAGTCAGAAATTGTTGATATTACCATTGTATGTATCTAGCTAAAAAGTTATTTCCCAGAAAGCATTGGTGGCTGGCTGCTTGTTAAAGTGATCATTAGCATGGAAAGTATCTGCATATGATGAAATGTTAGATGAATAGGAAAAATCATTCATTCATTTGCAAAGCACATGATAGGCATCTTAAATACTTACGTTAGCCAAAAAGACAATGATGTCTTTCTTCTTGGAACTTAGTCCTAACCTGGGTAGACAAGAAGTGCAATAAATAAGACAATTGTATTATGGATGGTAATAAGTACTTTAAAACAAATAAAAAACAGAGCAAAGTATTGTGGTGGGGTAGGGTCATCATAATCCTCATGGAGAAAGATGTAAACAAAGGTCAAAGGAAATGAGAAGTTTTACTTCCAGGTCACCCGGAAGAGCATTCCAGGCAGAAGGAGCAGCTGAGTAAAAGACGTTTAGTCAGAAAATGCCAAGGCTGGTCTGGTTGGAGTACAGTGGGCAGCCAGAGACTAAGCGGGAAGTGAGCTTGGGGTAGTCCGAAGGAAATATCAGATAGGACCTTTCAGGCTGTGCCAAGACTTGGTAACCTGACCTCGGGAAGCAAGGACTCACCTGAGGGTTTTAGGCAGGGGAGGTTATAAAGTCACATTTTAATTGAATCTCCCCCACCCATTGTGCTGGAAGCAGGCTGCAATGGTTAAGGGCAGCAGAGAGGCAGATAGGAGTCTAGTAGTGAACTGGGTAGGAAACAGCAGTGTCTCCCTTAGAATGATAGTGGTAAGGATGGGGGAAAGTGGTCATATTTTGGGTGTAATTTGAAAGATGAGATCTAAGGTACATGAAAAATAGGGCATTCAGGAATAACCTGAAAGACTTTGCCTTGAGATATGTAAGATTAGAATAGCCATTGAGTGAGGTGGAAAAAATTATAAGCAGATAGGATTTTGGGCTAGGAAAGGGGATTCTGTACATTTTATTAAAGGCTGGAAGATATGCATTTGCATACTGCAGTACTTTTCAAGGCCTGGTTTATACCAGCTGGAGAAGCATCACCTAGAACTTATTAGAACTGCAGGCTCCTGAACCCCACCTCTTATGTCTATTCAATCAGGAACTCTGGCATTGGGCCCAGAAATCTGTGCTTTAACCAGTACTCTAGGTGATTCTGCTACATAGTCAAGTGGAGAAATGCTGTACACCATCTTAAAGATTGGGGCCAGGGGGCACTGTTTCTGAGAGGATTTTAAGTTAGAAGATATGAATTCAAATCCTGACTGAGTTGGTGCAAGATAATGCCTTAATGTCTATCCTTTTGAAAGGTAAACAGATGACATAAGATCAAGATTGACAGGAGAGACTACATCAAACAATACCACAACCCTGTGGCATCAGGCACCTTATACGCATTGGAGGTGGGAAACCTGAGGCAGGGGCTGAGCCAGTGTCATGCACTTCACCTCTGATTTTTGCCGACATTCCTTGAGTTCAAGAGGAAATGATACATGTACATGGAAATTAGAGTTTTTCTGGCAACTTTGCTAAGCTTTTAAAACATACATTGTAAAGATGACTGCTTCCCATCAAATTGCAGTCCTACCATGCAGCTTCCATAATTCAGTGGAAAGTGGCTACTTGAATTTAATGATTTCTTCACTTTCTGTAGAAATAAAAGTGTATATTTTTATTAAAAAGGAAAAAAATCAATTTCAGTATGAATTTGTTTTTCCAAATTTATCCAGTTATCCGTATACATATGTTTATATTTGCTCTGCAGTCTCTAGGTTTGTTTTTCTTACTTCACTGAGTATGGTACAGTATCATGAGTGGTATGGAAGTCTGTAGATGAGCTATACATAATGGGAAATGTAGTCTTAAAACCACGTTCTCCAGAAAAATTCATTATCCTTTCATTCTGTGGCACAAAGATACTCAAACAACTGAAGACCAAATATATGTAGTAGAAAAGCAATGTTTTAAGGTTTAAAAGACTTATTATATGCATGCGTTTTTACATGAGGTCACAAATAAACCCTCTTGTCAACATTTAATCAAAAAATAATAAAATAAATAAGTTTGAAGACAGTTTGGTTCTGCCAAACTGACTTCTAGACAAAAGTGTCATCTCATTGACCTGCATTATTCTAGGTTTCTGATTGAGAAACTATTATGGTCTACGTAGACACTAATAAACTCAAGGAATATGAACTAACATCAGTGAGCTGGGAAATTACAAATTAACTACCATTTTGTATCTCTGTGCCTTCAGTAGAAAATGAAAGTTTATGTATTTATATACATAATCATATAATTATATGAGGTTAAATAATAAAGTACAGTTGTTTCACCTAAGTCAATCTTTGCCTTCCTGTTTTGGAAACTTTATGTTAAGGTAGTACTAGGAATTAATCCTGGGGGCTTTTGTTTTTTAAGTGTTTTTGAGACAGAGTCTCACTAGTTCAGGCTAGCCACATGTAGCCCAGGCTGGACTTGAACTTGCAGCAATCTTCCTGCCTCAGCTTCCTGAGTGCTAGGATTACAGGTGTGCCCCACCACACCTGGCCCTGTTTGGGAAACTTTTGCTTCCTATTTGTTATTTATTCTAGAAATATTCTTGCATGTTGTTCCACAGTCATTCAGCAGATCTAATCTATGCTGAGTTATGTGCCTTGTGCCATACTGGTGCTGGGATTGCAGAATGAACTAAATGGACGCACAGCCTGATTCTCCTGGAAATCAGGAGGGAGACAGACAGTAAACATGCTCACGGCATTATGTAATACCAGACATCTGTAATTGCTACATACAAAGATAAAACAGGTGCAAGGAAAAGAGAGATAAGAAGAAGGCAGGACTGTAAAGAGTCTTTCACTGGTAGTGCAGTAAATTTGATCTTTTCCAGGAGAATAAAGGAAGCCATTGTGCCGGGATAGTGATAATCGACAGAAACTTAAGAAATGGGGACAGTCAGACGCCAAATGTCTAGGGCCTTGCAGGTCTTTCCAATTACTCAGGTGAAGTAGGGGCCAGTAGTGGACTTCAGAGCTTACAGGACCCGGCTCCATTCCAAAGGTCTCTTCTTTTTACATCTTCACTTGATTGAAAGCTTACCTGGAAACAAACTCCAGGGTTAAATTATCTTCCCTATAAATTTTGGAGGAATCGCCATGGAGCACTGTATGTGACTGAATCTTGTTCTTCTGAATGTGGCATTTTCAACTTTCTGTGATGTCTAATATTTCTCATTATCTTTACATCTCTTACAGAATGGATCTTCAAATAAATGTTGTTGTTGATGTTCAAAAGTGATTCACATATGGCTAAAACTTCTGCTCTTTCTTCATCCAAATGAATTCTATTATTTGTTTCCTTTTTAAATTTTTCTCATTAAGTTATGCATTCTAATATCCCTATGGAATCAATCAATGGTCTTTCTGTATCTTTCCCTGTCTCTTAATTTTTTTCCTTTTATAGTTCCCAGGTATTTGTTTTTTCTGCACTATAGGCTGCTAGAATTAGAATTCTGTATCTGCCAACTTGGTCACTGTGTGACCTGGAGCTAGTTATTTTAATCTCTATGTTTCTTCATTTAGAAAATAATGATAATAATTACTACATTATAGGAATATCGCAAGGTTTAAATAATTCTATAGGAGTGAAAAATAAGTGCGTGCTATTTATCTTTCGGATCACTAGTTTAATGTTCAATTATCATTCTATTATTGAGCCATTCTTTTGATTGCTTAAAATGTTAAGGTGTGTAAACCCAGACTCTGGGAAGCTGAAGCAGGAGGATCAGAAGTTTGAACTCACCCTGGAAACCTAGCAATTTGCCAAGACCCTGTCTCAAAAGAAAAAATAAAAAGGGCAGAGTGTGTTACTCAGTATGAAGACCCTGGGTTTAATTGCCACAACTGAAAAAAAAAAGTAAAGGCTATAATTTCAGTTTTCAAGGATATTTTCTCACTTTTTATGTATTCTTTCTACGTAGCCCACGATTCTTTTTTTATGTATGCACTATGCTATCAAATCTCCTGAAAAGAAGTAGTTTCTCCTCCTTTCCAAATTGATTATTTCTGTTTCCTCCAGAGTCTCCCATTCTGTTTCTTGGTATTTATTTGTATCATTGGTTTCATTTAAATACTATGAGATATTTAGTTTTGGGACCATATTAATGGGAAAGGATGTGGTTTTGGGCATCTAGCGAGATGGCACTGGAGAATCTTGTCCATGGTGCAAGCTTTCTGCCTCTCCACACCCTCTCATTAAGTGGAAGGACTCACTGAAGGGTCCTCATCACAGATCAGAGTCTCTGGCAGGATGCTTGAGAAAGATATTTGCAGACAGACTGGAAAACTGCCAGCTAGTGTCCCGGTTTATTTCTTTCTTCCTCATCACTCATGGAGTCCGGATTTCTCTTAGTCTCCATTTTGATTTTTTCTTACTAACCAAATACACGCATGGAGTTATCCAGAGAGATCAGGTACTTTCTTTGGGCACATCTCAAGATCTAACTAAATTGCTTTCCATATATTTGCTATGGTCTGAAAGTTCAAGTCACCCCAAAATTAATATGCTGAAGTCCTCTGGTGATACTATGAAGAGGTGGGACTTTTACAAGAAGATTAGTACCCTCAGAGAGCCCTTGCCGCTTGTCCAATGTGAGGACACAGTGAGAAGATGCTACCTATGAACCAGGTACCAAATCTGCCCTTGGACTTCTCAGCCTCCAGAACTATATAGCAAGTAAATCTCTGCTGTGGATAAGCCATGCACAATGTTGTGTTCTGTCCTAACAGCCCCAGCAGTCTAAGCAATATCTAAAGAGGAAGAAGAGACTGACTAACCCAACAGTCTTTCATTTAATTTCTTTAGTGACTCTAGATGTTCTCTAGTGCTTCTTCTAAAACAATAATGCTTACTTCCTGTTTAGAAGGCCGTTTGTTCTGCTCTGGTTTCCCCTTCAGTCTATTTGCATCTGAATCCATGGTCTTGCCATTCCTACCTGGCCCTTGGTGCTTATTCTTAAGAATATATTGTCTACTATTTTAGTAAATTGGGAAAATAGCAAAGGGAAAAAGAAACTTGAGTTCTGCCCATTTGGGCTGGAGTCTGGGCCGGGTCTCTTAATTTGGACTACTTGTGATTTTTGCCCCAGTTACTGTTTCTGAATATGAACAAGATACATCTAAGGCCTAAAATAATTAACCCAGGGAGCCACCTAGCATCAAGAAATTGCCTACCTCCTTCTATTAGGGTTCTTTAGAGAGACAAAACAAAGAAGAAAGAGAGAGAGACAGACAGAGAGAGACAGAAAGAGAGAGAGAGAGAGAGAGAGAGACAGAGCGAGAAAGCTTGTAGGGTCTCAGCCCAGTTCAAAGGTACTGAAGCACTTCTGAAGTTGTGGAGCTGGTGGCATCTCTCTCAGTGTGAGGCCACAGGCCTGAATGCCTAGGGGACCACAGCTGCAAGTTCCAGATTCCAAAGAGTGAACCTGAACTTCTGACATTCAAGAGTGGGAGAAGATGGCTGCAACCACTACAGAGGACAGAAAGAAAGGGAGAGGGAGATGGACAATTTGCCTTGCCTCTGCCTTCATGTACTTGGGCCCTTTGCTAATTGAAGGGGTCCAGCCACTTGGTGAGAGTAGATTTTTTTACCTGACTCAAGCCTTTGACTCAAATGCCAGTGCTCCCCGAAGAACTCTCACTGACCTGCCCAGAACTGGTACCAGCTACCTGGGTATCTCCTAGTCCAGCCAAGGTGGCACAGAAATGGCCACCACACTTCTCTTCCTTGAGAATTCCGCCCTTCTAACTCTAAGTCACACGTGCTACAGTATATTAGAGGGATCTCCAAGCTGAAAGGTGGAGGTTTAATTCTACACATGAAAAAAAAATAGCTTAAAACATTTTTCCTCCTTAGTCTAGACTATCATTTTCCTCAGCTGAAATTGAAACACAAGGTACTATAGGCCAGGCGGATAGAGACTTGGACAAAACTCAACTCAAAGCCTTCATTTTTTCATCAGTTTGTTCACACAACCAACTCCCTTTATCTGAGTAATTCTTGGTCTGTTTTGAGAGAGGTTTCAATAAGTAGGCAGACAAGAGAGTAGGAGAAAAGGAGGTTTGAAAGGAGTATTTAATGAAAGGCAGACAATGAACATGTTTGACTATGACTGTGTATTTACCCCAGGCACACTAAGTTATAATCTGGAAGTGACTGAGAAAACAGTAGGACTGGAGCACATTTATAAGGTTGAACTGAATTTAGTTTCCTCATTGAAAATCACCACAAACTAGAATTGTGATCATATCAACGAACAGTGAGAATATTTCTAAAATAAATGCTTAAAGGGGTTGTACATTCAACCACAGCTGAATGTTGACTATGTAATTTTGAGGTCTTAACAGCGAGATTAATGTGTAGTGTAGTAGAGTATTTTATAAATGTCATCTAATAAAAATACTCCATTTATCATTATTTAAACAGTAACTGTATTTCAGTATTAAGAGATAAGATATTTAAATGTATCTCTCTGTTGATTTGACTTTAGCAGGTATCATGGCAGGTTAGTTTTTAATGTTCTAGCAACTTCTAAGGCCTGGGTACACTTATTACACAAATCAGTCAAAGCCCCTCTCAATGTGCCCCAAATCTACTTCCTATCTTTAAAAACTGAAAAAGGGGGGAGTGCCTGGAAATGTGGCTCAGGGATAGAGCATTTACTTGTCATGTGCAAGGTTCTAGGTTCAATCCCTAGCATCAAAACAAGAAAATAAAACAAAGCAAAAACAAAACGAACAAAAAACCCCCCAAAAGAGACAAAAGCCACCAAGAAAGGGTAGAAACTGAGCTGCTGCTGCTTCTGCTTCTGCCTGTTCCTCTTCTCATTCTCAGCCTTAAAATTGAAGCCCTGAAGAGACATCCAAATGTTCCTTATAAGGCATCCAAAACACATTTTATTGATTATTACTCTTATTTAGATTCCCAAGCCAGACTTAATGCATTTGAGTGAATCAGTAAATATCGATTCAGTACCAGAAAAAAAAAAGATGACACAATACTCATGGGATCATTTCTTGCTTGGTATTCTTGTCTAATTTAGTATTTGCACATGGATTTACTGATGCAAATTCAAAACCAGTGAAATTTTATAGTTCTTGCTTTGCATTTGGGTATTTGACATTGAAGATGGTAAGTCTATGTTGGAATTCCCACTCGAAATTTTGTATGTAAGAAGACTTTCATAGCATTCTATATAAATCTCTTTTGGATTCAGAGTTACATGTTCCTCTCTATCATGACAGTTTCTGAGCTGTATCCTGTCTCTTTATGAGTCTATTTTTGATCTCTGACTCCTGTTAAAATTGAGCCTGTACAGGTCAGTCTGACCCATAAACTACACAAAATTGTTTTTGAGATGTGAAGCCTTAATATCAGACAGTGTCTAAATCTTCCATAAAAAATTTGTCTGTTCTTTCTAGTCCACAGATAATAATTACCTTCTTGTAATCATATTCAAGTCTTGAGGCCTCTATTCCTTTAAAAAAAAACACTAAGAAAAAATACTCATAACTGCAGGATGCTTTTCTTTGGGGAAATTAAATAATTATATCTACTCCTAAATGGGGATTTTCATCCATAATTTGGGGGGGGGTTCTGTATCCTATGGATAATGACTGCTGTTGTAGATTCAGGAAACATTTGTGGATCCTTGGTTTGCCATTCTTGAACATGAGTAGAGTCTGCCATGTTGGGAAATTTTTCCCAGTGTCTTAAAATATATTCCATCAGTAAATCTGACCTTTTCTCTAACAGCCAAATGAGGATGTCATGGTCTGGTTATTTTTCTAACTTTGGAACTACAAATGTACTTCCTAATCCAGATCTTGCTCAGTAACTGAGTGGCTTAGGAGATGTCATTGAACCTCAGTGCCTTACTTTTCTGTTATAAAAATAAGGCGATATACTATCAACCACTGAATGTGCAGCCAATTCAGTGTACAAATCAGAAAATCAAATAGATTGGAACTTGAAAAACTTCACCTTCTTTCCTTTCTTGGTTTTAATTTATTTTTATTTTTGAATAGATCAATCTCTTACTTAGGTATAGTTTCTTTCTCAGTAGTCATCCATACTGAGAACAATGTGATAGCTAAAGAGGAATCAGCTTTTCCCAGCTGTGTTAGAACTTTGCTACTTGAGTGCTTCACTGGCTTAGAAATGTGTATGAGGCAGGATCCACAGTGCCAAGCCACAGCCAGGATAATAAGTGCCCCTCTGGCCTGGCATTTGGACTCAGATACCTTTAAAGTTCTCACTCATTCCCAACCCACAAAGAGACAGCAAAGAAGAGGAAAAAAATCAAAGGCTAAGAGGTTCACATACTGAATGATTCTCCCTTTTTTAAACATCCAGTTGCTCTCTTTCCAATGAGGAATCATTAGTAGGCTACACTGGATCTACGAAAGCTGACAGCAAACTATCTATACTTATTATTAGGATTTGGTACAGGTGCTTTTATGTTCAGTATCAACTGTCTGCTCTTAAGAAAGAGTATCTAGGAAATCTCCCTTTAGTTGAAAGTCAAATGTATTTCTGCTCCTTTGCCACATGAATTTACCTAAAGACTTAATTCCCCCAAGCCAAAATAACAAAATCCACAGTTTAGAGTCATTTAATAAATTTTAAAGCCTCAGCTTAAGTGAAGAGAGCTTATAGGGATCCAGTGGCCCGTGATTACAAGACAATGATTTAATACTGATTATTTAAAATATTCCCTCTCCACTTTAGTATATAGTAACTAAAATCATAGAATTTCTCCTGAATTCTATCTGCTGTTTCATGAATCACATGGTAGATGCAAACTCACCCCATTTCCAAAGAAAAAGAAAGAAAAAAACTTCAGGCATCATTGAAACAGGCTTGAAGCCACACAACACTCAACAAGCCACACAATAAAATGTAAATGGAATGGTACTACTTTCTCCTCAGACCTTTTTTTCAGGGTATAAATTTGGCAGTGTTTAGATTTATTTTCAGACCATCTTCAGAGAACATGATGACATCAGTTTAAGGGTCTTCATATCCCAATTTCACACTAAATATAATTTCCATGTTTCTTAAAGCTTTACAGTACCTGGCCTGGATAAAACTCTTTGGATCCAGTTGATACATCTTTTTCCACATTGCAGAATTAGCACTTAGTTGATTGGCTGTCACCTAAGTTTTCTTGTAGTTGATTAGCCAGTTCTTTTCCAGTTCTGAATCTTCTCTCTATGTGATGCTCACTTTATCCTGCATTTTCCTAGGATAAATGATTTACCTTTCTGGAGCACCTCCAGACTATGAATTTCTTATGATTAAGGAAACATATTTTAACCCCCTGTGTTGATCTTCACAACTCTTTGAATTAGACTTTGCTGTTGTCTTCATTTTACAGATGAGTTAATGTGAAATGTAGCAGGCAGATAGCAGGACCAAAGCCATGGCAGTAGTATATGAAGTAGCACAACTTTGAGTCCAGGCAGACTCTTAACCTGTACCCTTTCCTGTCTGTCTTAGTCACTGTCCTCATCACTGAAACACAATATCTGACACCCACAATTTAAAGAGGAGAGGTTTGTTTTTGTCTCAGCGTTTGTAGAGGTTTTAGTCCACAGTCTGGTGGCTCCAAGGCAGGACAACGTGGCAGAGGGACGCAGCAGGGGACAGCTGCTCAGGGTGTGGCAGACAGGAAGCAGAGTGAAGGGAAACCCTGTAGGCCACACCCCAGTGACTCATCTCTTCCACCAGGCCCTCCTCATTAACACAGGTCCCCTATAAACCAACTCCCATTCCAGCCACTTTCCAAAAGCCCCACCTGTAAGCACATGAGGCTCTCAGGGGACATCTAGATGTAAATCGTAATGCTGTCTACTTACTAGTGGAAGCCAAGAATTCAACACGTTTGCAGAATTAAATAAGCTTCTCTGGTACCTAATGGAGTTTTTTAACAATTATAGATGAGGCACATGAGATGAAAACAGAAAAGAGAAAAAAATAGAATAAGGAAACTAGAGTAGCATCAAATAAAAAAATAAGAATTAGGGAATGATGGATAAGGAAATTAGTGAAGGAGTTAGTGAATAAGGAGAAAAGAGTTTAAAAAGACTTGAAAAAAAGACACAGAGGAGGTTTCTTTGGAAAGTCTGAGGAAAATTACTGGAGGGCTGCAAATAGTATCACAAACTGAAAATAAAATGTAAGAAAAAGGTTTATTCTTAAAATTGCTGCATATCTACTATTAGATTACTGCTTCCCAAATTACATTCACAGTATCCCTTGATCCTCCAAGACTGACATCAAATACCAGTTCAGTGAAGATGTGGGAAATGTGATTTCACTGGACCATAGGTATTGGTGGATCTCCACTGTTCACAGACAGTTTGCACAAAAGAGACAAAAATGGACTCTAAGCATTCTCTCCGATGCCCAAATACACCATTAGTCTTCTCCCAGAATACCTTTCTTACACTGTCTTACCACTTTCCTCATTCAATAAATACTCGAGTCTAGTTATTTATACCCAAGTTTTATAGTGAGATGGTGCAAAATCTCTTGTATTGGTCATTTCAGACTAGGTGGCCTCAGGTAGCAAAATTTATTTCTTACAATTCTGGAGACTGGGAAGTCTAAGAGCAAAGCACCTTCCATGTCCGCTGAGGACTTGTAGCCTGATTCATAGATGGTGACTTCTGGTTCTGACCTTCGGTGGGGAAAGGGGTGAATGAATTCACTTGGGCTGCTTTTATAAAGGCCCTAATCCTGATCATGAGGTTGCACCACTGGTACCTAATCTTCTCCCAAAGTCCACCTCAATGACATTTTAACAAATGAATTTTGAGCGGGTATAATATTCAAACCACGGTATCTCCACTTTATTCTTATAATGCATTGTCTGGAATACCTTAATTTGCCCAATTCCGAAGTCATGTTTATCCAAATCCTACTTTTATCTATTCCATATACCCTATCAAGCCTGCTAGCTTGCTTGCCTGCTGTCTTTCTTCCTTTCTTTCTTTTTCCTTCTTTCTTTCTTTTTTTGTGATTTTGGAGATAAAAAAAGGGCCTCATGGATAGTAAACAAGCATCTTACCACTGAGATACACTCCAGCTGTATTTAGGATTCTGCAATGTCTTTTATCACTTCTCTGATTTTTTATTTAGTAGTAAGCCATTAGTTTTAAATTTTGAGCTTCATTTAACAAAGTCTAATATGAATCAATAATATCTCAGCTCTTTTCCTAAACAGAACAGATTTGGAACTCTTTAAATCCTGCATCATACCCCCCTGGGATATTCATTATTGTTTGCCAAACTTTTATGTATACCTGGTATAGTGCTACCCAAATTTAAGCATTGTTATTTTTAAATATGTGTTTTATACATTTTACCTGCACATTATTAAGCACATTCTTTTCTTGTTATTTATTTCTACATTTCATTCCTATTGTATTTATTTTCTTTTTGCTTGAGATACACCTGTTAGTAGTTCTTTAACCTAGAAAGTCCTACTGGAGACCTTTTTAAATATGAGTATGTTTTTATTTAATGTTCACTATTGAATGATGCATGACAAAAGTTTTATGCTAACTTTCTCCAAGTTTTAATTATATTTGTATGAAAATTAAATATCCCTGAAACAGAATAATGCTTTAAAAAGAAGCCATGAATTTCAGGTGTTGGTAGATAGCTATTAATTATTTCAAAATTAAAACTCAATATAAATTCACTTGAAATTAAAAAAAAAGTGGTTAACCCAATATATTTTCAGAATAAGATATTTAATTAGAAATCATAGCATTATCATAAAGTTCAAATAGTAGGCTGCTGAAAGCTAATACTAGAAATTATCTTTGAAAATAATGGAATAAAGAGATGACACTGAAATTTTTCATATCTTGTAACAAATATCATTGAAGAAAGGAGTTCTAAGTTTGAATATACATGTGTCTTGATCTTTTTTGTGTTGCTATAATGAAATACCTGAGGCTGGGCCCTTGTAACAGTGACATTTATGCAGCTCACAGTTTTGGAGGAAGAGAGTCCAAGACTGGGCAGCCCCCTCTGCTTAGGCTCTGTTGAGGGGAACAAAGTGGACAGCATCACAAAGGTGGGGATGTGTATTGAAGAGAGCACATGGCAAGACTGGGAGCCAGTGGTATTCAGGAGCCAGGCTTGCTATGTTTATAACAACCCATTCTCACAGGACCACATTAACGCCTTCTGAGGGCACCACCCTCAATGCACTAACCACCTCCCCAGACCTCATCTGGTAACAGTTCCACCAGCTCTGCACCACCGAGTTGAGGACCAGGTTTCTAGCACATGAACTCCAGTGGACATGAGCCAGCCATCTGCAACCCATAGCAAAGTTTGTGTTATGTGTGATGATCTATGTGTATCTTCATGGCCGAAGCACAAGGACTTAAATGGGACTATTTGAAAATTGTCACTCATGAGCATACATTAGATGAACACTCTTGCTGGAAGCCATCCACTCCATCTTCCTCCATTCTCCATCCCCATTTACACCCTACTCTCTTCTACCAGTTCAACTCTCACCCTTCCCTGAGGGTTCGGATTAGGTCTCATTTTCTCCTGGAAGTTTTTCCTCATCATTAATACTCCCTGCATCTTCTAGAACACCAATTGTGACAGTAACCACTGCACACTTACTGTGGTAACAGCTAAATTTCCATGCTTTTCAGTGCCGGGCAAACTGTGAGATGATGTGGGAGATTGAGGTCCACATTTTTTTTACCTCTCTGTAACCCCCATCATGCTTCACTTGTCACAGGGAGCAAATGATTCTTCAGTTTAGTTCACTAGTAAATCTGAGCCATTTGGAAAGGGCACAGGAAGACCCGGTTTCTGCTTCAGGAGCTCAGTAAGGTTAGCTCCGTAATCAGGGGGCATGCATACATACCTGCATACATACAAATGCATCTCGAATAAGTGAAGGCACATTTCAAGGTCACACATGAGTCTGCACAAGAGGAAATATTAGCTAGACAGCTGTGTCTCAAAAGAAATGTGAAGAGCAGTGTCCCCAGGGAGAACAGTAAGTCAGAAGTGGGTTTCAATGTGCAGTTTTCTTTCTGAATGTAAATGTCACCTTTGGCATATAAACCGTCATTTTCTATAGTATTGTTTTCTGGGAAGATTCATGTATTTTCACGGTGAGGGTTACAAATTTCCACACACTGAGAATTTTGTTTAAGAGGGACTCTGACATACTCCATGAAAACCCAGACAACTGCCTACCTACATGGATGTTAAAATAGTGATAAGAAGCTTTGTAAACCCCAGATGAATAATGGAGCTGATTATGTTAACTAGTGCCCTTTATTGTCCATTATAGACTTTCTATCTCTGTTTTGTTCTGGGTAGCCAAACAGATGCAAATATGATTTAGAAAAATATCACAATTACATTATATTTGGGAAGGATTTAGATGCATTACATCAAGCCTTTTTTAAGGAAAGTATTTGCATATTTTCACTTAGTGACATTGATGTCAGTAGAAACCATAAAAATGATCTCTATAAGCAAATTTAATACCAAGAAAAATGTAGTTGGCTTTCTTTCAAAAGTTTTCTCCTGGTGCCAGGGATTTAGCTCAGTGGTTCTGCCACCTGCCTCTCAAGCACAAGGTCCCAAGTTCAATCCCCAGTACTGAAAAAACAAAAAAACAAATGAAGTGTTCTCCTAATTCAACAGAACAAATGTACTGTCACATTAATCAAAGGAAAAGGCTACACATGAATTAATTCATGTATATAAACTTTATAAGTATAGACAACAGGATATTTTATATTTTTTCCCTTATCATTTAAAAATTCTTGTCATAATTCAAAAAATCTAGCAGATAAAGCATATTAATTATGTAGAATTTGTGGCCCCTTATGTCTAAATGATAGCAAACGACCAATTTCAACTCTAACTTGGAAAATTCTCCAGCTTGTGTTTCTTGACTTATGGTTATCAGAAGCTGGCTGAGGATAAAAACTCCATAATATTCCGGAAAAGAGACTATAGGGAAGATTAGGAGAGAGGGGAAAAAATGCCAAGTGTTGAATTTGGAAACATCATAATAGGTTAGTCTGTGGCAATAAACAGAAAATGTTTCCCCTACAAAAGATTCCCTGTGTAACTGAAATGAAATACAAGGAAATGTACCAAGACATAACTTTGATCTAATTTTTACTAAGGAAAGCAGGAAATCACAGACTGAAATTAAATAATAACTTCTACCATATTCCTTAATAAAAAGAAACAGTTTTAGAAATATATTTTCCTAGGAATATCCATACCTCTATGAATATGCACATATAAACGTATGTGTTTTTATGCATAGGTGTTGGTATATTTTACTATGAATATCCATACCTCTATGAATATTCACATATAAATGTATGTGTTTTTATGCATAGGTGTTGGTTTTTATGCATGGATGTAATTTCATTGAGAAAAGAAGTTTTCTATCCCTTGTTGTTCGTTTCCTTTTAAAATAATAATAATACCTTTTCCAGTACAAAATATTTTCTTCTCTCCATCCCACCAGTATAGTAGTGTTTTCTTTTATGAGATCTTTCTAAGCCTCAAATGTGAAATTAAAATAGATGACTAATACAGTCCTTTATAACTTCTTCACTCTGTGTCTTGGGTGGAATCTTATTGTGTTCCCCAAGAAAACAGACTTGTTCGGTTCTTAAGCAATGATTTTACCTTTTTCCCAGTAGGGCATATTTGTAGTGATTTTTCTCATTTGTTAAATATTCTCTTAATTCACCAAATGATTAAAAAAATTAGGAAAATATATTTCTTGTGGTTAGTTGGATAGTCTAGATGGATCAATTTGTGCAGTGGTAAATTATACAAAAATACACAAACAACTCTTGGTGGCTTAAAAGAGCCCTTTCTGAAACTGTAATATTTGCTGTCTTACTTGCAGTATACCCATTGCTGTGGGAAATAGCCTGTTACTATAGGAGAGCTCAAACACAGGATCTTTCTTTTCCACTCGTCAGCAGACACACAAGTAAAAAGGTTGTCAGGGTGCTCTTCCTCCAAATGGTAATCCAGTATGCATGGGTAGACACATTGATACCTTAATGCATCTTCAGAGCTAGCCTTGCGATCAGACCCCTCCAGACAACAGTAGGTAGAGAAGAGCAGGCACAGGGGAGGGGCCTGGAGTGACCCCCCCATCACTCCCCTGCATATCCTGGGGAGCCCAGCTGCATCACATGATCATAGTAACTTCAAGAAAGAAGCCTGAATTATATGGTTTACTGTATGCTCTGAAAGAAGAAGAAAAAGATTTTGAAGAATAGCTAGTGGTCTCTGCCACCTACTTTACTTGTCAGTCTTATGTCCACATCAAGAGAAGTGTAGCCAAGGACACCAGCGATGCTATAGGCAGTATGTGGTTAAGCGCATCATGACCTTCAATGTACCCAGAGGACATTTAACTGCCAATTTCCAGGGATATTTGGGTTCAAGCCCCACTGCTTGATAGCTCTGATGTGGTAGCGTCTTCTAGTTCTCTCCAGCTACTGGTAAACTTATTCAGTGTTAGCCAGTGTTCAAGTATTCAAACTGTGCCAGAAGAGTGATATTTAAAACAAACTTTAATAATCCCTATGGTTGCAAGTTATTTGGTTCTTTCATAAAGGAAGCTGGCTTTCAGGTTTTTCAGTGATTAAAATGAATTATCAAATGCAGTGAGTGCTTCTTTATTGGAGGTGCTATTTTTTTCTTCCCTGAATTCCAAGTTAATGAGATTTATAAAATTAAGTTTATAAAATGCTACATTAACAAATTATAATGAGGACTAAGAATATTTCATTGTAAAGCTGTCATTAATATGAAAAGAGAGAGCTATATGAAGAAATTCACATCATAATTTAAATGGCTAAGGAAAGCAAAGGTTATAAGAGGAAAAATGTTAATGTGAGAAAAATTGCTTTATGCCCGTCAGAAAACTCTAGAGGAAAATATCATTTGACTTTAAAATTAACTAGTGCATGGTTCTATTCTGAGTGAGCGGATCTTGGTTTCTGAGTTTACTCCAAGTCCACAGATTTCTACTTGCAAACTGACCAGCCAGGAACGCTCCTCGGCATGTAACAATGGCCCCTCATGTCTACATGTGGCTGGGCAAGTAGGCGCCTCTCCAAGTCCTACCACGGGCCACACAGTCAGCCTGGTGTTTATGCAGGTACTCAGCTCTCTTTCCATGCCTCCTCACCTTACCCTCTCCTTGTACCACATACTTGGTCCCACCTGAGATTCTAGAACTTTCCCCAGGTAGAACTTCCCCGGGGCTTGTCTGGCTCACCTCTGCTCACCCACTCGCCTCCCACAGGGACTTACTCTTCAGGCAAACAGGCAGTGGCAGCCCTTAGGAGCAGCTCTCAGAGGCCTATTCCACCCAGGTAACCGCTGATGCTACAAGGCAGGCATCCTGTACTCCAGAGATTTTATCCTGGATGGATATTCATTATCTTTCAACTTAGGTCAGGTGTCTATTGGATAAGGCTGCATTTTTTGTGAAGAACTCTTTTTGTCTTTACATTATTAGTGAAATGGAATTGGTCTTGATTACTTAGTTTTCATCACCGGGACCCAATCCCTGACACCCACAACTTAAAGGAGGACAGGTCTATTCTGGCTCATGGTCTGTAAAGGTTTCAGCCCATAGTTGGCTGGCTCCAAGGCAGGGTGGTGTGGAAGGGGTGGGCCTGGAGGTGGGAAACAGAGAGCAATGGAGGAGGAGGAGGGAAATGGACTCATCTAGGCCACGCCCCCGGGACCCAACTCCTCCCCAGGTGTCACCTCCCAACATAGTGTGAGTATCTTGCCTCATGATCCAGTCACTTCCCCAGAGCCCTGCCCATGAGCACAGAGGCTTTGTGGGGACATCCAGATATGAACCATAGCCGAATTATTTATATACATGAACTATATGTAGAAATGGCTAGAAAAGGAGATAATAGCAGCTACCAGTATTTTTACTGTTCTCTGCCACTCACTTCTCTAGGTATTTTAAATGGTATTAAATTAATCCTCCCCAAAACTGTTTACTTATTTTCACTTTTGTATTAGAAATGCACATAGGTTTTTAAAGTTATGTAAAATACACAAGCTTACCCAAATAGGAAGTTAAAATTAAGTTTTGAATATAGATCCATCTGGGGCCAACACCCATTGTCTTAACCACAGTTAATTTATCCTGATTTCAAATTTGTATTTTCACTTTTACTCTCAGTATGAAGTTAACAGAATAAAATGTCTTATATTTTGAAAAAAACCTGAGATGTACTTATGTAAAGCAATTATTTGTTGTATTAGTAATTAAAGAGAAATGAAATCCCCCTATTTTGGGGTAATCTAGATGTTGTAGCACAACAGATTAGAGTAGGAGTCCATGTTCCTGTCCAACATGATTCTTCCTGTATTGCAGCCTAGGTGATTCCCTGAATATGTCATTTGAGATAGTGACCTCTCAAAATGTGTCCTCTGAGCATTTTAGCATCTTAGAAGCATAGCACCTTGAAAGATGTGGACTCTAAGTTTGATAACAACATAATCATCATGAATACTGTATCAAATCTATATTCCAAATTTAAGAGCCCCTAATGCCTGATATGTAGGAGGAGAATAAATAGAATAAAGCATGAGAGTTGTGGCTGGACTCAGCCTTTCCAGAGGTTCACAGAAACAAACAAAATATGCTAACTTATTTGCCACATCTGTGTTAGAACAGATACACACTGGCACACAGAGACCCGCTGAGGGAAGAGCTCTACAGAGATCCCCTTCCCAGGCCGAACGTGAGGAGACTCTGACACCAGGGCAGTAACCAGCTCAGCTGAGCTGAGGACAAAGTGCTGTGCTGCTTGTGAGGATTAAGAGACGTCATTATCATGCTGCTATATCCTGTGTCCCTCTTTTCTCCATCAGCACTGATTTCCCTGTGTGCCTCTGTCCTTCTTATGACCGAGGGGAGTGCATTTTCAAGACAGCTTGTCGGGGTTTGGGGTGGATTCTGCAGCTGTGTTGGGGCCAAGGTACAAACCCACACAGGGAAGAACTCGTGCTCTTAACTTAATTAGCTTCCAGCCCTAACCAACACAGCTAAATGACTCCTCAGCCCTTTCCCAGGGTGCCTGCCTGTGCAGGAACGCTTATGTACCCTACCACTGTGGACAAAAGACAGAGGCACTTGGGTAACACACATCACAAAGGCCCTCTAGGGCTCCAAATCAGTTTTTGAGACCATTTTAATTTCACCTCTAAAAAAAAAAATGCAGGGACAGATCAGTTTTGCCACTTGAAATCTTCTGTGTGGAACATGCTCTCATTAGTGACATTCAATAAAGGGAATACTTGCCAAAATCAAGAAGGAGTAATGTGAGAAAATTCCATTTCCCCCCAACATTTGTTAATGCTTCTTCATCTTAGGGTCACGATTCTAAACTCATCAATATGATCTTTGGTCTCCTTAATGCTAAAACACTCTGCTTCGGAGGTGTGCAGGAACCTGTAAGGACTTAGCTTCTCTCCTAAGCCTGCTTCTTACTCACCACACAGGGGGAATCCTAAGCTCTCTTTACTTTGATTTCCTCCCCTAAAAATGGAGTCCTGAGGCTTGACTATGATTAATAAACCCTTAGTTTCTAAATTTCTCACCTTCTAAAATTTCATAACCTGCTTCTTCCTTTCCCTGTGCCATCAGTAGGCAATGTCCCTCCTGGACCATTTACCTCAAGTAAACCTGTGTCCTCACTGTGGCTTTTGAGGTTGTGCTTGAGCTGCTCCCCTGGCCCTGCTCTCCTGGATTCCTGCTGCTCCCTGGTTCCTGTCACTTCTCCCTCTTCATTTTTCCTCACATTACCCCAGCCAAGCCCATCACACGCTTCCTGTCTAGGAACTCTGGGGCTACTCTCCGGCCTGTTAGCTGTTGCCTCTCTCTTAGCATTCATTGGTCACCTTACCCTGCCTCCCTCCTCCACTTTATTCTCCTTGGCGTTTACTCTCTGGTGCTTCATACTATGCACCTTCATCCTGCTCATCACTTGCCCTTGCAACTCTGCAGGCTTCCCTTGCAGACAGATTTGTGTCTGTCTCACGGCTGCAGCGCCTGGGACAAAGTAGGTCCTCATTAAATTGTTTGAATGAATACGTGAAATGAATCTGTTTCATAACAATAATATTTAGGGACTCCTTCTCTGTATCCTGAAGAGGCATGATAGCCCTGGCCTTATTTTTAAATTTTTTTTTTCTGGTACTGAGGATCTGACTCAGGACCTTGCATTTGCAAGGCTGGGCACAGTGCTGCTGAGCTAAATCCCCGGCCCCTGGTCCTTATATTTTGGATACCATGAATGCTATGGCAATTTGGTTATATTATTCAAAAAGACCCTCAAAAAGCTCACTAGTGCATTTTATATTTGTCCTTTAAACATGGATTAAGAAAAGAATAATCTTACTTTTCAAGCTCTAAATCTGATTTTCATGTCTCAAAAGTTTGTGCATCATTCCATAATTATTCCCTCAAAGTAGATTGCTCTGCCAGAACCACTGCTTCTTATAGCTTCTCCAGCATCCAGAGAGAAATCTTGAAAAGATAGGGTTGAAATTCAGGTCCCAAATGTGACTCTTCTTAATGCAAATCGAGTGTGAATTTATTAGAAACCATTAGTGGGATAAATGTTCTCCTATTATGTAAATCTGTGTCTTTAATCTGAAATGTGGAAAGTGAATTGCTTTCCAGAATATCTAATCTGCTATTCTGTAATTAGGAGAGCAGGTGGTTAATTACAGGTGCTGTTAGCGACTTGCCCCTCATCGCGAGAACACAAATAGCTAATTTTATGCATCCCAAGTGAGTCATGGGCAGTTGTGTTGGCGACAGTTTTTAATTCTATAAGTGTGTTGCATGCCTGAATACATAAGCAGAGCTAGGCATGTGTTTTTGTTTTCTAAAGATCAAAGTTGATCCTTCAGGACTGATACACATTGCAGAAATTTTGGATGACACATTTATGTTGATTTCATATACTATTTTCAGTAGTATTAGGTTGAATGTCTAAAGAGCTCATGTAACAGGCTAGAGAAATTGTGTTTATCTACATCTTTCAATACTATATTTTGATAATATCACAACATAAATATCACAGTATCAATAACCCTTTGATAAAAATAATTACAACCCAATAATCAATTGTAAATAGTACTACAGGTAGCTATAAATGACTTTTTCATTTAAAAGGGGGCCACTTATATCTCTGTGGTTAAATTAAAGGTCCTGGAACTGCATTTGGGAGCTCAATTTATGATCTCACTTATTTCCTAATAGCTATTTAAGTCATGGTGTTAAGGACAAGATTATAAAACCTGTTCAAGAGCTGAGCCTGGTGTCATAACCAATTATGTGCAACTATCTAGGTGAATTCTGCATGATGTATTCTCACAGATATTAAAACTACTATATTTCAAATATGGGAACCCCAAGAAACTCAGCATTAGAAATGGATGCTTGATTCCAAACCCTGCTAACAGGTAAGAAAATGTGTATGAAAGACAGAGAGAGAATACAGTGTAAGGCAGGGAATATTGCAAGGCAGAGAAGGGAGAAGAACTACAATGCCATCCTTAAGGATGAAAAGCCCTCAACCTTCCTCCTTCTAAACACATCCCTGAGGTGCAGGGAGTTTTATCATGGATTTTTTCAGACTTCATAACTATAGAGGGTTTTAAAGACACACAAACAGATGGAAAACATCTGTTAGGAAAGGTGGAAAACAATTTAAGTATAGTAAACAAATAAGCTGAAAGTAAATGGAGAATAAAAGGAGTTGACATTCTGAATTCCAAAATGTTGTCCATGCCTTCTAGTGGGAGGTTTTGGTGTTTCTTGTTTTTTGTTTTGCTTTCAATGAGCTACTGCACCATAGCCTTGTCATAGAGAAGAATTAGTCAAGTTTAATGTCATGCACCTATGAAAATGTGGGGAAATTCAAATGGGATCCATCAGGTAAAGCTCCTTAGACTCATGTCTCTGAAATCCCTCTCCCACCAAAAATGTTTGAGATTGGAATTTGATAAAAGTAACCCCTGTAATGTTAGAGCATAATAGCAAATGTAGGCCTTAAATAATTTTAGTAAAACAAACTGAGCTATGCTAATGCAATAATGAACCTGAAGTCACCCATCAAAACTGGTCTCTCACAACTTCAGGGGAAATTTTTTATCTGTACTTCTTTTGCCCACAGCTTTTTGCTTATATATTTTCTCTACAATAGATCAGTGTCGGGGTTTAAGGATGGCTCCTCATTTTCATGTCATGACCAGACACTTGCATTGATCATCAATAATTGCAGTGAGACAAGATTTGGTCCCTAGTCTGGGCTCTCAAATCTATCTTCATTTATCTCGAAGAGTGCCTTATATTTAGGGTCCCCACCACCTCATCAGGTTAAGTGCAGTCTCCAAGCACGGTGTAGGAGGCTGTCTGTGACCAGCCCCATGCCTTGTCATTCTAGCAGCTGCCCATCTGTAGTTTACCCAGCACATCACTCTGAGTCGCACCTTTCTCCATGCCGCTCTACTCGCCTGGAATAGCTTTCTCCGTACTCTTTCTCTTTGTCTGGCAAATTCAGGTCACAACTCCAGTTCCTGGCTTCTGTTTCCCCAAAGCGCTCTTTGTATCTACCACACATAGCACATGGTAATGAGCTTCTGTGTTGCTGGCAGTATTCCCCTAGAACGCCGGACACAGGCAGAGACTTCCCCTTCCGCATGGTTTCCAAGGCTGCAACACGGTGCCCGCACTCAGTAGATGCCCTAGTCTGCTGAGCTGACTTCAGAGTGTGCCTCAGTCTGCCCCCGTGTCATCCCCTCACTCCAACAGGTATTGGATTCCAGTTTACCACACTCCTTGCTATTTGCTAAGAAAACAGCATCTTCTAAGTAAAGAATGATTAGCTTAAAAGTTTTAAAATTGCAGCAGCTTTGACAGTACAAAAGTGAGAAATGGAGCAGAGAATATAGAAGAAGCATTTTGCCCGCCCCTGGTTAGTTAAGTAGATGTGAAATGCTTAATAAACTTTCCAGATATTCTGAAGTCCCAAACCTGATTTATATAGTGGAATTTGAGAGCTAATTCTCATACAGCTAATAACCTAATGTGACAAACTGCCTCGTATAGAAGGAGATGTCCAGTATATCTGATAGGAAGACAGGGAGGAATAGACTAAACTCTTCATCCCTTAGGGATGCTTGTCTTGCCCAGCCACCTCTCCCAAGACTCCATTAACCCTGAAGCAAGATAAACATCTACATTTTGTTCAAGGCCCACAAACAGACTTCCTGTCTGGTATCATCTTCCAAAATGCAGATAATGTTTGCTTCCAGGAAAACCAAAGAAAAGAAATTCCAAGAAAATACAGTATTTAAGATTATACCTTCATGTACCACAATGAATACCTTTTTGTCTTTTATCAAGATACGCTGTAAATGCTAGATTATTACAAACTTAAACCTGTAGTGGGTTTGTGGGTTTTTTTGGCTTAAATTCTTTTGTTGGTACATTTTAGGTATACAATATGTTTACATTTATCTTTGGGTGCTTATACCTGTACATGATGTATCTTGGTTTTTATTTTTCCCTCATTACCTGTGTGCCCTTCACCCCCCTCCACCCTTCCCTATTTACAAAGACTTTGTTTCAATTTTTTCCTTTTCTCATAATTTTTCCTTTCCCTTCTTTCCTTTCCCCTTCCCTTCCCACTTCCCTTACCGCTTTGGATCTTTTCTTCCTATATAAAATTATCACTTTTTCATTTTAATCATTTTAATACTTATTTACTCTTTGAGTTTCTCACACTAGAGAAACTATTCGGTATTTACACATGTGTGTTTTATTTATTTCACTTAAGAGTATGGCCTCAATATGCATCCATTTAGCTATAAATGTCTCTAGTTTCTCATTCTTTATGGCTGAGTAGTACTCCATTTTATTTAAAAAATCATATCTTCTTTATCCAGTTTCCAGTTGATGAGCACTTGGGCTGTTTCCAAGCTTCAGCTATTACAAACCCACTATAAACATGGGTCCACATATATTCCTGTGGTATGATTCTTTTAATTCTTTGGGGAAGATACCCAGCAGGGAAATAGCTGGGTCGAATTGGACCTCTAGTCCTAGTTTTTTGAGGTATCTCCATACTGATTTCCACAGTGTTTGCACCAGTCTGCACTCCCACCAACAATGGAGAAGGGTTCCTTTCTCCCCACACCCCAGCCAGCATTTGTTATTCATTGATGTTTTAATAGCAGCCATTCTTTCTAGGGTGAGGTGGAATCTCAGTGTTGTTTTCATCTGCATCTCTCAAATGACCAATGATGTTAACATTTTTTCATATGTTTATTTGCAATTTCTACTTCTTTGTCTGAGAAATGTCTGTTCATTTCAGATGCCCATTTTTGAATTGGGTCTTTGAATTTGGGGGGTCTGGTTTTTTTCAGTTCTTTATATATTCTAGATAGTAGACCTTTGTCTGAGATACAGCTGCTAAATTTTTTCCCACATTGTAGGTTGTCTCTTAGCTCTGTTGGTGGTTTCTCTTGCAGTGCAGAAGCTTTTTAATAAGATGAGTTCCCAGCTGTTGATTCTTTGTGCTAGTTCCCATGCTACTGAGGTTTTGTAGCCTGTACTGTTTTAAAGAATTGTTAGGTACAGGAATACATTGAATCATCACAGAATGGGGAATCCAAAGAAACCAGCTCCCACCTCAGTCTTAGTCAGTGAGTCTACTGCCATTTTCTAACACCAGAACTATTTTACAGCAAAAGCTGACTATGAATAAACTCTATCATTTGGAAAATATTCATAGTTTAACCTGAGCCTACAAAGTGCACATATTTTAACTGCTTCTTAGAAGAGAAAGATGGTTCAGTAAAATAGAAGAAATACTTCTTTTTTCTTTTTTCACTTAGGAGCTTCAAATGAGGTAAATCATGTGCCTATAACTGTTTGAGAACTACTGTTTTAGCAAAACTCCAAGGAAATTCAGTCATTTTTCATTGTTATGGCAATAGGACAGTATCTGCAGATGTTCTTCTGTTTCTTCTAGTTATTTATGAAAGTAGAAAGAGAATATGATTAGAAGACATGCATTTTGTCTTGTATACGCTCATTCATTTAATTTAAAAATACTGAATTTTTAGGCTGGGGATGTAGCTCAGTAGTAGAGCATTTGCCTAGCATACAGGGCCTCAGTCTTCAGCACTGAAAAAAAAATTTGAGAATCCCTTCTCAATTAAGCTCTAAAATATTGTAATTGTCCTTCACAGAAGTGGGAAGCTCATTTCCAATAAGGTGTCACTATTTTAAGTGTAGGCTAAGTTACAGCTACAAAAGGAACAGGTCTCACCAAACTGATGAAGAAGATCATTCAGAAAATGGAAACACAATGTAAAGGAAAGAAAGCAGGATGGGGTGATTAAAGAGCGATTTCATCAGCAGCAAGGCCTGGAGGACAGCGTGGACAGGGAAAAGAGCCAGAAGACCAAAAGAGGAAGCAGAGCCTGCCCTGAGGAGGGAGGGAGAGGAGTGAGGACCTGCCTCTGAGGAGGAGCACAAAAGTCCATGGCCCCAAGGGGAAGCAGCTCCTAGTGACAGAGGAGGGAGGCGTGGCTGGGATGCAGTGAGTTAAGAAACCAGAAGGAGGCTGAGGTCGGGTCTGGTGGGGTCCACAGACCACTCTAAGAAGTTGGGAGGATTTGAAAAGGCAGTGGGAAGCCCTGTGGGGATTCTGGCTAAGACAGCTTAATGGCCAATTGCCTCAACTTCTTAAATACTGTGGCAGGAATTACTGTGTGAACAATGGATTGTAAAGCCATAAGAATAAAATAAGACCTGAGTTGCTAAGAAAATAAGAGAGGGCCTCTCTGCTTTCTCCAGGCCTGTTTTGGTTGTCAGCTCTGTCGCTGAACATCTAATAAGGAAATGACCTCCTCGGAGGTTATATTTCTGTGGACTGTGAAGACACGAAGAAGCCCAGGAAAGTTAAGCAGCAAAGCTCACGCACAAGTTGATTAAGCAGTGTTGCAGCAGCCTCCATTCCCACTTCAGGAGCAGCCACCCAGGAGCCCTGAGCTGGGGGTCAGGGCCAATGCTGGCTGCTCTGCCCTGAGGAGGCAATGGGGCACAGTGGCAGAGGCGCCCACCCCTGGCCCAGCTGACCTGCTCTGTGCCCTGCATCCTTCACGGGCTGTGACAGGGGAGAGCTACTTCACCTCCCTAAGCTCAGGCTCCTCACACTCAGGCAATGCTGCTAACACCCTGCTGTCTGGCTCATGGGTTGGTGTGGGGATTGCGAGATTCATAACACACTACGTACAGAACCAGCTAAGTCCTGTAAATGGCTACTGAAAATGAAAGAGTGAAACACTGAAGAGTAGGTGGCAAAGCTTGTGAACATCCTATTCCCAGCACCTGGGGAGCACAGGCGGGTGGGCAGGGCACTTAGGAGGGCATCTGCAGTAGTTGGGAAGGTTCATGACATGCACATCACAAAGAAATTTGTTGATGGTATTCCTGGGAGCATCCACTGTTGGCTTCCGACCCCATAGCTTTCTTCCTTCTCTTTTTCTTGTTGAGTTCGTGTCTCACAACAAAAACTCCAGTGTCACATACAGTGTTTCCCACAGCATTTCTGGCCTTGGCAGTCTAATTCTGGTAAAGTATTCTGGGGAACCTGTATGAGTGCCAGAGAGGGGAGGAGAGTCATGCTTCTGATAAATTCCTTCTCTGATCAATTAAAAGGGGGGGGGGAGAAGACTTCTGACCTTTTCTTTACACTTCATGATATTGAATATTTCCCTAAGAAGAATTAATGGGTGGAATGGTGGCAGCTAGTTTGTGGCCATAAGGAAAAAACGAAGACTACATAAAATGGTGAGTCCTCAATCACTGAGGTGTGCTATTGTCCAAGTTCTGTATAGAATCCTTAGCTTAGGAGTTATTTCTAGGTGTGATTTTTAAAAATAAATTATTCTTGTTTGAGCTTCTTTGGACTGGTATTTTGATACCTGAAGGAGAATCTTCTGTCCGATATACTCTTCCCCAATCATTTATTTTTTAATTAATATTAATTAGAGCTTTCTAAGGCTGGATCTCCGACTTAATCTCACTCTGCAAGTGGAAGATATATAAACCCTAGAAGCATTTAGGATGGTTTTCTTATTGATCGTTTTCTTCTATTATTTCTCCCTCCCGACACTTTTATAAATAATTTGAAGTCAGGCTTGTCTTTTGTATGTTTCCCTACTCACACCCACATAACACCTGCTGCAGTTCCTTGAGAACCAAATGAACTTGACTAATGTTTATTGAATTGTATACTGAATCGCTTTGGGTAATTGCATCTTCCTTCTGTCAGCCCTTATAGCCATGACTCCATATAACTGAAGATGATTAAACTTAGGTTGAAAAACACATGTTACATTAAATATTAATTTTCTTGTCCCCCACTGAAGTTCAGTCAAAGCAAGCGATACAAAATGAAGTTTGAACAGACTCGGAATCAATCCAAGTAGACATTGCTCTAATTGAAAGACATTCCAGCTAAGAATTGTGCTTGACTCAAATTAAGTATGGCAGCATAAAAACAGGAAAAGAAAAATAGAATTTCTTTTGAAGTTACATTATTGAAAAGTTTGCTTATTAATACTGCTCATCAGACAGTACGGGGTCCCCAGCTCATCAGTCTTTCAGCATTGCCACAGTAGAGCGACAGCTTTCTCTGAGAACTGCTAGAAGATGCATTTTTCATTTGCTTTTACTGAGACTTTGCTCATATACTTCAAAGTGAACGTAGAGAGCATTTTCTGGAGTGAGCTAGTCTTTTCCCAACTCCGAAATGAAAAATACAGTAATAGACTATAATGTCATTTGATTATAACAATTTTTCAATCTTTTTGAAGATCTGAATAAGGCAGAATTGAATTCCTAATTCTGTAGTCTTCTTATGGCATTATTCATATTCTTTTATTTCTCCCAAATTTCAAACCCCCTCCTCTAAGCCTTGTCTTATGCAATTATTCTGAGGTCTCATCGGATGCAGAACACTGAGAAAGTCTGCCTTTTGTCTTCTGTCCAAAGTTTCAACGTGTCTTTTGTATCCCCACATAGAATCTGAAATGGAGAATTCATAAGTAACCAGGCCCCAGCTCCCCAGTGCACTTCTTCTCATTGTCCCTGAAATTCTTTCCTTATACTTCTTAACTTGTGTTTAATTTTCAGGCTCCAAAGCAGTCTCTCATGAGGAAGTAGAATTTAGAGATTCCAAACTAAAATGAATGGCTTTCCCTTATACTATTTCAGAGGCATTTTAATTGTGACTCTCCTGTGGTGCATGGACAATAGTTGATTTTTATATCTTATTTTCTTACCTCAAGTATTTGTTCAGCTAATTATAGTTATTAGATTATTATAAAAACATGTATTAAAAGTCTATTACATATTGGATACCCGGACTAGAAAAATGTACATAAATAAATCCTAGCTCAGTGGCTCTTCCAGTTGGAGACAGAAATGACTGAGCAGAAAACCCAGGACTGGTTGGTTGCCATACATACAATATTTAGCAAACATTTAAGAAGGAAAATTAAAAAGTGAGAAAGGGCTGTACTTGAATATACACATTTGTTCATAGAGTCCCAAGGACTTTATATTTCTGCCCTTAATGATCTCATCTAGCCTCATAGTTTTAAATACTGTTTCTAAATTGATGACTCATAGATTCAGTTCCCTAACATCAATGGCACCTCTTAATTTCATTGTATAGCTGATTTCCATGTGGTTATATCCACTTAGATATCTAATATGCCTTACAAATTTAGCATTCAAACCCAGATTCTTGCAAATTTCCCCAAAACCTATGCCTTGTATATTATTCCCTATCTCAGTAAAACACATTTTCTTCTTTCCAGTTGATCAGTCCAAAAATGTTGACTTCTTGTCTTTTGTTTTTGTTTTTCATATTCCATATCACATCCTTCAGTAAATGCTGCCGGCTCTGCCTTCAGACTGCATACAGGTTTTAATTCCCTGCTCTCACTGGGCTCCTGGCCCAAGCCTCTGAGGTCAGTGATGCATGGAGATAGGCTTGGAAGCTCTATAACCAGTCTCCCTACTTTCACCCTGCCTTACATTCTGTTCTCAAGATACAAACCAGAGTTACAGCTGAGATGGGAACTAAACCGTGTCATTCCCACCACCCTTGACTTCTCTTCAGGTACAGAGAAAACCCACAGTACTGTACTGGCCTGAAAATACCCTCCTTCGATCTCCCCTCCCCACCTCTCTCTCTGACTGCCCTTTCACTTACTGCACTGTGCCATGCAGGTCACTCCTGATGCCCTTTTAACATGGCATGCACTCTTCCACTTTAAAATCTTTGCATTCACTTATAGCATCTAACCATGGAATTTTCCTATGTAAGCCACAAATTGCCTTTTGCACCTACCTCAAAAGTTTGGTCTAATGTTACCTTTTAGTCTGGGGCCTCCCTAACCATTGCATTCAATATCAGATGCCCTTCTCCACCAACATTAGATTCTAGTCTTTCTTGGTTTTATTTATATTATTTTCTCATTGTCATCTAGAATAACAATTTGTGTTTTCAAGCAATTGTTCAGACTGTGTCTCAGTTAATTTTGTGCTGCTGTAACAGAATTCCTGAGACTGGATAATTTTTATTTCTTGTGGCCTGGAATCTGGGAAGTACAGGTCTGATGGAAAGGTCCAGGAGCAATCTGGCCAGGGCTGTGTTGCTGGTCATCAAAAGCAGGGTAGGAGGTAAAAGAGGAAAAGCACATGAGAGTGAAAGAGGGCAAACTCACTTCTATAATAAACCAGTTCTCAAGGTAACAAAGCCACTCTGGCAATAACACTATTAATCTACCCATGAATTAGAGAGCGCATGACCTAAACACCTCCTAAAGGTGTTGAACACTGTAGCCTCGGGCATTAAATTCCCAACACAAAAACTTTGGGCAAGACAGTCTAACTGTTGCCCAAACCATTTCAGGCTGTTCCTCCCCACCATTAGAATGGAAGGTCTTTCTTCTAAAGCTAAATTTGCACTCTCTGGAAATTTCTTGGGTAAATAATAATCTTTCAGTGAAAATTTGTTGAGCTAATGGAGGATTGTGTACATATCTCTGCCAGAGACAGTCTAGCAGAGTTTCAGAAAGGCAGTTCCTTGGAATTCATTTGGATGGAAGAGGCTTTGAGACTCAAGAGACCAGAGGGAGCCTAGGAAACTGTGAGTCCTGGAAGCGGCGTGGCCCACTAGCACAGTATGCCAGTTCCACAGTGAGACCATCAATTCTTGGCTCTCCTATTTACTAATCATGTCATTTCAGGAATGCTGCTTCATCTCCCTGCATCTTATATCCTCAGTTATAAGATAAGGATAATGATCGTGCCAATCTTATAGGATTTAGTTAGGGAATTCTCATAGGATCTTACACAGAGAGTGATTATAATAAGGACTGAAATGTAGACTGCACTCAACAAGTATTCTGTCTCATTACTTTCATAATAGTAATTATTAATAAATGAAATAATGTGTATAATTTACCTAGCATAGTTTTGGCAAATAATAAGACAGTAGCTGCTAAAGCATCTTCAGCTGTGGCTGCAGCTGCTGAATTATTGGTTGGGATGGGAAATTCTTAGGGGTGAATAACACAAAGATTTAGGAATAAGGGTTATTTTCTGTTTGTTTGGTTTTGGTTTTGTCTTTTTCTTAAGTACTATAGAAAGGACCTTGTAGGATTAGCTGATGATATTAAAGTTCATCTATAAAGTAACAGTTCTCAATCTTGAGAGGCATCAGAATTGTCTGGTAGAGATTCTAAAGCACTTATTACTGGTCCCCAAGCCCACAGTGTCTGATTCAGCAAGTGAGGAATAGATGCTCAGAATTCATACATCTAACAAGTTCCAGGTATATTCACTATCTGTGGCTGTGAAGCAAATCATCCCCAAACCTACTGGCTTAAAACAGAAATCATTTATTACCTCACCATTGCAGTGGGTCCAGAATCCAGGTGCTCATTGCAGTCCAGGGATCTGCAGAGCTCTGGTCCCCTTTCAAGACTTTACTAGTGAAAGAGCAAGTTCCACTATCATTTGTGAGGTTACTGGCAGTAATCAGTTGCTCTGCCGATGAACTGGGGACCTCAGGCCCTTCCTTCTTATTCTGGTTGTTTGATGAACACCTCCATCAGGATATAGACAGATCGCCTCTCCAGAGGGGAACACACAATGTGCAGAGAAGCTGGCTTCTCTCAGAGCAAGAAAGCAAGAGATCCCCCAGGTTAAAAGCCGCAGATCTTTTATAACCTAACCTTAGGAGTAATAGCTCATTCTGTTTGTCACATTCCGCTGGGCAGGAAAAAGGCACTAAATCCAGCCCCACACTCAAGGGGAGAGAAAAGATAATGGTGTGTTGCTAGTTGGGGAACCATAACCTGAAAAATATTGCTACAAAAAAAAAAAATTTAAGTCACTGTGTGGCATAGATGGATTTAGCAGGAAAGGTATTGAAAATTGAGTTGAGACTAATTACAAAGCTATAGTAGTAATCTACCTGATAACTTTTATGTTTAAGGAATTAATTTTATTTTAAATTTAGAAAATTAATACTTTCATTAAACATTTTAAACATTTTGGTATGCATTTTATCTGAAAGCGAGACATTTGAAAAATAACTTAAATTATATAAAAAGAACTGTGTAGAGCAAAATTTCCAATAGGGATTTCAGTAAATCTTGCCCCTTTCTTTATCATTAGGCACACATTTAAATAAAAAGAGGCTGCAGCCAGAAGTATCAGTAAAGATATTTTGGGCTTGGCACTAACTATATTCCAAACTGTAGGCAACTGATGGCTATAAATACATAACAGCAGACATTCAAATGCACCTCACTGTCTGAAAGCTTAGACCACCCAGGAAGTTAATAATATAATCAAGGACACAATGACTGTTAATGTTGCTAGGAGAATCAACATTAAAAACAGAGCAGCATTTCATAAAATGAGGGGTAAATGATTTTAATTTAAGGATAGAAGTAAAAAATTTTGCCTTTTAAAAGTAGATTTTTTTAAATTGTAGGAAATTATGCAAAGTTGACTTGGGCATATTTTAAGCAATTATTTTTTCATGATGATACATGGAACTCTAATTATGTTTTTCAAGTTTGTTAATCCAGTTGAGATTCTGCTTCAAAGAAATCATCCTCTTAGCTGATAGGGCCAGGCAGTCAGCTTGACCCCATCACCCCGCCCACCCGGAGTCAGTGGGAGTCAGTGACATCAAGTTCAGAAGCAAGTTTCCTGATTCTCTCCCACAGCACCAGAGGCAGTTAGGTTTTCCATCCAGGGATTCTGTTCCCTAAGCCTGCTTATTTGTCCAGAGCCAATTCACTTGCCTCAGCCTGTTCATACCTCCCGGTTATCAATTTTGGCTGACATTTACTTCGACATGTTATCAATTCTCTTAATCATCTCAAGGAGAGAGAAGGGAGCAGAGATGCCCCAGCTATTACCCATCACATAAGCCCAAGACAGCTTCCACTCATCTGTTCCCAGACAGCAGCTCAAGCTGAAATCAGTGTTTTCCTTCCCATTGCTTCAGACTCAGCAACAGCAGTGTGAAACTTAGCTCGTGCATTCCAAGGTATATGGAATACCTGATTCCTTAGTTTAATCACAGTTCCTTCTACCTCTATTGTGACCAGGTATCCTGCCCTCCCCATATTACCATGGGGTAAGTGATTAATGCTCTGAAAAGTACAAATGGATATGATTTTAAAAAGGCTAAATACTACTCATAAGACTCAAATGAAATCATGCCTACCATCTGAAAAAAACTAAAGGCAGAGAAAAGCAACATTTTCAGTTTGGCTTTACCAATGCTAATCAGTTCAGCCAGCGAATAATCATAGGTTCACCAATCTGCTCTGACGTGACCCCAAGGAGGCCAGGTGAGGCAGGATGGCAGGTTGGTGCCAGTCAACAACATGGCCTGAGGACAGACTGTGTAGCCGGTTGAATTGTAAATGTTATGTACCACTTTTAGGGAAGAAATCCCAGTTTTAGTAGCACCAAATTAAACATAATTGAATAACCAATACTTCATACAGAATTATCTTGCATTAATTCTGTGAGAAAAGTAAACCAATCATTTGAAAAATCAATTGCCTTTATAAAAAAATGGGCATCATATTTAGAAAAAAAATCTCCTTCAAATATTGCTGCATTTTAACCATTTCTAGTTTCAACCATGACTTTCTCCTAAATTTGAGGTGACTATTGCTAACTATCTAATGAGACATGCTGCAGGTACAAGACTACTACTTCTTCAGTGTTCCCTGTCTCCTTTAATAGCCACCTGTGCATACCTGTCTTATGCTATCTTTGAAAATGAGGTTTGGTCTCATGCAGCTCTGCATACACAGCATTTTTCCCAAGGGAGAAAAGATTTACTCTCCTCTTTCTCTGCTCTCACACGTCCTTGGTCCTAATTATTGGGCTGCATGTAGATTTGTTATCACCAACTAAGCTAAGGGCTGCCTGGGAGAAGGACCCAGGTCTCATTTACCTTCTTGCCGCCTGGACCTGACGTAGGGGAGGTACTGAGTACTTTTGCTGAATGAAGTAAGTGGGGTGGACCGAGGGAAAGATAGGGCAAATCAAACAAGCATTGCCATCATTTTTCTTCTCAAGGAAAAGAAGAAATCTCACATAGGGAACAGTTTGATGAGTAAAAGCACATACAAGCAGAGATAAGCAAATGTAGTCCTATCAAGACGCTTCTACATTGCAGTGATTCTGTAAAGAACCTAGGGAAATGGGAGTACTACTTTGTGACTTGTAAGTTATAGGGCTCTGTAAGATTCTTCTCTGAGAGGAACTTGTCAGTAATGTTCTTAAGAAGCTTAACTCCAGTCTAAATGCCTTTTGAAGGCTGTTTGACTATCAAGAAATATAATAAGCACTTAGGAGACAGGAAAAGCAAGGGACAACTATGATACTTATTTCATTAGATAAGCATTAATTGAGCACTTCTGTGGTGAAGTTAGAGATACCTGCTTTAATAAGGTACAGTTCCCAAACTCTGGAAACTTGGATTTAAAGGGGAGGCATACTACTTAGACAACTGTAACTAATTTTATAATTTTCCGTTGTTTCCTCTATAGTTTCAAAGCTCTGTGAGGCCTAAGACTTTCTATTTTTGGCAGCTGGCACATACTAAGGATGCCACAGGTCTTTGGAGGATGAATGAGTCACCCTACCATCCAGTGGGAGGGTTCTCCTCTCCTCTACACTCAACCTGTCTCTCCTCCTAGGGCTTCATTCTGCCAAGACCCTTTGCCAAAGCTCTGCCCTCTTCCCTCCACATCCGCAGCCTTCTTTCACACAGCCACTAGAGGGACTTCCTAAACCAAACCCTATCTTGTTTGAAATCCTTAATGTCATCCCCAACAACTAAGAGTCATCCTTCCTTTGGAGACACAGGTCCTTTTGAAAATCTAATAAAAGCCTTAAAACATCATCCCACATACAATGCGTCTACTGCGCAGGATTTTGTACCCAATAGCTACATGTTTTTGGTCTTTCCAAACCCATTTTCAGAGCCCAGCAGAAGTCTAGAAGCCCTAAATTAAGAAGAAAGGAACCATGGGAAATTTGGGGAGGACTTCTTAGATGGCAAAACATGATAAAAGCAGAATTTCTTCAGATAGAAGGCAGACAGTGTGAACAAACTGTGTTACCTCAGAAAGATCATCTGCCTCTCAAAAAGATACCCTATGATGACTAGGAACTTGATACTGTCACACAGTCAGACTCCCTGGAGCTTTGTAGTGTCACAAATTTGAATAATAGCGCTTCTGTCAGTCATCGGTTTTAGGAAGCTTGATGTACTTTGAATAAATAGGAACATAGGAAACCAATATAAAAACCAGAATGACACTTATTAATTTATATCACTGCTAAGTACATTCACTCCTTCTTGTCAAATCTGTATGTAAAGTTGCATCTTAATTGAAAGATTGCCTGGAGCACACAGAATCACAGTTGTAGGAGTTATGACTTAATTTTCCAACAAATAACGAGTGCATCTCTATTCCACTCACTATTCTAGGCACTGAGAAAGTAGATGAGAAAAAATGAAAATATTACTGCCCATGGATATTAAATACCAGGATTACATCATTGTGTCCAGGAACCCTGTTCTTCTATCTTGATTATATGAACAACCCAGTTGTTCTAACAGGACTATGGGGCACTGTCCCCTGAGCCGTACTGTGGCCTGGACTCTCAGTCAATATTGGCTCCCTGCCTTTCCCTTCTATATTGATGTTCTATCATTGATTTTAAAACCTGCTTTATATTTAAGAAATTCTTAAAAAAAAAAAAAAAAGAAATTCTTTCTTCAGGAATACATTCTGACAATACAAATGCATTCAAGTCATATACATACTTTGTATTGTTTTCTGTAATGGCATATCAAATCATGTTCCCATTAAAAGTATGTAAGGGCTTCTTATTTTTCATATCCTCACCAGCACTTGATATTCTTAGTCATTTTGATATCAGGCATTCCTACTCAAGTACAATGATATTTCATTGTGGTTTTGATTTGCCCTTCCGTCATGCCTCCTGATACCTAACTTTTGTCTGTACCTGTTAACCATTTGTATGTCTTCTTTTGAGAAATGCTTTTTTAGGCTTATTTCCTTTTTTTAATTGGTATTTTCATTTTTACTATTGAGTTTTTTGAGTTGCTTATGTATTCTGGATATTAACCCCTCATCATATATAGTAAATTGGGTTCAAATCATGATCTGATGACATTGTGCCCCTTTAGGATTTGTGCATATCTTCTCTGTCTTGTCCCATGTTAATCTAGACCTTAACTCTGAAAGCAGTAAGCCTTATTCATCTCTTTCCAGTTCTTGGGCACTGAACTGCTGGTCCCAGGCATCAGCAATAGAGACCAGCTTCAGCAGAAGCATGTTCTTGTATTTGTTTATGTAATGGAAAATGAATGCTGTGTCCATAACTTCTAGTAAAGAGAGAGAATGAATTAAAAATTTAGCTTAGAATCAACTCAAAAAGATTTTCAGGACTCATAGGAGTATGAACTTTACTCTGTATTTGGTAGTCCTGGAAGGTTTTACAACAAGAAGTAACATACTTTGCTTTGTATTTTTAGAATACAGAAACATTAGAACAAAAACTTGGATTTATAAAAAATGAATTATTTTTTCCTATATTTGATCCTAATTTCTGTTTCATGCCTCCATGCTTCTGATTTGTACAATGTAATCCTATTTAGTTTAGGATCCTGGGTTTCTTCACAAAACACCTAAACTTGGAAATTGAAAGTTTTCAGTATTCTTCCCCTCAAATCAATTATAAAGAATATCTTCCAGGGTAGGATGGTAATAACATTTCTGCAGATGTATTTGGGGATGTGAGAACAGAAGAGACATCTGACATATTCCTGAAGAAAGCCCAGAAAAAATACCAGATCCTAGAGTTCAGCTAATGAGGGAGCTGGATGTGGAGTGCCGATGCAGTGGAGAGTGAGACACAGGACACAATGTGCTCATCCTGAGATATTACCTAAGCCCCTGGAACCTGGCCATGTAATTGAGGCTCATATTAAAAATTATGCTTTAGAAAATTAAAGAAGCTTATACACTGTCTGCATCTCACTACCAGGCTTAAACTTCTGACCTGCTACATAGTTTAGAAGCCAATGACTTCTGAGTCAGTTCCCATCAAAGGAAGTTATTTAATCAATGGAAATCATAGGATGTCAAGTCCAGGAGGACTAGTAAATACCAGTTTCAGTGTTACCAGTTAAAAAGCAGTTTCAGGCTAATACAGTTGTAATTACTGATAATTAAATGTGTAATTAAAAGCAGAATTCTCTCACTAGGAAAAAAAAAACCTATGAAGAAGCAACCAATAAAGCTAATAAACTAGTTAATGTTGGAGCATACTACTCACTCCAGGGTTCCCCACCCGGTATCCAAGCCATGATGTCCATGGAGAAGCAAAGATTGCTTTAAAAGAAAAATATACTCTGATAAGTTAATGTTTTTACAGCAAATCTCCTCTCAAACACCCCACACACAATTCACAAATGCATTTATCCTCAGTCTGATCAAAACATTTTTAGTCAGTTTCCCTCACTGCTTATTACTCATATCCAATGGCCAATTTGAAATTCAATTTTAATGGCAATCCGTTGCAAATTGAAATTTCAAATTTTGCAAGATTTGATTCCTTGAAGTTTCTGTGAGGTCATAGAATTATTTATATAATACTAAATTGCTGACATTTCACCCTACCTTAATTTTTATTAGAAAAATTGGCATTCAGTTCTCTCTACAGTTCTATTAAGAAAGGGTGCAGAGTTAAATAATAAAATTTGTTAAACAGAAACTATGTCATGCATTAACTTATTTTTATCTTTAAGATAAGCTCCTAGTTTATCTTGTTTTTGTTATTATTTTATAATATTTACCTAGCTAACTTGATATGTTGTAAGGGGATTGACTTTCACTTTCACCACCTCTTCCTGATAACATAACAAATGTCTATCTGCTATGCTAAATAAAGTAGGTGGAAGTTTATGCAGGAAAAAGACAGTTCCTTTAAAGGCATCCTGCCTAAGGGACAAATGCACCTTTAAAATGAAAGAATTATGCTGAGGCCAAGCTGGATCAGATTGATGGATGGATTAGAAAGCAAATGCCTGTTTATTATACAATTTTACCACCACTGGCTACTGGAAATCAGCTTATTTTGATATATTTAGCTCACATCTATCAAGTATATAGGTTTTCACAGTATGCATGCTATACTTAATGCAATTTCATGCTAGCATTTACTTGCCTATCCTATTGTTTTTCATTTTCTGTTTGTCTGTCTTATTTTATTCTATTTTATTTGGGGGCAGCACTGAGTATCAAACGCAGGGCCTCAGATATGCTAGACGAGCACTCTGTTACTGAGCTAGACCCCAGCCCTCTTACTTTATATTTCAGTGTGGTAAGCTATCTGAAAATATTTTAGTTACAATGCATAGTCTCAATTAGATAAATCAAGTATAATGGGTATTATAATATAATAGGTCTTGGATAAAGTGCAGTTGACTCTGCTGAAGGTAGTACTTTTGACCTGAAAAGTAAACAAGACCTTCTAAGGAAATGCTAAGGAAGGATAGTGTTCTATTGCTATTGGTTTCCAGTGTAAGTGCTTGGAAAGGTTCCTGCCTTACAAATACAGGATCCCATGAACTTCTTCCTGCCAACTGTGGCCTGAAGGGTGGTAGTTTACAGAGTGACCTTGAATTAGATTCACATGCAGAGTCTGTGTTCAGTCCAACCGCCTTGAGGTACTTGGCCATGAATGCAGAAAAGCTTAGAATTGGCTAGAAGACTCTCTGGTGCAGTCTTGAAACCTAGTAATTCCACCAAGAACTCAGCTTAAGACCACCAGAGCCCGAGGAAGCACTGCTAGTTCTAAGCACCATTAATAAGGGGAAATTGACCCTGCAAAGGAGCTTTGGAAGGATTTTCTTTACCTCTGCACTCAGGGGACCTCAGAATGTGAAATGTCATGTTACTAGTATTTTAAACTGAATTGCTTTGAGACACTCAGAAGTAATTTTCCAAATTTTTATAACAAGGCTAGGTATGAGAAGAGACGTTTTTCTCTTGAATTCTTTCAAGTATGTGGTGAAAATAAAGCATTGCTGAAAAGCTTCTAGATCTACGCTCTGGATGGTGTGGATTTTCAGCAGCATACTTTTGGTATTCTTAAGAAATGTTCTTTTTTCTCAATGCTATATGACCAGTATTTCATCACTTCCAAAAGCCCTCTGAGCCCTGGCTCCCACATCCTCCCCAAGTTAATTTCTGTCTTCACTCTGTCTGAATGTGTCTGTCTCTGTTTCTCACAGCCACCCGACGTGGCCTGTCAGCCAGGCACTTTGCTAAGCTTCTAGCATAGCCAAGGGATGAAGGCAGATCTAGATTCAGAAGCATACATCTGCCCAGAAATGAAAGCGAGTCCATAGGAGTATTTAAAGATATGAACAATTCTCCGTGATATAAGGCAAAGTAATATAAGACACATAAAAATATCCTTTTGGAAAGGGGCAAAAAATGCGTTTCAGTTGTCAATGAACTATGGTAAGGATTTACCAAAAAGAGGACTTGGGAGCAAGGTCTTGAAAAGCAAGAAGGGATGGCAATTTAGTCAGAGAATTAGAGCACATTGCCAGCAATTCAATTTTACTTTAATGGTAGAAGAACTCAAAGTGGAGAGCTCATATAAAGTATTAAAAGGCAGCCCAAAAACTTTTTAATCATTGCTGTCCAACTGAAGTATAATATAAACAATTTATATATGCAATTTGTAACCTAGAAGCAATATGAAAAATTGAAAAGAAAAAGTAAACTTAATTCTAATAATATATTTCACTGCACCCAATATATTATCATTATAATGTGATTAATGGAGATTTCATTAAGAGCTACTTACATCTTTTTTCATGCTAATTCTTTGAATATGAGCGTGGATTACACACTCCCAGAACTCTCAGATCAGGCTAGATGCCTCTCAAATGGTCAACAGCCGGAAGGCCCTTTTGGCTTCCATATGGGACAGTGTAGTTCTTGCACTTATGTTAGTTTTGGTGAATGAAGACAGGAAAGAAAGAGGGAGAGGGAGGGAGGAAAAGAGGGAATGGGGAGGAGAGGGAAAGAGAAAGAGAAAGGAAAGCAGAAGAGAAGGAAAGAAAATTAGGTGTTAATATTCTTTTATTCAACATGTGTGTGTTGTAGGATTTCAGTATATTTGCTGCCAAAGGGAGCACTGTTTTAGGATTTTGTAAATTTGTGCAGCCCCTGCTTGCCCACCCACACACGGCCTGCCCGATCCTTTTTCATTAGCGTTAAGTAACTCAACTTTTCCTATAAAGGGCCATGTGATTTAGCCTCAGGCTAATCAACCTAATCCCTTAATCTGAAGATAAGTGCTGAGTCAGTTATGATCACTGAGGTTGAAGAGACATGTTGACAGTTTTTAGTGTGTATAAGAAAAATGCTCCTCCCTGCACTGAGGAAGTAACCTGAGGTGACTCTCCCTTGCTCCCTGGATTTAAACAAGTCCACTTGAGGAACAAGCCTAAAGAATCAAAAGGAGAGTGCTTGAGTCTGCCAATGAGTGGCAGGATCTGTGAATTACTATAACCCCTGGGAGAAGTTTCTACCAGATAACCAGTCTCCCTTCCTTAGTAACATGCCTTGGTGTTTGATTCAAGCACATTGCTACACAAAACAGATGCCACATTTCTTAGCCCTCTTTGTAGCCAGGTGTGGCCAAGATCATGGACCTGTATGTCGCTTCTGACTACCTATTCCCACATTTCTTTTACATGAGAAAAAGATCTATTTTTGTACAACCACTGTTCTCTTTTGTTGGTCCTGGGGATACTCTATAACTGAATTACACTTCCAGCCCTTTTTATTTTGAGACAGGGTCTTGCTAAGTTGTCCAGGCTGGCCTCATGCTTGTAGTCCTCCTGTCTCAGCATCCCACTGCATGTGAAACCACTGATAGTTTGAATCTTTTAGGTTATAAACAACTAACCCTAATCATGCACCATCTCTACTAGTACAGCAGTGACCATTGCAGTGGAGATGTCTGGTCTCAGAAAGGGAAGGAACATGGATAATGTGCAAGTAACAAGAAGAGAGGCTCCTGGTAGCAATAGGAACAAGCAAAGAGGTTGCTCTGTGGAGTCTCAGAAGCTTCTTGGTGGAGCCAACATTGGACCTCTGGCGTGCAGGTCAAAGAGTCTACCACCTAAACACCTGGTCCAGTAAGTCCAGGCTGAGAGAATTATCAGAGCAAAGGCTCAGGGATGGAAAGAGACAGAATGTCAGTGTTTCCAATGGATGGCAGAGGGCAGGAAATGGAGAGGAAGGAGTTGCAGGTAACACCTGGATTCCACGGGGTCCTCAGTGCTGGGAGATTTATTTGAATTATTTTCCAGGAAATATTGAAGCCACTGAAGAGTTATGTTAAACAGAAAAATAAATGTTCTGATTTGTTCATAAAATTTTTATTTACTTGTGGGTCATTTTTTAGAAAAGTCGGGTGAAAGAAAATTGTTTTCAATCGTATTAAGTGGGAAAAAAATGGTATCTTGCACTGAGATGGTAGCAATGAAGATGGACACGTTTATTTTTAGACAATTAAAAAGCTTTGGGTAAATGGAAGGGACATTACAAGAGCTAATTAACCTTGTGGCACTGATTTTTTTTTATCTGATTGTAAGTCATTACCATTCTTTGTCCTTACCCAGCAGAGAGCAGGACCTAAAGGGAATGGGGAACGGAATGATAAATAATGACAGGTGGGTGAGGAAGGGGCAGATCACAGACAGTGCATGAGTGACAGGGCTCCTGAGCAACAGTGGAAAGAGGCTCAGGAAGCCCAACAGCAGGAGGACAAGGGTGCAGGGCAGAGAGGAAAAGAAAGGAAGGATGGAAAAATTGGCTTTTTGCAAAATTTCATCCAATCTGTCTTGTAGACTGTACTTTAGCTGATAGGCCGGAAGTTTTCAGAGAGCTGGAGATAAAGCTCTTCTATCATTTACCAGCAAATAAAATCGCTGGTTATTTTAAGTGAAAAGACTCTCACTTGTACTGACATTTCTGCATGATACAGATCCTTCACATTTACTTGTCCTTATTGCTAGTCTTGAAAAGAAATGATACTACATTCTCCTCACACTGATTACACTCATGACTCACTTTTTGTTGAAATAATTTTTTAAAAAAACTTACAAAGGCGGTTATATGCATTACACAGCTATCTAAGATGCTAAGATATATACAGCTGAAAAGATCCATAATTCCATTACCTAGTAGCTAAATTCTCTTTGAATGTTTTGAAATTTTTACACAGTTGAGGTCATGCCTCTATATAAAGTTAGGTTTTTACTTCATTTCATAGATACTACCAAATAAACAAAGGTCTCAGGATTTAAAATATTTTTATTAAAGGAATGAGATAATTTAACTGTCCAGGTACGTTAATATTTAAGAAATACTATGGTCGCATGACTATAGAGTAGTTTCCTTATCACTTCCTAAAGCTTGACTCTTGAAGTCCTTTTCTGTTCCTCAGTCTAATAAATGATATTGAGGGAGCTATCTTTTGATTTTTTTTTTTTGGGGGGTTTTTTTGTACTGGGGATCAAACTCAGGACCTTCTGCTTTCGAGGCAGGCGGTGGCACCACTGAGCTGAGTCAACCATCTTCATGTGTAAATCTCTGTCTTCACCTCAAGATTATTTCTGTAGGTTTGCTTTCAAAAAGCAGAAGTATTGAGTTAAAAATGTAGGTTGTATCAAGCCTCTTTTGGAATTGCCCTGAACTCCCTCGTTTTTTCATTTCCTGTTTGTCTCATGCTAAGCCACAAAGATCCCATTTCCGCCCTGCTCCTCAGATCAGGCTCATGGTTGTTTCTCCAGTATTTCTGCCAAGCGCCTTGTGTCCTCACCTGTATATGGAACACAGTCTGGTACAGCTCACCTAGGTCAAGACTTCTGCAGAGTGTGAGATTTCCTTCAACTTGTGTACTGTCTGTTAGGTTCATCTCCTACAGTTCTTTGCATCCTGGAACCATATTGAGAGAAACTGGATCAGACACAATGATCAGGTTCTAACTTCCTGCAAGCATGGGAGCTGGAGGAGCAGTACTTTCTGAGCCAGCTGCTCCTGCTCCATTTCATTCAACTTGACAGGATGCAGGCCAGACAGTGTCTGCACTCAAGTGGGTTGTGTTGCCCAAGAGGAATGCTGAGTTTAGCACATCTGAATCTAAAACTGAGAGGGTTCCTTTTCTTTGCCTCAGGAGAGACACAGTCTCTGCCTTGGAAGTCAGTCCAGAAAATATGGCAGTCATGGGCTCCCTCCCAAGACATGCCAAAATGCATGAGCTCATAGAAAATTGCCTTCCAACAACTTCCAGATTCTTACTTCTGCCTAGAATATGCTATGGTCTTAAACTTTGTTTTATCAATAATTATCCATCTCCAAACGCCATTTAAAAGTATTTGACTAGAAACTGCCTTCGTGTAGCTAGAAATATATACTTTGTTCGTTGAATGTCCATAGAATTATCTTTCTATCTCTTCTATTTTACTTATTTCAATTTTTACTATAGTCATTTAGTTAGCTAAATTTCTTACAGTCAAATAGAATGCTAATGTCTTGTGTTTAGGGATAATCTTACTGAATAGTGCTTCCAGTAATTCCTAGAGAAGCTACTCAAGGAATGGATACTGTACTTTGTATCAAATTTAGTATTTCCAACAAAAGGAATTTCATGACAGATGTTCATCACAGAAATTGGCTCACCAGATTTCCCTCAGTAATTTTGACTTGAAAATATAGAAAGCATTTGGCATCAAAGACTGAAATTGAAAAGATACATACGCAAATGAAGAAGAAAGGGGTCTTGAGACGTGTAAAATGGAGTTGTAAGTCACAATTGTAAGGAAGCATAAACTGACTTAGAGAAAAGGAGAATAGTAGGAAGGAACAAGTCAGTACTGGAAGATGGCCTTCAGCTGTACAGGGAGGCAGAAATCTAGCTGAGGAAAACAACCGAGGCTTTACTTCTGAAGAACCTAGACTGGAGTGCCTTGTGTTCCAAACCACTGACTTCTTTTTTTTTTCTATTTTAGTGATGTTCTTGGTTCTTGGCCATTGTTTCTGTTCTTCCTTCTTAACCTGGAACACTTCTCTATTTGGGAATCATTTTTCCCTATTCCTCTCTTCACCACCATTATTCCCTTTTTTGCTAGAAGCAACCTTAGTGAGTCACACTCCGAGACAGTCGAGGGAACCTCACAGGGAGCTAAGCTGATTATGGCCAGTGGCGCCCTGGTCAATATTAACGAACAACTCTCCAAAGGGAAAGGGGGCTGATCTGTCACACTGCTCAGTTTCCGTGGGGCAAATACTCCTACCAGAGCTGTTTCAGGCTACCAACTTCACATTACAGAACAAAACCCAGTTGGAGATGTATGCACAATGAATTCTTGGGAGACTATGCCCCTTCACTCCAGCATGTTACTGGATGAAAACTTAAACCTCAGCATATAGATCTTAAAAGTCTTTTGTTATAAAATTCCCAATAATTTCTGAACTATTCTCTGAAAATCTTATATTACTATTATGAATGTTACCCCACACACACATACACACACTCACATCCACTATTTTATGCTAACTAAATATAGGGCAGTTTAACTTCCTATTACATTTTAGAAGATACACATTATTTTGTGTTTATATATGTTCCTCTAACAATGTTCCCTTCACTTTTGCCATATATTTGGTTAAATTTGAAATTACTTAGTGTGGTTTGAATTGCAATATTATAAAAGCTGCTTGATTTACTTTCAGATTGAAAGCTTTCAAATGAAACAAGAAAACCTACAGCTACTTTAGTGCCTTAAAATTGCCCTATCCTACTTAGTGATTTGAAATTATCTTGGTACTTTCCTTTTTGTTGTTAAGTGCCTCTCTTTATAAGTAGTGAGGACACTGAACTTACAAAGTAGAAAATAATTTAAAATTATTGCAGTGCTTCAGGTTTTTAGTAGACCTTCATTCTTTCAAATTGCAATTCCAATTTGTGAAGTGCTCCAGTAACTTTAGATTGCTGAATGCTATAGACCCAAGATTCTGGTACAGAGCTCTTTACCAAAGTACTTATAAAACATTAAAAATCCTTCAAGTAATTCTTAAAGGACATGGTCAAATTATTAATTTCATTTTTTTCTGAATCTGCAATTAAGAATGAACATAAATAATACATGTGAAGGATAAAAGTTGTCCCATATTTTAATCTTCAATATTAAATGATTTATTTAAATTTTCCTTTATCAAAAATATAGGTTTATATTAAGAAATATAGACTTGAACAGATGTGAGTAAAAATAAATTTCATAAGTATGAAAAAACTCATTTTTAATGAAAAAAATACTCTAATATAAATACTTGGTGCTTCATTGACATGATAAATAAGGCATGACCTTAATCTTCCTTGTATCATGAAAATAGCTACAACGATGAAAAATTAACTAAAGCAAGTAGTTTTTGATCAGTTGAAATAAAAATAAGTTCACAAAAGCTCAAGTGAAATAATTCTAAATATGTTATGTTTGTCCATCCAATAAAGAAGTAGATTCAACAATTTCATGGCTCCACCATCTTCCATAGCTCTGGGAAGTCATGCCTGCAATCACTGACTCTTGAAGGTCCATCCATTACAAGGAAATGGGCCCCCACCTCCTGGCTTCTACTCTCCAGTACAAGTGCACTGTAAGAGTTGGACAGATGAGTGTGACAGTTTGCCTTCTCTCATGTGATTTGAGGAAAAAGAAGTGTAGTTTTCCTTCCCTTCAACCCAAATAAAAAACAAACCATCACCATCATGTCTACTACCACCCCACCACCACCCAAAAAAGTGGCAAGAATTTAAGACAAAAATGTAAAGAATACATCACTACTGTGTTTTACAAGGAGTTTTGTAATTTTCTGTCACATAAAACTTACCATCTTGAAACATGTATACCTTGCAAAAGCAGCACTGTTTTTAATTTTTTTTAATTAGAAACTGGCTTGCATTATTATTGCCTTACTAAGAAAATTTGACTCTTTAGTGATGTCTTATTTTATTGATTTCAAAATGGTGGAGGGACGCATGATCTTTGGAAAAGATTAAAAAATTACTTTTGTCTGCCTCGCAAGTCCAAGGACCAGAGTTCGATCCCTGGTACAAAAAAAAAAAAAAAAAAAAAAAAAAAAAATTACTTTTGTATGAACCTAGAAAAGAATTCCTAGGGGGAGAGAAAATAATGTAAATAAAAATGCTTTGATAAATATCCTTTTATATCTTAAATTTATAGTTTACTGGGGGTACGTTTGTTGGAGTAGAAAATAATATGTCCTGAAACTCACTTACAGATTACTTCAAATTTTTTTTAAATGTTTGGCTTTGAAGTTTTGAATTATTATTTTCAAATGCAAGGAAGGGAAAAGGTATTCTTTATATGGCAGTGAATTTTTAAAAAATAAGTATGTGGAGCCATCCATCTGTTATACATACATTGAATAAGACACCTTAAAATATTCACATCCTTTGTTTCCTTAATTTTTTAAATATTTTCTAAACTGGGAATAACCTTCAAATTGCTTCCTTACAAAAAGTTACTTAAGCGGCTGGGGATTTAGCTCAGTGGTTCCACTGCTTACCTCGCAAGCACAAGGTCCTGAATTCCATCTCCAGTACCAAAAGAAAAAAAGTTACTTAAGGAAAATAAATATGCCTTCATCTGTAGGGCCATTTGGGTAATAAGTTTAATGAAAATTCAGAAACTGAGAGTTTTACCATGTGTGTAACCTCCTCGTCTGACTCTAATATTGATACAATGCAGGTAACCTGGCTAAAACAGAGAAATAGAGTGCAAAAGCTCTCCTTGCAGATTCACAGCCACTGATTCATGGATGTCTTGTTTAAAAGGTTAACTGTGAGGCCTCCATCCCTCCCGCATCTTCCCTGTCAGGAAAACTACTGCCACTGAGTGCCAGATTAGACTGGATGCAGGAACATTTCCCTACAGAACACAACGTGGCACTTTGGTACAAGTACCAGCATGCTTTTACCCAGAATTGTTCCTTTCTTTTTATCTACCACTATTCACATTGTATACCCTCCAAATACTGAAATGCTGTCTGAACTCTTAAAGGACCACGTTCATTCTTACCACTTCTTTTATAAGGAACATACCTTGCTCTTACTTCAGGATGTTCTATTTAGGTTTTGATTCAAGTAATTGAAGGAAATAAAATATGTGTATGCCCCTTATCTTTCAAAGGCAGGACCTACTTATTATTGACTTTTAAGTTGCAAAGAATACAAAATGACTTCTGTGTTCTGGGAGAAGCAATTAGCATATTGTGAATTCCCAAATGTTAAGAAAGCCTCATACAAAAGTCTGTTGTATCTTGAATTTATTTTTCCAATAAAATATCTGTGCATTAAGTCTCTGCTTTGGTTATAAACACATGAAGTCAAGATAGAGTTAAAGGGCCAAAGTGATCCAACCCAGGAAAGGGGAATTAGGACTCTAGATCTATAAACACGTGGGTTACTTGTGAGTTATGATGAGAGTGGAAGGTGAGATGGCAGGGCCTGGTAATCAGACAGCATTGTTGAGCATGTATGCTCACTTAGAAAACTGAGGAAAGTCTGCTCAAACTTTCCTCAAAGTTTCCTGACAAAGGCTAGGTGTTCCACTAGGCAGTCAAATGTGCAACTAAATGAAGGAGCAGAAACGATGTCAGTTGGCCTGCATTCTTTCACTGACTAAATAAAACCTTCAAGTTTGTCTTAAATTAAAAAGACAAAAGGGCACCATAATTCTTATTTTAAGAGTAATAGAGCAACACACATTCTATTCACCTCTCTAATGGAAGCAACATTAGAAGGCATGGTTGACTTTGCTGCCTCTCAGAAATTTGCAATCTGAAGATAGGAGGAGAATTTAGTTCAATTCAAACTACCTTTCCTCTTCTTCACCAATCCGACTTGCTCCCTGACAAATGCAGAACAAAAATATAAATGCCAAGAAAGAAGAAAAACTGGCACATAATATTAAATGCTCAGTCATTAATTTTTAATTACAGATATAAATACATGTTTAAAACACAATAAACTAGAATCTCCAAATTAATGTAGCAACCTTGAACCAAAACTATTGTTTTCTCAAATCTACCTTTCAGGTCTATATCAGAACCAAACTGAATTTCAGTCTGTAAAAGAATGAAAAGCCAGAATCAGATCTATAAAATATGAAAAATTAAAACCAGTGCTCAACATAAAAATTTGTACACATACATTCAGAGTGTGTCAGTTGTTTGGGCCTTAGTCCTATCTATATGCACAGCAAGATTTTCTTTTCAAAAAAGTATAAAAAGATTGATTCTGCAATATTTACAATAAGCTATGAGACAGCAATATGGTGAAGGAGAGAGACTGAGAGAGAATGTAATAACTTCTGCTTTTAAAAATCTTCTAAGTAATTAAATAAGAATTTTTAAATTTAAGTGTTTACACATAATATTAGATCTGACGCTTTAAGGGCCAGAGATAAGAATTTTAGCACATATGAGGTTTAGGGTAATAATAACAGCTTTTATTTGTATAAGTCTGCATGGTGATCTTTTAAAATACAATAGAACATCTGTATAATGCTAGTACTCAACAAGACTACTGGACAATAGCCTACATTAGATTAGATCTTTATTGAATGCTGTTTTCTTCTTTAAAATGAAATTATATGACTCATGTAATATTCAAATCCAGGCCAGTATGTGCCATCAATAATAATTTCATGCATCAGTCTTCATATTGTGGCTTATTCATCCCCTTTGAAGTTGTTGCCTGGTGAGCTTTGTTTCCTGGAGCATAGCCAACTTAAAAGCAGAATGAAAATCTGTTTCTTCAATTTCAACACAAGTTAGAGAAAGATATTTTTCTAGGTAAATATTCTATATGTCTGAACATTTATGAGCCAATCTTTTTAAAAAATTTCTGCCACTTCTGACAGGATGGGCTCTTTTTTTTTTTTTTTTGGTACTGAGGATCAAACTCAGGACCTTGTGCTTGAGAGGCAAGTGGCGGAGCTACTGAGCTAAATCCCCAGCCCAGAATGGCTCTTAATAAGAGATTGGAAACACAATAGATACGAGAAGGGAGAGCAGCTATTGATGCCATCCAAGCCAGTTGCACTAGCTTTCTGTCACTGAGACATGATATTAGACACCCACAACTTAAAGCAGAAGTCATGGCTCAAGATTTCAGGGGATTCAGTCCCTGGTTGGCTAGCTCCAAGGCAGAGTCATCATGGCAGAAGGGCGTGGCCAAGCAATGATACTCAGTTCATACTGGCCTGGAATCAGAGTGGGAAAACAGTGCCAGAGAGGAAGGAGCCAGGGACCATTCAGAGTACACGAGGTCACTCCTCCATGGCCTGCCCAGACATACCCAGAAGTGTGCTTTATAATCCCCTGAGGGACTCCCAGGCCAATCAAGTTGACAGTTAAGCTTAACTGTCCACCAAACATGGGATGGTCACCAACTTCTGCTTTCCCAGATAGTTCTGAAATCAGCCAACGTGAAGGACTTGGAAACTTTCAAGTCCCTTTATTTTAGTGTCATTAAGAAACTATTGTGACTTGTTCAAATCATGATTAGACTGTTGGTGAACTAAAGATAATCTTTCTTTGCAGAAATCATGTGGAGATATTTCTTTGGTAAAAAGACTCTTGAATTTCTATTCTCAGATAGTTGTTATGTGATTAATATTGCATGTGATTAATATTACCTTGTTTTAAATATGATTAGAGAATGAAGTATGGTTCAAGTTCAAGAAATAATCATTCTAGTAAAACTGAAAGGCTATTTATTATATTTTGACCTTTTGCTTTTACTCTATGTGATAAAAAATTGAATCCACAGATCTTTTTATTTTGAGACAGGGTCTTCCTAAATTGTCCATGCTGGCCTCAAGTTTGCAATCCTTCTGCCTCAGCCTCCTGCGTAGCTGGGATTACAGATGTACAACACTTTACTGCACAGCTTTACTGTACTTTGATGTTTACATTTATACCAGCACTTCTCATGCTGAGAATTCCCACTACTATTTGTCCTCAGTGGTGCTGTTTATATTAAGAATTTTTCATCAGTAATGAAAGATTGCAAGATTTACTATTGACACAGCCTAAGAAATATGAACATCTTTTGTCATAGCTTTGTTAAGAGTGCTATGGAATTGTTAATGCAAGTATAATCAAAATCTACCCATATTAACATTCACATTCATTTCTATGGAAAAGAATTCTGTCTGCTAAAAACTACCATTTAGTTCAATACAACTTCCCTTAGGGAATCTCTCAGAATTATAAATAGGTACATCTATTATAATTTAGGCCAATTTCTTCTAAAAATGAGTCAGCAGTTGACCCTAGATTGCTCTTCAATAAAATTCTAGTCATACAGCACATTGAATTTTACTTACTCATGCCATCTAATTTTATTTTGGAATAGAAAGGTCTTTTGTACAATGTAACCATGCCATAGTGTTGCCTGATATTTATACAGTGCTGTTGAGTTTGCAAAACGTTTGCGTAAATTTAATTCTGTCTGATCTCTCAACAAGGATGGAAGTGAAATAGTAGCCTTCAGGTTTATGAATATTATGTGAGAGTGCACAGCTAGCAGTGCTAAACCTAAGACTAGAACCTTTCAATTCTTTTTTTCACATCATGTTGTTGCTTCTGCTTGTAATCTGTCTCAACAACTCAAAATGCAAATAATTTGAGCTTTTTCAAATGCAAAGGGATTTATTTGTAGATGCATGGTTTAAGAACTTGTAGACTTTATTTTAAATCCAGGAAAACAATGGAAATTATAAATTGAAATATCATTTTTGTCAAGCACTAATACAGTTATTTCATTGATTATTTAATTAGCATTAAAAAATGAACATTTTTCCATTCTGAGTATAGTGAGATAAGGAATGGTTCATATGTATTACTTTTATCTGATTCACAATAATAGAAATTATTATTTATACCTTTAATTACATAACAAGTATGGCTCATGGTTTTAGCAGTTTCAATCCATGATCTGCTGGCTCTAGGGGAGGAACTTCCTGGCAGAAGGGTGTGGTGGAGGAAATGTGCTCACCTCATGGCAACCAGGAAGCTGAGCACAGGGAAAAGTGCAGCAGAGGGTGAGGCCTGGGAGCAGACGCAGTCCCCGAGGTCACACTTCCATGACTCACCCAGACACACTCAGAAGTGTGGCTCTCCAAGCAGGAAAGTGGACTGTAATGCTCCCCACAGAGGATGCACACGTTAGGTAGCAGTGATGGTGGCCGAGTAACATCGTTGCCGGGGAGGCTTTTATCTTGGGAGCTGTACACTCTGACTATAGGGTCTTCAGGATTTCCAGAAGAGCAGCAAAATTTCTCCATGCTTCTCCAATTCTGCCTTGATAAGGGTGTTGTTTTCTAGCTTTGGGCAAAGAAGTTAATTAATTCAAGTTCCTTTCTCTTTTGCCATAAAGTCTTGGGCTTATGAGAATGACCTGGGAGTTGTATTGGCTTTTAGACCTGGTTCCACCATTTATATCACAAACATGATGGTACACAAATCACTTAACTTCTAGAAAACTTAACCTTCTTAAAGAGATTTTGATGCCCTAAATAAATAAATAGCTTTACTATGATTAGAGGCCACAGAATTTAATATTTATGAGTGAGGCTTCTGGGCTACACTGCATGGGTCTGAGACGATGGCCCACTGGCTGTGTGACTTTCACCACTCATAGCTCCCACCTTAACATAGCAAAATAGAGGGGCTGGGGATTTAGCTCAGCGGTTCCACTGCCTGCCTCCCATGTGCAAAGACCCAAGTTTGATCCCCGGTACCAAAAAAATATAGCAAAATAGAGCAAGAGAAGATTATGAGGTTTTGATGTGCTACTACATACAAAGTGCTGAGAACAGTGCCTGGCACATATCACATACTCAGATAAATGTTACTGCTAAGATTTTTAAATTTATTTCATAGCCAATGGCTAGAAATTTATGCTTTTGTAGAGAAGTTGGAGTACACAGACACATTGGCCCCACTCTTTTAAGCAATAAGGGAAAAGGAGAGCGAGAGATCCCAAGTGTTCTAGAAATCAAGAAACAACCCCCTACTTCTCACTGGGTCTTCATGGGAAGAATCAGACTAGGGCCCCTTTCAGTATTCTGAGTTTTGTTAATTAATATTTCAAAGCTGTACAAGTTGTAGACACTGCTGTCCAAGATTTGAGACCCTCCACAGCGTCTGAAGAAATTGAAGGTCCCAGTTCACCATTGTTCTCTCACTCATGTTTCCACACCTGCTTGCATCCTCTGAGGAGATGAAGTCTTCACTTCTTCCTTTTACAGTCACAGACACCAGCTCACATAGACGTTGCCCACACACTGGCCCATCCCGGAGTCCTGACCTCACCCACCGTCCCTGCCCAGTCTCTGGATGACACCATCTTTCTAAATGTGAACTCATATTCCCTCCTGTTTTCTTTATTCCTCTGAAAAGCACAAATATGCCATAGCAAGACCTTATTTACCTTTTGAAGTTTGGGGTTTAGGAAATAAATACTGATTTCAAAGGAAAAACTGAATATTCACCTGTTAAAAAATGTATAATGTCTAGAGAATCTCAAAGTACTTCTGAATAGAAATTTCTGTTTATCTTATATTTGGAATATAAGGCACAGAGACATAAAATCATGCACTTTTGCACAATGCAAATCGTTTCCTTTACCGTTTTCACATGAACTAGTGTCCTAGTGAGGGCTTCATATACTAATAGATTCATCATGTCAGTCTTATCAGTGTCAACCAGATCCACTTCATTGTTTTACTTGGTGTGAGCTAACCTAACTGAACAACAAAAGCTCAAATTTGGCCATTTTGGTAGCTCAAGTAACAGACGTTTATTTCCTCACACCTGGAAAAGTCAGAAACCCATGACAGGTGTCAGCAAGTTTGGTTTCTCCTGAGTCCTCCCTTGTGTGCAAGTGGCAGCCCTCTCACCATGTCTCCAAGTGGCTTTTCCTCTGCAGGTGTATCTCAGGTGTCTGACTTTCTCCTCAGGGGGACATCAGTTCACATTGGATTAGGTTCTTACCCAAAGGGACTCATCTTAACTTAATGACCTCTTTCAAGATCTCATCTGCAAACATAGTTACATTTTGTGGTAATTGAAATTGGGACATAACTATATGGCTTTTGGGAAACTGTGATTCTGTTTATAATACATAATGGGAGAAGAAGGTCTCTGTTGTTAATTTGTTTTGTTTTTATTTAAAGAGGAACAGTGATTTCTCGGTTTATCATAAATGGTGATTTATTATCTAATGAGGGGAAGTGAGCTATAGTGGAAGGGGTACAGGATTTAAGGTCAGACAAATGTGAAGTAAAGGCACTATTGCAGACAAGGTATTTTACCTTTCAGAGCCCCAGTATTTCACCTGCAACACGAAGGTAATACTAGCCTGCTGAGTGTTGTGAGAATAGAAATTGCACTTAGCACTCTGCCAACCATATCTGTATGTGAGTGACTAATAGTTATTATTATACTGTTAATATTAATGATATGTACACTTGATCTCCCCTGAGATGAAACAAAAAACAAGATAAAATTTTAGCTAGTATTTTTCACTCTAAATTGAATTTTTACTGGTAAATTTAGTACTCTGTTTTTATATTTAGTAATGTTATTGTTTAGGTAGGTTGTTAACCATTTTCTGAAAACCAAAAATGTTTTAACTTTTTATTTTTACAAACATATTATACTAGTGGTAAGTGCTTATAATGTTACATAAACATGTTACATTGAGTGATGAGATTTATGGATTGTTCTCAAATTTTTGCTGTGTGTATGGTATTGGGAATCAAACCCAAGGACACTCCATTACTGAGCTATATCCCCAGACCTTTTTATTTTTTGAGACAGAGTTTTACTAATTTTCCCAGATGGGACTGAAATTTGAAATCCTCCTACTTCAACCTCCCAAGTGCTGAAATTAAAATTATGTACAATTGCACCTGTCTAGTCTAAATTTTTAAAGCAAAATGCTTTATAATCATTATTCTATAGACTGTTTTTTACCTTGTTGGATTTTTTTAGTTACCTACTTTCCTATTAAATGAAAATTATGACAAAATATTGGCTCATTCTAGGACTTCACAATATGGAAATGTACATGAGCATGTTAATTAATGGAAATGGCATGAGTAAATCATATCAGATGCTCAGTGTAAGTATGTTGATTTTTTGCAACTTTATGTTTTGTCTGAGTTCTCTCTTCACTGAGACACAATACCTACCAACCACAACTTAAAGGGGGAAACATTTATTTTGGCTCACCATTGGTAGAGGTTTCACTTCATAGGCAGCTGGCTTCAAGGCAGGGCAACATGGCAGGGTGGCATGCAGAAGAGAAGCAGTCTATGGCCGGGCAGACAGGAAGAAGAGAAGGATCAAGGGAAGAGGAGGGAGATATCACTTCCAGGGCACCCCCATATTGACCCACCTCTTCCCACCAGGCTTCACCTCTCAATATCACACCCAGCTATAAACTCATCAGTGGACTAATAAAGTAATGAGTATCACACACCCATGGTCCAGTCACTTCCCAAACACCCTATCTAAGAGTGCATGAGGATTTGGGAGGACACCTAGATACAAGCCATGACATATTTTCACTCACTTGTTCTAAATGTGGACTGTCTGTATCCCTTCTACATCTAATCTAGGTTCCACACCTGAGATACAGAAAAAAAAGAGTTCAGAGTCACATGCAAATTTAAACTTTCATAGTATAAAGACTATGAAATTTGAGTGTTTTATTGGTGTTGGTACAATTTCAATCAAAGATAAGAGACTAAATGATATAAAGGCAAGGAGGAAATAGGACAAGCTGAAATAAAGAAGCTTTCCAAGATCAGACAAGATCAGGTGCATTCAGGATGCCATGGCCATAGACAAGAAGCTTTCATGAAGTACTTTGAAAAGATTTTATTTTGTGTGCATGGAGCTTTTTCTCTCTTTGGGTCCAACCAGCCACCCCATCTTTCCTTAATCAAAAATTATCTCCTTTTGTTTTCTAGCACTTTTATTATTCTTTGACTTTTACTTTGTCTTTTCATACCATTTGGTACTCTGCATTTATAAGAAAGATTGTAAGTTCATCAAGGTAGAAGGAATATTTTCCATTTCTTATGTTTCTGAACCTCACAGTGGCAAATACTGTAGGTATTCACTTTATGAATTCATTGCCACCTGAAGTAATAAATAATTGCTTATTTGTCTCTATCAGTCATCCTCATTAGAGTATAAGTTCCATGAGAGCAGCCCTTTGTCAGTGTTATTCATTTATGTCCCAGAAGCTATATTAGTTCCTGGAAAAAGCTGGACACCCAAGATAAGTAGATACAATAAGCCAGGTAATATTTGGGGTGATAGCAATGAAGACCTCTTATTCCCCTGAATGGATATTCTTGTGTAGAAAAAAACTAGGAACACACACACACAGGGACATGTCATCAGTTAGGGTAAATGGTATTAAGAAAAATCAAAGAGAAGGGAATATTGGGGGTAGTGTTTTGGGTAAGGTGATGAGGACAGGAACTGAAGAGAATTTGAACCAAGTAAGTATCTGAAAACTGAGGTCAAATCACTGTGACAAAGGGGCAGCAGCTACAAAATGCTAAGGCAGGAATAAATTCAGCATGTTTAACGGGAAGAAAGCAACCGCTGGAGGCCAAGGGGGGAGTCTGGAGTAATTAACAGATGTCAAATAATTTAGGTTCCTACACTCACCTGGAAGGAGTTTGGATTTTAATTTTAGAAGTGTTGGGAATTCTCTGACTGAATGTAAAATGAATAATGGAGTTGATGATGCCTAAGTATGACATGACCTAAGGATATTAATGTAGGGAAAATTAATTTATTGCTTTAGTATCACTTTTTCTATATCCTAATCACCCTATCCATCAAAGCTCAAAAAAAATCTGACTAATATGAATTAAGCTCAAGGTCTGGGTTCTTTGGAGCAAATAATGAGAAGCACTGGACAGTTGAACCTGTGACCAAATGCAGGTCTGCTTCCAGGCACTGCCGGAGCAGGCCAGGGTGATGGTGGACACGAAATTGCCAAGAGATAGTGCCCTTCAGAGCAGCTCCCTAGAGCGGAGAGACTGACTCTGAAAACTTCATTTTGGTTGGTTTTTCTTTCGGTTGCTACGCACATCTCTGCTAACTCTTCCTTGGGTGCCGCATTGTTATTCTGCAGGAAAAGCTTTCTCGATAGACCAACTGCACTCCAAGTGTTTCCTCAGAGAGGGAGTAAGTACCATCAGCCACACGGCTCTGGAGTTACTGCTTGTGAAGCCAGCCAGGCGACCTTGGACTGGTGAAATTATCATAATGTCCATGTTGGTCAAATGGGAATAACAATAATCTTCATAATATTATTGTGAGAATTAAATTATATAATTCATTTAAAAGTACTTTAACTGAGTTCCTGGTATGTGCTCATTGTTCGAGAAACATGAATTTTTCTCACTGTAACCAGGAAAAAGTAGAATCTTCCTGACAGTGGACCTTACCGTGATTACTTCTCGAAATTTCTAAAAGTTACGTTTGGACTATGCTCTTTCAGAAAGAGGAAAGATTCTTCTTATTCTCATGGGAGTAGCTCTATTACATTCCTGTAATAGAGGACATGAACATTTCAGAAACAGTAACACAGTGCTTGAAGGAATGTGGACTTATAGGAAAATCTTGAGGTTTGAATCCAGGAGGGGTGGCCTTGACCAGTTGCTCAGCTCACTGCCTTACAGATGATTTTTGGAGATCATTTGGTTTCTCTGTCCTTCACAGCCTTAGCTGCAAAATGAAAGGAATAATAATTCTTCTCCTACAAAGTGGTATTTACGTAAATAAGGCCTGCAGAGCTCTATTTATATGATAGTTATTTGTTATTCAAGTTTTGGAGCCTTTCAGTGTTGACCAGAGAAGAGTCTCTTGGATCTGGGCATGATGGTACATGCCTATAATCCCAGTACTCTGGGAAGCTGAGGCAGGAGGATCAAACCCAGCCTTGGCAACTCAGTAAAATGCTGTCTCAAAATAAAAATTTAAAAAATAAAGGCTAGGGATGTAGCTCAGTGCAAAGATCCTGAGTTCAATTCTCAGTAGAGAAAAAAAGAAAGAAATGAAATGAAATGAAATGAATGGCAGAAAAGAGAGAAGACAGGAAGGGAGAGAAGGGGAGGGGAGAGGAGGAGAGGAACACTTTGGTTTCTGAAATAGAAATAAAACGGTGGTTTTTGGTTAAAATTGCCAGAACTTGATGTCATTGGTTTTCTGGTTTATGTAACTTCCTTCTTTCCTCCTTCCCTTTCTTTCTCCCTCACTCCCTTCCTTTTCTCCTTGCCTCTTTCCTTTCTTCATTCCTTTCTCCTTTCCTTTACCAGAAATGAATTTTAATTTAAAAAATAGAAAACTCTCTTGGGCCTGGTATTCTCATATGCTAGGTGTTGGTTTACAATATGAAGTTTTAAGAAACTGAGAAGGAGAAATCATTTGATTAGAGCATTGCCAGCATTTCATAAAAACAGCTATTTTGGTAGTGGTAACTTGAAGAAAATCTCTAGATACCCTATCCTTGACATTCATTTGGCAAGCATGTAGCACAGATGTGGCAGCAAGAACATTAAGGCTAATTTTATAACATCAATCTGTTGTCATCAGTATACAAATGAAATTAAGCCCACATGGGCAGATGAAATTACTAAAGGAGATGTGTGTGGATTGGACAGAAGCAGACCTGAGAGTAGGAGCCCTGCTGACACCTAAGACAAAATGCACTGCATCACAGTCTAAGCCGCAGCAGAGCCTTCTCTACATGTAAATTTTATTCAGCTGAAATTTCTCACCCAAGACGTGATGTTCCTGTGCACACTGGGGACCAGAGCATCTGTAGAGAAGCAGGAGGCCCCCAAGGCACTGGAAGGTGTCTGGCATCCTCTGTCAGTGCCTGTGCTGTGTGGCCCGGGCATCCCACAGGGCTTAACAAGTGACACAAACTGACTCTGCCAAAGACTAAGACAGCCTGGAAATCTGAAGCAAGTGGTCTTTGGAAGACTAGAAGAACTGACTCCTACATCCTCAATATTAAGTTGGGATGAAGCCAGGGAGAGAGAAAAGAAGAAATGGCAGAGGAATTTTTCTAAGGCAAAGATGCAACCTATTAATCTGTGCAGTTTCACATGGGCTAAGAGATTATTTTTCTATGTTTAGTGATAGAGAAATGCAAAAATAATACATATACTAAATAAGTGACGTAAGATGATCAAAAGCCTCACAGAGCATGTGACTTCACAGCTTTGACAGACAAAGCAGCAGCCATTCCACCTGTCCTCCTGCAACCCTGCCCCATCACGCTCTGTGTATTTTCTCTTTTGGTCTTCAGAGGTTTCCATTCAGGTCCCTTCCCTCTAAACACACAAGGGAAAAACCACATGTGATCATGTTTCCCTCATCTTTAAAGAGTTTCCTCATTCTCTTCAAACAACACCACAGCTCTTGAGGTGCTCGACTGAAAAATTTTCGCACAGAATTGTCTGCCTTTGTCCTGGCTCTCTCCTCCCTGGCAAGGTCTGGGATTCTCCTCTGCTTCCGTCCAGTCTCCTGTTCCCTGGACTCCCGGACCTTGTCTCAGCTGCTTCTTCCTGCACACCTCACGCTTGTGTTGGGCACTCTAACCTACCTGACTCTTGGAATACGTAAGTCTTGGAATTCTCTCTCTCTCTCTTTCTCTCTATCTCTCTCCTTTCTCTCACTTTCTTCATTCGTGTTACATCCTCTTTCTCCTCTATCCTCATTTTTCTCTAGCATTTTGTCTCCTAACTCCTAAAAGTTGTCTTACAGTTCTATTTTGGTTTCCATTCTCTTCTCTCCATTTATTCATTACTGATTTAAAATATCAAAAGTAGACACTTATTTTCCCTATATTTCTAAGTTCTCAACTTCATCTTTGCCAGTAAAACCACTTCAACATCTTAGGCCCATCCTGAATTTTGTCTCTCTTCCATATATAAGGCTCCTTGTAGAATAAAAGTCCCAGCCAAGTGCTACTTTTCCCTGAAGGGACTTCTTCAACCCCCTTCAGGATATTCCCAACATTCTCCATTCTGGCTTTTCAATTAATCAAACATCCTTGTTATTTAAAACTGCTCAGGTAAAGTGTCCAGAAATATGTCATTACCATCACTACTCACGCATCTTATTGAGAAGAAAAGCCGAGCTCTGGATAACAGCTCTTTGTCCTTCAAATATCCTCTACCTGGCCAGTTGGACACAGGGTGTGCCTGCCGGTGGTCTGATTGTTATTCTCCATGAGTGCTCTACAGCACTGAAGTTGCATTTCAGCTTATCCTGACCGTGCATTATTTTTGTTAACATTTAATCTAGGAAGCTGTATTTGTTATGAATATTGAAGTGTTGATAGGCAAATTACCTCATGAATTGATGTTTTAGATTTCCACTTTGTTTTTCAGTACTAAGAAATAATTCTGAGCTTGAACTAATATCTGAGAAGATAGCTATAGTATCTATGAAAGACTCTTCAAATCTCTGTACATTCCTATATACTGATGGAGATCCTGACTGTGATTTCTCTTGCCTCTAGATACTTAACAAGTTGCATCAGGCCATTTATCTTAAATTCTACAGCATTCCAATCTGTACATCCCACTCCATTTATTATACATATGAATGATACATATGTTCTACTTGTCTTAAAATTATTCCACAATTTAGATCTGCCATATTAATAGACCTTTTCATAGGTAGAATTGAACATATTATTCTATTTACCTAAAATAACCCTGAACTGTCCTAGTTCAGAATTCCAGTAATATTTAGAACTAAGTTAGTCTTCAAGTAATATTTGCAGGCTGAGGGTGTAGGTAGCTGAATTCTTATGAACACCATTTCTACTGAATTATTATCAACATCTTTTCTACTGAATTAAGAAAAGCTGGATATGAGAACAGAGGGCATTTGAAAAATCAGATACTGTATCGGCAACTACCAGCAATAAGTACCTACTGGCTTCAACTATACTAGTTGAAAAAGTGATAAATTCCACAGAAGCCTGAGGAGTTTCCAGAAGAAATTCTTTCTCTAGCAGAGCCATGCAGCATGTAATCAGATGCTTCAACAAGACTTCACAGTTACATGACCTTCAGGAGTAAAGCCAAGTAGCAAATTGGTCTCCCCAGCTGCTAGATCATAATCATAACAGCAAATACTATGTGAAAATCCACACCATGATGTATAGTATCATGGCCATAGTGATCACAGTCTCTAGTGGATAGAAGACTCATGTCTGAGAGGAGCTTCATTAAGGACAGATATTGAATAAAAAGTTATTCATGAAGTTAGCACAGCATAATGTACAGAGGTTTTAAAAATAGCATTAAGTTGGGCTGGAGATTTAGCTCAGTGATGCTGCCACCTACCTCGCAAGCGCAAGGTCCTGAGTTCAATCCCCAGTACAAAAAAAAAGTAGCATTAAGTCACACCTTAATCTTGAGAAGTACAAGGACACTCTGGTGTATCAGATCCTTATTTCCAAAATTTTGTTATCATTATTATTATTATCATCATCATCATCATCACTGAGAAGGTTTTTAGCAATTAAACTTTGTTATAAATGATTTATCAGCATCACAGACATTGTCATGACTGAGTGGACATTTTGGTTTTAGGGGCAAAACACAGTAGAGTCCTATCTCTCATTGCTCCTTCCTTTACTTCTCTCTTGGAAGTTTCCCGCTCTTTCCCTTTCCATTGCCTGTATCTACAGAAGTCAGACATTGTGATTCTTAGTACTCCAGCACTCTGGGAGGCTGAGGCAGGAGGGTGATAAGTACAAGGCAGCCTGGGCAACTTGGTGAGACCTTGTCTCAAAATTTTAAAAAGGGAGGGTTGCTGAGAACATAGCACAACTATAGCACAAAGTGACTCAATCCCCAGAAGAGAGAAAGAAGGAAGGAAGGAAGAAAGGAAAGAAGGAAGGAAGGAAGGAGAGAGAGAGAGAGAGAGGGAGAGAGAGAGAGAGAGAGAGAGAGAGAGAGAGAGAGAGAGAGAGAAAGAAAGAAAGAAAGAAAGAAAGAAAGAAAGAAAGAAAGAAAGAAAGAAAGAAAGAAAGAAAGAAAGAAAGAAAGAGAAGTTAGAAATTACTGAAGTCGGTAGGCATCGGGTCACTGGCTCTCAAAATCTCACCGTGTTGTGTCTTCACCTGCAAGCCATCCACTCTGGCTGTGTGACCCTCCAACACCACTAGGTAACTGGCCCCAGCCACAGCACTTTCTCCTTCCCGTCTCCCAAGTCACGACCCAGGCGTCATATGCCATTCCAAAACCTGGAAATTACTTCTCATGCAATATACTGTTCACATATTTTGGTGTTTTATTTCGGTGCAAATGTATCACATGAGAATGTTCTCAGTCAACTTTAAGATAATTAATAGTTCTGATGAGAGAAACAGAGCTACCATTTACTTGTTTATGTTCCCAGAACTCTGCACCGAATACAGTCATTTTTTAATAAATGTTGTTTACCAACTGACAAGCTGATGCGTGGAGCACTAAGAATAAACACTAACCTTTATTTTGGACACATTAACTTATACTTTCAAAGCCTCTCTGAGACTGCATGGCTTTCACGCCTAAATATTCTGTGTAAAATATAAAAGCCCAGAGCCTTCAAATTAATTTTCCCTGTTCTATTAAGGCAACAGTGTTCCTATTGGACACTGTTTTTCACTTGATACCTAAATCATATCTATTCTTATAACAAAAATGCATATAATTATATTCTTAATTATGAAAAGTATAAGATACTTAAAGAGCTGAACAAATATTTAACACAAAATTGAGTCATGTATGTACTAACATGATAACTGGATGTCATATGTTCTCTTTGCTTTTGAATTTTTATTTTAAACATGGTGATATGAGTCAAAGTCATTCTATCCACCTGCTTACTTATTTCTTTTTTGCCTCATACATTTTAACAAAGCAACTCATCTAGAACTCAAAAGATTTGTCCATTTGCCACCATTAGTCATTTTTCATTGAGAAACTCCTTTAATCTCTCATTACTCCACTTTCCAATATTAAAATTATGGACCTGCTTTAAATAACCCTCAGTTTCTTTTATAGCTCCAGTACTAAAAGACAAAGCTAAGTGATGACTAAAAAGTAGATGGTAGCTTGTGTATACTTTATAGAATTTTCAATTTCCAAAAACCTTGATGTATTGTTAACATATTCCTAATGTAATATTCAGCAAAATGTAGTATAATAAAGCCAGATTCATTTCAATTTAGCATTTCTGTGATAAAATATGCTCATATATTTTTTTCATTAAAACATCTCTCAAGTAAATGTTTAGTAGTTTCTGAATTCATTTACATGTAGAAAACCTAACCAGAAATAAACCTCATCAACACTGAGTTGTACACCTGGAGCAGAATATTGCTTTCCACTCCTACCATCAAAATATTGACTTCAGTAGGTAATGTGCAGTCAAGATAAGAATGTTTCATTTAACTCAGGTAACTGGGATCCTCACTGTTGTAGTTTTTCTCCACTGTGGATAAAGATGTTACAGAACTTCCAAAGCTACTCTCGAGGAAAAGATGTCATGCTTAGCCTTCTTAGGTAAAATTAACCTAAAATTTTGCTGATCTCATGGCCAGAGGCTGAGACTGCCACCAAAATACTGCCATATTTTTTCTGTAATACCGACCTCCTTTCATTTCTAGTTGAGAATATAATAAAGATAAACATGAATCATTTGTAGGAAAATAGATACACCTTGAGACCATGTTAAATGAAATAAATCAGACACACAAGCTTAATTATGATCTGGTTTTTCTTATATGAGGAAACACAGAGTAAAAATAAAGAATAAAATAAAAGCTAAATAATAAGAATTAGAAAGATAGATCTTTCTCAAATGGAAAGAGGATCAGGAAATGGAGGAAGGGAGCCTGGGATTTAGCTCAGTGGCCTCACACCTGCCTTGCAAGCACAAGGTCCTGAGTTTGATCCCTCAGTACTGGGCGGGGGGGAATGAGGGGGGAAGAATGTAAACATTATGTACTGCAAACATATACTAATAAAAACAAAAAATAATAAAAAGGAGAATATAACCTATGGGTAAAAAAGAAATACGAAATAAAAAATTTTAATGCATCATGCCCAGCCTCCCTTTCATCCAAATCTCTCTAGTCAATGAGATGTAAACAACAATGCTATAAGTCTGGAAGTATCCTGAAGAAAGAGATAAAGTTTCCTTCCCATATGTGCTTTTTGCTCACTGCCTGGAATGGAGATGGGCTGTGTGAGACTGAGAATGTCATCTTGGGGCTTGAAGTGGAGGTCTTGTAGGGCAGAGCAATGAAACAGCAGGAGCCTGGGCTCTGGGCATGGTGGACTTTCTTCGGAGTGTGTGTAAAAGAGTATGTAATTTGCAGGTTTCTGCCAAACCTAATCCTGTAATTCCTAAGTATTCTTTGAGTTGATCTATATGACTAGCTCTGCCTAAGCATTTTACCTGTATATTATTTAATCTTTCACAACTCAATGAGGTAGTCAGAATCATAAAAGATGTAAAACTTGAGCTTACAAATGGACACCTTGCTCCAGTAGAAACCCTGGCCCCTCTCTTTCTGACTATTCCCTTATTCTTCCCCATGTCTATATTACAGTAGGCAATCACTGGTTTATACTGTCACCCACTCTCCTCATGAATGTATGGTCATAACGCTCCTTGTTGTGTCCCCAGCACCTAGAACTGGGCCTGAAACAGTAGCTGTAGACCACAAGATTAAATGAGTCCAAACCCATCTCATAACCATGAAATCAGGTAGCCACTCACTGTTTCAAACTTTAGAGCCAATTTTGTGTACTGACAGCGAGGTTACATGGATCTTAGGTTTCAACATTTTTTTATTTTAGAAAAAAAACTTTAAATATTGTATAATTCAGAGAAATGAATCAAGAAGAAAGATAAACAATAATATAGTTCATTATTCTACTTAGTGGACTTACTTTTATTCCTAAATAGTAAAAAGTTTAACGTTTCCTGGCCCCTATAAATTCTGATTATATAAGAGCACAATTAATTTTCAGCATTAACAGAATGAATTTGCGGGAATTCAGAGGTATTGTAACCTCACTGTGAACAATAGACCATTTGAAAGAGCATTAAACCTCATTCTTGTGGCTGAGTAGACCATGAAATGTGTTTTATGATGGACTTTTACAGTGTTGCCCTCTGGTTAGTTCTGCTGAACCAGTGGAAATATGAATCACATGAAACTACAAAGTACCTAAATGTACCTACAATAAACCTAAAACATACCAATGATTAGAATGAATAATCGATAATGTAAAATAGGAAGAAAAGGTCCAAAGGGGTAGGGGTAGTAGGAGGGGCAGGGGAAAGGAAAGAAGGGAAAGGAAAAATGATGAGAAATGGAAAAAATGGAAATAAAGTCTTTGTAAATAGGGAAGGGTGGAGGGGGTGAAGGGAGGGCTAGGAATGGGGAAAAAATAAGAACCAAGAACCATTATGTAAAGGTACAATTCCCAGTGAGAAATGTAATTGTGTTGTATACCTACAATGTACCAATAAAAGAATTTAATACAAAAAGAAAGAAGAAATAAAAACGACTTGCAGAATTAATCAAAGGAAAAAAAAATGCAAGTGGATGCAAAAGTTCACTCACCCTACAGTGGGACAAACACAAACTTCTCAGAGTAATTTGGACTGCACTATTTTGAGTTTCCATTTTATGTGGATACAGAATTTTTCAAAAGATGACATAACAAAAGAGCTAACTACAGCATTTTCAAAATGAGTTTCAGATTAAAGGTGATGATTTTGTGGGTTTTCCATAAATGGTTTTTTTTTTTTTAGAAAAGGGGATTCTCAGTAGAAACTGCACTATGTCCTTTTCTTGTATTCCTCCAGAACAGTGAACATTCATAAAGTTTCACTACTTGATTGTCCTGCTCCCTTCTTGATTTGGTAGGCAGAGAATTTGAAATATTTAATTGCCAGTTATTCCTATTTAAAATCCCATAGCAGATGAAACCGCTGGTTTGGTAAGAAAACTTAATGTGCTAAAAAAAAAAAAAAAAAAAACGGGTTGTGTTTGATTAAGGGGTCCTTGCATGTAATCTTCACGAGCAAGTCAGAATCAGCTTCTTATCTTGCTTATTTTAGAACTTTCTCCTTGATCTGCAGGCCTGAGATGCTTCTTTGTCAAAATAGAGAAGTAGTGGGAGGTAGCAGACGTTATTTTAGTTTAAAATTTATAATAAGGTAATAGAGAAAAGTAATACTATCTTGCATAACAAAGCTGATGTATAGTTTGACAGAAGTATTCCAGAAAGGTGATCAAATACTGTTGCGGGTTAACTTACTGATCTAATGAGGCATGTGAGTAGGCGCAAGCTGTAGATGAAGTGTTCGTTCATAAAGGGTCACTTTATTTTGTGATGATTGTGAATTTTAACACACAATTAAAGTTTATGCCCACAGACAAATTCAGCTATTTGTTCATATCTCAATTTCCCCATTCCACTTCGGAGAAGCTTTCAAATGAGCATAATTTTTCCTTTTATATATACATATATATATGTAAGTGTATGCACATATATAAATACACACAGATATAAATATATGTATGTATTTCCTATCCATAGGAAAATGCAACAGAGAATTAATTTATACTTAATCCTCACGTTGTGTTGATCTCACGGATAACACACCTATTGCTCTGGTTCCCAGGTCACTTTGTTCCAGCATCACTAATACAGAGAACAGGTGAATACATTGCTTCAGCAAAGTTCAACCAACAATTTTTAGATATTTTGCGTGACCCAGGAGACTATTGCTGTGCAATGAAGTTACGGCAGTGTACTCCGTGGCTGTCCAGTATGGTGCCATGCATTTCATAGCAGTAGGGAAGGTGTTTTGCTCATTTTTATCAGAAGGCTTAATTTAGAGATTACCTCCAGCAAAAGTACAGGGCAACATAGCATGTATTTTTCTTGAGGCTCTCCTGGCTCCTTTCTCTCATGCCTACTTTTTATGTCTATTTTGTTTCATATTATTTTAATCTTTCATTGTATATGCGTAAGTGTCCCCTTAAATCTATCTATAACCAGGAGGGTAAAGCTGGATTAGAGAAATAGATTGATGAATCAATCAATGGAGAGAATCTTTGTGAACTGTATTAATGTTTTTGAAATTTGTAGCTCATTAGCACTGTGAACATTCATTTACCACTCAGTATGTTCAAAGCTGCATATGTTGTGGTTCTGAATAGATACAGTCTCTGATGTTAAGGACCTGAAAACTGGGCAGAGGAGAAGGCCCTCCATGACTATGAAGAATGTTGTCAGAACACCAACAGCCCAGGGCAGCCCTGGGTATGAGATAGTAAGGAAAGCCTCACAGAAGGGAAGGTATTTGACCTGGGCCATTTAACCTTGGCTGGGGAAGAACATCCCATGCATGGGTGGAGGAGGGGTAAGAACAAAATCAACAAAGGCACATAGACATGAATGTGGATTTGAAAACTCTCTATTTCCCTTTGTGCTCCAGTTACTGATTGGCAGTGGTACTGCACTGAAAGCCAGCTTAGTTAAAAATGACTGCTTGAGGCACCTGACACAGGTACTTAGCAGAACTGAATATTGCAGTCAGGGCTGCTTGACCAGATGCAGAGGTAAAGCAGCCACTGTTCCTGCTGATTCAGATCCACTTCATTTTTCTCCTAGGCAAAAGAGTCTGCCTTTAAAGGCAGCAGGCACGACCCTCTAGAACTATACTGTATTAATGGAAGGAAATTCTGGCAGAAATCAACCAAAAAGTGACTGAAACAGCAGCCAGGCTGGCAACAGCAGCTGTGCAGTTTTGACTTCCAAAATCTGCTTAGGTTTAAAACTTAAACACTCCCTGGGCAAGATGACTTTTAACCCTGTTGGCTACTCCAAAGGAATAAAGGCTTCCTATTCCAACACGAGGTCTCCTGAAGTCTCTGTTTCTAAAAGAGCTTATAATCTCAAAAGAAAGCACGTCTCCTCAAATGATACTTACACAAATAGGAAGTGTGGGAACACCTGCTGTTCCCCCCTTAACCAAGGGGTCAGAGCTATCATCGCCAAGATTAAGAGCAGCAAATACTATGTGTGTGGGATACATTGAACCAAGAAATGTGCAGACATCAAACCCTTCTGTAATACTTCTTTCAAAAATTCCAATCTGTTTTTGAGAAAACATGTACAAACCTATACTGAGGAACATTCTGCAAAATAAGTAGTCAGTACTCCCCAAAATTGTCAAAGTAATGAAGACAAAAACTGAAAACTGTCTCAGATCAAAGAGTATGGAGCCAAGACAACTAAATGCAGTGTAGGATCCTTGGTTGGATTCTAGGTCACAAGAGAGGACATTAAAAGCACAATTGGATTTAGAATAGAGTTTAGAGATTAGTTAGTAGTACGTGCTAATGTTAATTCAATGAAATTAATTAATTATCGTATGCTTATGTCCAGTTAACAAAAGCTGAGTGAAGAAGGATGTACAGAAATTCTCTGGACTATTTTAGCTACTTGCTTATGTCTAAAATTATTTCAAGACAAAATATTAAAAAAGAAAAAAAGTATGTAAATTGTATCTCTTTCTATTTCCTTTTTTTTTTAACTTCTCACTTTAAAAAAGATGAAAAGAGTCGCACAATAAACAGAAACGTATAGATACATGTATTATGTGCCAGGCAAGACACTGCCTGTGAGAGGCCAGGACCACAGGTGGTAAAAAGAATTTATCAATAGTCAAAAAATACAGAAAAGTTTGTGGTTTATTGATACACTGCAAGAGAGCAGCAGGTGAGTCCAAAAGAGGACCACACTGTCAGAGCGAAAGACTGAGATTTTGCACCTGATTTTCACATCAGGAGAGGCCTGGAAACATCTCTGAGGAATGCTCTGGCCCGGTCACGGTGGTTCATTCTTATCCTTCTCAGTGCTGACCCAGAGTAATGAAGAATGACTAATACCTTTGGCCTTGCTCGAAACAGTCCTCTGGGTAGAATTAATGAACAAATATGTAAAGATTGCTTGCAGTTAGTGGTCAAGGAGACCAGAATAAAATACACATGTTTGTACTCAAGAGGGACTTCCGACATGATAGTGGGTTAGGGGAAGAAATGTTATTTTTTGAGACATGACAAGCGGTTAATTCATCCAGCAATGTATGTGGAGTTCTTGTGCACAGCTTACAAGGTGGCAAGTCACTGTTCTTTGACACACTCATCACTCTGCTGAAATGTGGCCTTGAAAGAAACAATGGTAAAATAACCGTGATTGCCCACGTGATATATTCATACATCAATCTTTTAATCTTATGAAATCCCCATTGCCTTCAGATGTTAGGTATTTTCTTATCAGGAGAATCTTAACTCAACAGTTTATTTTTTCCTGGAATAAATTGAGTTGTAAGACCTACAAGATAGCCAATGTAGCCTATTCTCACAATTCTCATTAGAGATGTGTCAAAGATTTTAAGGAAAGAAAATAATATTCCAGAGCTGATTAGTTGTGGCCTTGTCCGTTCTCTCATGATGTATTCTTACAGCTGATTTAAAGATCTTGCCCCATAGGTAACATTTCTCTGGTTTCTTGTTAGAAGGGAGAAGTGCAAGAGGCTATTTTCACTCAATGAAATGTTTTTTAGGCCCTGATAATTCTCAAACTGAATAATTTCTAACCTCCTTTAATCCCCTTTCCCAGCTGACTTGGAATGTTAAAGTAAATTCAAATCTCCCCATCCAATTCCTCTACTCTGACTCTCCAGAATGCAAAGATTATTGTCAAAATCTTCTACTGAAGTAGGCGATGATAACCTAAATAAATGTATATTTCACCTAGCATATTTTTATGTAACTACTAAATACTGACATAATTATTGTAAAAATTATTCTACAATTATTTAAAAAATTATAATGGTCTCAGTAAGAGAATATATTCTCATCTTCCCGAAGACCTAGTGAATGTCAGGCAGCAGTGGACACTTTTTTATTAAGTGGATAGATAGATGGAAGGCCCTGGGCTAAAGGATTTCTTGATTAAGGGACCCTAATGGATCTATACAGAACTACTTTCCATCTCACAAAACTATTGCCTGGGTCATTTGCATTTGAATGCCCAGAATTAGTGAGAGAATTTACCTGGGGCTGATTTGAGAACAGGGTTCCAATGGAGAAGCTTAGCAATTAGAAGGGTTTGACACCTCAGGAAAGAGAAGTCACTCACAGAGCCTGGATGGCCTCTGGGAAGGAAGGTAGTCCTGGGGCCACCTGCACAAGGGCAGGCACAAATGGTAAGTAAGGCGAGCTACACTGGGCACTGCTATAGGTAACATCAGTAATGCAAAGTGCTGGACCACGGAGACCGCTACAGAGACCAGAGGAGAAAAAACATGGGGATACAAAGTCCTCAAAGCAAAGCCATCCCAAGAACACTAAAGTGAAACCTCACAGTTGGGCAGAAACAGAAGGCAGAGCTCAGAGAGCCCTGTACTCTTGAGAAGAAAGCGCCTGCTGGGACAGACTAGCTAGAGAGAGCTGGCGTCTTGGTCCTTGGGGGCAGTGGGCAGCTTCCACACTCGGTCCGGAGGCCTCCACGCATGTGCGTTTTCAACGGTGACCTTCAGAGGGATGAGGAAACCGGCTGTCGATCTGCGAAACCAGGGGCTGCCAGGCTTGGAGATGAAGAGGCCACAGAGGCGCCCACTCACTTCCCAGTTCCGCGTTCATTTCCCCTAAAGCCTCTGTGGGCCAGAAACATGAAGAAGACGAGCGAAGGCACGACTCTTGCTCCTCAACAACAGGCACTGTCTGGCACCAGAGTTCCCGACAGCCACCTGGGACCCAGCCAGCCGAATGGCCCTGAGAAGAGGGGACCCCGAGTGGGTGGGATGGATGCCGGGTCCAGAGGACCCCATAAAGCTGACTGCGGAGAAAGGACAGCGGTGTGGCTAACTTTAGCGGCCCGGTCCCCCAGACACCCAGCTGGAGCTCTGGGAGCAGTGAGCAGAAGTGAGGGGATCTCTTCGCACATGTACTGAGGGTGAGGTTGGAGACTGACTGGTCTTGTAACCCCAAGTCTCAGAGACATCTGCACTGTGATTATAATTAGAACTGCCTGTGGGGGCAAGAGAGCGGGAGAGCAGAGATTCATGTAGAGAGAGGCAGCACGCAGAATAATACTGGAAAAACTCTTGAGCATCTGCTTTTCTGTCCTTTATCCCTGAGTGTTGCAGCCATAAATTATCTGTAGTTCAGTAGTGTGGTTGGTGAGGAAGCTGTGTGACGGGGCAGGAATGCAGAGCTGTGTGGCCGGCTGTGAGGGAGGAAGCGGGGTGCTGCCAGTGTCCCCTGGGCTGAGGCACAGCTTGCCTCTGGCCAGCAGGGACTTGGTTTGCCTGAAAGGTGCGGAGGGAGAGGGAAGATTTGATGTTCATGCGCTCTCCCCTTTGTACTGCTAGATGATTGATTAAAAGTTGCGATTTGCTTCTCTTTGCAGATGCCTTGGCTGGCAGGTGGACGAGCTCTCTGTCCTTGAGTCCTTCCTAAGGTGTATCTGAGAGAAAGGTGTTAGTGGGCAGAGTAAAATCTTAATGTGACTATGGCCTGTTCCCATTTTACCCTTTTAGACTGGCATTTGGCTTTTAAAAAGTGAAATGGACCTGATATAGGAAATGTGGAGTGGGAACGCAGGGCCTGAAAACTGAGCTGTATCCCTACCCCTTTTCATCTTTTTATTCTGAGACAGTCTCACTAAATTGTCCAGGCTGACTTAGAACTTTTTTTTCCTCCTCTTTAAGTCTCCTGAGTTATGGGATGGGCGACTCATTCTTGTATAGAGATGCAAGACTTTGTAATATCCAAGGTCTGGAATGAATACTTCTTTCTGCGTGTATCATTAATGTCTTTGGGTAAACATTTAAAAATCTTAGCTACATCTGAAAAAAGATCTAGACCTTTCACACTTCACATTGCAAAAAGAGCAGTCATTGTTATGTTAGTGTGGGGCCTTTCATCCAAAGTGTCCATAAATACATATAGTTGAATATGTAGAGCCCATTAATGTCAGGACTGACCCCAGTACAAAGAACTACTCATATTTTAAATAACAGTCCAGGCTTTGAGTCCGTTAGTAAACTATTTCCCTCTTTAATGTCTGGTTCACATTGGAATCTTATATAAGCTGCAGATTACATCCTAGGATAGCTATAAAAAAAGGAATCTCTTTAGCCTATACTTTGTCTCTCTAGAAAGAGGAAGAAGAAAAGAAGAGATTTGAGTAACTGTAAATAAGTCTTTCCTATCTTCTCAGGTAAGATAAGAAAGAAAATATAATTTGCAGGGACATGAATAAATAAATTAAGGGTGTCTGTATTCCCAAATTAAAAGAAATCATACTGAACCATTGAAATATTAGACAGGGGCCTCAAAAAGCAAGTTTTTCCTCCTGTTCTTATTCTTTTGTGCTTGACTTTTCTTAGATAACCTGTTTCTATAGGAGGCTTTCTTTGTTCTCCAAGTCTTGTTGCAAAAGGAGCCTACTTATGTAAAGATAACTCTCAAAGGGAAGTCACGGTCATTAGAAATTGGAGACAGTGAGAATTTGAGGGGACACTCAGTGTAGATTTTCTACTCATCTTTTGAGTTTTTATATATTTTTCTGAAGCTACATTTAGTTCATAGGATGGAATCGCTGTCATGTGGAGGCCCCATGGGTTTCTGTCAGCGCTTCTCTCCTGTGTCAAAGGATACAGAAGTGCTTAGCAATTCAAACTTACTGCCCCAGGTGTCCCAGAGGATGGCCAAAGTTAAACTCTGTGACACTGAAAATCTAGTTAGTGGCCCAATTTAGAGAAGTTTGAACATAGATAATTTGTTACTTTGTATTGCGATTGTAGAGTTGGAAATTTGCCATTAGCAAAATAAATTTTATGTGCCACTCTGAGAATAAATAGCCATTACACTGTCCTCTGATTTTCCATAGGAAAATTTCTGACTTCATGGAATTTTTTGTGTATCAAAGAAAGTTAGCTACAAAAATGTGATTGTTCATATGGTAGAACAACGTTTAATACTGTATATTATGTTGTTTGTATTATCTGACTATCCTTAGGAAGTTTGGAACTCTCCACATGAACTATATACGCTAGTGATAGATAGCAGGAAACTACTATTCCTCACAAAATGGGTCAACTAAATATTATTATTCCCATGCATTCATTCTAAAAACTCTCTACATGTGAGAAAAGCAGACCTGAAGGACACAGTGCTCACCACTAGCATTTCCAGCTTTGTAAAAGGTTATCTACCGATAGGTAACTGTGCCTGGTGCCCCTGGTTTTATGACTGAATCAGTAAGCAAAATTTAAAGTAGTGGTTGAGCTACTTCCGTACCTGTGTGTTGTTAATGTTCACATCTTCTTTAGAGCAAACTTGAACTATACTTTCTTGTCACCAAGAATGATGTCAAAATTGCCTGAGATTCTGCACTGTTTACCTAATAGCAATTTAAAATATATTGTACTACACAGGCAGTGTACATTGTAGCAGCAATCTGAATGAGATATGAAGATAGAAGCAGCCCTGGTTTTATATTAGTGGTGCTATATTAATTATGACAGAGAAGGCTTTTTCATTATAAGCCTCAATTTTAAGTTGCTTGAAACTTTCCCACAGGAATTTTTCTCATGACAGTTTTTTTGCTTAGTAATGAAAATAAGGAGATTGGTTTTTAATATTTTCAAGACATTTTTTATCTGGGAATAAAAGTGGCTTTCTATCCATTAGAACATTTTTTAGGTACTTTGCTTTCTGAAACTTCATAACAAATAGCTTTTTAATGACCTTCAAATTTGTCTCCTGTGAAGAAGTTTAGCACCTTTGAGGTCTTAGACAAAGTTATATTTCAAATCATTAAATTATCAGCATTATCCAGTGCTTCCTCTGCAAACTGTTGTGTCCCTAAGTAGCAGTTGGCCCACTGCACCTTGCAGACAAGGACAACTTTCAATTACTTGGTCACTTACTGAAAATGAGCCACTCCTGGATTGTGAGTGCTGCGGGTGCAGTTTTTGTGCATGCTAAAGAAAGAAACCAGAGCTAAAAACTACAGTTGGACTCTGACATGACACATCCAAGCATAGCTTTGTTAACAAAGAGAGCAGGAAGACACTGAAACTGCCCTGTGTTACCTCCTGTTGTTAAAAATCTCTCTAAGAAGGAATCGCCTCTTTTTCTGAGCTCAACAGATTGAGACCCACTCTGGAGACACATGGTTAAGAGCCAAAACATGAAGGCCTTGACTGCTCATTAAAATGTTAATTACGCCATTGAGGGTTCAGCGCTGTCCTTCAACCAAGAATTTTCATTGCTTGCCTTATTAACCTATTAGGAAGCAGTAGTACCAGAGAAGAAGCAGCATGGTAGAAACATACAGTGCACTTTTATTTACATAGCAGTGTGTGTTTCTCCAAGCTTTTTGAGAGATGCACTTAGGTACTTCTCTCCCTTAGTCATCAGAGCACCATTTACCCTCCTGCAATTTCTAATTGGATTATAGACTTTGAGATTTGCTTAATAGGCATTGGAAGTGGACAAGCTATATATGGTATTTGAGTCCATGCTACATTTGTGTGCAAAACTTAGGTTTATTTTTTAGTCTTTGAAATCTCAACCCTTAATACTGTGCCTAGCACAAAAGAGATAATAAAATGCCTTCTACAAATTTTAAATTTATGAGGCTAAAGCAAAATTCTGTATTCTTTAAATTATAAAGGTCAGTATTGTAAGGTATCTAAGTTGATGTTTAAAACCCTTAATTTACCTTTCCATAGCTTCATAAAAGAATACTGCTCTTTTCCATTTTTGTATCAGAATTTATAAATCAGCTTGCATTGAAATTATGCTACGTCATTCATTTAAAGTCATTCTGGCTTCTTGTAATCTTATCTGCATGTACGATAACAGAGGAATTGAGCAAGGATTTCAGTGCTTTTCCACTGCTACTTTCTGGTCACATTGCCAGGTAGTCAAAATGTTATTGTGTGGCCAATGACCATTGCCCAGATGGGTGGTGGGGGTTGTTCCACCATCTGAGAACAATGGTTTCTAGTCAAGTCGTATTCACAGAAGCAGCTACTCTGCCATCACTTACTTAGCATCCAATTATTTGGTCAGGAGTGGGTAACTCCCAACAAAAGAGACCTTCAAGTCTCCCCAAACCAGAAGTACTGCTTTTATAAAATGTCATTTCGTAGGTCATTATTTTAAAAACTCATGATATCCAAACCTTGAATGAAGGGGTCACATTGATAATTTATTGGTAATGATAGATTGTAGAAAGATCATACACTTTACATTGGATGCCAGGATATGACATGGATTCTTTTCTGTATACTATATAAGTTCTCTTTTATTATTTTCTGGGCATTCATGACTTGAAAAAAAAAGTTTTAGCTGTTCACTGTGTATCTTTGTGATCCCAAAGAGATTTACTACTCCAAGATTCTGCTTCCACTTCCTGAAGTCTTTATAGTGATTTTTTTAAAAAATGCGTAGTTAAAATAAATTTACACCATCATTTTCTTCATCATGGAGGACATTAATTACTTTGTTTCTTTTGAATTTGAGTGTTTCAGATGTGGACTCTAGTGGTCTCCCAAACCTGGAAATGTTATGGTGCTACCATAAGACAGAGGATTTTGAGAGCTAATTTGTTCATGTGACTTAAGCCCTTTGATATGGCCCTCTTATCAATAAAATGGTATACATGATTATTATGATAATATATTGCATTTACGTAGGTAGAAGTTTTAACTTGTAGAAAAATGTGTTGTTATTGTCATTAATAACATCTGCCTCATAGAGCCTCTAAATAAATAACTGGCAAGGATATCCGTTATCTTGAGTTTTATGAAACTATAAGTCAGGTAGGATATCCAAGCATCTGATTTTCTGACTGGAGACCCCTCCCAGCTAGGTCTGATGTTCTCTTGGTGGTGCAGATGGAAGTAGAAACCAAGTTTGCTATGGTCACAGCTGAGATTTTAAAAATAAAAAGCTCTATCCAGGACAAAGATACTTGTTCTCCTAAAGAATCCATCTGTGGCATAAGAGGAACACAAACTCACAAGATCTTCTGAGGTAATCACAAACAAATCTAAATAGTAATTTCAGTGAGAAGGGGGAAAAAATAGATGAAAATTTTATGTAATATTTACTGAAGGCATCATTATAAATCTTGATCCAGTGCTTGAACTTTGTTTCTATCATTGAGCAGATCCAAAGTATTTGCAACCTGGCTTTTATTGAGTGAGCTTTTTCACTTTGAACACTGCAATGCTGAGATATTGATTCCTTTTTGACGACTTCCATAGTTGCAAATGAGAGATATAGAACTGGTACTAAAATAATGTATTAGTTGAATAAATATATGATTATGAAACACTTGGATTGAGATGACAGATTAGTTTCTTAGCTTGTATTTTAATTGAATCCAGTTTTTCATACTATTTTTGTGAGCTTGCAGATAGTAATACTTCATTCAACTGCTCCAAACAACTCCGTTTCCTTTCTACTAATATCCAGGTTCCCAAGTTGAACATGATACACAGAGTGAGCATAAAAATGTTCCTCTAACACTCGAAATAACTCCCTTTTTCAGAATTCTAAAAGTATTATTTAACCCAAATAGTAATTTTAAACTAAATAAATGTCCAATGAACTTTGAGTTTTGTATTTGCTTTGTAGGCAATGATGAATCATATTTTTCTTTTGGTACTGGGGATCGAACTCAGGACCTTATGCTTGTGAGGCAGACAGTGGCACCATTGAGCTAAATCCCTGGCCCAAATCATATTTTTGAAGTATGATTAAATCAATATTTAAATTTTCTATTTCTTGAAATTTGTTCTGATATCAAATCAGATATCTGTACCCTCATTAGAACTAATGTGTCTTAATTTTCAGTGAATTATGCTGAAATCCTTAATTGTTGATTTAATTTATTGTTTTAACACTAAAGTATTGAGAACTGTTTTTCCAGTTTGAGGTAACACTACAATTTGGGATATGTGCTGAAATTTTTAACTTGAGGAGCAGCCGACACATGACCCCTAACAGAAGCATTGCCTAGATCAGTTTCTCATCAATCCATGCCACAACTATAATCTCAAAAGGAATGGGGGGAGATGTACAAACTACAAAGAGCAGCCTAGAAAGCTTACTGAGTAATTTTGCTCATGAAATTTTTTGTTCCTACGGTTTAGCCTACAGAAGAATAGCCTATACCTTTTATATCATACATGTACCTTTTACGATATTATTAAAATCTTTTGAAACATTTTTGGTAAGTAATGCTTAACAGCATAATGATTTGACTTAGAGGTATTAGAAATTATGGAGGAACCCATGACTATTAATTTCCCCCTGAGATACTTCGCATAAATTTTCAGGAGAAATAGTCAATGTTCACTTGCATGCCTAGTGCTATATACTGTTTTGTAAGTTGCCTTTTCACTGGGGCTTTTACAAAATAATGGTTATGTCTTAAAGATATCTATTGTAAGTTAATGTTTTAATGTCAAATTGTAAATTTTCCCTTACCACCATAAATTGGGAGAGATTATTTCTGTAACATTAGCAAAAGATTATGTAAGATTTTACCTCCTCAGCAACTAATGGAAGATTATAAATTTAATATCACTCTGTGAATCAAATCATTGTTAATTTAACCATTAACCAGTGCTAATTTAACTTGGTGTACCATGAGGCTGCTGTAATATGAGAAACAATGTTTCAGTGACGTGAAAATGAAAAATAAAAGACCTTGAGAATCTATTTAAAATTGAAACTCTCATTTTCCTAAATAATATGTAAGGACAGGTATGTTTTGAAAGATTTACATAATTTTCTTTTAAGATATATCTTTAATTAATATTCTGATACATTAGTTTGATATTATTTATAACTTTTTTGCAATCTCAAAAAAAATTCTGGTTCATAGAGTTATCAGGAATAAATGGAAAAGCATGAAAACTATAAAGGAACAAAAAATATAGTGCCCATAACTCAACACTTTGAGACAACTGTTGATTATTTTTCTAATATATTTCCAGTCTTTTTTTCTATGCATATTTCTCTGTGTGTCACATTTGGGATTATCTTCTGCAACAGATTTGTGACGCAAAAGCCATTAGAATCAGGACATGAGTGAGTTGATAGTAAATTAGTGAAATCTTGGATATGCTTTACTGTAAGTTTTACAATGGTCTCCTCATATCCCAGCACTGGTTTTGTGTCCAGACTGTTGAAAAAGTAGTGTGGAAAGTAACATATGTTTAAGGTTGCTGTATTTTATTTAAATAATTCTGCTTTTTCAGGGTTGTGCATCTCAGCTGTTGCAAATTATTTCAGGCTAAAAATTGGTTACTAGCCCAGATAAACATTTTTTTGGAGGAGAAAAATATCCAAATTGAATGAATTTTTTGTGGTTTTGAGAATAACCAACACACAATGCCCAGGTCATTTTAAAGCCTTAAAAATAAATGATAGAAAAAAATTAGGACCTGCTATACCCAAGAACAATGTTGAAAATCTTTCTAGATCTACTTATGTAAGAACTGAAATATATTTTGTTGTATTATTAGACGTCTATGTAATTCAATTAAATGGAGTACATAGTACTTAAGATTTTCAATTCCATTCAAAGTTTTTTTTCCATATCTCCCAATCCTCCCTCTCTCAATCTCTCCCTCCCTCCCCCCCCCTTTCTCTCTCCATATCAGATTCTTCTTTTGATAATGGTCTAAACAATTTTCTTATAAATTTCTGAGGAAAAAGTCTTAGAGTGATATAAATGAATGAAACTTTGCTCTTCGACTTGCTTTCATCATATAGAAAGCAGTAACGGTGTTCCCCCTTGCCATTTCAGTGAAAGATAGTTTTCCTCTCTCTTTATTTTTCGTATTAACAGCCTCATCATTATTCTAAACCATATTGTGGAACTTCTGTCTTATCCGTGCTGCATCCTATCATGATCTTTCGGTGAGTGTTTAGGTCAGTATTATACTTCTGAGGAGATTAACTCCCACCTCTAAGTAAAAGCATACTTGGCAAAAATTTAATTTTCTGTGATACCTGACTTACACACAGCCTTTTTCCTTTTGTTGCTGAACACTTTGATATCATGGGATTCCTTTTTTAACTGCCAGCAACCTAATTTCTCTCTGACCCTTCAGCAAAAATTGTTCTCTTAAAAGCTCTCAGTGGCCTCCTCCATGTCCACAAGGACAATTCTCCAGCTACATCTTTTATTCACTTTTACCACTTGTTCATGAAATGTTCCCATATATTTTGGGTAAAATTTTAATTCTTACTACCCCTTGCTCTTTCAGAGTGTCCTCTCTGTATGTACCTAACTTTGGCTGTGCCCCCTACTGTGTCTGCCCATGTTGAGAGGAAAGATGAGGGAATCTGCTCTGGGGTATAAAACCTGGCTTCAGTTCCTGGTACAGCATATCACAATCTCCTGGCTCTGTTACTTCTTTTCAACACAAAATAATAATACAAAAGACAAGCAGCACAGGGCTGTCATGGGCATATTACATGGACTGAGTTACCCAGGCCGCTTCCAACCTCTGGCTCTTTACCTCTTGGGCCCTTGTGACCCTAGATGGAGGAAGGAGCCCATTTGTCTCAGTTTTCCTATGGAGAAAACAACAACATATCTACCTTGATACTTACTTTCAGGATGTACATTTTCTGGAAGAGGAGTCTTGCCCAGTTACTGAGACAGGTCTTGAACTTGTGGGCTCAAGCGACCCTCCTACCTCAGCCTCCCAGTGCACTGGGCTTACAGGTGTGCCCTCCCATGCCAGACTCAGTTTAATGATTTCTCAAAAATCTGTGTAAGTGTCTACAATAGCACCTAACACTGAGTAGACACTCAATAAATGTTAGCAGTTATTTTCATTAGTGTGATTATTATTATTTGCCTATTGAGTAATTAATAATGGCAGCTAGCATATTTTAACCTTTAATTATTAATAAATCATCATGAAGATACTTATACATATTTATAACCTAGTAGAGTGGCTTCTTAATGTTATTCCTTCCCATATTCCTTTCTACTCTCATTATTTCTAATTAAAAAAAAAAGATGTTAATAGCAATAAAATAAGTGCTACCATTCTTGTAAATGATATTCAGTGACCTCGGGAGTGACATATTTTTGGTTTTAATGTCTGTTTTATGACAAAAAAAGCAGTGACACTCCACCTGAGAGAGAATTGGCATTGAAGCTCCCAAACTCCAAAAGGCACAATGAAAATCAGTGCATCCATGGGGCTGGGGATTTAGCTCAGTGGTTCTGGCGCCTGCCTCACAAGCTCAAGGTCCTGAGTTCAATCCCCGGTACCAAAAAAAAAAAAAAAATCAGTGCATCCAAAGAATAACCTAACACAGTGCCTGTGTAACAGTGAGTGGTGAATGCAAATATGTTGAGTAAATCAATGAATCAATGAAGTAGGAAAGCCAAAGTACATCAGATCAAAATGCAGACCAGGTATTCACTAAAGAAATTTTTATGAAGTACAAACTGTGTGTGTCAAAGACCGTTTTAGATTCAGGGAACACTGAAGTGGACATAACAATATCCCTACCCTTATAATACTTTCTGGTAAATAAAGACAGGCAAAAAATGAATTTTAAAAATGTATACAAATCTACCTTGGAGATATCAAGGTTTGCTTCTATATCATTGAAGTAAAGGTATCATTGCAATAAGGCGAGTCACAAAAAGCTTTTGGATTCCCAGTATATGTAAAAGTTAATTTATATCACACTGTAGTTTATTAAGTGCACAATAGCATTTGGTCTAAAAAGTAGTGAGCATATCTTAATGTTAAACTATTGTATTATAGCTGGGAATTTAGCACACTGTTTCCTCCACCTGTCTCATAAGTGCAAGGTCCTGAGTTCGATCCCGGGTACAAAAACAAAAACCAAAAAACTTCTAATGACAATCTGAGTTGTTGGAAAAATCATGCCAGTAGACATCTGGCAGTTCATCCTGGGGCTAGACTCACAGCTTCACTCACATGTCCTGCAGTTAGAGCTCTTCCTCATCTTCACTGAGGCCAGGCTGGGCTTCCTCACCTAACAGCACCATTTCAGAGTGGAAGCCATTAGACCTACTGAGGCCGAGACTCCTGAGCCATACACTGCTTCTACTGCACTTTTCACTTGATGTGGGGGAACAAGCAAGGTGAATATCTTTGAAGAGCACATGTCAGGCCAAGGGAATAGCAGCACAAAGTGCCATGCTGGACCAACAGGGTGCTCATGGTGGCTAGAAGTGGTGGGCAAAAGCAAGTGTGGAATAGATGAATAGAGAGAGAAAATGAGGGCCCATTATAAGGGCTTCATCTTTTACTCTGAGTTAGACTATAAGAAGAATTGACAGAAATTTTAGCAGTTATATGATTTGCCATGTTTGTCGATAGGATCTCTCTGGCTTGTTTATTGTAATTGGACTTGAGAGTAGGAAGCAAGATAGAAAATAAAGGATGCGCAGTACAGAGACTGATTCAGGCGAAAGATGGTGGTGGCTTAGAAAAGCAGCATCTAATTGATAGCATCTTCTGGAATAATTTGTAGAATTAATAAGGCAAAAACATATTCTTGGGTTTGTGTATACTCATCTCAACCAGATTTTCACTTTTTTCTAAAACACAAATCACATTTTTAAAATTTGTGTTCTACCTCAACTGACATTTGAAAAATGCTCACTAAATATGTTTTGACTGGTTAGTCAAGATGAGCTTCACTGCTGGATAGAACATAATTACCAAAGGATGCTGAATCTCTCAGTTTATCATCAAGTGATGTTTGAAGATTAAAAGCAAATAGATGTACCTATTAGATTCATTGATACTCTTCAGGTTATACATCTGCTATATGCACAGCAAATGTATTAGAACTAGTACAATCTACTGGGTTAAAAGTCACCTCTTGAAAGGGGAAATAAAGCCTGTTTAGCTGAACATTCACCATAAAGTCCCTACTTAGTGATAAATGATGAGTGAAAAGAATATGTCAGTGATTCCAAATCAACAGGATACAGTTCTCAAGACATGGAAAGTGTTAATTTTATAAATGAAAGCAAGATGAACTTATCAACTAATACCATGGATTTGGATGGAAAACATTAGAAGGCACAGAGAAGTGTGAGTAAGATCTAAGTGTAGAGCATTCCTGAAACAAGATACTTCCTAGACAACAAATTAGAAATCTGATGTTCTGTTACGAAGGGGCTGCTTTGATTCCAGACCAAAGATCTGGGATGACGGGATTCTTCCTGGTACTGGGAAAGTACCTGCTTCTAAATTTCGAGATAAATGAAGTATGCATTCTCTCTCCCTCTCCCTCTCCCTCTCCCTCTCCCTCTCCCTCTCCCTCTCCCTCCTCTCCCTCCCTCTCTCTCCCTCCCTCCTCTTCTGTCTCCCTCTCCCTCACTCTTTCTCCCTCCTCCCTCCCCCCCTCCCTCTCATATATATATGTATATTTTTTATGTAATCTTCTTATAACTTCATAGGACAAGTTCATTATGTTCTGTTTTAAAACACATTACAGTGAAAACTTACCCTTAAAAATCTCTATTCTGGAAATAAGAACCCCAGGTTTGCTTCTAACTCTGACCTACAACAAGCTTCTTACATTCACAGCACCTTACTTTCCTTGTCTGTAAAATAGTGTCCAGGGTAGACCAGTTGTTCTGCTTGCACACTTGAATCATCACCAGAGCATTTTTTTTCAAAAGTGATCATGCTCAAGACCCACCCCAGGGTTTAATTTTTAAAGCTCTCCCAGTGTTGTTTAATGTAAGCTAGGGCTGAAAACCAATACTCTCAAAGATCACCAAGGTTACTTCTGGCAAAACTTTCTAATTTTATAATTCATCATGTTTTGACATAGTAACAGTTGCTAAAGATACTGTTCTCAGCATTTGCAATGTCCTAAAATCTAAGTAAATATCTCAAAGACTGTTTCTACTAAAAATGTGGAACATTTTTTTACCTGTACTTGTAAAATCTTCCAATTATTACCAAAATAATTTATACAAAACACCAAGTATATATCATTATTGTGATGTAATATGTGATTTTAAAATAACATAGATTCACTTAATTCTTAGAAAATATCAAGATTGGAAAGCAACTTCCTTTGATACATGTGCAATGTGTACATATATATTGCATATAAAATTCTTTTAAAAATTGCTGCTGTAGCTATTTTGTTTTGAATAAATGTACTTTTAATATTAGTGAGAGTTAATAAACTTCCTAAAATGTATAAATTATTTATAACAACTTACAAACTCATTTGGTATGAAGTAAAATGGACGGTCTCGTCAAAGAATGGTTAAAGTGGACTATGCAGTAGTATTGATGTTTCAAAAGATTTATTGAAACATTCTTGAAATATGTCAGTGTAAATTTTGTCATGAATTATTCATTAAACAACTTTTTATTAGAGTAAGCAGACAGTGTTCTCTTTAATTGTATTTTTCTTTTAATTTTAAACACTAGAGAATATAGATGAATGTTATTTTTAAAGCTATATGAGATAAAAAAACTTGACCAAATGCTCAAATCCAAAAAGAAACCATGTAGACTCTTAGAAAATTGGTAAAAGTCCTCAAATAAATATTAAGCTGGAAAGCAATGGGTTTTATAGCCATGTTTTCACAGAAGGCTGTGTTGGTGATACACATTTTAAAATACTTGGTACAGAAGACTCTTTCCTTCTTTTAGCCAGCCTAATAATAGAAAGAGGGAGAAGATGTGTGGATGACAGCTCCCAGCTAACTTTGGTGAATGTAGGTTTAGCTGCTTGTATGGAATTTCTTCAGGCAAAACTGTGTTTCAAATCTATTTGAAAAAATACACACTGTACAGAAAAGACACTATAAAAGGAAATATATGATTTCCAGCATAATGTATATGTCTGCATCAACAATCTGTGTCTGCTTTTGATATCATCAGTCTATTATTATCATATTGTTAATTTTTATACTTATTTCACTGTATCTGTTTGTCTTAGGAATGACAGCCCAGACTTAACAACTAAGAATAATTCACAGATACAACATGCAAAGACTGTTACTTGGGAAGGATAATGTGAGCCCTTCATAGTCCATGTCTATAAAACCTTGCTTTCTGCACAGTAGGGAAGCTGCCTTGCTACATATTAGCTCTATGGCATATCAGTTTTCCTCATGAGATCTCCTTGAAATTAATCAGACACATATGCCATGCTTTCAAAGAATTTTCTACAGTGGGAATAAGCTACAAAAAGTTTGATGATACAAGTAACATGTAGTGTAGGAGTTGTAGTAATAGTCATGTGTATACCACTGATGGCAAAACTAGTTTATAAGAGCTTTATGTAATTTTCAAATATCAAGAGCTTTTATGAAACAATATACACTTTATAATCAGAATGGTGTCACACCTTTTATTACTCAGCTGTTAAGAATGACCAAATGTAGAGCTTGCTAGTTATCCCTCTTACTTTTCAAGATGTTTTCTCTTACTCAACTTTTACAGATTCTGACCTTCTATGGGATGCATTATCTCGTGCTATAGGCCTTCTTTTAAACTAGGAGTTACATGTTAAATTATACAGAGATGTGGTAGCCTCAGGAAGGTTCACAGGAAAAGGAAGCATTTCCTGTTCTAGGATGGGGTGGGGGCAGGGAAGAGCAAAGGCTGAAACATAGAGACCAGAGTTACTGACTTCCCAGTTTTGCTCGGGACTGGGCCAGCTCAAAAATGCAATTACTGTACAGATTAAACCAAATTGACCCACTTTCCTAAACATGCTATATCTAAAATTTAAATGATTTTCAGAGTCTAGAAACACTATATTGAACATAGTCTTTATATCTGACAGACAAAGTTTACTGATGCTAATATCTTGAGCAATCAACTCTCATTACATGGATGTAAATATACAATTTTGTTTCATATAGAGTCCTTTTTTTCATACTGAGGATTGAATCTAGGACCTTAACACTGAGCTATATCTCACCAATGCCACTAAGTTGCATAGAATGGGCTCAAACTTTTGATCCTCCTGCCTCAGTCTCCCAGAATCCTAGGATTGCAGCCATGCGCCACATGCCTGGCTATAAATTCATATTTACAATAAAGTGTTTCTTTAAGATATTGGGCATAACCCTATAATGTGAAAAGGATAAGTATTGGACTTCATCTCAAAAGTAAAAATATTGCATTAAAGTAAAACTGCCATCTGGGATGAATAATGTAGATATGTGTAAAAGCTGTCCGATTCTCTTAGTATCATCCACCTTCCTTAAATTTTGATCAGCTGAGATAAATGTTTATCGTTTGGCCTTAACTCTGTCATAAAAAGTAAGAGACAAGCAGCTAATGAAATAAACTCATATGCTGCTACAGTTAGGCAGAATTGGAGTTTAATACTGTTGCAGTTGAAGGTATACTGATAGTGTTTTTCTTAAATTTGGCATTATTGCATGATGTCATGGGAGAGAATATAGACAACAAAATTTGGAAATGACTAATACTGAGAAGTATTTGGGAAAAGTTGGGTATAATTTTCATCTGACTCTTCCCAAATATAGTATATGTCTTCTTAAAAGAAATTGTAATTAAGAATGTATTGAGTCATGAATTTTAATGACATCAAAGCATGAATATTAAAAAAGGTATTGCTTATAATTACCAAGAAGAGGTAGTGTGGATTATATTCTGAAACTCAAATTGGAAATCCACCTGTCACAGAGAAACCTCTCCTTTAATCTCTTGGATATAGAATCCATGCACATTTACCCCAAGCTTTAGGGATTCAAAGATGTAGAAGAAAACCTAAAGTATTTTATCAAAATTAACACCAAGCCATGTGGCTTTCTCTTTGAGTTCTAGAGTCATTTTTAACACAAATAGTAAGTTGGCTTAAAATGTAAGCACACGCACACGTACAGGTTTGCAGGCTGAAGGTTTCCGTGCCTGGGGGAGGGGAGGTGACAACTGGTGCATTCAACACGGAACACGTGTAATGATGACAGAGTTGATTGGTGGAGCTCTGTAGCCTTTTTTCTTCTTTTTCGCCCTTTCTGTAGAGTAGTTCAGCTGGGGGAGGAAGGGTTCTCACCCACCCACCCCCCACTGGGAAGACGTAGGTAGATACCATTTTTATTGTTCTGCTGGGGTGGGAAATAAACCATATGCTTTAGCATTTTGAATGGCTCTACCAAAGAGAAAATTAAATCAGGCTGTCTTTCCCCCTCTTCTTGGACTTTGGGGTGGATTTATTCTTCTAAATGTTTTAGCGGACTTGGGTTTAGCTTAATGCTTCTGGCCCGGGGCAAAGAGGCGGGAGGGGAAGAAATGTCAAGGGCTTCTGAGGAGCACTGGGCTGAGTGAAGTGTGGAGTGGGAAGCTGCTATCTGAAACCCTCCCCTCCCCTGGATACCAGGCGAAGGCAGTGAGAGTCGGAACCAGCTGATGCCGCTGCTTCTGCTTCCCGTTTCCAGGGTGAAATTTTCACAGCAGCTAATTCTGAAGGGAGGAAAAATCCCTAACCAGCAGCGGAGAAGATCCTACCACCCAATCCAAGCTATGCAACCTTTTAGGCAGGCTTTTTAGAGAAATCCGCATGTGTAAAGCCAGCATTCGCGGTCCAAATGCCGGGCCGGGAAGCAGAGCTGGTGTGGAAATATGAAAAGCTCCTTTCCACCCAGTGTTTGAAGCAATCCGATGAGCATAGGAAGCGGGTGCCAAAGCTCTAGCGGTGCTCGCGCCGCCGCGGTTGCTGGCAGTGGGCTGCACACAGCTGGCCCTGCCTTCAGCACCCCGGCCCTGGACAGCGCTCCGCACACTGCACCGCCGGCTCGCTTTTTTCCTTCTCGCTTTGCGTTACCGGAGATGCATCTAAATTACGCCCTCTTCAACAACAAGTAGATTTTTTTTTTCCTGTACGGGAATTACAGTAGACGATTCCCTCAATTAAACTGCATTTTCTTCTGCACGGATTTGGCTGTCAGGAGTATTTATCCCGATCTCACCCCCACCTCCTTTGCAGGAACGAGTCTTTGGGAACGTGGTCCACCCAGGGATGTAAAACTGTGCTAACCGATGCATCCCATACGAAGTGCTTATGTGATCGTCTCTCTACCTTCGCCATTTTGGCTCAGCAACCTAGAGAAATAGTAAGTAACAAAGGGAAAACACGGCTGTAACGCAAAGGCAGGGACATTGTGGAGTATTTCTCCAGGGAACTGCATTTTAAATGGGGAAATGGGAAAGATTGCAGGGTGGCAAAATTGGGTTCGTCTGCTCCTTAGCTACAGTAGCAGGGGAAAATGAATTCTAGCTGGTGTGCTGTAACTAAATTCTACTCAATTTTATGTCTTCTAACTTGAATTTTCTGCAGTACAGTTTGGAGGATGCACTCCTATCGTATTACTAATATGCTGCAAACTTTCAAAAAAAATAATTGCCAAATGTACCTTTATTTTAAAACTGGAAAGCTCTTTTGGAGGAATCTGTGAACATACTGTTAGTAGTAGAATGGAGACTCCAGACACTATGACCAAACACATTGCATATCTGCATTGGGTATTTTCACTACAGATTTTCTGAGGGTGTCCTTGGAGATATATCTATATATATAGATATATCTCCAAATAATGAAGTTTATATGGAAGCATGGATGTCTGAAATTGTTCCTTAAAAGTATATTGGTTTTACAAAAGTAGTTTCTGAAAAAGACAGCTGTATAAGACAGCTGTCTAAAAAAATAATATTCTCATGAAGTGTATTTTGAGAAAATGATAAAAATAGAAATATTGAAAAATGATCATTAAGATGAATATGACTTTCTGCCTAAATTGGGCCTAAATAAGTATAACTCTTCGTATTTCTTTTGATGACAAACATACCTAATATTATTTGAGATGCATATTTAAAGTTTTAGAACACACTTAATACTAACATGTATTTCTTCAAACTTCCAATATAAAATTATGAAAAAAAACAGATTTCACTAGTTAATTTCATATTCATGTCTAAGGAAAGAAACCTCCTAGATCAGGGAATGCATGTAATCTTTATGTATGTTTTAAAAGATATAAGGCTTATTTTTCAAGGTCATGGTTTTAGAAACTGATACCATCATTGGAGACTGATATCATCACACATTTTGTTCATAAAAATCACAAATATACTTTAAAAAGTCTTAAGTTTGACATTCTATTTTCTTCTTTATCTTTAGAGGCCAACCATTTGAAATTTGCTGTGAGAATACTCAACTTAGAACAAAGTTCTCAAAACTCAGAAACTTTGAAAATTTTTTTATATCTGTATACCAGATGTGGGTAACATAGTGACTTATAAATAGAGATATCAGGGTAAATTTCACCAAGAATCATATTATGAAGTGATTGAACTGTAGTTAATTGAAAAAAAGTGATTTCTGCTTCAGATTTCAAATAAAGAAAATTTAACATGTGAAAGTTGACCAAATTACAGTTTCAGGTCTGTATTTTAGAAAGCTCTAAGTAGGTAATGTGCCACAGTCAAGCATTTAAAACTCTAAGGACTTTGTTACTTCACAGTGTGAGACAGGAGTGAGCTGGAATTAGTCATTTTAGAAGTTGAGAATATGTGAACTGAGTGGATCCATAGATAATTATCTGGTAACTATAACAACTACTTAGACTATCTTTGATAGCTGAGTTTTGCTGAGTCTTAAAGTATTTTAGTCCATTTACCATTTTTTCACTTTCTTGTCTGTTTTGTTTGATTTACAGATCATGGAATCCTCTGGCACACCTTCAGTTACCCTCATAGTAGGCAGTGGCCTTTCTTGCTTGGCCTTGATCACCCTAGCAGTTGTCTATGCAGCACTATGGAGGTATGTAATCAGTGGACAGGCTTGGAATGCTCAGTTGTTCAGAGTTAAATCAGGGAATTTGAGAACCATTGCATGTCTCCTGTCTTCTCAGTTTGCTGAAAGTAGTATTTTTACAACAGTTTTAATTGCTATGATTAAGATGTAATCAATGATACATATTTACCTAATTTTTGTTTCTGGATTTGTTTGTGGTGAAACGCATACACACACACACACGTACACACACACACAGGTACTTCTTCCCAGTTCAAGTGATGATCGCTTTTATTGCTTACCTCTACTCATGGTGTTCTTATACCTCAACTCCAGTGGAGGTGTGGCTTCTATTTATACCAGTTGCAGTTGAACCTGAGAGTTTAACTGGTACAGGGAATTAATTTCCCTTTCATAGAAATATGATTTTACTTTCTTGATTGTCACACATTTCCAGAATGTCCCAGACAATGAATAAAGCTCTCTCAAATAATCATGCTCTGATGGAAGACACAAAGCTCTAGAAAAGCTCTCTTGGTGGAGAATAATAAATCAGATTTTGACAAACTGGTTACAAGTCATAAAATATATAAACAAAGGGAAATCTTTGAAAATTTTTGTTCTACAATATTTGAAATTGTATCTATTTGATATTTTCTGAAATGTTAATATTTCTCTAATTATTTTCTCTAATATTTCTTATTCTACTAGTAAGAAGTAAGCCTGAGAGATTTTTTTATGTTTACTATATATTGACTGTGAATATATAACTATTTGGCCCACCTCTGTCAATTGTTACATTATTTTATATCCATTTTGATTATTAGAAATGGTCAAAAATACAGATAAATAAGTATTTATTTTTCTTGAATATTTGCAACATTAAAACTACAAAAGTTGATGTTCTTACTTTAAAGAATTGCCAGTCTTTATTTTTTACTTAAGGTATGTAAAATCTCAATAGAAAAATAAAAATTAATTAAATTTAATGAGTGAAGGCCATTTGATTTAACATCTTTTAAAAAAAATTATTGTTCTCCATGAGCCTTAGTCTTTTGAGGACAAGAATTAATTTCAAGAATTTTTGTGCTTCATACCAAAATAAAATATACACACCCATTTTGGTCCATTATCATAGTTCATAACAGAAGTCCCGCATCCATATGAAGGAGTTATCCAGTAGGAAAACATGCAAAAAAATGAGGGAGTCTGATAAAGTATGGCCAATTCTGGGAAATGAAATAAGGGCTTAGTTTCAATGTGGCATTTCAGAGAACAGAATCCTGGGTCCCCGGTGTCAACCAGGCATTGTCTTGTAAGGGTAAGGTGGAAAAAATGTTGGGAAGACGACAACTGTCTCTCTCCAAATTTCCTGAGTGACTCTTCATTCATCATGTAAGGGACAGAATACTAGATAATCACAGTAGCATCCTAATTCATACCTACTAAATATCTAGAACTAAATTCTGTTTCTCAGCAGGTAACAGTATGTGCACCAATTCCATTTTTTCTTTGTACTTCAATGCATATGGCTGACACAAGTATAAGCATTGTCAGTAAAAGTATATTTAAATTGAATCATAGAAATATTGGATTACTTAGTCCACCATAAAACTTTCTTTAATTCAGAAAATATAGCAAAATCACTAACTACAAGTTTTTAAAGATTGTTTGAAGTGTCTATGAAAACTTTCAGAATTATAAAATAGAATATGAAGAAACATGACACATTTGGATTCCCAAGTGTTTAATGTTCATTAACAGATGAACTGAAGTAATAGTTATTGTTTGAAAGAAGTACAAAGACTCATGAATTACTAAGTGGATCTTGTAGCATAATGAATGGTAAATATTTTATAGATACCAAATTTAACCTATAATATTACTGTATGGTAAGAAGGATCCTTCTGCCTTTTATTCTTAATTAAAATGTTTAGACATTTGGACTTTCTAATGATTTAGTTATACCTCATCTGATATTTTGAAATTTGTGAGTGTTCCATGTAGTTTTTCAGAAATATTCCCCCAAAATTTAGTACAGGTTTAAGAGTGTAGCTCAGTGGTAGAACACTTGCCTAGATGTGCAAGGCCCTGAGTTCAATCCCCAGAACTCCAAAGAAAACGATGAAGAAAAATTAACATACTGAGTTATGTTCTTTTCATGTATAAGTATGTTTTTAAAGCTACATTGTTGCATCAAAGAGCAATTGAATGAGTCCTTTTAATTGGTGATTGACATGAAGCAGCCACAAACTTAGTTTAAAACATGAAATGTAGTATGAAAGTACTAAAAATTGAGATGCTTCACTGCAATTTTTAAGGCAACAGCATGACTCACTATTGAAAACAATGGAAACATCTAGACTCTGGAGTGGTCAGTTCCGGATTTTTCATTGCCTTAATTTTTTTTTTTAATCTTTAAAACCAAAAATATCATTGAAAACATTTTAATAATGTCATGTGTGTGCCTGTACTGAATGAATGTCATTAATAGCATATAAAGGGTTAATTTTGTCAAACCCTTAAACATTTTGTTACATCCCCCACACACCAGAAAAAAACAACTTAATATATGATGATGTCTTTAGCATACTAGTGTGTGCTTTGTTGTATTTTTAGCTACTTGTGTTACACAGACAAAGCTTAGCAACAATTGAAGCCATTTTGTGCTGAGAATTGACCTATGTTAGTCCCACACAGTTTTGCTCTCTGAAGACAGGAAAGTTATATCATAAAACCTGCTTTTGGTACTTGGGTGTGACTTTTTTTGTTTTAACTTTTATTTCTGAAATATGTAATGAAATTTTGGGTTTCTGCCTAAATATTTTCCAAAGACAGGGTATGGGAGAGAGAGTTTTGATAGATTTTATCTCCCAAAGAGTAGTTCCAGCTCTTTGGCACCCTGTCCAGAACTGAACGAGAAAGCCCACTCCTGCTGTGGAATGCAATTCCCCGTTATAATACAAAGTGAACAGGTTGAAACACACAGCTAGTACAAGGTTGTCTTTTAGTTAGTGTCAGTAATTACCACAGGGTACTATAAAACAAAATAGCTATTACCTTTTCAGGGTAAACATCTGGTAGAGCATTTGATTTGAAGCAATTTTTGCTGTGGCTTACATTCTTGGTACACATAACAATCACATACCCCAAGTAATGTTTTACCCTAATAGTAGACTACCATTTGTGAAATGGATTCATTTTCAGATATAAAGAATTATTTTCTTTCTTTTCTTCTTCTTCTTCGTTTCTTTCTTGGACAAAGGGGTAGTTATTCAGATCTATAAGTAACAGCCTGACTGTGAAAATGCTAGAGTGGTTGAATATATTCATGGTTTCATGCGAGTAGTGGTATCTTTCTAGCAGAGGGACACTTCAGAATATATGGGAAGTTCTTTTGATTCTCAGTTTCTATTGGTTGATATATATGGTAATACTAAGCATAGTGTACAGAAACATATAGATATATAAGAGTAATTTTACTCATTTATGTATTTCCAAGGAATTTTATATTTCTGGTACAGTGAGTGTGTCATGATCACAAATGTGCAACCTAGGCTATATCAGAAGTGCCACATTCTTCACACTAGTGTCTAAGGAAAAACAATAGATGTAAAAGACTCTTGCACATGCCGAGCACTACAAAATTAGGTCTCTAAGAGAAATGTTCATGAGACACAGTTTTTTAATGTTTGCATTTCTTTAAAGATTGTCTTTTACTGCTTTTCCCAGATGAATTCCACCAATAGCACTCTATATAACTTTTCATCTTTCTGTTGAATTTTGAAGTTGGGCATTCTTTCTTTCTCTGGACAGGTACATACGCTCTGAGAGGTCCATCATTCTGATTAACTTCTGCCTTTCTATCATCTCCTCCAACATCCTCATACTGGTTGGACAGACTCAGACACACAATAAGGTACGACTGGAAATTTTTTCTCATTCTCTTTGCATATTTATGTTTTGACATGTATTTGGCTATCGATAATATGAACATTTATTCTAGATAGCTTCTTATAAATTTTTAAATTATTTCATTGGTTTCTGAATAGAAGTATTTTCTATTGCACTGAAGAAGTAATTGTTCCTTGGCTTAATTTCCTGCACATTAGAGACCTTATAATAATAAACATTATATCTATATAATAGTAAAATTATATCAAAGCCTTATGAATTCAAAGCCTTGAGACTTCAAAAGCACAGATTTTTATGATATCAGTTTTAACAGGATACAACTGTAATCAGATACAGGCCTGGGTCTTGGTCCATTTAAAAATACTGATTCCTAAAAGGCAGCTATAAATGGCTTACAAGTATTGCAGTGCTTTGAAAATTCATCCTCCCAAAATATTTATAGGCAGTGATCAGAAAGAGAGTAATAGGTAGAACTAGGTTTCCTAGATTTTATATCTTTCATAATTTTTACTTAACTAAAAAGTATTTTGGTTAACAAACATTAGAGTTAACTGCATGTCACTACATAGAACATAATAGCAGTATGTACTATTTACTGCAGTATGTAGTATTGACTGCTTTATATGAGTTGAATTGCTGTTTGTCCAGAAATAACTGTCTTTACTAAGCTATTCTGAAATACATTCCAAGAAACCCATAATAATAATGTCAATTAACATTCTCCAGCTTCAAAGGGAGTCTGTCAAACACCACTCTGAAAAGTTATGTGTCATAGTTTTAGGCCTGTTCTTTTTTCAACTTTTCAAGTTGCAACTAAAGCAAATAATTTGAGATTTTCCCCATAATCTTTTTGTTAAAAAACCAAATGCATCTTTCAGTAGGTTCTTTGATATATTAGATATCAACAAGACACAAACCTGCCTTCCTAAAACTGGTAATTCTCACCCCTCAAAAAATCTGACTTTGGATCCGGTGGGGCCTAGGATACCACCCAGGGATTCTGATTAAGGCTTCTTTTTGGACCACGCTGCTCTAGGCTGCAGAAGGGCCAAAGAGCAAAGCCACTAATGCTTAAGGACAAAGCAAAATCAATCCAAGAAAGGTAAAAGTAAAGAGTACTTGCATGTGTTTGAACATCTTTTTCTCATTTTTTTCTGTGTCTTCTTAAAGAAAAGGATGAAAGAAATTACATTCTATTAAGATATGTCCACATCATGGGCATTTAATATAAATTTTAAAAAGAAATAGATATAAAAGGAAAAATAGAGAAAGGAGGAGCAAAGAAAGGTGAGGGAGATGTCTATTGGAGAAGGTACAAAAAGTCAGTAGATGAAGAACTGAGGACAAACGTGAGAAGAAAAGGGAAAATAAAGAGGAGGAGACGGGGAAGGACACAGAGACAAAGAAGATAAGACTAAAGAATTATAATTGCTCATGTTAGCCTTCTACTTTTGGTTTTCATGGGTTAATACTGAGTTAATACTGCTACTCAGAGAGGAAGAGAGCTTCCTTCTGAAGCAGGAATTTTCTCCAGAATCATCCTGAATCTATGATTTAGAAAAAAAAATAAAAATACTATCACTTTATCCCATGCTTCAAATTCTTCCTCTGAAATCTTCCCTGTCTGTCACTCTTTACGCTCCAAACTTTCTCAAGTTTTACTTCTCATTAGACTATAGAAAACTGCATGTTCTTTGGTAAGAAATATGCCTTTAAAACTGTTTTCTTCTGTGTAGCAAAGTTCTTACAAGTTCTGAGCCAAATAATAGAATAGAATTTCCTGCAAAGTTTACTACAAACTATTACAATTGTGTTCTAAGTACAGCTGTCCAATAGAAATACAATGAATGCAAAACAGAAATGCAAACCATATATGTGATTTAATTTTTAAAGTAGCTACCTTTAAAAATCAAAAGAAGTAGGTGCCATTAATTTAAATATATTGTATTTAACTCAAATAACTACAGTAGTATGGCTTAAACATAGAATTAGTATAAAATTATTAATGCAATATTTTGCAGTTGTGTTTAAGTCTTCAGAATCTGGAACACATTTTATTCTTTCAGCACTTCCATTTGGACCACCTGCATTTCAGGTGCTCAGGGACCACCTGAAGTTAGTGACTGCCATGTCACTTAGCTCCAAATGGAAGCAATATTCAGAAACCACATTTTCTCAGACAGTCACATTCTGCCTACCCATCTGGGCCTTTGATGATTTTCCATATCCTCATTTTTTCATAAATTTTTTTGATAGTATCTTCAAATACTATGAATATCAAAAGCAAGATAAGACAAGCCCAGCTTTACTTTCCATTTCTGATTGTGAGGAATGATTGGTATGTGGTTATTTTTAAAAAGCAATTGGTGTGGTTTGGTTTCTCCCCCAGTATCTAACTACAGGATAGAGTCCATGTGGTTTTAGGATGATTGTGGATCTTTTCTAGATTTACTGTGGTAAGTTTTGCTGTAAATTATCGATGTGTGTGGGGAGGAGTAGGGGGTGGGTGATGGTGATTTTGTGGTTTTCTCTTATCCTATGTTAATTTTGCTCTATCACTTCTGCATAGATGTCACAAGTTAAGACCTTTCATAGTAGAGTGAAGTAAGAGGAAAAATAGAAAAAGCAGAATTTTATTCTAAGTCATTCTCAAGAATACCAAGCTTTCCACTGGGAATAATTACATATGTTATTGTGTTACATGCTTTAAATTGAATTAAACTGGTCCGGTTTGGTTTTATATATGATACTTTGGTTTGTGAAAAGCTGCACCTGTTTTGCTTTCATTGGGATTTAAAAACTTTCCAAAATGAAAATGTCTATCACTTATGTAAATGTGTAATCTACTATAAATTCTGAGAAACCATTTTTAAATAGATAAAAATATTGATTGGTGGACACAGTGTTTTATTTAGGTTGTATATAGGACTCCTTCAATGCTGTGGGCATTTTGTAATTGATCTGATTCTTATCTCTGACTTCCCTGATAAGTATTGATTGATGCTTTAGTATTCCTTGCTTGGAAAATGTGAGTGCCTTAGAGAGATTCTTAAACATTGTTTAATACTGTCTTGAGTATTGTCATGGCTAGTTTGTAGAAAAATTGGTATCTGATGGTGTCATCCCAAACAGTTTTGAAGTGTCGCGCTGCTGGAGCCTTTCTCTGAATGACTTGTTGAAATATAAGTGACCTGATCTCTGCTTCCTTTTTTTTTTTTTGGTACCGGGGATCGAACTCAGGACCTTGCGCTTGCGGGGCAGGCGGCAGCAGAACTGCTGAGCTAAATCCCCAGCCCTCTGCTTCCTTTTGAACTGAAATAGAGACAAGCCAAAATAATCCAGTTTAAAATATCTGTGTATTCAAATATTTAAACTATAGATTCAGTTGCTGCCTGAAAAGTAAAGAATCCAATGCAATTTTTTTATTTCTTGTTAAAATGCTGTTGTAAAATTCATTACAACTCACTTCGTTATAGTTCGAGCTTTCTCATAAAGCAACTTTGCCCTTTGTTCTCTTTATGTATTTAAAAGTTTAACCAGGATGTTCATGTTTCACTGAAATTTATTTGTGAAGTGTTTTCTCCACACCTTAGAATATTGAATTTTTTGTTGAGTGGTATATATTATATTTGGTAATCATATTTTACAGAAAGCAAGTATTACTTCAGATACACGTAGTTAAATTCTGAAAACAGTTTTTTCAATCACAAAAATATATTTCTGCTTCTTCTCAAAAGACTTTGAGGTGATTTATCATATTAAAGATCTCAGAGCACTCATTTTAACTGATGAAGGATGAATTTGGCAAACTTATTTGTGTTGCTGTTTGGCTAGATAATAATGGAAAACACCGAACTTCAAAGCACGGAGCTAGCTACTCTCTGTAACTCATTATCAAGTTATAATATATGTAAATCTAAGTGCAAATTTTATTACACATCCAGATATTTATTACATAAATAGTCATTAGAAAACCAAAAACAAACCCTGTTTTGTACGCTCAATGGACTCCTCAGTCTCTGTCCTTTTAGCTACTTTGACACACTCAGTACATAACATCCCCTCAAGGTGCACAAGGCAACATGGTGGAAGCAGGGTTCTGGACCTTGAGTCAGTGACAGTCAATCAGGTATCCTTCTAATCCAAAGCCCAGGCATAGAAGAATGGAGGATCAATCTGTGGATCCTGTCTCTACAGGTCCAGGATTTAGGCCTCACTGGAATCTTATGTACAATTCCTTCAAGAGTGAAAAGTGTTCAATGGCATGGGCCAATCACTGTATACCACATACTTTTATTTTCACCAAAGGAAACACATTAATACATCAATCAAAAGGGTTAATCAGATGATTCATCAATAAGACCACTTTTTCTCACTCAGTTTGATAATGAGTGAAGTGTTGATTGTGTATAGATACATCTATATCAGAAGGACCTGAGATTGCTGTCTCTGAAGAATGGGCCTTAGGAAAATAACCAGGGGGTTCTCATGGTCTGTGCATTCCTGGATCACTCTCAGTTAAATATGAAACTACTTAGTAACAATATATAGTATCATATTAAAACGCTAAAGTGTTATAAAATGAATTACAGACATCTAACAAGCACAAGAAATTAATATTTTGAGAAATAGTAGAATGTGAGAGGACAAAATTAAATATCAACTTTAGTCTTAAAAGATCTAAAGGTCAAGCAAAAAAATCTCATCAACAGACACAGGGACGCTTCTAGATTATTTGAGATTGGTAGGCATTTCCTTTATAATATTTTTTGTGTGTTTATTCAGTATTGTGTAATGATTTATTCATTGCATATATTTTATGATTACATAAGGATTAGTATTGCACTTCATTATTTTCTTTTCATCTTACAAAGAAGGTCAGGCAGTGAGAGAACAGACTTCTGCCAAACCCACATAGTTTGTGCTGAGTGATTCTCTCATGGACAGGGAACATATCCTCAGCATGGTCACGAATATGTAATTTGGAGGGCCTCAATCAGTTTGAGTTACTACGCACTTTTAGGAATGTGGCCTCAATTTCTCAGGTTTTATTTATTTATTTTTTCCATTAAGTTTATAGGTATATTTTAGCAATACATTATGATCACATTCATCACTGGGGATCTGTACCTGTACATGATATATCTCGGTTCTTGTTTTTTCCCCCATTCCTCTTCCGTCCCTGCTACCCCTCCATCCCTCCCTATTTATAAGAGCTTTGTTTCCATTTTTTTGCATTGCCAGGTACAGTGAGCATATAATAAATATTTATTGAATAAATAAGTGAATTTATTTTAGTCCATTATTTGGGCTCATGAAGCCAAAAAATTATAATTAATTTTAGGAAGAAATAGAGTCTCTCACTGTAGACAGAATCTCAGATATATGATGACGCAGGCTGTTTCCCTGGGGCCTGTTTTAAGCTGGAAGAGATTGATGACATGCTATAATAGTGACCTGGTCCGTGGATTTTAGTTAAAAAGCTCCTCAAACCAAACAATTGTGAATATTTCTACTTGAGAAGTTGTGTAAAATAATGTTTATAACTTTTAAAAGAAATGTGCATATTTATAACTCTCCTACAAGGCAGATCCTGCCGATGACGTCCCACGTTTGTATCTATTATTTCTCCAGTATATGTGCAATTCTATTGGCTGAAGATAATGCCTCTTATTTAGATTTATTAAAATCTAGTTTGTTGACTAGCTGTGATGTTTGTGCAAGGATGTGAATGTGATAGGTTTATGTGTGATTCATTTGACTGCATTTTGAGGTATCTTACTCTGCTGGGGTGATTCTGGTTTCCCCCATAACTTTGTCAAACCGAGGAAGGAAATTGTGGGACACTTTAGCTTCTAAGTGTCCCAGGCTCCCAGCACTGAAGGATTATTTTGTCCTTTTGGTATGGCAGTGACGAGGGAGATAATGGGACGGCAGAGACGATCTAGCCCCACTGTAGCCTCCTAATCCCTTGGTTACACGCTTTCAGTTTTGTGTGGCAGGAGCCAGAGGCCACGTTATTAGAAATAGGACAAAAGATCAATATGAAGGATGGGGTCCAGGCTAGCAGAGGAGATGACAGTGGAGTTATCTGACAGTAAGGTGTTCCTGATATGGATGCAGTGTCAGAGCCCAATCGCCTTGAGGGTCAAGGAAGCCTATTTGGACATTCGATGAGTGTTTTCAATTCCAACTTCAAAGCTAGGCAGAACTCCCAGTGAGCATTCATCCAGCAGGGGAAAAGGAGAGTGCAAGTCTTAGCCCAGTGTGCAGGCAGTTGCTTTGGAGAATACCAGGCCTACTCAGGTTGCCTTCTGTTCATTTATCCTTGAGGAGTTGTTCAAAAGTGTCCTTTGGGCAATGTGGAGGCTCCTTGGCCAATCCCACTGTCTGTCCCTCTCTTTCTGGCTCCAGACCTGGCCTTTAGGACTTCCAAAATGGTTTACCGTAAAGTTCCTGCCACTTTGGCCTGCTCCTGTAGCTTTTGTTTGCATGAGCCCATCCTCTCTATCACTGCGAGAAAGATCTTAAATTCAAAGAGAAAACAAATACCCTATGTTTTCATACCCCTGCTTTAAAATGTACAACAGATCTGTAAGACCCATGAAATGAGCTCCACATTCTCAATACCCCTCACATTCAGGGATGCCTCTGGGATGTAAATTGACTTTGTGGGGAGTAGGAAAGGCACTACTTCTGGATAGATGAGCTATATAAATAGCCTCTCTCCAGGCTGACATGGCCTCTAGCAGGGTTTCTGATTTAGCAGTCAGAGCTGGATTGCAGCTCCCCTTTCTGCTGCCTCCACAAAGCATCCTGCATCCACAGGGCTGCTTGTGCCTCTGTGAGTCTATACTTGCTTTGAACTTTGCCTGAAAAATGTCCCCCACACTTTAGGAGGTGGCTGATGCACATCATCTTACTGAAGTTCCTTTACCACCCCTTTGTGCTTTGACAGCACGTAGTGTGTAGTATATCTCTGTTTGTACCATCCATCACATTCTTTTATAACTTACTCATCAACCTTGCCACTGCAACCCTCAAGAATGCTCCTTTTCTTTTTCTAGAGTAGAAAATGCTAGCATTTGTTGTATGCATGTTTTATGAGTGTTTGTATGAGTGAATGAGGTTATGCTCTGTCTAATAAATGAGGGATACTGTAGCGCAGGTACAGCCACATCTACACTGAGGCCTCTACTAAGAACAATTATGACCCAGGTACTTTTTTGCTGTTACTGCTGTAATTGGCCTATGAGAGACACCAGCTGAGGAAAACACTGAAGACTTGCTGAATACTTGTAAGACCCTACTTTGATGAACAATCTAGATTAAATCAGGTTTTATTTTGATCCAGGATACCTGGAAGAGAATTGGAGAAGTTGAATTGGCTCTCTAGAAGTCTTACAGAAAGGTTGATGATTATGTTTTTCTCCCCTGGTATCAAACCAGTAGTGAAATTATAAGCTTTACCCTATGTACAATTTTCCCCCTTTTGCTTCTAAATACGTAGTGTGAACTGTTTAGAAATTTGGCTAATGTCAACAAGGCAGCCTTGTTGTAGTACAGTTGATAATGTTTATGAGAATTCTTAATACATTGTAAAATATTTAAGAGCTAAATAAACCACAGAAAATGAATTTTAATACAAAGGTATTCTCACAAAAAAAGGAAAGGCTCTTGAGATAAGATTATGATAGAGTTTTCAGTGGCCCATTGTTAAATTCTTGAGACTACACCTCCCAGGGGCCAACTTGTAGGGAGGAGGTTAGAATTTATGGTTCCACTAAAAGATCTTTTGGCTAAGGCAAAATCTGTCTCAATGGGAGATTGTAATGGTGTGGAGAGTAAGGGAGAAAACTCCTTTCATATTTACTCCAGAATCTCTTTGAGAGGTTGACAAGCTGTTAGGATAAAGAGCAATATAATAAATAGTCTACCTTTCCAGGCAATACAGTCTCTGTTGAATTGACTCAACTCTGCTGTTGTAGATCTAAAGCAGACACAGACATAAAAGAACAGGTGGCTAGATTTGGCCTGGGACAACATTTACCAACCTTAGGCAGTTTTGAGTTTTTGAGAAGTATCGTATACATACAAACTGAAGAAGTACAGTGTAAGTTGGGACCAGCCTGTTTTTAGGTTGATGCTTTTATGTAAAAATGACCTCCAGTTATGAAATGTCTTCTCAACATGTAGCCTGCAGAAGTAGAACAGGAGACCTTTGGCAATGTGTGAAAAGGCTTCTGCAGAGATGAAAAGGGGTAAAGAGCACTTTGAATTTCTTCTTTGGAGCAAGGACTAAACACAGAATTTCTTTACTTGTGGTTGTTGGTTGCCAGTACATGAAAATATGAAATAAAACATGAATGAAGACACAACCAAGGAGTGTTTTATAAATTGAAGAGACAGAGAAAGTACCTAACAAATGCCCCACACATGAGACAACAAAGGTGGCTGCCTTTGTAGAAGAAAACTTTCTAAAGTACAGCAGTAAATGTTGAGGTCTTTCTTAGAGGTTTCTCATCTGAAAATTTGGGGCATAGAAGTAACCTCTGAAACAGAAAATATGGAGGGCAGATTCCAGCTACTTCCCCACTAATTTCACTCATAGTGTGCCTTCCTATAACCTAAATGCTGTATATTATTATGTATATTGGATCATAAACCTTGCTGAAGCAAACCTTAGGACTGAAGACCAAACACTAATGCCTATAATCATAAAATAACAAGCACAACTGAAGATTAAAGTCTGTTTTTCACTGCTTTGTAATAGCTAGTCAATGTATTTTAAATCACATCCCTTGAAGAAAGAAGTAAGCACATGATTGAGTTGAGTCTAGGTCTTAACTATAAAATTTAAGATGAATGAAATTAAAAATAATGAATTATAATATTTGTAGTTATTCCTAGCTGCTGGATTGAATCAAGGCTTAAGGTTTCAATTGTAAGGGAAAGGAGAAATGATTAGCTTTAATAGTACAAACCCAAACAGACTTTTAATTTACTAATATTCACAATGAAGCTCTGTGTAAAGTGTTCTAATGCTAACTGTAATACACAGTTTTTATGTATCTCTATAAATGTGACTCTGATAGACAACACATCAGCAATATATACACAAATAAGACTACAGAGGGCTTTGAATGAATCCTATTGCCAACTAAATTCTGTTTGTATTTTAGTGACGTTTCCTAATGGATAATAATGATGTTTATTGCTTTTACAAAATACAAATTAGTTCTAGTTTTCCAATTTTCTTTTTCATAAAAATATTTATTTTTGTTTGTTTTCTTTTTATTTGAAATAAGACCAGGTAATTCTCTGTACAGAAACTTCTATTGAAAATTCTCTAAACCTCAAAAATAAAGCTGAAAAGTGAATCCTGTGTACCTAAGTAAAATCACCCTTTATTGTAATGAAAATGATCATCTGTATTTGTTATCTGCTGCTACCTAACAAAGCACCTTAAGGCTCTGTGGCTTCACAAAGACAGTGAACATTTGTACCTCTCAGTTTCCAGGCTACATTCAGTATTTGAGGAGTGAGCTGGCCAGGTGGTCGTGGGGTCCCTTGACCTGTCAGAGCCTCCTCAGTGGAAGGCTTGCCTGGGGCAGGTGGTCTGTGAAGGGACTCCTAAGTCTGGGTGCCATGGACCTTCATGTCCTCCACGCCAGGGACTCTAAGCTTTCTAGTCACTTGTCATTCGTCAAGCTCCTTGGCCACTCTCCACAGCCTAGTGAGCTTTTAAAGTTGTACATCAGGTCATGACACTGGTCTGCATAAAACCCTTCAATTAGAGTAAGTGAAACTCATGTTCCCCTATTGAAATGCTCCTCAAGCTCCAAAGGACCTGGCTCCTGCCTCCTTCTCCCCCCCACCGGGCACCTCATATTCATTGCTTTTCCTTTCTTTCACCACATTCCTGTCCCCTAGACATTCAGTAGGGGTGGCCAGCAAGCCTCAGCCAGGTGACCACATTCCTGGTGTGTGCATGCTGTCCTGGCATGGTTATTCACAAAGCCACTTTCAAAGGCTCCTGACTGCTTTGTGCTATGTGCATCATAGGCCTCTCGCACACACTGGCCATCTCCACACCTTCACCCCCTCCATGCTTGGCCACCCTGATAACTTACTGTGTCCTGCAGATGAAACATAACCCTCTCAGAAATGCGTTCTCTGAAGTCCCAGTCCTCCAAACCAGAACACAGTAACATTTTTCCCATTACCCTTTCCAAGAGCTCAGGACTTCCCCTTTCCTAGGCATTACTTTACTTTGTGTGCATATTCTTATTTAAGTTCAGAAGGAAAAGGGAAAATCCACCTGATTTATGCTACTACCTAGTATTGTGTCTGACACATAACAGAAACTCATTAAATATTTTTACATGAATGAAGGAAATATCTAGCTCTGCTCTTTTAAATTTAGAATTGAGATGATAGCATAAGGATCAAGTAAGACTGCACCTAAGACTGACACAATAAGCTTTTCTTAATGAGGTATAATTGATGAGTAAAAATTGTATATATTTCAGGTATATCACATGGTGTTTGGATATAAGTATATCTTGTGTAATGATTGCCACAATTAACATATCACCACCTGACATCATTGCCATTTTTTTTTTTTGCTTTAGCAACATTTAAGATTTACTGTTTTAGCAAATTTCCAGTATACAACAGATTATTGCTATCTATAGTTACCATTAGCTCTCTAGAACTAATCATCTTATAATTAAAAGTTGGTGGCTTTTTAATTGAGGCAAAATTTCACAAGCAGTGAGTACATAGTGAATAATGTGTCACATTCTAACCAGCATCTACCAGTAATATCAAGACCCTCATCAAGATGTGAGCCATCACTATCACCTGCAAAGCTCTCAGGTCTCCTTCCACCAATCCCCAACCTATCTAGGCAACCATGGCTCTGATTTCTGTCATCGTGTGTTGGTTTTGTCCATTTCCAGATGTAATATAAATGGAATCTTACAATGAAAACTTTTTTATTCTGGCTTTTTTGCTCAACGTATTGTTTTTGAGTTGCAAACATATTGTATGTATTAGTAGTTAATTATTTTATTTTATTTTTTTTCTTGGTACCAGAGATCGAACTCAGGACCTTGCATTTTGCAAGGCAGGCATGGTGCCACTGAGCTAAATCCCCGGCCACTATTTTATATGGCTGAGCATTGTTCCAATGTATGACTACACCACAATTTATTTATCTTTCCTCCAAAAGATAAATATTTAAAATTTGGGTTCTTTTGTTATTATAAATCAAAATGTTCTCAATTTCTTATAAAAGTCTAAAGTATTTTCATTTCTCTTGGGTAAATACCTAAAAGTAGAATTGCTGTGGATTAAAAGATAGGTTAGAATATTTGTAATTTAAAGTAAACAAAGAAGCAAATGGCCCAATGCTTTTCCCACAATGGTTCTACCACCTTTATTATCAGCAGTCTATAACAGTTCCAGTATTCCAAGTCCTTGCCAATATTTTAATTTCTACTTCTTTAATAGCTACTAAGATTTAGCACCTTTTCATAAGCTTATTGGTCATTTTATATTCTCTGCTATGAAGTGTCTGTTCAATCTTTACTCCCTTTTCCATTTAGATTGTTTGAATACAAGTGTGCGGGAGGGTGTGCAAGAGAGAGACAGAGAATGAGAGATAGAATATTTTCTGGGTTTTCTGTTGTGTTATATGACTGACACCTGTGCTGAGTAGAAGTTTTAAATCTTATAAGGTCTTGTGTATCTTATTTTTATTCTATAGTTTGTGTTTTGTAATTTTCTATGAAAGATATTTGCTATTCCTCCAGGTCACATAAATATTCTTGTGTGTTGTCTTCTATAGGTCCTCTCTTCTACTTTTAAAATTTGTGTAGATTTATGATACAAATAATAGAGGTTAGGGTTCATTTTATTTCATCTGGGTATACAATTGTCTTGGTATCACATGTTGAAAACTTTTCTTTTTCCATTGAATTGCTTTGGTACCTTTGTAAAATCAGATAATTCATATGTGGGTCTATAACTAGAATTTCCACCTTCTTTTCTTATATATCTGGAATTTTCTGTCTTCTATGTTTCCATACATATGCCAATACTATGGTCTTTATGTAAATCTATGTCATCTAATGACATCTTATGTCATCTAATGACAATAAGTATGAATCAGCTTCCTGAAACAGAATAATTAATGTGTTGTGACCAACTGGATAAAGATGCCAAGAAAGAAGGCACACCATGAATTCCAGTGTTTCAGGGCTCTGACATAATGTTCACAATTAAACTGAAGAACAAGGGAAATTCTCCAGGAAAGAGTGAAACCAGGGGAAATACTCTGCTCTAAGCAGTTGTTTCTTGGTCTTGTCTTTCAATCCTTTGATTTTTTTTTGTACTTTTCACATGATTATTTCTAAAACATCTTTTTTTCTAAAAGCAGAGTATTTTTCTCCCAAAATGCTTTGTAGTTCTAACATATTAAAACATGTACAACCACGCATTGATTTTTATTTTCTTAAAATTTCTTGAGCTTGTTTCTAAGGCCAAATGCTCATGAGCCACTTTTCTCTTGAGGCATGTGGGAAGGCATGCCCTTTGTGACTAGCATAAAATGTATTTGTTGGAGAGTTAAGAAATAAACCTTCCACATAGTCAGAGATTGGTGGTACACGTCTTACACAGGACCAGCATACTTCTCGAATCAAGAGTGACACTGTAAGAGTACACAGACTAGCACTTCTGCTAAGCAAGCATCGTTTGACTTATTTCCAATGAGAGGGAACATTTTTTAATGAACACTAGTGAATATTCTGTCTAGACACATTGATGTTTAACTGTCACTGGCTAGATTTTTTTTAAAATATAGGCTGTATTCTATATTGGGCCCCTTTTAAACTGCCTAGCATCCAACTATAGTACAAACATAATGAATGCTGTTATCCCAAAGACAAAATACTACATTTACCTATGTGTTGTTAATACAGCCTAGTCTTATTTACTGGCAAGATAACAGCATGAGTGTACCTATATATTTTTTTCAAATACTAGAGAGAACCCTGTTATGTATAAATTGCCTTTTACTCTCAGAGAGCTTTTCTATTTTTCTCTGTGGGGCTGTTTCAGTGATACTGAAACGTGAGTATGTAGTGTAACTATTTTTATATTATTATTTTCCCCTTTGCCTTCTAAACTGTCAAGAAAAAGTGATAAATTTTCTTTGATCATTAAATCCAGGTGCTGTAAGTGTTATAATTATGTCCCAGATTTACCTCAAGAAATGTCATTCCTTATTCAATTAGAAATGATTTGTCATCTGAAATGTCTTTGTATTCTATCACGAACGCCTGCAGTCTTCTCATTTGCTCTATTAGCTAGTAGATGTGATTTTTTAAAAAATACTGTCTAAAGCCAACAAAATGTCATTTACCTCTTTCTAATGCTAGAAAGTAGAGATGAACTCAATTGAAAACAAACAGCAAAAAGGCATTAGACAGATGTGGAAAAAGTTAATTATTTTCCATTTTGTTTGCTGATCGTATTCAAGATTTACTTTACTAGTCTGCATTAGTGTCTCCCAGAGAGACAGTATGGACTTTGTGAGAAGTATATTTTCAGTGTGCATTTTCTCCTAAATACCCACGTGTAATTTCTGTTGCTGACAATACAGCTTACCAATACACATCAAGGGAAAACTAGATTCTTCTGAGTATCATGCAGGATAGCTCATCTCAGCACCCTTAATGCCTGTTGGCAGACCTCTTTATTTGTAGGAAAATGGCTGTTACTCTATTCTGGAGTCTGCTGAAGTGTATTATGCACTCTCTCCACTCTCGTGTCCAGCTATGAAGAGGATTCTTGTTAAGCTTCCAGAGCTCATTTGTTGCAAAAGAGGGGAATTTGAATAAAATCCCTGCAGCTAGCAATATAAAAAGAAAATGCCTCAACTCCATTTTCAGAAGTGGAATTATATTCTAAGGGAAGGATTTTAAAAAGACAAGTATATCACTAGTAGGGAGAATTCCAGAAAAGCAAAGGAATTATTGGGGATTAAAGGAAAAGTAGCAAGTTGTAGACTTGAAAATAATGTTGATGGACAGAGAGTGGTTTCTATACTTTTAAAATCTTTTTTTTTTTTTTTTGGTACTGGGGATTGAACTCAGGACTTGCACTTGCAAGGCAGGTGCGGGGACACTGAGCTAAATCCCCAGCCCTCTATACTTTTAAAATCTTATCTGCTATGATTATTATTTTTTTCTCAGAACTTGGGAGGGACATGGATAATGTTTAATGTTAGAGTCCTTTTTCATGGAATACTGACAAAGATTTGTCAGTGTAACTACATAGCGCACCTTCAGCTACAGAGAAGTGAAAAAGTGGAGATTGTGCTAGTTATAAAACCACTGGATAAAGTTAATGAAGTCAATAAGGTAAAAAAATTACAAAGTCAAGATGTATCACGTGCATGTACCAAATAACCACAATGAAAGTAGTCAGTATGTACTGCAAACATGTACTAATAAAAATTGAAAAAATATTAGGGCTCACAATCATTTTTCTAAAGACTAAATAATATATAGTCTAGGCCCCTTGAGCAAGAATTCCTCAATGGGACAAATATTTTTAACAAGACTTATAAAAGGAAATATATTTAAGAATCAAATGCATAGATTGTGGAACTATCCTCAGACAACTGTGATTCCCACCTAGAGTAAAGAGGACAGGACATTTGGAATCACCTGGAGAGTTTTCAATCCACCTTTCTCACATTCTCTCCAAATCCTGCTGTGCCTTCAGGGACTGTATGAATATATTGAAAATGCTCCATGGGAGATTTTAATAGCTATCCCTGTTAAAAACTACTGCTACTGAACCTTGCGCAAAAAAAAAAAAGGAAAGTTGTGGGTAAAATAGAAGGCTGAAGTTTTCCCATCAGTACTTCTCTTGGGTCTCTGTAGCCCGTATAATCTACTACCTCAGCTTCACTCCATGTCAAATAAGGATAAGAATATACCATGACAACATTATGAAGATTAATACTGAATTATTTGACCTTCTTGAGAGAGCACAAGCTATTAAGAGACAGGAACCCAGTAAAGCCAAAAATATCATATCGTTTCAAATTCGCTACAAAATGAGTCAGCATGGTGTAAATTTATGCAAGTTCACAGGTCAAAGCAGATGAGCTTCAACAAAAGATGGGCTCACAAGGGGAAAGTGCATGTGGCTTTTAAATCAGTGTTCAGCTTCTCTGCAGCCAGTTTTGTCAGCCTTCCAACTACATTTCTATTTTGTATTCAAGAACATCTAGTTTTAACTTTTAAATTTGGGACAAGAACCTGCTTATAATTTTCATCCCTCTTCTCTGTTCGCAGTAACATCTTAGAGTTGCAGTCTAGCAAGCATTATATATGTGGAGTACTAATGAACTCAAATATAAAACCAATGGACACCTCAGAGTGAAAGTAATGAGACAATCACAAAGGAATTTACTAAACTGGTGGGGGGGACCCTTGTAGGTTATAAGGAGCCATCCTTTTCAGACCAAAAAACTACAATTAGCGACAGGAAAAGAGTTAATTAGAAGTTTAAAAGTAGTCATGTTTAACTCAAATTCACATGATCAAAATCCATGTGAATGGTTGTATAAGGTCTTATTTATTATACAAGATTATGTGTAAATATGTCTTGTGAATGTCTCAGTTCTGGGGTTTTTTTTGTCTCAGTTGTTCTCCTTTTTATCGTGGGAGGATATACAAGGAGGAACATATTAAAAGTCAGATTTAGAAACATTTTAAAAAGTGTTGTGTTCTTTTAATGAATAGTAGACTAGGCTGGCTGAATACAGAACCTGGGTGAAATATTTTCTGTTTTTATGTAATGAAGCTATATACTTTCATACATTTTACCAGCCTCCGGGGCCCTCCAATGCAGAAGTCAGTAATTCAAGGACACATAAGTAATGAGCTGGTTGTTAGAGGTGTGTTTACTTTTCTTTGAGAAGTAAGAGAAATAGGGTGGGATTCCTCTTTGGGAGTAGAAATAAATACATTTACTTTCTCTTCCTATTATTCCTTCCTGTTTCTCTTCCTACTTCTTTTTAGACATGATTTCAGAGTCAACTTGTCATGGCAAGCAAAGTGTTCTTTTCCCAAATCCTAACTCTGAAACTAAGTAGGCTTTCAGTCTGTCTCAATACCAATTAAATGGAAATACAAATGTATGTACTAGCTCCAGGTTTGTTATCTGAGGTAGAGCATGAAGAGTTAACTCCTCCACCAGGAAGAGTTAAGTGGAAGCCATTTTTAATTTCATTATAACTGTAAGATTCTAGGATTCTTAATCGGGGCATAGATTTTATCCCCCACCAGTATTTTATTGTAATTTCCATAAGTATCCTAGTCTGTGTTCTGTTTCATTCACATATTTTAATTTTCATCTGTCTCAATATTAAGAAATGGACAATTACAGTTGAGTATTTTTTTCAACAGTTTACTGATGATACAGTGATATTTAAAAATGGTAATTCTCTTATTAATGAGACATCTGCAGCAGTCTAATATAGATTTAGGAACATTATCTCCTTGCACATGGACCGAATCTACCCTCAGTCTTGGCACAAAGATCCTTCCTAATGGTGATTGTCAGTAAATACAGTGAAAAATAAAATTGTGTCTAAAGTCATAGCAGTTCATTTGCTTTGGGGTATTTTTGCCATCATCTACCCATTCTGTTACAATAGCCCTTTGTATTTGAATAATTACATGCAGTCGCACTACTGAATAGAACATTGTAGCACGCACACACACAAAATACTTTACAAGGAAAATGGGAGCAGCAAGGCTAATCTAGCGCATTGGCTTTTCTTAATGAGTGGTTCTAGAAAACTTTTCAGAAGCCTGCAAGCAAATGCGTTTTTGTAAGAAAAAGGTGTCCAGCTGTTAAAACTGGTGAAATTTCAGAAATGCTAGAAGTTCAGCTTGCAATAGATTTGTAGGCTTTATAAGGAGAATGAAAAAAAACCCCTTTAATATATTTCTTTGGAATCAAAGTTCATCTAAAATGAAGAACTGTCACTTGTAGGGAACTAAAAATAGGTTTGACTTCCAAACATATTCATTCAGGGGCTGCTGAATGCAATAGGAATTCTTATATAAATATGCTAATTTCTGTATGTTTAATGTCATCTATTTGAAAATTACAGAGCCTCAGTAAAATCAGTCTAATGTTTGACTCAAGGAGTCCCTCTTGATACTTTTTAAAGAGCTATGTAAATTAAGAAAGCCCTAAATGAACAAACATTTTCATATATTTGAGCTATGTCTCTGGGTAGAATTATTCCTAAATCGGTCTGTACAATAATCTCTAAAAGTTGGACATTCATAGTAAATCCTTGGCTTTTCTTATGTAAGCTTTTATTTCAATCATCCAAATTGAAAATGAAGGCCAAAATGTTTTTGTACGGCGGTGACTGAAAAATATGTTGAATGTTTAAAATTTAAAATATATTACAATAAAAGTCACCTTGTCATTAATCACTCTCAAAATACCCCCCTTCCCGTCAAACATACTTATCCCATCATTCTTGCCAGTTTCTGAAGCATTTCTGGAAGTCTTCTTTCATTGAGCGTCTTTAAGAGGTGTAATAAAAAATATGAATCCAGTTGCTAAATGCCATCCAATATAAAGGCAGGCTGGTAAAATACTATGGTGTATCTTCAATCACCTTATTCACCAGGTCTGGCACCATGAGACTTCTGTCTTCCCCATAGTCAAAATGATGACGAAAGGTAAACATTTTGAATAAATTCAAAATGCTGAGGCAGCCACAACCATACACTAAAGACTTTCAGGAAACAGCGTATTTAGATCTGTTTCAGAAAGTAGCAAGAATGATGGGATAAGTGTATTCAAAGCCAGGGGGAATGTTTTGATGAGGATTAATGGCAACGTGTCTTTTACTCTAATAAATTTTTTTAAATGTAAACACACACTATAGTTTTCAGTTAAGCTTGTGCTTTTGCAAAGGGAAAATTCTATGGCATATGTCCAAATATGACAAAATTAGAAGTTAGTTGACATTTCCATATGAACTGGTATTTACTTTAATAATAGAATAAATATAAAATTATATATTGTTTTATGAAATGATTCAAGTCTGATCAGAGAGCCTGTGTTTATTAACAGGTTGTAAGCACTTGCAATCAGTATTAGCATGCCTTGCATTTAATGAATTCTGTATCTCCTGAGAATACATAAGTATGTTTTTAGGAAAAAATGTGTCATAAAAATCCATCCTCCTTTTATCTGTAGGTCCACCTCCCTTGGGTGGAGTCCAAGCACATTAACCCTACACCCTACTGCAGGAAGCAGCACTGGAAGCTTCCCTGTGGTTCACTGGGATGGTATCTCAACAACGGCAACAATGAAAATTTCATTTGCCTGCTGATCCTTAACTCTTCATTTTATTTTATTTTTTGCTAGACATATTTAAGTTTTTGGCATCTTAGATTGAAAATTGTTGAGTAGAAAAGATAAGCAGACTTGAAGGCAAATATACTTGAGTGTTTTTACTTGTTCTTCATTCTTGTTCTCTCGGATCTTATTAACATTTATTAACATAAATAATTTCTTCATGGGTTATTAGAAACGTTGGCAAGATACATTATTTTAAATTTCACTATTTTTCAAAAAACATCTATCATTTATTAACAATTCTCAATTTTCTTATCAACTCTATATGAAAATCCCAAAAATTGCATTTTAAATACAATAGTGTATCTGAGACCTTACACACAGCCATTTTCTACATGTAGATGTTAAATTTCCACCAAAATGGACTTGGCAAACTGGAAAGGTTTTGAAAAGTATCCTGATTCTGATGCTATAGAGAAATAAAGTGTGAATTTTAAGTTAATTGTAGATATTTACCTTTATTAAAAAGTAGCTTCACACCGTACACCAAAGACTCAGGCAAGATTCCTTGGTTGTAATACTCCATGCATGTTGTCATGCATCCATGCTGGGTTGGGGTTGAGGAGTTTGGACCCCTCTTGTCCTCCGTCTACCTCATGTGGGTGATTTTAACCTGTACCCTCTCCCTTGAATAAACTGTAATTGTGAACACACACACACACACACACACACACACACACACACACAAAGGGCTATCAAGAAGTAGTAAAGGAAGCCATGGCACGATTTAACTATGACTTTCCTATTTCACTGTCTATAAGGCAAAGGAATGGAGGTTTAATACTCTTTGATACTCTGTTAGCATTGATACTTATAGTAAATACTAATTCTCATTCTCATTTATACACTGTATTTCAGATACATAATTGGTTATGATACAAAAATGTTCTCTCAAGTTTTTCTCCCCACATCCATGGTAGTGAAAGGGAGATTTTTGTGATGGTTCTAAATGACTTTTGCATTTCCACAGCAGGAAGTTGGTGACTCACTGAGGAATCACTGTTTCTTTTATGCAGCGGTCACATTTCCTAAGACCACAGTGTGGCACAGCATTCTCCAGAGGCCCCAGACATCTAGCAGAAACACATACTCTATTTGCCTCATGTGCAAAGCTCATATATGTTAACTCTATGTTTAGAAATCTAAGATTTTGCAAACTGCAGCCCTTGAATTCCCAAGTCTATCTTAAACGTAGGTGGGTTTGTTTTCTAATTTTGATCAATTTAAGGAGGCTTCATGGAGAGGTGAGGTTTCAGGCAGATTAAATGCAAAGGGAAGTGGAAGTGATGTCTCACAGGAACTCATGTCATGTTGAGAGAAATCTTAATGATTATCTTCATCTCAAGCCCTCATTTTACAAGTGAAGAAACTGAGACATAGAGGGTTGATCAAAGCAAATAATTAACAGAAGAATTGGAACAAACCTCAACTGAACCAGTTATTTGATGCTCAGGTGAATCTCACTTAGCGCATCTGTATAAATTTAGACTCTTCCTTTTACTCCATCTGTATCCCTTCTTCATAGCAGACAGTGTAAATCCCGAGTGAAATACTGTAAAGAGATGCATGAACAGATGCACTTACCATAGATAGGATGAACAATGCTATACTTATTCACTGCTCATCCCTGTATTTTTAACTGAATACAAGATAGGCACTAAGAGAAAACTACATCCAATTAAAATTTCTTGGAAAAGCCAATTTACAAAGTAAGGAGGACTCCTCTAGGGAAATTTATTTCACTTGAAACACAAAAGTTAAGCACAACTAGGATATCTGTTATACCTAAAAACTCTATAACTATTTCCAGCACAGCCAGGTTTTACTTTCTGGTGCTAAAAAGTATTGATGGAATGAATTGCTCTTAACTTGAACTGTCAATCTTAAAAATCTGTTCTTTCTCACCTTTTTCTGGTTTTATTACTATTATCTTCTTAACAATATATTTCATTCTTTCCAAAAACTTTCTGTTTTACTAAGATCATCATTCTCACCAGATAAGCACATCTTTCCACAACCCCTTTCCTGTGAGATTTGTGCATTAATTGGAGTATTTTGCTATCAAAGCCACTTTGCAACACATACTATCTCAGTATCCTTCTTGGACTCACTTTCATCCTCAGTCTACAGCTTCTCACAGTGCACCTATTAATGCCACTCATTCGTACTCACTCCACACACCCACCAAGCTACCCTGCAGAATATACGACAAAACGACAGTAGTGAGTTGTGATAAGAGTTCAACATTAAAAATAATGCTTTTACATAGTTGCCAAGAAAAATGTGTTTTTATTTCTACACCAGCTGTCCTTTAATATTCTCAAGATCTCTCTCTTTTTTTTTTTTTTTACTTTATTGGTGCATTAAGTTTCTGAAAAGTCTGAATGGTTGCTTAGGAAACATGGTCCCGTTTTTTTGTTTTTTTGTTTTTTTTGGCTAGTAAGATCACTATCCAAACTATCATAATCCTCCTTATTCCCTCTATGCCTCTCTTTGTCTCTTCCTGTCTCTTAACTGTAGTTCAGATAACAGCCTTTCACAAGGAACAAATAAACCAGAACATTGGCTGATACAGTGGTTCTCAGATCTTGCAGGTCATCAGAAACAGCTACAGAACTTTCTAAAACTGGGAGTCCTGGGACTCAGCTGTGAAACTGACTGAATGAGAGCCTCTGAGGATGGGCTAGAGGAACCTGAGTTGTAAAAATCATCCGAAAGGACACTGATAGGTAGCCAGGATCGGGTCACATCATAACAGACCGTGTAAGTGGACGGGTGATAGGACTCATATGAGTCAGCTGTCCTTTAAGTAAAATGCAAATATCTTTCCACAGTATTTATTTGCAAAGTGAACATCCTTCCCCTTTCTCCCAACTGTGTCTCAGCCCCAAGGCCCAGCTCCCATCCACAAGAAAGTTCTGCTTAGCCTGACTGAAACTCACCTCACATTTGATTGGCTCTGTCCTCATCTTTCATGTCCAGATGGAGACAGCACTTCATTTTATGTTTTCCTTAAAACATCAAATCTTTAAATCTGATTGAAAATTTAACTTCATTATGAAAACATCTCTAAATTTAATCTAACCTACATGAAAAGTTACCAAATTGTATGTTCCAAAATAAAGACATTTCTGATACAACTTTTTAAAAACCCAAGATACAATTTCTCTATCCTAATACCTTAAAATTGTGAGATTATGTGTTTATTTTAAAACTGGAAATTGCTCCTCATCGCTCTGTTGCTATGTTTCTGTCTTCCCCAAATGCTATCTCCACAGGTGCCCTGAAGCACATTTTCAGTTAGTGTAAGCTACACCTGTAGAGGCCTGGGGGCAGATGGACACCACATTTTGCTAACAACTTGCACCCACAGAAGGGAAGAGGCTCCTCCACAGGGGTCTTTATGTTTCTTCAGTCCCTGATCCTTTCCATGCCTGTGACATACATGCCTAACAATGGAAAAAAATCACAGAGATATTTTAAATTACATGAACTCTTTCACAAAGGGCATCAAGATAAAAGAGAGCTCGTAACGGCTTTCTTAAGGCTTTGTGAAGTTGTGTTTGATTTTGAAAGGGCAACTTTATGCCAACAAGTTTTATAATAATGCTCCTTTTTCTCTTTTCTTTACTCTTCTTTCTTGCTTAATAATTTCAAAACAGAATCAAAAAGAAAAGTATGGTTTGGAGCTAATGACATGAAATATTTATCGAATAATTTAAAAATAATATTAGCTATGTGTATATGTCATCTTCTGAGGGCTGTGCAGGGTGTTACCTGTCCCTTGTGGATAGAAATGGGTAAAAAACAAAATATGATTGTGTTTTTATGTTTGTGTGTTTGGTTTGGGGTTCAAAAAGCTCTGGTATCCCAGTGCATAAAGTCTGGAGGTTTTATAGTTAGATACAGATAGAAAATTTCACTTGAGGTCCAGTGCACACTGCTGTCTCCAGACACATTGGCACAAAGGCTAATCTCAGTCTGTGAAAGATTTATGATAACCGAACATGAGTGGTGTCTGAACTTGTTAGGGTCTTCATCTGCTCACCAGTTTTAATGTTACATTTTAGTGATATACTCAATAACAGTTTCCTAATTGAGGAATTTTAAAAGCCACATTACAGTCTGTGTGTATGTGCACATACACACTTATAGAAATATAAGCAATGTAATTTGACACCTGAAATAAAATGTTTATTTTACGTATAAGTCAATTGAAGCTCAAAAAGTACAGCTATATTAAAGCAAACTTGTTATTTAAAGCCAAATTGAAAATTGATATAAGTTCCACTTAATTTGTAAATAATTAGATTTCAATTAAGCAATTTTTAACTAGGTCTGGGTTTCAGGTCATCCTGGCATGAGGGCCAGATGCTTTCTCTCGGTCACTGGGTAGTAAATCCATTGGTGCCACTGCCACCGGTCAGGTAGACAACTGTGCCATCTCCGATGTTGCCTGAAAATCATGGCACGCGTGCAGTAATGTTAGATTTTTAGGGTAGATTCCAATCCATAAACAAATTGTTCTTTACTGCATTTGTGTGTGCCTGCCACATATCAAACTACCTATGAAAGCAGAATATATTTAATTATGAAACAAAAGACAGTCAATTAAAATTACTTTTATTCAGCTTGTAAAATACAGAGATTTAAAGATTTGCCCCTTTTAATCTTTCTTTCCTTTATTTTAAATTGGCCAACTCTGGAAAGTATTAGAGTGTATTTTAGAAGTATGTGTGTTTGTATTATTCTTTCAACACCATGAATCTTCTTAAAATAGTAGCCTGACAATAAGGATGTAAATAGTATAGTGATCATATTTGGAGATTTGTCATATGATTTATCAATGTGTTTTCATAATATGTGATTATAATTGTAAAATCTGAGTTTATAATAGAATTATTTGAAAGCTGAGGCATTATTTGAAACTAGAGCTCGTTTTTCTGAGCTTTATTATTGAACTAAGACCTCTCTAAGAGCCGGCTTCCTTTTGGATGAGTAAGAGGTCAGGCCTGATGTGTTACATTAAGCAGTCCTGACATTATATCCAGTTAAATTTATTGGTATTCCTATTAGACTTCTCTGCAAGCCGTCGCTGCTTTGACAAGATGACCGAGCTAACATTTTCAGGCAGCTCCAGGGATGATTTGCTTCCAGGCTCCCCGGCATTTCTGTGTCCACACACAAATATTGACACATTCTGGCCTGGGGGCTGGGGCCCTTTATACCACAGGATTTCAAGCCCCTTGTTCTCAGCACGGAAGAGGTTCTTTGGATAGAAACTTCATATTGATTTTCTGAGCAGTCAATAACATGATTTAGCTTTGCTCTTCTGTTTGCACGATTACTCTCTGTTCATTAGAGAGAAGCTTCTTTTTGCCTTGACCTTTTCTGTACTTTGTCTGTGTTACCCTCACACACAAAAAATGGGTTTGTAGGGGCTAGAGGTAGAGCTGGTCAATAACGACAGCACTTTACTTCCCCAGCATGTCATTGAATTCTCTTGGCCTTGATGTTTTCCTCCGTAAAATGAGGTGAGCAGGAGATGGCAGAGGTTCCTTTTCATGTAGATATTTCACATGTGCAGGGTGGTCTACTAGTCCTGCCCTCATACTGTTTGGATTAATCATCATAAAATTGTTATATCCAGTACTTACTGAGCACTTACTTTCTCCACAACACTGTTCTTTTATTTCCTCTCAGTTTAGAAATAGGAAGATGAAACCTGCAGTGTTAAATCCTTTGCTCTAAGTCATGCAGCGAGTACAAGGCAGAACCAAGTATTGAGTTTAGGTTTGGAATTCCAGAAACAGTATTCCAAGCTACCACAGCTGATAGAGGTGTTTATTCGGAATGAAATCTAAACTCAGATTTCATTGAATGCAGTTCCTTGAGATTTCATTTGAGGAAAATAAAATCTTGACCTTTTGAGAATGTGTTCAGTGGAGTAAAAGTTTCTCCTGTAGTTTGAACTAAGCTGATCTGTGTGTTTTGATAAAGGAGTTTACATTTAAAGTTCTGCATTTAAAATTAGTTATATTTCAAGTGGTTCTTCTTAATCAGAATTTGAATTGCACAAGTGTATAATCTGTCAAATAAATTTTGCATTTCATTAGTTAGCATTCAGCCTGGGTCTTTCTAATGGTTGATGCCAGTGCTAAATTATTTACAGTTCAAATCAAGAAGTATCATGACTGACAAATTCACAGAAATAAGCATTTGCTAGTACCATATGATTTTCCAGGTAAAGACTAAGAAGTAGAATTCATATTACTAAAGGTTTAATTTAGTTTGCATATCATATTCTTAGCACTTCAGGTTTCTCAAATAGGATTTCCTATTTCATAAGAAGGAAAAGGAAAAATGATGAGAAATGGAAAAAATGGAAGTAAAGTCTTTGTAAATAGGGAAGGGTGGAGGGGGTGAAGGGAGGGCTAGGAATGGGGAAAAAATAAGAACCAAGATGCATTATGTAAAGGTACATTTCCCAATGAGAAATGTAATTGTGTTGTATACCTACAATGTACCAATAAAAGAATTTAATACAAAAAAAAAAGAAACAGGATTAGACTTTGACATTTATTTTAACATTATGTTATCACTGAATGCTCCACAGTAAATTAAATACACAATTGGAACAATTAAAAAAAAAAAAAGAAAGATTCTGAATATTGTAAATTTAAATATTTGAGAACAATTTCAGTGATGTAAACACAGTGTTTTTTGCCTCTACATCTTGGCTCATGAGAGTTGCATGTATGGCCATGGGAGAATGGGGGTTTTATGGACTTGTTACATTTAATGTGTGTGTTTTCTCCACCATGGATGACATTTTGATATTGGACTTCCAGCAGTGAATTCTTGTCAAAGATGGATTTTAGATCACCAGGCTTCCCTATGATTAGAGCTTTTGGTAAGGAATGTCAAGTACAGTCATCAATTAAATGGATTAATTGTAAATGAGCATAATGTCAGTAACACAGCAACAAGAAGAAAGTCTGTCACCAAGAAAAACCTTGGGATTTGGAGCACTTCCTGTGCTCTTTCTAAACATCAGCTCTTATTTGGCTAGCGTCTCTCATGTGAATTTTAGAGGGCTGTTTCAGGAGTAGACTTGTGGGCCTGATTTAAATGAATTGTTAGTATTTTTATCAATAAGAGTTATCAATGTATAAGACTTCCATTTTGAGAAAAGAAAAAATGGTTGCATATTATTCTAAGATAAACAATAAGAATAATCAAATTCTTCTGCTAAGGAAAATAAAACTGATTATATATACTTTACTGAGGAAGAAATTACAGCAAAACCCCAAATGCTTTGAATCAAGCACTAGAAACTTTTTAGTAATGATTTGAACCTTAAAACAAAATATAATGTAAATCACAGGAAGAAAAGGAGCTGTAATCTCAAATTCTACTCCCTACCCTACTATTTGGTTAAGAATAGTGTCCTCTCCAGGCTCACTTGATAAAATATACAGATCAAGTCAATATGCTGTTTTTAAGTTTGTCTCCTAAATGTTTGTTTTCATACCCTTTTTATAGTTTATGCAGCTCACAACATTTTAAAAGGAAAAATTTACATGAAGTGCCATTTTTTTCAGGCAATCCAGTAGATAGGTAACATGCCGAATTTCTCTTCATTAGTTTTAGGTCCGTTAACAGTATTGTCCTTTAAATGATCAGTTACCATAAAAGTATTCCTAATTTTCACTAAATTGGGAAAGGTATAAATTGCATTTTAATGGAAGAACTCTCCAGGATTATTCTATTCAAAGTGAAAAAAGCATCCTTTAAACAAAGGAGGGAATAACTGGGAGGATATGCAAACAGGAAATGGAACACAACACCAAGGAAAGCAATGGACAGGCAACCTGGAGTTCAGGATGGTAATTTCAGGTTGAGAGAGTTATGAGGATTGCAGGGGAGCTCATAGCTGGACAGAAAGCATCTCCAAGGTTCTGACTTATGGGCTGGGTGGTTGCGGCCCCAGTTCATGTTGCATTGTGAAAATGTTCAATGAATGAGCACCTCCATGAATGTAAACAGTTGGCTATGCCTAGATCAGGGACAAGACGATTTTTATTCTGTCTGCAATACTATTTTCAGTGATGTGTTTGTAGATAAGAGAGCATCAAAACTCTTTTAATTATATAATATTTTATTTTGTTTTTATTTTTAGTAGATATTTGCTGTACATAATGTTTGCATTCCTTGTGGGGAGTTGGTACACATACATAACCCAGCTGAATTCCTTTTTTCATCCTCTTTACCTCTCTTCTCTCTCCCCTCCATCTCTAGATCCCTTTCCCATTTGAGAAAGATCTCTGTACTTTTTTATCTATCTTTTCTTTTGCTTTTTATTTATAATTTGAGTTTCTCATATAAAGACAAACTATGTAATATTTAAGCTTGTGTGTCTGATTTATTTCACTTAACATTATGGTCTCAAGGTCCATCCATTTTCCTACAAATGAATCAGTTTGTCTTTCTTTATGGCAGAGTAGTACTCCATTGTGTATTAACACATTTTCTTTATCCGTTTATCTCCTGATGGACATATAGGCTGCTTGCAAGATTTAGCAACTATGGATTGTGCCACTATGAAAATGAGGATACATGTATCATTGTAATATTATGTCTTTGACACTTTGGGGTAGATACCTAGAAAGGAAATAGCTGCATCAAATGTAATTTCTTTTTTTTTGAGGAATGTCCATAGTGATTTTCAGAGTGGTTGTACTAGGTTACATTTCCACCAACGATGTAGAAAGTTCCTTTTATCCCCACAGTTTCGCCAACACTTCTGATTCTTTTTATTTCTTATATTTATTTCTTATTTCTTTTTATATTCTGTTAGCTATTCTGTCTGGGGTGTGATAGAATCTCTGTTGTTTTCATTTGCATTTTTCTATTAGCTAGGGATGTTGACCATTTTTTTGGTGTGTATTTATTGGCCATTTGTACTTCTGTGAAGTGTCTGTTCGTTTCACTTGCCCATTTTTCAAGTGGGTCTTATTTTGGGGCATATAATTTTTTTGAGTTCTTTATATATTTTAGATATTAGTCCTCTGTCTGACGAATAGCTGGGAAAAATGTTTTTCCATTCTGTAAGTTGTCTTTTCACCCTGTTGGTTGTTTTTTATTGTTATTGTTGTTTTTGCTTTTGTGGTGCAGAAGTCTTTTAATCTGATATGATCCTGTTTGTTGATTCCGGAACTATTTCCTTGGCAACTGAAGTTCTGTTCAGAAAGTCCTTGGCTACATCTATTACTTCCAGAGTTTTACCTATTTTATCTTCCGGCACGTTAAGTGTTTCTATTTTAACGTTTAACTCTTTGATCCATTTTTATTTTAGTTTAGGATCTGGTAAGATATATGGGTCTAGACTCAGTCTTTTGCATGTGGATAGTCACTTTTCCCAACACCTTTATTAAAGAGGCTCTCTTTCCTCCAGTGTGTTTTTGGCCTCTTGCCAAAGATTAAATAGTTGAATGTACTTGAGTTTGTTTCTGCATTCTCTGTCCTGTTCCACTGATCTACATGTCAGTTTTTGTGCCAGTACCATGCATATTTTTTTAATCTCTGTAGCTTTGAAATAGAACTTCAAAACTGGGATTATTATACCTTCCAATTTTCTCTTGTTACTCAGGATTATTTTAGCTATTCTGGGTCTCTTGTTTCATTTGAATTTTAGGATTGCTTTCTCCAGTTGTGTGAAGAATGTTCTTGGCATTTTGATTGGGATTGTGTTAAATCTGTATATCAATTTTAAAAGTATGGCAAATTTGACTATTTTTTTTTCCTATCCAGCAACAGGTGATATCTTTCCATTTTCTGACATCCTTTGCAATTTCATTTTTCAGAGTACTGTAGTTTTCACTGTAGAGTTCTTTCAGTTCCTTAGATTAATTCCTAAGTATGTAATTTTTCTTACTGTTATGATGAATGTTATTTTTTCCTAATTTCTTTCTCAGTGTGTTCATTATTAGTGTACAAGAACACTATTGTTTTCTGTGTGTGTTGATTTTATATTCTGTTATATTACAGAATTTTGTTGTTAATTTTGAGTCTTTTGGTGAAGGTTTTGGGTCTTCTATCTAGAGGATCATGTCATCTGCAGATAAGATAATTTGACTTCTTCCTTTCCTATACCTATTCTTTTTACTTTTCTTTGTTGCCTAATTGCTTTTGCTAATGTTTCGAGTACTATGTGGAAAATAAGTAGTGATAGTAGCCATCTTGTCTTGTTTTTGATTATAGAGAGAAAGCTTTCAGTTTTTCCCCATTTAATATGATGTTGGCAGTAGGTTTGTCATGAATGGCTTGTATCAGATTGAAATAAGGTCTTTCTATACCTATTTACTTCAGGGTTTTTGTTATGAATGGGTGTTACATTTTGTCAAAGGCTCTTTTGCATCTATTGAAATAATCATATTTTTGTTCTTACTTCTGTTTATGTGATTATTGTATTTATTGATTTGCATATGTTGAACCATCCTTGAATTCCTGGGATGAAGCCTACTTGCTCATTATGTTTGATCTTTTTGATGATCCATTACATTCTGTTTGCCAGTATCTTGGTGGAGATTTTTGCATCTCTAGTCACTAAAGAGATTAATCTTTAGTTCTCTTTTTTTGTTTGGCTGCTTGTCTTGTTCTGGAATCAGGGTAATGCTAGATCCCAGAAATGACTTAAGGAGTATTCCTTCCCTTTTAAATTTATTGAAGAGTTTGAGGAGTATTGGTATTAGATCTTCCCTGAAGTTTTTGTAGAATTCAGCAGTGAATCCATTCAGATCCGTGCTTTTCTTAGTGGGTAGTTTACTTACTATTGCTTCAATTTCATTACCAGTTATTATATTATTCTATTCAGTGTTTTTAAATCTTATTGGTTCAGTTTTGGTAATTCATATGTATCTAGGAATCTTTCAATATGTTCCAGATTCTCTAATTTATTGGTGTTCAGGTTTGCAGAGTACTTGTTAATAATCTTTTTGATTTAGACAGTATCCAATGTGATTTCACCATTTCTAATTGCATTGATTTGGGTCTTTTTTTATTCTGTTTTTTGTTAGATGGGCTAAAGGTTTGTGTATTTTGTTTGTTCTTTCAAAGAACCAACTCTTTTTGAAAATGAATTTGTTATTCAAAGCTAAAACAAAGCCTGTTATCTAACTTGTTGCAAATTGGAAATGTAAAAATTCTAAGATTGGGACATAACTCCATGGAAGAGAGTTTGTTTATGTGTGAGGCCTTGGATTCCATCCCCAGCACAAAAAAAAAAAAGAAAGAAAGAAAAAAAGGAAAGAAAAAAGAAAAGCAAAAGTAAAAGTAAAAGAAAAGAAAAAGTAAAAGTAAAAGAAAAGAAACATCTCTTTCTTTCTTCTCCCTCTCTCTGTCTCTCTCACTTGCACTTGAAAGCACATAGAAACACATACAAACAAACACACATTCTTCCAAAAATAGGATAAAATAATACCTCTAAGTTTTCTGATTAATCAGTTTTTTTTGTTTCAGCCTTGTTTGGTTTTTGCATTCTAAAATATGAGCATTCATCTCTGTTAAATACACCATACTGCAAACAACTGAGTCCTTTTTTTCTTATTAACAAAATTAGAGTGCACAATGCATTATTTCATATTTTGCTGTATACACATCTCTATTCATCTAAAAGATTAAAAGTAGCTCAAAGTATTCTAAACACATTAAGAAAAAATTAAGAGTATCAAATAAGTAAAGAAAATGAAAACATTCTAAAATATAAAAGCAAGCACGCACACACACACACACACACACACACACACACACACACGCACACCTCCTGGCCAATAGAAAGATAGGTGTAGGAAAATTTGGTTCTGGGGCTGGGGATTTAGCTCAGTGGTGCTCGTGCATGCCTCAAAAGCACAAGGTCCTGAGCAGCTCGATCCCCAGTACCAAAAAAAAAAGAGAAAATTTGGTTCAAATACTTGTAAGAATTTTCATCTGAGTTTGAAATGTGTTCATTTGTTTATTTTTGCAGTGCTGGGAACTGAACCCAGGGCCTCACACATACCAGCCAAGCACTCTCCCATTGAGCTACTTCTCTAGAATTATTTTTATAGCCTCTTTTTCTTTCATAGCCCACATCACATACTAGGCATATAGAGAGAAACGGGATTCATGCTCTTCCTGGAGGAAACAGCCATGTAAGTAGATAATCAGGAGCCGGTGTGGTTATTGTTTAGCGTGAGACACAAAGGAAGACAGGGATAGCTCAATGATACAGCACCATTCAAGGCCCTCAATTGAATCTTCAGCACTGTACATAAAAGTGAGAGGAGAGGGAAAGAAATAAAAATAATTCTGCCCAACAAAGCTAAGAATAAAGAATGAAAGACAAAGTCAGGGCAGAGAGCTCCATGGAGATGGAATTGGAAAAGGAGTTGACTCGTGAATAGGAATTTGCCCAAGCAGGAAAGATGGAGTGGGAACACAGGAACTGGTCTCTTGGTGCAGTTTCAACAGTGGATAGAGGGTCGGAGAAGGAGAAGGTGGAGCTGGATTGAGAGGGGCCTCAAGTGTCATGATTTCCAGAAAGATATCAAATGGGAACTGCACTTAGAGGGATAAATCAGAAAGAGTAGGGACTGGGGCTGGGAAACCAGTGCCGATCTATTACTCCAGACTGAGAAGAGGTGAAGGGCTTCAAATAAAGCAGCCATGAAAGGATGGGTGACTTTGGAGGGCCAGAGGAAAAGAAGGTATTTGACATTAGACCAGCATTCTTGCCTACTCTGCAGCATCTATTATGAGCCAGCCTAGCAATAAATAAGTATTGAGTTATTCCATAATGCTGAGGTCTCCCCTCTTTTATATTCTTGATAACTATTTGTTTTATTGGCACTTTTAAACTAAATTCTCTTCCATAAAAATCCCCTTCTGTGTTAGGTCTTTTTAGATTCTGCTAATCAAAGTTTATTGTTTGTTTGTAGACAGGCATGTAAATTCTATTTATCACATTCAGTTCTCCTCTCTACAAGAAAATGAGGCCACCTAGAATTGCAATTTTATTGACCACATACAACAATGTAAAAAAAATTTTCTACAATGTTGTACTGTAGACCTAGAAATCCTTTGTGTTGTCTCTTTGTAGTATTCAGGAGTTTAAAGCCCACATCAGCACTTAGTTCTGGGTGTGCACAAGAATAAAATAGTGAAGTGGGGTCCTTACTGCAAAAATTAAAATTAAAAGCACTTTCTTCCCTTGGTTTTGGTCATTTTCTTTGTGGGTCCATTTGGGAAACGTTTACTTGCTAACCACTTAAAAAAGAATGTGGCAATCTTCACATTTCTTTGTTTGACTCCATAAAATCACTGTGCTAAGGGAAAAGGAGACAGAGCCACTCTTTGTGGAGGTTCACAGAGACCTCAAGTGCAGCATGGTCCTCGAACAGGCAGCTGGTCTGTGGGATGTCATCTCTGTGGCTCCAGCTTAGGGAATGGAAAACTATGTGTCACCAGAGGGTGAATTTTCACAGTCACCAGCCACCTGTAGTACAGATGATCCATTGAACTATAATAGAAATGAGGTGGGGCTGCCTGTATGGAAATAGACTCAAGGTGTGGTGGGTGTGGATTCTTTCAGAGCATGGAATAAAGATCAGGGCAACAAATCTCTACTTAAACCTAACATGAGCCAAAATAGGCATTTTGAGCAAAACAAGGTTAGGAGAGGAAAAGATTAGCCACACACTGAAGTGTTCACAGTTCTGAGTTACCCTGTAAAATGTCTAAGAAGGCAAAAACAAAAATCAATGTTTGTTATTCTGGTACACAAACCTTTCTCCTCTGGGAAAACTCTTTGGATTCAAAACCAAACCAATTTTGTGAGTTTTGCCCTTCAATCCACAGGCCACAAACAGCTAAACATGTTTACTTGACTTGCAGAGTTCATGCCAAGAAAGGAAGAACTTTAGAATTCATTACAAAAGCAGTGGCAGTGGGGCAGGCAGTAAAGATACAGAGGAAAAGGTTCTCTCTCTCTCTCTCTCTCTCTCTCTCTCTCTCTCTCTCTCTCTCTCTCTCTCTCTCTCTCTCTCTCTCTCTCTCTCTCTGTCTCTGTCTCTCTTCCTTTCTTCCTGTTTCTTGTCAAAATAGAAAACTAAATTTTGCTGGAAATAAAAGATGAGGCTGCCTTCTGAAAGATCCAGCTGGGCATTAGTGGTGCTCAAGGCCCTCCTTCCATCTTCCTTTCCAACTGCCTTTTGCTGAAGGAAGGTCTGGGTGGAGCAGCCCTAAACCATCACCGGAATACTCAGCAAGGAAATACAGCTGAAGTCTTAGGAATCTACTGGTGCACAACTGTGTATGCTCTGCCCCCTACCCCAAACTAGCACCATGCATCAGGGGCTCTAATGTTAACTAGCATAGTCCCTGGTCCCCGTAGGTTTCAGGAGAATTTTCTTCCCAGAAAAAGCTAAAGGAAAGAAGGAGCACTTTGGGACGTCATGGATTTACTGAGTGGACATCCCATCCCTCTGGCATGGTTTCCATGTCTCTGATGCAGGGCTGGAGGCCAAGAGGCTTGCAGTCTGATGAATGCTGATTCTTCCCAGAATCTCTGAGGCTTCTTTCATTGTACAGATTGAATTCCTTATGCAAAATCTCAAAAGTGCTTCAGAGCTTAGGCTATCATTACTTTATAGTTTCTTCCTCCATATTTATTTCAAGGGAGATTCTTTAGAAAAAAATGTTTGCAAGTTTAAGATGTATGTTTTTAAAAAGAATAAGAAAAATAGGAAAGGAGGAAATGTTCTTTTTTTTTGTATTAAATTCTTTTATTGGTACATTGTAGGTATACAACACAATTACATTTCTCATTGGGAATTGTACCTTTACATAATGCATCTTGGTTCTTATTTTTTCCCCATTCCTAGCCCTCCCTTCATACCCTCCACCCTTCCCTATTTACAAAGACTTTATTTCCATTTTTTCCATTTCTCATCATTTTTCCTTTCCCTTCTTTCCTTTCCCCTGCCCCTCCCACTACCCCTACCCCCTTGGACCTTTTCTTCCTGTTTTACATTGTCAATTATTCATTCTAATCATTGGTACATTTTAGGTATACAATATAATGACATTCATTGTTGGAAATTTGCACCTTTACATAGTCTCTCTTGGTTCTTATTTTTCGCCCTTGCCCGGCCCTCCCTCCAACCCCTCCAGCCCTCCCTATTTACAAAGATTTTGTTCCTATTTTTCCATTTTCTCATATTAATCCCGTTCCCTTCTTTCCTTTCCCCTAGCCCTCCCACTTCCTTCCCCTTTGCCCCTTTTCTTCCTATTTCACATTACCTATCATACATTTTAGTCCTTATTTACACTTTCAGTTTCTCACACCAGAGAAACTATTCGGTATTTACACATCTGTGTCCTATTTATTTCACTTAAGAGTATCGTCTCAATGTGCATCCACTTAGCTATAAATGTCTCTAATTGCTCATTTTTGATGGCTGAGTGTTCTTGTATTAGTAATTTTAATTTCTCCTTGGCTTTGGTATCCCAACTTTGGCCTCTATATGAGCCATTCTTTAAGCTTACTTTTTTTAAGAAGTAGTGAATGCAATTAAGCATATATAGATTATGTTATTAATCACCCCTTCATCAAGGCATAAATAATATAACATAATCAAAATGTATGATGCAGATTTTGACATAATACATATACAAAAAATGTTTTCTTATAAAATATATATATATTATGATATATTCCTGCACTTTCTTAAAGTAAAATTCAAAATTATGTGTAAAATAATTACAAAAACTTGATATCCTAAAAACTTCAGCAGAACTGCAGATATTTTTTCAGTATGTGAGATTAAATGAAAATATTTATTTATGATGGCCACTGAGTATTTTGAAGTTAAATGGAATGTTTTCTCTTGAGTTTCAAGGGCCAGCTTTCTAGAGGAAAGAAGAATCTATCAAAATAGAAAAAAACTTATATTCAAACACACATGCTCTACAGCTCAGTATCATTTCACCAAAGCAAACAAATCCTAGCCATTCTCATTTCCTTTCATTGTTGCTTTCCCATGGTACCTAAGCATGTATTATAATTTTTGCATAGTATTAAATTCAATGTTCACACCTCATTCAAATTTATCATAAACATTAGGCTTCTCATAAGGTAAAAAACCTCACCAAGCATATAAACAGAAATAAGAATGAACTACTTTGAGGTACAAAGAAAATTGTCCTCGAATTCCAAGGCATCTGGTATTTAGTCTTTTTCTGTGAAACATCTTCATGTTTGCCTTGGAAGGGAGATTGGATACCATCGGGAAGAGAAAAGTTGGAATCATTCTTATCACATTCATGAATGATGCTAAGAATGTAGACACCAACCATGGGCAAAATTGAAAAGAAGAAATTTAAATAAGTGATCTTTTGAATTTGGGCTCAGTCAGGGGACATTCCAGTGAGTTTTGAAAATGAAGCAAGTAAACAACCTCTTGAGTTTGAGTCAGTCCCCATCTGCATCAATCTGAAACACAAAATGCCCCAGGTTGGGGGGGACGGTCTCTACAAGAGAAAAATGCTTGCATCCTGTCAAAACTTTTGTTATTTTTAAATAAGCATGAATAATATTATGTGAAGCTTCTAATTTAACCGTTCTCATTCCATAGCCCTCTTTTCCCCAGCCGCTGTGAGAGATGTTAAGGTTTTTCTGAGAATGAATGGACAGGTTTTGGATGGCATGAGATTAGCTCACCTCACTGCTTCCCCTCTGCAGCTCATAGCTAGAGGACCTTCTGGCCTTAAGGAGCCTACTCACTTATAGTAAAGGGTGCTTAGGCACATGGAGTCATTACTACAGGCTTAACCAGTTCACCCAGGTACTTCACTGTTGAATTTTGGAATGCTGTGCTCCAGCAGTGACCTATCATTCCTCCCATAAGGCGTTTCCTGCATCTCCGGAATGAACACAAATGCGATACACTGGTAAACCCAGGATACCAGATTGCACAGAGTCTTCATAAAGTTGGCACAGCTAAAAGATGCACCACAGAGTTGTTGAGTAAGCATTTCCAAAGGACTTCACAGGGTTTTACAGCTGTCATCTCATAAACCACCACAAGGTCAGCTTTCAGGTATCATCATTAGCCACATTTTAGAGTTGCAATCTGCTACTAAAGATTTTTATAGGTCGGATGCTCCTGCAAATATTATTATTATTATTGTTATTATTATTATCGTCATCATCATTATTAATGATTTTTCAGACTAAATGGTAGCAAAGAATGTAAGCCCAGGACGTTCACTATTTGCTGTGATACCTGTCATAGGAGAGTCACTTAAGCAACTCTCTCTGTAGTTTCAGAATCTGTAAAATGCAGATGAATATAGTTTTTACCTTATAGTCATATGATAGGTATTCAAGGATATGAGCGAATTGCTAGAGAATTAGTTGGCATGTAATAAGGAATTAGTGGTTGTTAACTATTATCGATATTGCTGCATACCAAGAGGAGCGTTCTATGTTGGAGACATTCCTCCTGGTTCATGCTAACCCTGTTTTGCACATAAGATCTCTTTTTTCTTTATTAATGCCTCAGGAATGTGCTTTTGAGGAAAAATGTTCTTAATTGCTTCAAGGAATAGTATTTCTGAGACGCAAGATACATAACTACATTGACAGAATTCCAATGTATCTGCACTATATAGACACACTGAGTGTCTTTAGCCTTTTCTGTATAACAGGACAGGCCTAGTAAAGCAGTTTTAATCTACTTACGCCATGAAGAATTCCTACATTCTAATCAGCTGTTTATGAGAAGGCAAGAAACGCTTTGTTGTAACTTCCTCCTTTCATAAAACAATATAAAAGGTTAATCATCAGAGGTTTTAATTTAGTGAGCCCTGATAAATTTCTATGGTGCATAGCAGTAAGCCTATTAGTGATGAATTAATTCAGTACAACAATTGAGATATTAGAATCCTCCTATTCTGTCATAAATTATTTTCTTCCCATTGATTATGGTACTTTGTCCCTCTCCTTGCCTCATTGAATCTGTTGTTTGATGAATAGCACTGATAGTTATCATAAGCAAATTTCAACAGATTTTGAATTAACCCTTATGCACCTGTCACTCTTGGACTGGAGGCATGGCAGCCAGATTTGCCAAAAAAAATCATTGTATGCCATAAGAAACAAAGGAGTGTCTTATGAAAAGCATGGGTTCCAGTATTCACTTCTGTCTGACTTGTCCTCAGTTGCATCTTCTGTAAAAGGGGAGAAATGATTTTTTCTGTCTGGGAAGGTTGTTCTGAGGATTAAAAAATAACAAGAAAAAGGCATAAGAAGTAACTAGGAGTCCCCATAGAGACATACATACTCACTACACTCAAACCTGCCATTACTATTACAGTTAGATATAATCTAGAAATAAGGACATTCATAGAATACTTGAAAAGAAAATGAAAGTTTTTATTAAAAGTGTTTTGATGTTTGTATTTCTCTAACAATAACAAGAATTTTATTCCAAGTATTCACTCCCTGCCCCAAAATGTATTCACTTCCCACTTCCTTTCTCTTCACCTCATAGAGTACTGAAAGAGCATATAAATCGAAGGCTGGATGGGTAGGTAGGTACATGAGTGGGCAGACCCTGCATATTGACATTCCTGCCAACTAAGACCATATATATATGTCACCTGGTGACACCACAGCCTTCTAAGTCCTCTCTATGACATTTGCTCAACAATTTTGCCAACGCTAAATTTTCTTTGCATTTATGTCCTTCTTCTCATATTGGCACTTGATATAAAGGTATTTCATAAACAAAATTTTTTTCTGGCCTCTGTTGAAAGACTGACATTAGCTGATCTGTGTCCACCAGATATTAATTATATATTTTTGCATACCCCAGAATGACTACTTTTGAAATTTTAGGGAAACGCTTCATTCCAACATCACCAATTTCAAGGTTAATGCCTGCTCCCCTAAGCAGTTCTATTAAAGTGCACATCCTTTTGTCTGCCAGGCCTGATTTCTGTCTGTGGACCCGGTTCCTGCTAAGGAAACAGGAGGAGTTTGTCCTCTGCCTGGAGAAAAAGGAAGAGCTCCTGGGAGGACTGAGGACAGCCCTGTCCCCTTGTGTCACACTGAAACTACTCCTACTTTTCATCTTTTCACACTTGACAGCCCCTACACCCTCTTTTTATCTTATCTCTAGTAAAACACCTGCAAGGAAGAGAAAATACATCTAAGAGAAAACTTCCCAGTGCTTTCAGCTGTTTTGGTCATCAGCCTCCCTCCCACTGTGGCAAAGTCTGTGCTCCTGGTCCTGCCAGGCTCCCTAGTGACCAGCTGGAGAGGATTCCTCAAAGAAGTGTGGATAGCAGAGCAAGGAAGTAGGGCGAGGCACGGAGACCTTTGAGAAGGGACACTCCAGGCTTTCCCTTTTGCTCCTGGGCCTGCTCTGTGCAGAATATTCCTCACTATAAGGAAGTCTAAGGCCAGGTGGCCTGTGGATCACAAGGAATAAAGCAACAGCATCTGGGGCTGTTGTCACTCAGTGTTTTTCTGATCTCACCAGGTAGAACCAAGTAACCCCCAACCTTGTTGCTGAATCTGTTCCCAGCTTTACATGTATTTGTTTCTAGACTGTATTTCTGAAAGACAGTATGATATTACCATTAAAATAGAGGGGTCTGGCCTCAGATTGCCCAGCTGTGAATCCTGACTCTGTCACTTCTCTGCTGTGTGCCTTTGGGCAAGCTTCTTAATGTTTCTGCGCCCCAGTTACCTTGTCCATGCAATGGGAATCCTTCTAGTACTAATTCTCCTTTAAGTTAATGTCATAAGGGTTAAATAAGTCAATATAGGTAAAGCCCTTGGAAGAGTGCCTGGTAAAAAGGGCCTGGCACCCAAGGATTTGCTTTCTTTTCTTAGGACCCGGGAATGGGCTTTAATTGATCTCCATACACACAGTATGAATATCTAACTTAGTTCTCCAAAACAAAGCGCTCCAGTTGCTTTAAACAGCAAATACCCTAGGCAGGCTTCAATGGCAAAACAAAATCATATGCTTCTGAAACCACACAAAAAATGTAGAACCATAATGAAAGGAGAAAGTGTTTCTCTCTGACAGGAAACAGAGCCTCAGTGGGACCTCCTTTGTATCAAACTAAAATGTCCTGGTAACCAAACTTTCAGAATTCCCTCCTGAAATACAGCAGCAGGCCAATTAATTAGTATGAAGCTTAGTCAAAAGGACAATGGTAACTGGAAAACCAAGCAATTCCACAAGCCCCCTAGCATTTAATTAAGCCATAGACTGTGGAACAACTCTGTGTTGTAGAGCGTACATTTCCACCAGAGTGTTTTCTGATTCAGGTCTTCTACATAGATACTGTGTTGCCGATCAAACCTGTCCTGGAACAGGAAACTGGGATCCTCTGATCACAAGGCGGGTACAGCAGTTGCTTGTCTGTATTCATTAGTGATTTTGAAACTATATCTTAAGATGCCAATGCTGATTCATAGAACATGAGCACTTTCCAGGAAACTTTCAATAGAACAAGTGAGAAACTAGAAGAGGGAAGCCTAAGGTGGTGGGAGGGAACATTTCAAGGATTTAGCACCCTGTGAACATTTTGTTACACTTGAAAATGGTACACAAGAGAGCTGCCACCTCGGTGTAGAGCAGTTGCCTTTCTGCAAAAGCAGGCCACGAGGCTCTGGTCGATTGCAAGCTTCAAGTTTTCAGGACATTGGCAGCTGCTGCACCTCAGCCTGCATTGCAAGATTTTCCTAATAGGAGTCTCCTACATTCCTGGCAAGCTGCTCCAAACTACAGCACCATACATCCTGCCAAGATCCAGGATTAGATAAGTGAGGGCCAGGGAGGATGACTCATTTGGGGAGAATCTACTCTTTTAGACAAAGGCAGAGCCTGGCTCTGTGTTGGCTGTCAATCGAAACTACATCATGGAGAGTTATGACAAGGGATAAAATAAAATGCATTAAACTTAGCGTGATACATCACATTCCTCGAGGAAAAGTAAATTCCCTGGTGGTCAGACTGCTGGCCTCCTTAAGAATTTATTGTCATCCTTATTTGGACATGTTTATTTGGACGCAGCAGGCGGGACATGGCCCAGAGTCCATGGATTCGCCTGCAGGACTTGCAGACAGAAAGTCTGCCTGACAGTGCACTCACTATGGGCCTCTCTCATGTCTTGGGAGCTTTGGATTAGAAGCTTTGTCCCTTCCAGTCCTTCAAGGAGCCTTGCATCCACCTCCCATCAAGTTTTCTCAAAAGAAATGGCTCCAGTGAGACTCTTTTGGCCAGGGAGATGAGTATCAGGGTTTGATTGTCTGATTTAAAGCCTCTAACATGGACCCCCACACACACACACACACACTGTTGTGAAGAGGCAGAAGATGCCTGAGGCTTCTTCCCAGAATTAATGGGTGACACAGGCTTCCCGAGGCCAACAGGATAATAGACACCCAGATAAAAGAGCAATAAAAAGTCCCCAACCAGTGTACAGCCAAAAGTTTATAAAAATACATTTTCAAAGAGAGGGATAGATTTAATAAAGGCACCAAAGAGTCTGAACTACTTTTGTAAAAAGCAAATTAAAATGCACTTATGTAAGTAATATGATTCTTCTGAATTTTATTTTTTTAAAATCTCAATTTTAAAATGTACTTATAGAGCTTAGATCAAAATTATAGTACTTTATTCTTTTATTTAAAGGATGGATGAGCAGCAGTAGAAAATAAAATGATTAATAATAGGTCTATCAGGGCTTAAAGAGGCCAATATTTATTGAGTGATCCTAAACTACATAGAACTAAGTGTGCCTCTATATTAGAACACAGCAAGTCAAATTATTACATCAATATTTATCCATCGATAGTTAAGTACCACTTAAGAAATATAAAAATAAGCATGGAATAATTCCTGTCCTTAAGTGGTTTAATATATGAAAGAGAAGCCATCTTTTAATTCAAAGCATTGCAAGATCTTTGAAAGTGATAAGGATCCGATACAGTTCTATGAGAGCAGAATGAAAAAGGTGAGAGTGGATGGAGGACATTCAAGGGGATGGGTAGAAAATGACAGAGATCAGCCAGTGTGGCAGTGGATGAACGAGGGGCCAGAAGTTCAAAAAGAGGCCAAGGTACAAATAGAGCAGTTGTGAATAGTGTCGTTTCTGCTCCGAGCTCAGGATGTCGGAAGCAGAGTGAAGGAAGATGAGCCTGAGAAAATAATTGGAAATTTATTCACTAGGAAATTGCCAGGGGGACTGGGAGACATATGAAAAGGTATTTGTTTTTTGCTTCTGTTTTGTAGCAGGCTGCTGACACAATTAGAAAAGGCTTTGGGATAAGAGATTAGGATGTAAAGGAAGTCACTTGAGACTGATGTACCAAGGGTATCCCGGGGTACAGCTCAGCTGTGGGGCCTGCAGTCACTTTTCTGCTTGACCTTTTCTCTCCAGGGCTAGAGAGGGAGCAACCAGCCACCCAGCGGGAGCCGCCATGATTGGGGAGAAGATTCTCCCCGTACTGGTTGGGAAAGACTGGGATTGTTCCCCTATTAGGTAAGACCTCCCAGAGAAGTTAGACAGTGCTGGGGGGGACCCATCTTCACACTGTAGCTGTGAGAACTTAGGCAAAGTCCCAGAACTCTTCATACCTCGGTTTTCTTCTCTCAAATAAATGTAGCACATTGGGTGGCATTTGGTAGAAAGCCAGTAACCCGAAGCTCTGACTATGGATTGGTTTATAAACAGTAGGTTCTCACAGGACTTGCTAATGTGTACTCTACTTCATTTGCAATACAATGGAATAGATCCACAGATCATCCAAAAGAAGACCCCACGTAAGTGAGTAAGGCATTGAGCATTTCAACTGTGACATTGCTGCACCAACAGAGCATGTGAGTCCACATGGTGTCAAGCAGAAAGCTGAACTTTGTATGGGATTTCCCCCATTAAAATGCAGCAGCTTGAGTGAGATACTATACTCGGCAGCCTCTTCCCTGAAAAGAGACAAAACAACCATGACTTACAGGCTGCTAGCATATTCCACAAAGGGGGCTCTGGAACAGTGCCTCTTTGCTCCGCCCAAGGGTACTTTAGCTCTAGTTCCCATTGAGGCAGAGTAGAATGGAGTATCCATCAACTTTCTCCTTGCCTGGCCGTGCTGCCCTGAAGCAGAGCCCTAAGACTTCCTGGGTGCTCCTTATTCCCCTGCACACCTTGCATCTCTCCTCCTGGCACACTGTCTTGATTTATAGCCCACCCTTCCCCTAGGTTCCACGAGGCAGTGAAAATAATTGATCCCAGTTGTGTTCTTGGTAAAGGTCAGAGAAGAGAATTGTGGCGGCTGACTGGGTCTCCATGACTGCTGGTGTCGTGGTTCCTGCTCTGGCAGCCAGAAGCAGCCAGGAACAGTCAGAATCAAGGATGTGAGCTGGGCCGAGTGCTGGGCAAGGACCCTCTGGGCATTGCAGCAAATTGGGCAAGCATCCCTGATACTGCTCATCAGCATCTGGCCCTTCATCTGAATTTCTCTAAAAGGAATGAGAATGTAAATGGAAGCAGGACTTTATTCCTCTTCTCATTGTGTATCTCACTCTCAAAAGTAACCTGAATTTAGGTTGATTTATATGAAATTTTCCACTTAACTTGACTAACGATACTTTTCAAAATATATACTCACTAGTATGTAGCCAGGTGTTTTTGTTGTTGTTGTTCTCTGATTTTATTCTCCTCATTAAAAGCGTAGAGGGAAGAAAATGATCATGACAATGGGCTTTATGGTAAATGCAGAAAACCAGCAGGGAGGATTGAGAAGTATAAGATAAACACTTAGGAAATAAAATAAAGTTTGGATTTAACATACAAAATTGGCAAGAAATTGCAGAGGAAAAGCATTAGGAATGCAGCTATTCAATGAAAATGAAAAAAAGAGGATTAAAGTTGACAATAAAACACATGACACCTTTAGGGAATAATAAGATGCTCAAAGAAAGTTTTAGAATTTATAGGTTCTTACTTTGGGTTTGTTTGCCAAGAGGGACACACGCTTAGCTAAGCCATAAGGATGGATGTAGCAGTGCAGTTCCCCTATCGGGAAGTCTGGAGAGAAATTCTGTCAAAGAAGCAGGCGCTGTGCACTGGGCAGCTTGCCTCTCCCCTCTCCGTCATTTCTCACCAAGGGAGCCCGGGCTCCCTCCCTCTGTCTCCACAGTGAACCCTGCTCATTCCAGCAGCCTCACAGTTGCCTCTGCTCCTGAACCATCTTGCAGCCACTTCCCATAGCAATCATCTTAAAATAACACATTGTGACAGTCTTCCCTTGCTCAAAATCTGCTTGCAGCCCGCCACCCATCACTGGAGATTTTTCATAATCGTTCCACACCCTGTCCCTTCCAGCCTTTGCTGAACCTTTTCCCAAACTGGCCCTTCTGCTCTCATCCTAACCAGACATCAGCCTAGTTTTCCTGCCATCGAATTCTATCAATGTCTAGGTGAAGCAAGATCCTGTCCCTAGTTAGATGCTTCTGGGGTTAAAGAGAGCGCAGGACTGTGCCTCTGTTATCCCTGGGTGGCAGCTTCCCACATCTGGTTACTCACTCTGAAACTCAGGCCTCTCAGCTCCCTTGTTCCACTTGTTCCACTGCTACTTCTAAAAACAGTTTGCTGAATATGTGAAATAGTTAAATAAGATACAGTTTGTCTAGGGAGTCCAGCAAGGTTAACTTCCTGATATTCCTCATTCTTTAGCTTTTTTTCCTGGATCCACACACCTGTCAGAAATATATCCCTTATTTCTAAACCGTGTGTTTTCCCGTCTTTCCTAACCATTGGCTTCATCACTCTCTCTCACATCTGATTTGCCCCTCTCTTCCGTTCTCTTACCCTTTGCTTTTATATTTTCCCCTCCCACCCTAATCTCCTCCCACATGAATTCTGGAGTCTCTTGCTTCCTACATGCAAGTACTTCTTCCTGAGAGCAGTGTAGGAGCCCAGTGTACAGAGATGGTGCTGTTTACTGTCCCTTCCTCATTGCCCTTTAACCAAAGGCTGCCTATGCCAGAACCCCAGGTGCCCTGGGACCAGACTGGCAGGTAAAACTGGAATGAGCAGTGTACTCACCTGCCAAAAAGCAGCTCTGGATGCCACCATAAGCATTAGACCAGGCAGGGAGGAACTGTGCTGCAATGTCTTCAGAATTGGAAAAGCAACATTCTTAAAATCAGCGTGTTAATATCTACCACAAAATCCACTTAGCTCTCTATTTGGTTTTCTTTGTGAGAAAGAAAATGAAAATGCTAACTCAAAAAAAAGGGAGTTCAATCAAGTTCTTGAAAAGATCATCACACACTATTGAGAATTAAATTTCTACATAATACCAGTGCTATTAAATGTCAATGGTAGTGACCAAGTATGTTAGGCACTCGATAAACTTCATATTAGTAGAGGAATACATTGCTCATCTTCTGTAACATGTATCAAATCTCTATAAGACATGGTATTCTATAGAATGTGTTGAACCATTTTATACAAGCAGCCGTTCCAAAAATCGGAGCTCTAAGCATACCATCTTTGAATCATATACTATTTTGTATTGTATAAGCGTTATTAAATTGCTATGAAGGAAAAACGTAAACATCTTGAAGGCTGACCTTGTCTGAGCCCATGCATGTGGCCGTGTTTACGTCTCCTCTTGTAGATGGTGCTGTTTTTCCATCTTGGAGGCAGCCGCTGTGAGCAGGGTGTTATGTTAGCCTTCACACAGAGAGAGTGACTGTTAAGTGAGGGACCTGCAGTATGGTCCCTCCCCAAGTGAGATACACTCTGGGCTGAGGAGTGGGGAAACTCTTCACATGTGAGTTTTACTTTTAAAAAAAGAAACATTGTTATAGTTTAGATCCTCAAAGTCTCATGTGTTTGGAAGGTGACTAGATTGTGGGTTAGGTTAGGGTTAGTCGATGGATGAGTTTGCTGACTGAATATGCTGGTAGGAGATAGAGCCTGGCTCCTCCTTCTCTTGCTGCTTCCTGGCTGCTGGGGTTCCAGCAGCATCCTTCTCCGGGCCCTCTACCATGATGTTCCTGCATGGAGCCAGCTGACTGAAGCCCATGCAACCATGAGCCAAAATGAACCTCCCTTCCTTCAAGTTGTGGGTGTTGGGTATTTTGTCCCAGCAACAAAAATGTGACTAAGAGAGTTTCAACACCACTTTTTATGGAAGAAATTATTGCAGTAAGAAAAGAAAAGCTAAGCAGGCATCAAGCCAAGAACTTTTACAAATGCTGGTTTATTGAAATTTTACAGCAACCCAGTGTAATTGTCCCCATTTTTTTCACACTTTCTAAGGCTCATGAAGTCAGAGTCACAGAAAACAGAAGATAGAGCTAATATTTTAACCCAACAGACCGGGACTCCTAACACTATGCACTTTTTCATTGTATACACGTATCAAATAAGAATTTACTTCAATGTATCTTTTAATAATATCAGACCAAATTGGCCTTGTAGATTAAAGTGGTCCATATGATTACCTGAATTTCAATTTGAATCTTCTATAACTGAGAAATTCCAGTCAATATGGGTTTCAGTAGCAGTTATTCTTGTTTTGTATTGTTCAGGGAAGGTTACTTTAAAATAGATAGGAACTTTCAGAAATCTATCTTTCAAAAAATAGAGATTTGAATTCCCATTTTGTTCTGTTATTTTGGGTGGATGAAACTTGCAGTAGCAATAAAGCTTGGTTTCTGGTGGTGCCTTTTATTTTACAATTGAAACATCTTTTCTTCCTTCAAGTTCATTCCTCACATTCTCTAGCAACTGACCTGAAATTTCAGACCCGTCTTTTTACACTGCTCTATCTTGAAAGACTGGTTCCAGTTTCAACCGTCCCAGAGCAATTCTATCAGATGTGTCTGGGAGTGCTTAGCTTAAATACTGATGTGCTTTCTGGGCAAATGTTTGGCTTCAGCTTTGCCAGTGTAACTGTTTATTTATTTGTTTTTAATGAAAGACTGTATGTTTAGGTTTGCTGCAGCATTTCTATCCTAGTCACAAGGCTTACAGTCCACAGGCCATGTCCGAGATGATCTGAGACAGAGTCTAGTCTTCTTTCCAAGAGAGCAGCACTAATGGTGTGGATTTTAAACCAACCACAAAGTGGCTGGCAACATAGCACAGAATAAAGAGGTAGCTTCAATGTTAGGGCTAGCTCCTCCCGACCCCTGAGACAGTCATCTGCATGTCACTTCCACATCTGCAGGATCCTGACCCAACTTTCTTTCACTGGAAAAGAAGACGTGCATTTTAATAAAGGCTCAGCTTCACAGAACATCCCCAAACTCCTCTTTAGCACTCTGACCAGAGAGAGGAGAGAGTTATTTTGCACTGTCTCTACCCCTTCCTTCACAGCTCAGCAAGAGTGGAGAGGTTTTATCCAAGCCTTGCAGTCTGGCCCAGCCTTTGCTTTGCAATCCTACACCTTTCTCCCCAGCCCACTGATGAGCCCAGCCTATTGCTGCCTTTGCGTGTCCCAGAGAGTTTCACCTGCATGTCTGTGGCAATGACAGAGCAGGACCGAGGACTTGGAGCTTTGGCAAGTGAGTGTGTGCTTTTCAGTCACCATAAACACCCTGCCCTGCAGTGATACCTCTGCTGCACCCATGAAGGTGTCCAAACAGCCAGGCCTGGGAGTCACCTCTCCTGCTGTCCTTTGTTCATTCTTAGCGGTGTCCTCCTGACTGTGCCCTGAGGCACCTCCTGTGCTAAGTGTCTGTCCCAAGGCATGTGGCAGTGCTGTGTGTCAGCAGGTGGCATAGTTTTTGCAGTCACCTCTCCTCCAGATTGCACGCCTGGACAGAGTCTACTAAAAAAAAAAAAAAAAAAAAACATGGATGGTGGCTTTTTGGAGAGAAAACGTGCATTTTCACTGGTTCCTGAGGCACACGATTCAAGACCAGAACCATCCCAGTTCAGGCAGCAAGTAAACAATTTCAGGTGGAGTTGTCAGGCTTGGAGGTTTCACTCTGCTAGATATTGTCATTGTCGGATGAAAGGGGAGTGGGAAGGAAGGACTGAGTCCTGAGTCGCCCTGCATTGGTGCAACTGAGTGATTCTAGACCCTTTCCAGGAGAAAAATCAGACAGTAACGGGCCAGCGACATGTATAGTGGGATCCTGAGGAGGCCGGCACCAAGATCTATGCTTTGTAGCAAAGAAGAGAAGGTTAATTGCAGAAGAGAGGAACAGACACAGGAAGGAGCCATCGCAGGCCAAGCGGCTGCAAGATGGTCTAAAGTGTCAGCAGTAGGAGCTCATCACAGAGTTGTCCAAACAGGAAGCCTGAAGGATGGATGCTGGAGAGGATGAGAGGGGAGAGGGGAGAGAAAGAGCCACCCCAAGTCTCTGTGTCAGTCTTTAATTGTATCTGTCCACATAAGATGAGGCCTCCTTTTAATCAGAAGGCGCGATATTCAAACAAACCCATGCAGTCTGCATCAGTGCTGTTCTCTGACGAAGGCAGACGGCCTGTGTCCAACAAATAAGTAAATAAATTTCACAGTAAATATCTAAATAAACCTGGTCAAAATTGTTCTAACCATGTAATTCTACGCAGAATCGTGTGAGCTCCTTAAGAAAATAGTAACTGATCTGGAACAAATTAAAATTTGTTATCGCTGATCACATAAACCACAAGCAGAATAAGGATCTTGGCTCAAAGTAGGTTTCTAAGAGATAGAGGGAAGGAAGAGGCAGGGGATGAGAAGAGGATGAAAAAAGAATTAGGATGTGTGACATACATGTATCAACTCCCCACAAAGCCATTATGTACCACAAACATGTCCTAGAAAACTTACACTAAATACATTTGTATGCTTTACCCTTAAAAATTCTGGTTTTTCTTATAGGCCCCTAAACCATGAGCCTACAGGGAGATAATTTTCTTCCCTGAACAAATATTTCTGGAAATAGTGAGATGAGTAATGAATATTAAGTATAGTGAGGGGTTGCAAGTAAATGCCTGATTCTCCTTTTATTTAGAAAACAATTGATACATAAGACAAAGAAAGGCATATCATGTGTTCTTCCTTCTGAGATAGTTTCTTTTTCATGTTTAATTGACAAAAATGAGATGTGTGTATATTTATGATGTAAAATAATGTCCTCAAATATGTATACATGTGGGCTAATTAACTTGAATTACTTCATACACTATCACATTTTGTGTAATGAGAGTATTTAAAATTCATCCTCAGAAATTTTCAGAACACAAGGAGTTATTATTAACTATTAACTGTAGTCAACGTGCTGTACAATAGATTTTATTTTTAGTACTGAGGAGTGAACCTAGGGCCATTGCACTGAGCTGTATCCCTGTTCCTTTGTACTTCTTTTTTTTTTTTTTTTGAGTCAGAGTCTAGCTAAGTTGCCAGGCTGGACCAACCTTGCAGTCCTCCTGCCTCAGCCACCCAGGGTTGTGGGATTATAGGCATGCACCACTACTCTTTACAGTAGATTTCTTGAACCTTTTTTTTCTAACTGCGATTTTGTATCCTTTGACTAATATTTCCCCAAACCTCCGGTCACCAACATTCTGCTTTGTGCCTAAGAGAGATCACCTGGTGTACTATCTTTCTATGCCTGGATTATTTCACTTAATATAATTTTTCCAGGTCCATCCATGTTGTTGCAAATGGCAGCTTTCATCTTCTTCTAAAGCTTACAAGTGGTGTTCTTCGGTGCATAGATGCCACATCCTCTGTCCGTGCAACCATTGAAAGTCACTGCCTTTTCCAGATTGTGCTGTTACGACAGAATCCTGAGGTGGGGGACCCTTCTCGTGAACAGAAGTTTACTGACTTGTGGCCCTGGGGTGGGAAGCCTGGGTGAAGAGACTGCCCTGGTCAGTCTGCGATGTTCTTCTGTGTAGGGAGATGAAAGGGGGCAAGGGAGGGAGGGAGGGCCGGAACTTGCCCAGGCTGAACTCTCCCTGGTGTAAGGCCGGTAATTCTGGCTCAAGGCCTTGTCCTGTCAGTCCGGCTCCCAGCACCTCACCTGCATCTGGGATTAGATTCCCAAAAAATACATTTTATGGCCCCAGGTTCTGGGCTGTGACCACCTTGTCCCTGCATGTGCAAGTCCCAGGGCAGGGACACAAAAGGAACCCCACATGTCTACATCCATGGTTTTAAAGTTATAAATCAAGCACCAACTGTGAAAATATTTTTCAATTTTTCTGTTTTCACAAATACATCTTCCTAATGATATTTTTTAAAGTCTGTCGCTTGCTTGGAAACACACGGGATAAACACCCACTTTCTCGTACTCATCAGGTAAGAGGGGGAAGGGGGACACTCTTCTCTGTACGCAGGGCGCATCCTTCCTTCTAGAACTCCACTGTCCAGGAACTGCAGTGCTGGTACCAATGGGGTGCTCAGGTATTTCTTCTTCCTCATGCTAGGCCACAGAACTGTCTGGCCCTAGCTTCCCCTGAACTCTCAACCTGGCTGGGGTGGATGCTTTGAGTCCCTGAAAGGAAACTGAAGCTGAAAGTCCAGGCTCAAATTTGGCCTCAATCTTGGGGCCCAGTCTCTTTCTCTCTCATCTGACCTCCAGACTGTAAGAGCCTTGTGCGTATTCCATGAATCGAATATCTGGTGCAGATAGACCTGGCACCTGAGCTGTCTCCAGCTCCTCCCAGCCCCCACCTGTACACAGTTTCTTCCTCCTGGCTGCCTCAGGCCTTGGGTCCTGTGCTGGTCAAGAGAGGGAAGACCCAGGAGAGAAAGGGTCCATTCAGGCTTCATCTGTTTGGGTGAGGAAGGTAAAATGCATCTCCCAGGAGCACAGTGTGGAAGAGGCTGGGCGCATGGGTCTGGGTATTTGTGTCCTTCTCACCATAGTTTCTTCCATAGGAGAGAAATGGCCGGGAAAGAACAGAGTGGAGACTTCCAGTGCTTCAGGGCCAGATCGGGTTCCTCTTAGCCTGGGTTTTAGAGAACCCACACTTTGAGGATGCCCTGAGGGGGGTGAGGCGGCTTCCTACTGTTGTTCACCTCTTGGTGACATTACTGTCCCCTCTTTGTCCCCTCGGCTCTTCTCTCACCTGTTTAACCAATTCCCTGTATTAAATTCTCTCTCCTTGAAACATCTAGAGACGTTCCTATTATCCTGACTCTTCTCTGATTGATGTAACTTGTTTAAAGCCTCCTAACAAGCACTAGATTATAGTGATATTTTCTGTGCAGTATTGGTTGGATTCACCTCTAAACCCAAGAAAATGGGCCCCATTACAAAGCTTCAGAGAAATAAAATGTTTTCTGACAACCTAAATCTTTTCCTAACACAGGCACATTTCAGAAGTCATTTTTCAAAAGGCATTATGTATTTAGCTGCACCTAAATTTGCATGTAAAGTTACAAGGTAAATAGGACAGATGGAGAAAAATAGAAGAGGAATATTTCAACATGCCAGGGAGAGGGGCAGGAAAGTGATAGTGATTCAACTGAATGCTGTCTCTTCTCTAATATAGAGTCTGGGCTGCAGCCTCTGGGTCCTCTACAATTACTCCAACACTTCCCACACTGGGTCTTCAGCACGTGTCATCCTACTAGGGCAGGGCATCGCAAGCTCCTAAAATAAGTCTTACACATATGGTACTTACATAATGAAGACAAGACCTCCCAGCAACAGGGCTGGGAATACTCAGATTAGACAACACCAGAGGAGAGGTACTGCCTGGATTATGTAAGCATTCAATTCCTAGCATAGGTGTTTGTTTGTTTGTTTGTTTGGGTTATTTTTTCCCAGAGGCACAAGAATTTGACAAACATCAGATTTCTGATCTTGGCCCCTTTCTGCTTGGAAATAAGATTTTGTGTTTTTTTAAAAAATCCTGATTTCAGTGATAAAACTTACATTCTGTATTTTTCTAGTCTCTATCACCTTGTCTCATTCATCACTGATAACATTGTTGCTGAAAAATCTGGGATCTCTTTGTGGATGTTACCTCTCTTCTCTCTCGTCTGTGCCTTTGCCTCTGACTCTCTCACTGCAGCAAGCTGCTCTGATGACCCAGTAGGCCCTGCCAAGCCCTGGCAACAGCAGGGAGAGAGAGAGAGAGTAATCAATTTTCCTGCCTGATGCTATTAAAGCTGCAGCCAATTTCCAATTACCCATATCAGTAGATAGAGGGATCTCTGAAATCCAGATCGCATCTACATGTAAAAAGGTAACGGGACAAACAAACAATAGAATTGTATTTTTAGTCAGGATTTCTAACATAGTCACTGTACTGCCATCCAGTTGAAGAACAAATCAAGTCTTAGGGTCAGGACTGTGGCTGGTAGAGCTGGGTTGAGGAACTGGGCCATCTTTTTTAGGTAAATGGATATCCTGCTGCTCCCACAATTTCCATACATATCTTCTCCCCTGGGGATTGCAAAAGGAGCAGGCAGGTAAAGAACATGAGTCCCCATCCCAGCACAGAGTGGGTCTGTTTAGGGGTCCAAGGGACAGCAGACAGCCTCCCAAAGACTGATAAAAGCACATAATATGTAAGGACAACACCTGAAACCTGCCCAAAAGAAGGAAGGAAGAGTGAGGATGAGCACAGGTGATACTGAGAATCCCTGCATCCAGGAGTGAGACAGGTACATGCAAACACCTTAGCATCCACCTTCACTCTGGAGAGTGGGTGGACCACCCTTCCTGGAGTCCGAGAAGTAAGTCAGTAGCTGCAAACTATAATCAACCACAATGCAGCAAAAAGTTAAGTGTTTACCTTCCTTGTCTCCAATTGTTTATTCTCCACTAAACATTGATATAACCTGCTTGTTTACACATGGGAGCCACACTAGCATGTTTCTATGAATGTGTTATGAATCGGGAAATCATATTGACATTTGAGGGGGCTGCAAACATCTACCCTGTTTGATGTACTAGGAATGTCACATTTTTGCATGTAGAATGGTTCATCGTGCCTTCCAGCTGTCCTGTGTAGTTTATGCTACCCTTATCACCTCTGTTGGCATTTAAGCCAAACAATAAATTTGCTATGTCAGTGGCTGCCATCAGACCTGGAACCTTTTGTGATAACATCCATATTAACTAAATTGGTGCCAATCCAAAGTGAGATGAGGTTATCATTGTTAATAGGTGTAATAAGTACAATCGACAGAATTCCACTACAAATTTCCAGGAATTAAATAGACCCATGAAAGTTAATCATGGTGAATAACTACTATGGGTGGTTATTTCCTAGCCATGTTATAGAGATTCACCAGTGTTTCCAACTCATTGCTTTCTACTCACTCATTTTATCTTTGCTTATTTATCCTACTTTTCTTCCTCTTCCAAATCTGTATTCTGGGACATGGCAACATTTTTCAAGTGTTAATATGAATTTTTCTCTTCCTTAGAAATAATTAGAAGCCCACACGTGTCTGAAAATTAGGAGACACAGTGTCTTTCTGCTCAAGTCGAATCCCAGCCCAGGAGGCGATGAGAGCGCATTAGCTGAAAATTGCTCCATGTAAAGCGAATATTCATGTTCTCACTTGAGTTCTTTGGAAACAGATGGTCGCGCTTTTAGTAATAAAAATGATTCTTCCTACACTCAAAGTTTTTATTTTAAAATATATCCCCTTGAGTCATGTCATGGTATCCACATCCCATTCCTGGGAGGGAGACAGAGACCAAAGCATGGAGTCCTCAGCAGACAAGTGCAAGGCCAGCTCCGAGCTTATTTCTTTTGAGGCATCTCGTGCCTCCTTCAGGTTCACACTAGGATTAAGACATCCATTTATAGACATGGTTCTCCTACATGAGACTCTACCATGCTGTGTAAAGTCCTTACAGTGGACGTCAGTGAGGTAAATCAAAGTTGACTCAGAATTAACATTGCTGTCTCACCACCTTTGGCCACACCCATCTGTCCTAGACTCTCACTCAGTGTCACTGCAGGCATCTGGAAACTGCAGGGTCTGTTGAGCAAGTGCTCCTGCTGGGTCACCTTGTGTTGCTATGGTGATAGAGAAGATCATGGCTGTTTCCAGTGGAGGTCACTTGTTAATGGATGAACTCACTGGAGCCAATATGAATCAGCCCAACACATGCCAAGGAGATTCCGTTCTGCCAATGACTTCCTACTTTCCATTAAGTCCACACCACAGAGCTCTTAGAAACACTTGAAGAAAGGTCTACATCAAGAAAACATGTTCTGAGGAGGCTTTTTGATATTAAGTTACTGAAAGTATGTTCATTTCCTATCATTAAGGGGTGAAGGAGGCACAGTGATAGCTCCAAAGTCCTCCACCCTGTAATCAGATTATCAAAGCTGGGGACTGGGGTGCTGTGGGTAGGGGGCTGTTTTCAGAGGATGTAAATGAGGGGAGAACAAAACATTTCCAGGATGGTACACAAATCACACCAGAAGAATTCACAAAGAAGAGCATTGCTGGATAACTGGGAACTCTTTGAAATGGGAGCAGTCACTAAAGTAATTCATTCTCAACCAGCACCTAGAGTTGAACTGAAGATAGAAACTGTGTTGTTTATAATGCATGTTTTAAATGAGGTAGTGCGCTTAAATGGATTTCTTCCACATTACAGTTTTGTCATTAGTGTTTGCTCTAATAAAGCAATAGCAGAAAGAACTTGGCCTTACCAAGCGAGAACCCATGGCCTGAATTCCTACCCCACCACCACTCAGTATGCTTGCTTCTGTTGCTTGGTGCCTTGAGTATCTGCACCACAATCACACCCTTTGGGGGTCAAGGTGAGAGTCATGTGTGACCACACATGGAGACCAGCCAGAGTGCTCAGTTTCTTCCTCTGTCAAAGAATTGCACTGGAGCCTGATAACAATGGCAAAAAAGACTGCATTCCAACAGGGGAGATGAACTGGCAACAGGAGAAAGAGACTGGACTTCAGCTCTGTTGAAACAAAAGGCTGGAGTCGCCTCCTGGCTGGGTGAAGCGCTCTGGGAAGGGAGCTGGTCGGTATTTGGTTCCTTGTCTGTGTTTGCAGCTCTCAGACTTCAGGCCTCCTCCACAGCGACTGAAGGTCCCCAGGTCCTGAAAGCAACATTCCTGGTTTGCAGAAGATTTATGTCTCAAAAGTACAGAAATAAGTGTTGAGAGTTGCAAATTTTCTGAAATAAATGTTCTTTAAAAACAAGGTCATGTGGAGGGTGACACAGTGGCACAGGCCCATAATCCCAGAAGTCAGGCTGTGGAGGGTAAGAGCTTCAAGCTCAACCAGGGCTGAAGAGTGAGACCCTGTCTCAAAAGAACAAAACAAAAAAGAAATAAACAACAAAAATCAGAAGTTGTGACCTTTAAGCCTTCTCAAGCTGATGGGAAGTTTCAAGTTCCTTCGTTAACGCTTCTTCTTCTTTTTCTTACTTCCTGTGTCTTGCAGAAAGTCACAGCCAAAATTTTTCCCTTCTTGCTAAATCTGTCATATCATCCTATCCCTTTGACATCTGTCTCTCATTGCAAACTTTTATTTCCTTTTTTGCTCATTTTATTTTGTTTTCTCTCCTATCCAGTAATATATATTATTTAAAAACTGTATTTGAAACAGAGCTATCTCTAAAGAATCTTCTTTTCAATACAAGGCCTAAGAACAGTGGCTCTGATTATTTCAGAGGCTGAGATGTGGTTTAGTCATAAAATATAGGCACAACATTATCTTGGTAGCATGTACTTCCTGTGAGTTATGAATCTTCTCTGAGAGGCATTTGCCTTGAACTTGGAGTGCTTTCCAGGATGCAAAGCCACACTCTTCAATAGCTCCGCTTAGGGCTCTCACTCTAGTGTTGACTCCCAAGGACTTTCATTTGCTTTCAATTTTGCTTTCTGTTTTTCTTCCTTTGATAATATCATTGTAAGCAAAAATCTCAACCAAAACATGCATTCAAAGAAAAGGAAGCTCTATGATTATTTACTAATTTCCAGTTTAACCAAATTTTTACTATTCTTGGTTCATAGCTGAAAAGTAAAGCAAGTTCAACTTCCTAAAACTTTCAGGTGTTGATATTGTAGGATTCCTCCTAAAATTATTTTGAGTCAATAATTACATCGTTATGAAAGCCCTGTTTATTTTCTGTAGCCTTTGAATCAAAACAAAAATATAACATCTACATGGGAAAAATAAATTAAGTCAAAATGTTCTCCCTAACTCTGGATAAAAGACTTTTTATACTTCTGTCTTACCAGCAGTGAAAGTAGAGTTGCAATAGGATTACTAACTCTTAATAATATAATTTGATATCCTGGACACTGCAGCTTCCTCTCTTTATGTTTTGGTTATATTGATTTGGAATCTTAGCTATATTAAATCTAAGTACCTGTTATCTTTCTGCTTCTTTGGTACTATGAATTTTTTCAGTTTTTTAATATCAAACTCTGTGTCCAATTCTTTCTTCCACTGTGTAACTTTTGTCATATCAAATGTAACATTTAGTACAGAACTTGGTAATGAAATTATGGACTTCACTCCCCCTCTGACTCATAATGTTTTTGGAGACCTAACATTTCTTCATTTTTCTTGGTGCATCTGCCTCAGACTAAGTGCAGTTATTTATATCAGTGTTCACTCTTTGGAAGGCATTATTAATGAGTCTGTTTTGTAAAATGGGTTGCAAATGGAGGGTCATAGCTATTAGTCACAGTCATAGCATGACCGGTCTCCAGGTCTGTTGTGGACCATGAGTGAAGCTGTAATTTTCAAATATTTAAGAAGAAGTATACAGTAATATATGAGCATAGGCTGAGAAGTTCAGAGGGTTTGAGATTGAGACCCAGCTTAGCTCATATTTCTGAGCCCCGAGCATATTACTGAATCCATCTGAGCCTCATTTCCCTCTTCTACGGATGGCAGTAGTAACAAATAAGAGTGCTTCTTGGGAGGACCATTGAAAAACTGGAAATAATGCAGGTAAAACCCTTGACACAGCACCTAGTACGTAGCAATCACTCAAAACAAAATTTTTAAAATCTAGGAGCTTTTAGTGAAAATATAATTTTCCTGAATTATACGCATCTAAATATAATTGACCTTAAGACAAAGGAACATCATTTAATCCTTTGTTATTAATCATAAAATCTTCAGATAATCATAGTGCCACACAGCCATATTACTCATAGTGATTATTATTTTTACAGAGTTTACTGTGAAATAGTAAATAGAGATTGCTGATGGGTAGAATGGATTACTTCTTTGTTAGAACTGTGAAACTGTCTTTCATTTATAGGAAGTCGTTGCTCTTCCACTCTGAAGGAGATGGTCTTGATTTTACTTAAATGCTTTGATTTACTTAAAACTAAAAGGAGGTTCAGGTCTCTCTACACACAACAAGTTCCTTCAAAGTCATTCCAGGGCCAATGATGATTAAAGGTTGGAAGTGACAGGAACAAAGAAACCAGCTGCCAACCGAGGGACCAGAGCCACAGCACTGGACACTTCTCTGGAATCCTAGGCTTACATTCTTATAAATAGTCCACATTGTGCTATTTATTGGACCTCAGAGCATTCTCTTCCTCTTTAAGCCCCTGAATATTTAATTACAGTTATGTCTAAAGATAAACTGTATTGGAGTGGGGGAAGGAGCTAGTGAACTACTATGGATTTTCTTTTAAACTATACAGATTCAGAATATGCCAAGGAATTCTCTATGACCATCATACTGTTATCTACACAAGCTCCATGATGTCTGGATTCATTGCCACACAACACATAATTTCCTTTTTAAAATCAAGACCACTAACATGATCCTTTGTTTTGTCTCTCTCCTGAAGTCTCCAGTCTCTGCTATATAGAATAACTTACTTCTTCCTACTCATGGATATTTTAAATTGAGAACCTATGTGCTAGGCACAGTTAAAATGCAAAGAAATGATACAGAAGTAACACATCTTCAGGAAGGTTACGTAATCCGGGTATATCAGAAAAAATCTTTTGAGTCAGTAATTTACCCATTGATTCATTCATTCATTCAGCACTGAGGTGCTTTGAATGCTGAGCATCGGTTGGACTCAGGGCTCAGTTCTGCTTTGTAGTGGTGAGCAGCACCACTATCGCCAAGTGAGAGTCTGTCATTACTCACACCCAGATGTGTATGTGATACGGGTAGAGGGTGTGAGCAGCCAAGTAACACACTGTGGTAACACTGTGTGAAATGTGCTAACAGTGCTCCTGGAGGAGGAGGGCCCAGTGGAATGAAGGAAGACATAGCAGAATGTGGAGACCAAGCAAGATTTCCCAGAGCACCCATCAGACTTGTTTCTGCTTATCTGAAGACTGCACTTGCTTGTAATAGCTCTGTAGCCTCTTACTGTAGCTCCTGCAGCTCCTGGTTCACATGCCTGCTACTCCCCACTTTCTGTATTTTGTGCTTAAGACATTGTAGTAGCTACATTTGCAAAAATTACTTTTTCTGGCCTCCAACAACATTCATGCTTTCATAATTATGCTTACGTTATTTCTAATTCAAACATGTGTACTATGAGTGAGTCAGGAGTAAATCAAAAGGCATTCAGTTTGAGTCCTGGGTCTGCTCCTAACGGGAGGATTTTGGGGAAGTTACCCAGTCTCACCAAGAATGTTTTATTCATCAGTAAAATCAAAACTATATGCAGCGTCAGCCCAAAAAATGTATACACACATCAGGAAAAGAAAAACTTTTATAAATATTTTAGTACTAAATTTACTGAGACATCATGAGATTAATGCAAGTTGCCTTTGGCCTTTGCAATTACAAGAGGTGCTCAAAGTGGTGGCCATGAACTTCCAGACATTTATTATTTTTCTTTTACTGAAGGGTTTATGTATTTTTGGTGGACTCTGTGTAAATATATATTTTTGGTACATATTTTTTTTCTTATTGAGCAGATATCAAATTAGATAACAGGTATTAAAGTACTATATAAAACCCACTACACAAATATTATTACTTGCTTAGTGAAGGACTTTTTGGGACTGAGGAAGATATGGTTCAAAGTTTACTAAATGAGATGTAACTATTTTAATTAGTTCAGAGCTTGGCTAATTAATGTAATTTATTCAGTTGGTTCATCAATAGCATTTACTCAGCATATATATATATATATATGCTGCGTTATATAAAAATCCCAAACAGGAATAGCATAAAAGAGATATTTGCTTCTTTCTATCATAAATATAGATAGCTCCATGTATATTAAAGATACATTCCCTTATAACTTTTTTCTTCCATACTAAATTTGCAGTTTACACCTTGAGGTTCAAGACAGCTGCTCCAGCTCCAACCATCATATAATTATTCCAGCTGATAAGAGGAAAATAGATTTACCTACTCCCCAAAATTTTACATGCTATTCTTGTTATCTTCCGCTGATACGAATCTAATCATATGATATTAACAGAAAGAAAGAAAGAAAGAAAGAAAGAAAGAAAGAAAGAAAGAAAGAAAGAAAGAAAGAAAGAAAGAAAGAAAGGGAAATTCAGGTTTCATTATAGGGTCCTTGTGGTTTTAAGATACTGTTAGAACAACAAGGAAAGAACAAATATGGGGGAAGATAGTCACCTCCATACCAACAGTGGTTGGAGAACTCCCCCCAATTGTCTGTAAGCAATAGCATGAATGTTCAGACCAGAATCATCTTTGAAATTATAAATAAGAGTGATTTTTTTTTTCATACACCAAATATTTCCTAGGTAAGTTCATATGCCAACTATTCCACTGGACATAAAGGAGGGAAACCGATTGATTCCTCTTAGAATCTACAATCTATGAAATAGGGCTAAAAATACAAATTTGCATCAGATAATATGATGATACAAGAGGAAGAATTTTGGATTTATGGGAGGAAGAAAAGATGCCGTGTTCTTCTGAGATATAGTCATATTTTTTTCCCATTAAGTTTATTGGTACATTTTCGGTATAAAATACAGTTACATTCATCATTGGGATCTTGTACCTTTACATGAGTTTCTTGGTTCTTATTTTTTTTCCCCTTCCCTTGACCTCCCTTCACCCCCTCCACCCTTACCTATTTGCAAAGACCTTGTTTGCATTTTTTTTCCTCTTCTCATATTTTTTCCTTTCCCTTTTTTCCCTTCCCCTACCCCTCCCAATTCCCCTGCTCTTTTAGACCTTTTCTTCCTGTTACACAATATCAGTTATATATTTTTAAATTACAATATTAAGATCTAGGAGACATTACCACAGATTTTACAGAATTTAAAAGGATATAGAAAGCATATTACAAAAATCTTTTTTGAAATTAGTTTGACAACTTCTAAGAAGTACCTTGGAAGACAAATTAATGAAACTAACTCTGGAGGAAATATAAAATTTGAATAGCACCTATTAAAGAAAGTATATTCCTAGCTTGAAAAACCTACCTATATGACAACAGCAAGCTCATAAACATTTTAACTGATAAATTATATCAAACAATTAAAGCAGGAAAAAGAAGGAACACTTCTCCCCTCATTTTAGGAACTCAACATTGTGCTAATCCTAAAACTGAATAAAGATAATAGACAAGAAAAGTATGAACATAGATAGAAATTTGTTTAACAAAACAAACTATTAGAAGTCAGATCTGGCAGTATGTAGAAAGTGGTTTTGTTATAGGGATGGCAGTGTTGGTTCAGCATTGGAAGATCCACCCCCAAATGTCATCATTTTAACAGAGGAAAGGAAAAAGCCATATGATCCTGTCACTAGTTGGAGAAAAAGTATTGGACTAAATTCTACAGCTGTTCATGGTAAAAGCTTTCAGGAGACTAGAAGTAGAACAGAACCTTCTCAACAGATTCAAGACATGTACTCCATACTTCCAGCGAGAACGCCTTATATGAATGGAGAAGATACAATGCTTTCTCCTTAAGGTGGGGAACAAGGGCAGATATGCTTACTCTTTATCTGTCCATTAAACTTTGAAACCTAGTCCCCACCAAAATAGTCTGGCAATAAAATGACACAACTAGGATAGGATTGGCAAGGTAGAAGCAAAATCTTTATATGTAGATGAAATGATCATCTATAGAGAAAATACTAAGAAATCTCTAGGAGCCCCTATAACTTGTACTTGAATTTAGCAGGATTAGAAAACACAAGGTATATATAAAAATTCAGGTCTGTGTATACTTGCTATAAATGAAGAATTGGATATTGAAATTTAAAAGTTATGTAGGAGTACAAAGGACCTAGAAAAGTTAAAAACAAAAACAAAAACAGTGTTTGAAGAGGTTTAGTACCTAATTTTAAGACTTCTTCTAAAGCTACAGTAATCAAGGCAGTGTTGGTGTAAGGAAAGACATATAGATCATTTGAATAAAACAGAGAATCAAGAAACAGAACCACACATATATGGTCCACTGAGTTTTGAAAGATTATTTAACATTAGCATTTTATAGAATATAAACTTAATTCAAGAGCCGAGGAAGAGATAGTGTTTTCAGCAAATGACACTAGAACACCTGGTATCTGTATATAAAAAATTAACCTCAACCCTTTATTTCCGTACATGAAAATAACTTGAAAGGATCTATGAACCTAAATATGAAAGCCTAAAAGTATAAAACTTAAAGAAGAAATTATAAGGGAAAATATTTATGAATTCAGGGTAGGCAAGAACTACCTAGGATACGAAAAACATGATGTATAAAAGAAAAAAATTGATAAATGAGATTTCATCAAAATTTAGAACTTTAAATGACATCATTAAAATGAAAAGTAGTCCTTAAACAGACCGTATTTACAATACATATAACCTATGACCAGAATATATAAAGAATTCTTAGAGCTCATTAATAGACAACCCAATTAAAAAGTAGACATAAGAAGATGATAAATAGCCAGTATAGCACAAGGAAAGGTGTGCAACTCTAGAATCAGAAAAATACTAATCAGTACAATAATAAGATTGAATTATAGACTCATTAGGGAGATGAAGTTAAAAGTTTTAAAAGCCTTGTCATGACTTTTTCTTTTTGTTGGATTCTCCCCCTTTGCGTTTAATTTGTCACACTCAATGGATTCATTCTGCTGGGTTTCCTGGGGTTGTGATCCTCATTGTCTTTTCCTAGGGTATTGTCTAAAATTTTTTGGAGTGCCAGTTTGGCATTCATGAAGTTCCTGAGGTGCTCTTTGTCATGAAAGTATCTTATTTCTCCATCAATTTTGAAAGACAGTTTTGCAGGGTACATCAATCTGGGTTGGAGGCTGTTTTCCTTTAGGGCTTGAAATGCCTCACTTCAAGCACTTCTTGCCATGAGGGTTTGCACGGAGACGTCTGCTGTGATTCTGATGGGCTTTCCTTTGTATGTGATCTGTTTCTTTCCTCTCACTGCTTGTAGAATTTTGTTCTTCTGTTGGATTTCTGGAATCCTAACTAGTATATGCCTATGTGTAGATTTTTTTTGATTAAGGCTAGCTGGAGTCCTATATGCCTTACTTATCTGTATGTCAAGTTCTTTTCCCCTGCTTGGGAAGTTTTCTGCCATCACTTCTGTGAACAGTTTTCTTATGTCATCTGCACTCTCTCCTCTTTCTTCACTGACTCCAATCAGTCTTATGTTATTCTTCTTCGCATCAACTAGCAGTTGCTGGATTGATTTCTCATGTTCACTTACAATTTTAAAGCAATTTTTCTTTTCCTCCTCACTAATTGCAATCTTACCTTCTATATCTGAAATTCTATCCTCACATTGGTTCATTCTGCTGTGCAGACTTTCGATGGAGTTTTTAATCTCTTGGAAATCTGTTTGTATCTGTTTTATGAATTCCATTTGTTTCCTATGTTGGGATTCCATCATGTTCCTCAGATCCTCTATTTTTTTATCTGTGTCCTCTCTAGATTTTTTAATCATGTCTTGCACCATAAGCAAAATCTTTGCTGTTATCTGAGTAATTATTTCTGATTTCATTTTTCCCAGATCCTCTTTTGTGCCAGTTCAGAGAGTCCAGGTGGTTGAGTATCAGATTGTTCCATCTTGTTTCCCTTTGGGGTTGCTGTAGGTGATCCAGAAGTCTGTTTCTGAGGCTTGTTTATGTATCTTCTCCTTTTCCCGGGGGGTGGGGTAGGGGGTGCTTCTGGTGCCTGCGCAGCTCACCTTCTCTGCCCTAGGAGCCTGGGATGGCAGCAGGGGAGCTTCCTTCTGGGTGCTGGGACTGGCTGAGCTTCTCTGCCCTAGGGCCCTGAGATGGAAGTGAGGCGCTTCCTTCCGGGTGCTGGGACCGGCTGAGCTTGATATAGTCATAATTTGCTGTAGTTAAGCATTAAATGGTATCCTAGAAACCCGGAAGAATATATGTTTTTCTCTCAAAGTATGTCATTTACTACAAGTGAATATTTCATGCATTGAGACACTAATTGACAACTGAATGTGAATCACAATCTGATTTCTCCTAGAAGCATGCACATGGTATATTCAGACTGAATTGAGTAAGATAGGAAGGTAAGTACTTAGACTACATTCACACAATATTAGCTTGATTTGAAAGAATTCAGTTATATCTCATACCTGGTTCATTTGAGGTTAGGGGCTTCTGCAGCCAGTCACACGTTCATGTGGAATTCTGGCACTGAGGCGTCATGGTTGCAGTAGGACAGGTTTCTGGATGTAGTTGTATTCTCTTTCTTCTCTCTTTCCTGCTCCAAGACTTGGAGTACTGCCATGCCTCTCCGCAAAGGCAGAGACGTATGGAAAAGAAAAGAAAGAGGCAAGGGGGGAGGTGAGGAGAGAACACTTTTCACCCACTTAAAATGAGGAGAATGAAATTATAGCTCTGCAGTTAGACCAGGAACACATTTTTCCTCCTTCTCCACCCATCTCCACCTTCTGCCCTTCAACCTAGGACCAGATCTCCCTCTCTCTTTTTACTTTAATGCTTATGGGTAAAAATGGAGGGAGTTTCTCAGCTCATCCACATTATTTTCAACTATATAATTTAAAGTCATGATATAAGAACAGCAGATTGTACTTAAATATTTGTAAGATCTATTTTTGACTTCATGGTCTTTTGGATTTTGCTTCTCTTCTCTTGTTGCTATTTTTTTCTGTTCTAGTTTCATAAAATATGATAAGGGGAAACCATACAATGCAAAACATGTCATACTGGAGCTAAAGAAGCTTATTAATAAAGCCAACAACACTGTGGTCCAACTGTCAGCATTATAAGGAAATTTAGAGGTTATAGTGTAGTACACTGCTAATTTTTCCTTTTCTGAAAATAAAGGAAAATGATATTTAATTACTTTTATTTATTTATTTATTTTTTTGGTACCAGGGATTGAACTTCGGACCTTGTGCTTGTGAGGCAGGCACCAGAACCACTGAGCTAAATCCCTGGCCCTCCTTTTCTCTTTTCACTCAACTTTTTGCTACTCCCTTTTAGGCTCCAGACCTCAACTGTAGTAATAAAATTTTGCTATATTTTATATTGATCAAAAAATAAAGTATTTTTTAATTCATTAAGTTTATTGGTACATTTTAGATGACATTCATCATGGGGAATTTGCACCTGTACATGATATATATTGGTTCTTCTTTTTTCCCCATTCCCCTGCCCCCCTTCAACCCCTTCACCCCTCCCTATTTTCAAAGACTTTGTTTCTGTTTTTCCCTATTCTCATATTTTTTCTTTCCCTTCTTTCCTTTCCCTTACCCTTCTCACTTCCCCTTCTCCTTTGACACTCTTCTTCCTATTTCACATTATCTACTATACATTTTGATCCTCATTTATACTTTCAGTTTCTCACACCAGAGAAACTATTTGGTATTTACACATGTGTTTCCTATTTATTTGGCTTAAGAATATGGCCTCAATGTGCACCCACTTAGCTACAGATGTATCTAGTTTCTCATTCCTTATGGCTGAGTAGTACTCCATTTTCCAAAAAAAACAACAAAAAAAACATATCTTCTTTATCCAGTCACCAGTTGATGGACATTTGGGCTGTTTCCAAGAGTTAGCTATTACAAACTGCTGTTATTGGTTGATTTCTTGATAGCAGCCATTCTTTCTGGGGTGAGGTGGAATCTCAGTGTTGTTTTCATTTGCATCTCTCGAATGACCAGTGATGGTAAACATTTTTTCATGTGTTTATTTGCTGTTTCTACTTGTTTGTCTGAGAAATATCTGTTCATTTCAGAGGCCCATTTTTGGATTGGGTCTTTAAATTTGGGAGGTCTAATTTTTTTTAAGTTCTTTATATATTGTAGATAGTAGACCTTTGTCTAAGGAACAGCTGGTAAAAAATTTTCCCACATTGGGTAATCTCTTCACTCTGTTGGTGGTTTCTCTCGCTGTGCAGAAGCTTTTCAATAAGATGAGATCCCAGTTGTTGATTCGTTGTGCTAGTTCCCATGTGTTTTGTTCATGAAATCTTTTCCTCACAATGTCTTCGAGACTCCTACCTGACCTCTTTTCCAGCAGGTTTAGTGTTTCTGTTTTTATATTTAGATCTTTGATCCATTTTGATTTTAGTTTAGTGCATGGTGAGAGATAATAGGTCTAGTTTTAACCTTTGGCAAATTGAAACCCAAGTTTTCCAGCACCATTTATTAAAGAGGCTATGTTTCCTCCAGTGAGGGTGTTCGGCTCCTCTGTCAAAGATGAGGTGGCTGAGTGTGCCTGGAGTTGTTTCTGCATCTTCAAATCTGTTCCACTGATCCTCAGGTCTGTTGCTTTGCTAGTATCATGCTGGTTTCTTGTTGTTGTTGTTTTATCACAGTAGCTTTGTAGTATAGTTTCAAGATGGGGATTGTGATACTCCCTACCTTGTCTTCGTTCCCTAGAATTACTTTTGCTCTTCTAGGCCTCTTCTGGTTCCATATGAATTTTTGGATTGTTTTCTCAAATTCTGTGAAATATGCTGTTGGGATTGCACTGAATCTATATAGCAGTTTTTTAGAACTATGGCCATTTTCATTATATTGGTTCTTCCTACCAAGTAGCAAGGGATGTCTTTCCATTTTCTGATATCCTCTTGGATCTCTTTTTTTAGAGTACTGTAGTTTTCAGAGTAGAGGTCTTTTGTTTCTTTTGTTAGACTGATTCCTAGGTATTTCATTTTTTTTGTATGCTATTGTGAAAGGAGTTGTTTCTCCAGTGCCTCTCTCAGTGAGTCTGTTGTTCGTGTACATGAAGGCTATTGATTTTTGTTTGTTGACCTTTTATCCAGCAACTCTACTAAATTTGGTTATTAAGCCTAGAAGACTTTTGGTGGAGTTCTTGGAGTGTTCTATGTAGGGTATCATGTCATAAATGATAATTTAACTTCTTTGTTTCCTGTCTTTATTCCTTTTATTTCTTTCTCTTATCTGATCCCTATGGCTAATGTTTCCAGAACTACATTGAACAGGAGTGATGATAGTGAGCATCCTTGTCTTGTTCCTGATTTTAGCATAAAGGATTTCAGATTTTAACCATTTAGTATGATGTTGGCTCTTGGTTTGTCATAGATGGCTTTTATCGGGTGATGATAAAGACCATCTATTCCAATTTTCTGTAGGGTTTTCATTATGAATGGGTGTTGGATTTTGTTGAATGATTCTCTGCATCTATTGAGATGATCATATGGTTTTTGTCCTTGGCTCTATTAATATAGTGTATTACATTTATTGATTTGCATATGTTACACCATCCCTGCATCCCTGGGATGAATTCCACTTGGTCAGGATGTATGATCTCCTTGATGATCTTCTGCATCCCTGTTGCCAGTAACTTATTGAGGATTTCTGCTTCTATGGTCATCAGGGAGATTGGCCTATAGTTCTCATTTTCAGTTGGGTCCTTCAGTGGTTTTGGGATCAAAATGATACTTGCTTCCAGGAATGAATTTGGGAGTATTGTTTCCCTTTCAATTTCATTGAAGAGTTTAAACAGTAGTGGCAGTAGTTCTTCTCTAAATGCCTTGAAGAATTCAGCAGTGAAGCCATCAGGACCTGGGCTTTTCTTTGTTGGTAAGTTTTTAATTACCTTTTCAATTTTGTTGATTAATATTGGGTTGTTTAGAATTTTGGGTCTTCTTTGTTCAACTTTTGTAATTCATATATATCTGTATATCTGTCTGTTTCTTCTGTGTTTTCTATCTTATTGGTGTATAGGTTTTCAAAGTAGGTATTGATGATCCTCTAGATTTCTGTTGGGTCTGTTGTAATTTCAACTTTTTCATCCCTAACTGCATGGGTTTAGGCCTTTTTCTTTCCTTTTTTGATAAGGGTGGCTAAGGATTTGCCAATTTTGTTTATTCTTTCAAAGAACCAACTTTTTGCTTCATTGATTTTTCTGTATTGTTCTCTTAGTCTTCATTGCATTGATTTCTGCTTTGATCTTTATAATTTCCTCTCTTATATGAGCTTTGAGTGTGTCCTCCTCTTCTTTTTCTAGAAGCTTGAGGTTCAGCATCAGGTTCTTTATTTGAGTTCACTCTGTTTTCCTAATATGAGTATTCAGTGCTATGAATTTCCCTCATAAGACTGCTTTCATAGTGTTCCATAAATTCTGCTATGTTGTATTGGCATTGTCATTTAATTGTAGAAACTAATTTCATCTTTAATTTCCTGTGTGGCCCTTAGTTTTTCAGGAGTGCATTGTTCAATTTCCATGTGTTTACAAAGTTCTTGTGGTTTCTTTTGCTATTGATCTCCAATTTCATTGCACTATGATCTGATAATATACAGGGGATAACTTCAATTCCTTTGCATTTAGTTAAACATGTTCTATGAGCAAGTATGTGGTCTATTTTGGAGAACAACCAATGTGCAGCTGAAAAAAAATGTGTATTCTGATTTTGTGGGGTGGAACAATCTGTACATATCTGTTAAGTCCATTTGTTTGAGATTTTGCTTGAGTTCTAATATTTTGTTGTTTATTTTTTGTCTACTTGATCTATCTATTTGTGACAGTAGGGTATTGAGGTCTCTCACTATTATTGTATTAGTGCTTATTTGATTTTTCATGTCCATTAATATTTGTTTTATATAGTTGGGTGCAGTTGTATTTGGTGCATGTATATTTATGATTATTCTCTCTTCCTCTTGGATTGTTCCCTTTACAAGGATGTAGTGGGCTTCTTTGTTTCTCTTAATTAGTCTTGGCTTGAAATCCATTTTGTCTGCAAATAGGATAGCTACTCCTGCTCTTTTTCAGGTTCCTGTCACTTAGAATATTGTTTCCACCCTTTAACTTTCAGTCTATGAGTTTCTTTTTGAAATAAGTGTGTTTCTTGTATGCAGCATATTGTTGGATTTTGCTTCTTGACCCATTATGCCAGTCTATTTCTTTTGATTCATGAATTGGGACCATTACATTAGCATTGGTTATCGTCCATGGTATATAAGGTGGCTATAGACAATCAACATTGATGGCTATAACTGGTATGTGTTAACTCATTCTTGTCATGATCTTTTCCTCTTTTCAGATCCTCCCACCCTTTATATTTAATTTCTTTGTGCCTGATGGATTCATTCTGTTGGGCTTTGTAGGGTTTTGACCCTCATTTTCTTTTCCTAAGATATTGTTTAAAATTTTTTGGAGAGCTGGTTTGGTATTCATAAAGTTTCTCAGGTATTGTTTATCATGAAAGTATCTTATTTCTCTATCAAATTTGAAAGATAATTTTGCAGGGTACATCGATCTGGGTTGGAGGTTGTTTTCTTTTAGAAATACTTCACTCCAGGCTCTTCTTGCCCTGAGGGTTTGTATTGAGAAGTCTGCTGTGATTCTGATGGGCTTTCCTTTTCATGTGAATTGTTTCTTTTCTCTAACTGCTTGCAGTATGTTGTTCTTCTGTTGGGTTTCTGGAACCTTGACTGTTATATCCCTGGGTTTAGATATTTTTGATCATGGCTAGTTGGAGTCCTATATACCTCACTTGTCTATTCTTTTCCCCTGCTTGTGAAGCTTTCTTTTTATGCCATTTGCACTATCTTCTGTTTCTTCATTGACTCCGATCAGTCTTATGTTATTCTTCTTTGCATCATGTAGCAGTTGCTGGATTGATTTCTCATGGTCCCTTGCTCTTTTAACTAAATTTTTCTTTTCCTGGTCACAAATCACAATCCTGTCTTCTGTATCTGGTATTCTGCCCTCACATTGGCTCATTACACTGTGTAAACTTTCAGTGGAGTCTTTATTCTCCTGAATATCTGTTTGAATCTGTTTTATGGACTCCATTTCTTTCCTATGCTGGAATTCCATCATGATCCTGAGCTCCTCTATTTTTTATCTGTTTTTCTCTAGAATTATTAATCATGTCTTTCACTATGGACACCATCTCTGTAGTTGTATGAGAAATTATTTCTGATTTTATTTTTTCCATATCCTCTTTTGATGCCAGTTCAGGGAGTTCAGGTGGTTGAGTATCAAATTGTTCCATCTCGTTACCCTTTATGGTTGCCTTTGGTGATCTGGTAGTCTGGTTTTGAGTCTTATTTAGGTGTCTTCTAATTTTTATTTGTTGTTGCTGTTGTTGATGTCTTTAGTTTAATTCCTGGGTTGCTGCTTGAAAATTGCTTATTGAGAGTATTGATATTGTTAGTATTTAGAACCTTTAGGCAATGGCTACTTGGATTGTCTTCCAGGTTTAGTTGGCCTTTGGGTTTTGATTCTGTAATGGCTCTTAGGCAATCTCAGTCTTGGTATACCAGGAAGGACAACTGCCTAGAATAATCAGGTTATCGTGGCCAAAGCATTACAACCAGCATCAACAATAGCATCAAACACAGCCTAGAAAATGTCAAACTGTGGTAACTATTAATCTACTAACTTTGACCACATGAACCAGACTTGTGGTTATATATCAAAATCTAGAACTGACCAGAAATATATTTGCAGCAAATAAGCCCTTCAGTATAGTGAATTTACCCTCTGGGGAGATTTAGAAAGAGTTGGGGAGGGTAGAGAACTAGAAGGAGAAGGAAAGGTTAGATGTAAGGCTAGAGGACACAGGATCATGCAAACTTTGGGAATCTGGTAAAGACAGAACAAAAAGAGAGAAGGAAGGAGCACAAACAGAACAAACTGACAGCAACTGAAAAAACCAGCAACTGTATTCTCACTCCTATAAAAATGAGAACAATCCAGAAAAAACAGGACAAAAACAGGAACAAGAAAGATGAGAAATGAACAGGGAGAAATGTAAAGAAGAAAAAAATGTCCCCTTTAAGATGTGTCTCTGTTGTCCCTAATGGACAACATGGGTAGTGCACAGATCTGTGTCAACTGATCTCAATGAGCTAGCACTAGTCCACTGAAGTTGAGGCTGGTTTCTGGCTGTGAGGCTGGAACTGAACTCCTTGACTTCCTTCAGGTTTGAACTCTGCACAGTTCTACCCAGGTTGGAGCCACCCTGGCCCAGCAACAAGTCTGCTTCCAGTAGGAGGTGTTGACCCCACCAACCCAGTGACCTCTGCAGTCTGCTGTGCCTTCACTGAGGTGACTCCTTGCTCTCCCAGTGGGCTTCAATTCTCAACAAGCCTCAGAGAGGCTTTCTCTCTGCTGCTCACCACTGTGCCAATTCCTGGGCCCAGAATGATGGCTTTCTGGATCCCAGCACTGTGCTGCTGTCCAGCAGGCCTCTGGTTGGGGCCTGTGTACCCTTACTGGTGGTGTCCCAGCAGGTCTTTTGCTGGGGCCTGTGTGCCCTTACCCAAAATTAAGTAATTTTTAAGAATTTGCTTTGTCAAAAAATAAAAATAGCTCAGCAATATAAATTCAGAATTGGAAATGTTCTTACTTTCTTGACCTTACATAGTCCAGTAATCCATTCTAAGCCTATGTATATGTCTTAACTGCTTGCAGATGATTTAATAGTTCTGTAATTTTAAAATTTTTTGCTCTTTTGTAATACATTCATGACTTTCCCAATTCAGAATTTTCTTACTCAGTAAATATTTTGACCCAAAATGCCTCAAGGACAAAAACCTATTAAGACGTGGTGAATAGAAAGACCACATAGATGGTCCAGAGATTTAGCTCAGTGGTTCTGGTGCCTGCCTTGCAAGTGCAAGGTCCCAAGTTTGATCCCTGGTACTAAAAAAAGAAAAAAAAAGAAAGACCAGATAGAGTCTTTCTAAACCAAGCCATTCTTTCTCAATAAATGAGTATCTTCGAAAAAGATGTTTATAGTCATTGCTTATAAAAGTAATGTTACCAGAAATAGTTCATCTTACCATCTCTTATTTTGATCCAACCTAGACTACAGTATCCTGATCATAGTCATTTCTCCCTCATGCTGGGAAACTGAGAACCTAGCCTGGTAGGTTTCCAAACTTTCTAAGGTAACTGTTTATTAAAAAGATAGCAAGCAGTTTGAGATATAGCTTCAGTCTTGTGTCAAAACAAAGGATTTGCTGCAATGCAATTTCAACATTTCTCATCCAGTGGACCGAAATGTTTATTTATTTCTGGCAATAGCCTGAATTGCTCTGATTGAGCTGGTTTTTCTCTTCTTGTGTACTGTAGCAAGGAGAATGTCACAAGTCAAAGGGGGAAGAAGATGGGGCTAGGCACAGGGATGGCCTATTAAAAGAAGATCAAAGAGAAAAGACCAAAAAGAAAAGTAGCAGAACAAGTATTTCTCTACCTCTACAGGGGACCAGAATCCATCATCTCAGAGTTAGAAGTGAGTGTATACTGTAGGTCTTTCATTTTTCTAATGGTAGTGAATGGATAAAAATGCATGATCAGTCACTTCAACAGAGGTTTCAATGCCTCCTGGCTCTTCCAGGTTATTTGGCCTACCAATTCTCACCAATCAATAGAATTTCCAGTCTGTTCTCATGTACTCAACCTCTGATTTCTCTCCTACATCTTCAGCTTTAATGTCTGATACAATTCCTAGTTCAAAAAAAAATTCTTTGGTCATCTTCTCACTACAAAGTATGCTAATATATCTACATCTCTACCTAAGCTTTCTTCCTTTTTTCCTATTTAAAACCAAGGAGGCACTGTCCTTTTATCAAAGGTCAACCCTACTCATGTGCTTCAAGTTTTGTTTCCATCACACTCCACACAACTTGACATGATCCATTCTTTCCTGATTTATCAGCTTCTCAGTTCATTAGACTCTTTATATTTGAACACGCTTTAGTATTTTTCATTGCCACATCCCCATCTAATAATTTTAAAACTATGGATAACAACAGCTCATACTTATTAAGCACTTAGTGTGCCAGACATATTTTAAGATCTTTCTTTCACTAACTTGTTGAGGGGAATGTATTAGTCAGCTTTCCTGTTGCTGGGACAAAACATCTGACACCCACAACTGAAAGCAGGAGAGGTATCTTTGACTCATGGTTTCAGAGACTCCAGTACATGGTTGACCAGCTCAAAGATAAAAACACCATGACAGAAGGATGTGGTAGAACAAAGCTGCTGAGCCCATGATGCCTCAGAAGTGGAAGCAGCATGCAAGGGAAGAGTTCTTTCAAGAGATACACCCTAAGAAGACATACTCCCAGTGACCCAGCTCCTTCAACTGGTCCCCACCTCCTAATGGCACATCAACTTTAAAGATCAATGGATTTGGCAGAGCACCTCTGTGGTCCAGTGGAGTCTCTTAATCCAGTCAAGTGGGCACTTAAGATTAATTGGCACATGGAGGGAACAGGAACGTCTTACAAAGGCATACACTACTCTGGACCTTCTGCCACTTCTTTCAATGAAGATGGAGCCATTGTTTAGGTGGTCTCATATTACAGAAACTGCACAATATAAAGAGCAATGTAAAAGACAGATGAGAGGAAACAGGGAGATAGATCTTTTGCTAATGCAAGGGAACCTAGGGATGGAAGAAGAGAGAGGGGAGGAAAGGGAAGGGAAAGTAAAAAGAATTAAGTTGTACTATGTACATTGTACCAACTCCCCAAGGTGAATGTAATCATTGTGTACTGCAAACATGTATTAATTAAAAACAAGATAGGTGATCTCATTGCACCAATCTTACTGTTTCACTGAGTCTTGGCAACACTATGTGACGGCCTCATTCTGGATCAAGGAAATGAAGGCAGTAGAATCAATATAGCAAGATTAGATATAATCCAATAGGAATTGGTGCCTGACTGGATATAGGAGGATGCCTTCTAGTTGGGAAGGATACTGTTCTTTCATTGTAGTATTCAGAGGAAAAAAAGAGTCAGCTTAAGGAGAAGGGTAAAAAGTTCATTTGGGAATGTGTCGGGCTTGAAACATCTGAGGTTGGATGGCTCGGAGACGAGAAAACAGGGATTTGTAAATTAGGCCCAAGTGGATCTGTACAATCTCAAGGTTGTAATTGTTTCTTTGGAGTACAATTCCTTTGGCCTCTGTATAAATCCTCACACTCAAAGGTCCATAGCAAGCCCAAGGATGGCATTTATCATAACTGAGTGGTTATTTGACAATATCAGGTGCTTTCTTGCAGGTATCTGTAGGAAGCAAGAACATGGGATGGGAATGAGAGTCTTCTTTCCTGCTCCCCACCGAGGCCAGGATTACTATGCCATGGCTTTTCTTCCCCACTTTTCCCTGTTCCAAAGTTGTTCCTAATATTAATCATTTGGTTGCATTTTCCATAGCACGTCCTATAAGGCTATCAGTTCTAGTGAGATTCGAAGTAAAAATATGAAGTCATAGCAGGACGTTCCACATCTGTTACCCTTCCTAGAACTTTAATAATTGGCCAAGTCTAGATAATCACTGTAATGGGTTGAAAAAATGCATGAATATTCACTATGTTAATACTTTTGAGAATCCACCAAGAGCTAGAAAGTTTATTATTTGTTGTAACTTTTACAATAACCCTACATAATAAATATGTTCAGTCTCATCTTACAGGCCCCAAATCCAGGCTGTGAAATGTTAAGGTGGGGGCTATGAGAAGTTGGGGACTTGTGCAAGATGGACCATTCGGTAGCTCAGTTGCCAGATGGCGGCCCATGACCACAGAAGTTGCTGATTCTCAACCCTGGATGCACATTAGAGTCACCCAGGGAGCTTTTGCAATTCTAATGCCTGGGCTCCACCCCACAGAGATCACATCAGAACCTGGGAATTGGAGAATAACACTAACAGATCCACATTTTTAGAGCTGCCCAGGTGATACCAGTGTACAGCCAAGGTTGAGAAATACCATCTTGCTACTGGAACCTATGATCTTTTCATATGATGCTGCCTCAACATCAAGCATTATTTCCATTGCACTATATATCCCAATATTTCTTTGAAATATTCTCATGACACCAAAAGGACAATGGATCAAACATGACAGACAAAATAAATAAATAATGTTTTCTTGATGGAAAAGTATTATCTTCTTCTGCTTCCCAAATCAACAAAGACACATTTTCTAAGTCTAGAAATCCCAGGAACAGGCCTGCGGGTCCTGTCTGCACCATTTGTCAGGAGTTGAAAGCAACTTTATCCTTGCATCACTGTTATGCCTGGTTTGAGTGGACAGTACTGCTGAGTGGAGAAGGGACTTCTGAACGGCCTGAGGGTGCAAACCCACCATTGCATTATTTCCTCTACCAATACAGAATACAGTGAAAATTGATTCTTAGCAGTACCTTGGAGCTCATAACACATTTTAGAATTCCCAAATTATTAATAAAGCTTTAGTTGAACTCTTGGCCTTGTTTAGCAAATGGCTTTACTTTTTATTTCATTTTTACTAAAGCTGTTATTTTCCTAACCCTAGAGATATCAGTACATAGTGAAGCATCTGCTGTGTATGGTGCACTAATGTTTGGATTCCCAAAGGACATGTTTTAAAAAAGCAGACTTTTCTTGTTATGTATGACAGATTTTCCAAGGTCTTCAAATTATGAGCATGTTTTCTGTGAGATACATCTTTTTGACATCTGGGAACAGATTTTTATCACGGTTGACATCTATCTAGCATTTGCTTTCTTTTTAATAATGCTCCTTTATTTTAATATGAATTCATAAAATTCTAGTAAATATGAGTTACTATTGTCTGAGATACTCATTTCTATTAACTACTGTTATGTTTCCTTCACTGAGTTGTTTGATGTCATGTATGACTTTATATTTGCAATTTCTTTTATTGAGAGCCAGTCTTGTAAGAACGATTTTAATTCAAAAAAATTTTTAAAGTGGTTTGAAGAAACGATAGTGCTACTTCACCACAGCTTTGTGCTGCAACTCTTAAGCAACCATTGCAGTTTGTGCTTAATGATAAACCAAGAGTTCTCATGAAGAGATTAGTATTCTTTCTATCTGATATTAATATTGTCCACTCCTCCAAAAGGAAGAGTGCACAGGTTATGTTTCTGTGTCTTTGCAAGATATTTGTCAACTCTGTACAAATAGCATTGCTTGAAGGTGTAGCATGTCATCACAGCTATCAAATAAGGGAAGTTGGATAAAGTGACATGAACAAAAAGCTTCTGATTGTGCCCTTGATGTCATCAACATTTTCATTTAACTGTTTTCTTTTCTGTTTTGCTGACTGAACCAAGCACTCTACCACTGAGCAAGATCCCCAACCATTTTTCATTTTTATTTGGAGCCAGGATCTCACTAAGTGAGCAAGTTGTGCAGGCTGGACTCAAACTTAGATCTTCCTGCCCAAGCCTCCCAGAGTGCTGGGATTAGACCTGTGCCACCATCCCAGCAGTTTTCATTTAATTTTATGACCTTGAGTTCCCGATACACACTGGATTTAATGATTCGTTTTATCCAGGTGTTCTGTCCAGGTACCTCAGAGTGCATCTGCCGAGATTGATGGCAACTGTACAACTGTACAACCTAGAAATGGTGCATTTCTCTCTTTTAGTTGGTAATTTAGGCAGTAAGGACTTCTCACTTAATATAACTTTTGTTTGTCACAACATTATTTATCATTTATATTCAAAATTGTTTCAAAACTAATTTGAAGCAACTTAAAAAGGTATGGTATGACTATATAAAAATTAACATTAACAAAGCCAGAATTCCGTTGAGCACAGGTAACCTGTCATAGTAGAATGAGTGCATGGCTTCTTACTTTGTTACCTGTGTAACTTTAGGTTAGTTACTTAACTTTTCTGAGCTTCATTTCTTCCTTTGTAGAATATTTCCATTGCAGCATTTCTGCAAAATTGGTGTTTAAGGCAGGGTACGTGTTCAGTAAGTTGGTTTTCTCATTGTCCTTTAAGGGGCTGCCAGATATTTTCAAATATTCTTGTTTTACCAAATAAAAACCCAATTCATATACTTGACTAAGCTCCTACTATGATTTTATTATAAACAACTCCATTTATGGAGTATGTACTATGTGCAAATGCACATATAACCTTTATTCAAATCACTTTTCAAAATCTATTACCTTAATTTCATCCTCAAACAGTTTATGTGTAATCTGTAAGAACTACCACCATCTTAGTAGTGTAAATATGCACTTATTAGCATGCTCTGTAAAGAGCTGCTTTAGAACTCACTATGATGATGTTGGGATTTGTTCTTATTACATCATCCACATATGAGAATCTACTAGTGTGTCTCAAATATATTGTACATTTCTCACATATGTTTTGTTCCATGTGACTAGCAAGATGGACTTCTACTTTATTTGTTATAGACAAATCAATGTGTGAATTGATGAAATTATCATAATAATTCAAATTGCTTTTTACGGAGGAATTACTTTAATTTGCCTAGGATTGTAGAAATGTTGCTATAACTGCAAATAATTTTGTATTTCTCTATGTATACTGAAATTAGGGTATATAGATATTGACAGTCTTGAGAGTTTGAAAATATTGTTCTAAAGTGCTTCATTTCAGTATTCTGTTTTTCATTTTTTTAATAAAAGCAAGTTTCTCCACCTTCTATAGTCCATGGAAGTTTGTTTTTTATCTCATGCATGTCCTGTAAAAAAAATTACCTTTGCTCTTTGAAATACTATTATTTATTCCTCCATTTTCTATGCCTGAGAGCTGTTTCCTATGCCCATTTTAATCTTAGTTTGATAGTTTATTTTTTGGCTTTCTGAAATTTTGCTTCATGTACTATGAAAAGTTGCCACTGGTTTCACAGAGAAGTGTCGCTTCTGAATCTCCATGGGCTACCTGCACCTTCAGAGTGCTGTCCCTTTTTAGCACTGCTGGTGGTTTTGCCAGTATTAACATTGTAATGTCTGATTTTTACTTATTAGCATTTGCTTGAAATAGCTACTTTCATATCTTTATTCTCAATAGTTCTATGCCATTGGATTTGAGGGTTGTCCCATAAATACATTACTGATATTAGGGGGTTTTATCCACCATAAAAATTTTACACTTTTAGCAAGTGAATTTAAAGAAATTCTACTTACTGTGATTTTGATGTTTGGAATTATGTTTGTTTTCATATTTTTTCTTATTTATCATTTTTTCTAATTTGTCCTTTTAATTTGTTATCACCTTTACACTCATAGATTTCTCAATTCAATTTTTTCTGTTGTTTTGCAAATATATTGTTTCTACTTTTGTGTAGCTACCTTAACAATGACAACATCTATATTCAAACGTATTTTTCTATCATCTCTAGAGAATCAGTATCTCTAATATACTTGAGAACATACTTTTATTTCCTGTGCCCTCTTCTAACTAGCCTCCCATCTTTTCAGCCGTAACTGACATGATTTTGAATTTTATATCCATGTGATTATGTGTAAAAAAGTACAGATACATAGCTATGTGTATACACAATGAATATTTATTTAGAAGCAGTATATTTTATTACTTCACTCTGTCACTTCTTTTATCTTATTCCCTTTTCCTGGAGTTATTTTTCTTATTAATGGTTTATATTGTCTAGCAGTTCTAGCAGAGAGAATCTTGAAGAAGTATGCTTCTAAGTTCTTTTTAATTCTAAAAATATTGATTTCAGAATCAACCTTTTCTTTCTTTCTTTCTTTCTTTCTTTCTTCTTTCTTCCTCTCACTTGAATAATCATTTGTCTGGGTGTAGAATTCAAAGTTCAGAGTTATTTTCCTTTACACTGTTGAGGATATTTCAATTGCTTCTTGATTGCTCACAGGAATCTGATGTCACTGGGATTCCAATTTCTTTCTAAATAATGTTGTTTTTCATTTTGAAGGCTTTTGAGGGTTTTCTCTTTATTCTCCATGTTCACAAATTTCATCATAGTACAAGTAGGAGTGCATGTGTGTGTCTGGTGTGTGTTGTATTTGTGTGTGTGTGTTTCATCTTTAATCTATCCTACAGCCAAGAAATTTGTAAAGTTCTGAGAAATCTTCCTGTAGTATTGTTTTAGCTGTTATCTTTCCCTGCATTTCTCCATTTCTTCCTTCTGCCATACCATTAAGCGTGTTTTAGAACTGTGTGTCACCCACGTGTCATTACTCTTTTCTATTTCCTGCATCTTCCTCCTGCTCCTAGCACCTAGTGTCTGAGTCCTGTTCATCTGCAGTCTGTACTTCTCTGCTTTGGGGCTTTATGGTATGTATCAGGCCTATAGCTCATCACATTTTACACTTCTTTTTGTCATTTATTTAAGAAAGTCTCTAAGGACGTGGGGCCAAAGATGTACATGAGGATAACAAGTAGAAGCAATGAGATGTCGTGAACCCATTTTCACATTGCATATATCCCCCTAACATTCATCAGTTGTGACACGGTTGAGACCTGATCAGACTACGTAGACTGGGCTTGGGCACGGGAGCAAAACTGAAGAATTAGATGGCAAGCTTGGAATGCTCACGAGTCTCACGCTGAGAATGGTGAGCTGTGGCACTCCAGTTTAGGAGAAGTCAAGAGTAGACACAGAGTCCTGGAGAAAAAGCTGTAATGCCCACATTCGTACTGGTGGGTCCAGTGGTGGTGATAACCAAGGAGGCATCACAATATGGACCTGTTAGAAAAAGAGAATCAAGGTTTGTGGACTGTAAATGGAAAAGGCCTCAGTCTGAGCAGCGATACAAATGCTTGCTCAGTTGCTGATGTGGGATTTTTGTTACATGAGTGGAGAAATCAATCATCCTAAACCCAGAAGATTAGAATGGGTACTCTTGTGAAGCTGATGTAACAAATGTGGAAAGTAATAGAGGTCATTTGAAAATTACTGTATTTTAAAAACACTCTTTGTATTATTACAAATGAGTATATCTAACACATCAGAAGAAATCAATGTGTTTCATTGTGCTAAGGGTTTAATTGTATATTGTTTCCCTATATGATGATGAGGGATACTGCAGCTCCCTTTATTTCTTAGAATCATAGCTCTTGTTACATTCTTCATAAAAGATTAGTTTTGCAAGTTTAAACCCACTCTAGTCCACATATACTCTTCCTTTAATTTGATAGGGTTTATTCCCAACTTGGAGAATTTAAGACATATGACTTTGTCTCACCATAGTAAATGCTATTGGCTGTAGAAAGAGGCCATACTTCCTTAATTACAATACATTCTCCCCACAGGCTGTGACCTTATTATTATCCAAAGAGACAGGACTTATTGAAATATATGTCAGTAGCCCCAAATTATATCTACTTCAATTTTTATTAGTATTAAAGTAAGGGTCAGCGAGTCCAAAATTATAGAGAGCAAATTTTAAAAACTTCTGTATTCATTTTTCTTATGAAATTTCAGTGCATCCAGCATTTAGGGTCTAACTTGTTAACATTTTTACATTTTTCAATAAAATACTTACTGATTGTTTAAAAATAGAACAGGAATAACTTTGCCAGAACACACAATTGAGAGGAGACACATTGGTGGAAGGAAATGAAAGCTAAATTAAGAAGAATAACTGCTCTTCAAATAGACCCTGGAGGGCTGGGATTTAGCTCAGTGGTTCCACTGCCTGCCTCACAAGCACAAGGACCTGAGTTCAATTCCTGGTACCAAAAAAAAAAAAAATAGACCCTGGAGAAATTATCTTTGAGATTCAAAATGGGACTATACACCGGGTATGAGCAGAGAGGTGCTGTTACAGGTGTTAAACCTTAACTTGGCAAAAAGCCCCATAGTCCCAAGTGCAGAAGGAATCAGGATTGGTTAGAGCTACTACATTATTCCTGAGACAAGGTAAAGGGAAAAGAAGCGTGGTAAAGAAACCGTGGCTCTGTCATACTGGAAGTTATCATGTTGACCATAAACTTAAGCGCTAAGTAGATGTAAGTACTATATGAAATAAGGAATCACATGCTGAAGACTGGTAACATCTATTCATGCACTGTTTATAATAATTAAGATAAGAGTTACAGTTGGCTGAGTACTGGCTGTATACCTAGTACCGTGGTACACAACTTCTACACATTTCCTCTCATCACTATGACAACAGGATGTGATAAACATGATACAGTAAAGTTCTTTGCATAGAATTAAAAGAACTGGGAAGCTAAGTTAATATCTTGTGAATTTCAATGGAATAAGTAACCAATATGAATAATTTGGTCCAAAAAATTTCTATTGAGATTCTGCTTTAGTATCTGATTGGAGTTGAAGTAGAAAGATGGGAGTCGATACTTTTTTTTTTTTTTTTTTTTGTGGTCCCAGGAATCAAACTCAGAATCTTGTGCTTGCTAGGCAGGTGTGATACCATTGAGCTAAATCCCCAGCCCAGGAGTTGATATTTCCATATATTTAATTTGGGGTATTTATATATTATTTTTACTTGTACTATCTTTGTCTGTTTTGAAATTTTGAAAACAGCCAAGACTGAGATTGACAAAAAGTCTTAGTTCTGTTGATGGTTATGACTTGCATTTGGATAAGATTTACACAAAGAAATTATACCAATAGTGAAATGAGTGGCAGCCTTTACCAAAATGAAACTGCTGATCTTTGGCAGACAAGTCACAACTAAAGATCATTGCATTTAGAATGATTCAGTTGCATGGAAAAAAAAATCTATGAAATCATGGCTCTGTACTGCAAGTGACTTTTCCAAAATTACTTAATTAGGACACATATTGCAATGTAATAACACTGAAGTACAATATTAAGTTCTTTAAAATACATATGTTATTTTAGTTCTAGGCTGTTAGCCAAACTTATTTTCACTTTGCTGTTGTATCTTGAAAATCACACACATAAAAGCAAAGTAATTTTTCCTTTTGTAAGGCTGTTGTGCTCACAAATATAATCTTAATATCAACACTGATAAAAAAACAAAAGAGAATCCTTGAGTACAAAGAAAAGATAAAAAATGTAGTCCAAATAATTATTCAAGGTGCCTATACCTTAAATTAAACCAAAGAAAAGACTATTCCCACAATTATATTTTATGGGAAAAAACTCAATAAAGAAGTAATTTTAATCTCTCTTGAGTCTAAACTTCTACTCTCGGCTCTCATAAAAGAAACTGGACACACACATGGAATTAGGACACGCTTTTTTCTATTGTCGACATTGTATGCAGCATAAAGACTGCAGGGTGTCTAATTTCTGGAAGTAATGACTCTGGTGCTGCAGAGAGGGAGATGTTTGAAGTAAAAAGTCAGAAGCTGTTATCCCCTGAAGGACACAAGTCCCATCCAGGCTCAGCTTGAGTCTTCTTTGTTTATCTCCACAGAGCATCTGCACAACCACCACTGCATGTTTGCACTTTTTCTTCCTGGCTTCATTCTGTTGGGTTTTAACTGAGGCGTGGCAGTCATACATGGCTGTGACCGGAAAAATCAGGACACGTCTCATAAGGAAACGCTTTCTGTGCCTTGGATGGGGTAAGCACACTAATAGACCCTCGCATGCTCCTATTAAGATGACTTTGAGCATCTGTGTTACCAAGCAGTAGATAGTGATCATCCCTAGACTACTTTTGTTTAATTTGATGTGTGAAGTGGAAATGCATGAGAGTGGGTGTTTTTAAATGTTCAACCATCACGTGGAATTTTTAAATGGTTTGAATATTGAATGCCCACATAGGTAGTCAGCTGACAATCAACAGTGTCTGCATGGTGGGACAGGAGACCAGAAGCCTACAGAAAAACAACATATTCTCTCTTAATTCTTCCTGATAACTGAAAGTGTCATAAAAATTCAAAACCAAAGCATGATGGCTCAGTAGGCATGTCTTCACCTCTCCCCCTCAAAATTCTTTGAGGATTCTATTCTAAGAAATCACGAAACAATAAAAGAATAAAGCCATTCATACCACAAAGAGAAAGGTACTTAGAATACAAGAGAAACTTCATGTATAGGTAGCAGGGTCCTCAAAAAAAACAGAATTGCTGCCAGACTGAGAAGTAATTAATTCTTAGTCTGACTTTATTAGGAAAAGTTACTCTCAAATTACTTCATGACTCAGACTTTTCAAAGATCAATACTGTTCATAGGGCCAATTCTAATGGTAGCCTACTTAATTTAAAAATGTAGTTTTCAGGGGGAAGAAAGCCCAACTATTTTTATGACTTGTCTTTGAGTTTTAAAAGACCCACACAGTTAAACAACTGGGAAATTTTAGGCTAAATTCAAGACAAATACTTACTGTATCAGAAGACATGAATAGGATATTAGAGGGAACCTGGGGAATTACAGATAAATGGACTTGTTATGACACAAAAATAATTTATGTGACAAAAAAAGGATCAAGAGTACTTAAAGATTATCCCTCAAATTTCAATAACAGTGTATTCATATTTAATGTATTAGGACTCTCTGGGAAAGCAGGTAAGAAGTCAAAGTGTTCTACTTAGATTTTCATAGAATATTTGTCCAGATTTCATGACAGAGGTCTTCTAAAGTAGAACAAGTATCAAATCAAAGAACAGTTTGTCATGAATTAGTACTATAGACCTAAGAAATACAGAATTTAGGCAAAAGAACATCTTTCTTAACAAAGAGTTAAGAGTGGCTATTTCCAAGACAAATAACTACTTTATTTAAACTCATTACTAAAGGTATTAAAGAGAGGGTTTACAGCTGTCCTCCAAAATTACTGCTATATTAAAGTACTCTGGGTAGCAGAGTGAAATGGCTGGACAAAATGGTGGCATATGAGTTGCAGTACAGCAAATGAAATGTAATGAAATTAGAAAAAAAATCCAAATTGTATCAAATGAAGACCATTAATCCTTTGGTTCTTACCTAGGAGAAAGTTTTTTTCTAATGAATTTGGTTCAGTCGATAGAAAATGTCACAAATGACATGCAGGATGAAGGATGAAGAGCAGGGTAAGGAGAAGACTATATATTCAATTTATATTTTATATATGTAGTCTCCAGTAATTGATAAAAAAATGGCAGATCCTCTGGGATATTGTCCCGTGGTTCTTGTCATTAAATCTCCTGAATGAATGTAACATCACTAGTGAAGGCTCACAGAAGAAGGACTAGCAGGAAAGATGAGAAATGAGAAGAAAGAAGACTGGTAGAGGGGATGAAAAAGGATGATTAAAGAATAGATTTTTTTAATCTGAAGAGGCAAACATGATCTTTCTGAAAGAAAGCATGACCAAAACTTAAAGAAAAAAAAAAAACACTTTTAAACAGCGTAGGTTAAACTAACCTCTGTTCACCAAAACATAGGGATGTTCCATTAAATTTGGATGAGTTGTGATTCACATAAAGTAAAAGAAGTTTTAAGGTAAAACAGAGGTACAGATGCACAGGTAAGTGAATTTCCTGTTCCTACATTCTTGTGATTATGGATAAATTGGAAAGAAAGAGTTAACTAATAAATTCATTTTTTTCTATTATAAGCACAACTTGATATGGGTCCATGTGTTGCCAACTTTGTGTTCTCCTTCTGTGATACTCCATCACACCGAGACATCCAGCTTTTGCCTTTCTGATTTTATCACTTTAAATTTCCTTTACAGCAGTGTAAATTAGAAAATGGATAACTTAAAAGACATACAAAATCTCTGTTATCAGTTCCCTTTAAACTCATGTCAAAGTGGCTGTAACCTTGTTTAAGTGCACCTTGTTTAAAACCCAGCTGCAGCTCTCACACTTTTGCACTTGAAAGAAAGTTTGTAATGGACACATATTTTGTGAAGTGATTTGTCCAAAGCTAGCTCTGATTAAAGCATCTGGACTTTGTCTTGGCTCTTCTTGGCCCAGGGTACTTGGGGTTCTTGCTGAATACAAAGTGTGACCTTGCTTTTCTTGCAGGTTTACCAGCGTTAGTGGTGGCCACATCAGTGGGCTTCACCAGGACGAAAGGTTACGGCACTGACCACTAGTAAGTCCATCCACAGTGATAAACCATATTTACAATTCAATAGATCATCCAACAGGCTTCGTTTGTCTTAGTTGACATTTCTGGTGGCTGGCATTTTGTCATCAAGTCACTAACAGTGATACAAACCCCATCAGTAAGCAACAGTGGAAGTCGGCTTAAAGGTACACAGGTTAATGGAGAAATGATGTGGCAAGGTTCAGGATCCTCATTTCATTGTCTTAGTAAGACCCATGTATTTGGCTTTTTAAAATATTTCAGTATTGCATGTTCAACCTCAAATACTTCTTTTGAAAGAACTGGACAATCTTGACACAGTTTCCTTTTAGCAGATGACTCTGCCTTGATTTTCTAGTATCACTGATGATAATGTGTATGGTTATTAACCACATCCTGCTATGTCAGGTCAAGTTTTGATGCTATTTTAGGGTAATGCATAGTAAAGCATATAGCTCAGGAACATCAGGAGATTCTGTATTAGGAAATACCTGAGCGATGGAAGAAATTAAAAGAGAGAAAGGTATGACAGCCGATCTTAAAACTATCCTACTGAGAAATTCAATCAGAATTTGCAGTGAAGTTTATATTTCGTATTTTAAGTTTAAATTATGCATTTTCATATATTGTGGCATTTGCTATCATGTTGAGGAGGCAATTGAGAAATGAGGAAAGAGTATGCATCTCATCGAAGGCATAAATTTTAGTGTGATGTTCTGATTGTCTTCAGGTTGGGGATAGAAATCATTGCTAATTAAGCTATCTCTGGGCTCATTCAAAAGGGAACATGATACGACCTGCCCACCCAAATGAAGCTGCCTAAGAGATTAAAGAGTTTATGCTATCAAAGTGCTTGATTTTCTTATGCAATCTATATTATTAAAAAGTTTTGAAAGCATTTATTGCAAAATACTGCTTACTGTTGTACTATTACCTTTAAGTTACTACTTTTTGTAATAACTTAACTATTTTGACATGGATCCAGTATTTGAAAGACAGGCACCGTACTGAGAATATGAAAAGAAATAGGATTATAGGTGTTGAGTTCTTACTTTCAAGGAGTTTATAATTAAAGCCAAATACTGTACATGAGTCATGTATTGATTTTATGACTATAAATTTCCATAATAACCCTTAGCAGAAAAATAACTTCAAAGAGATACTAAATCTGTTACTGTAGCTTAAGAGATAAGCTAAACATGAATTTGAAGAAGAGCTTACACAAAAATATAGTAGAAATTTAGTAGCAGTCTCTGAGATAATGGCTCAATGTGTTCTGTCAAACTAAGGTCTTTTTTCTTCAGGTATTTTATAAAAACTAAAAATACAATTGCCTACCCCAAAGTAGGAAAAAAATTTTTTAATCTGTCTACTGAGATGGCAAAAAGCTATATAAGTATATTCAGACTTTCAATAAATATATATGTATTTGTTAATATGTAAATTGATATGTGTATTGTGTGTATATATATTACCAGTAGATTAAAATTGTAATCAATGTATAATGTACATAAAGTAACATTCACCCTGTTAAGTGTATAGTTCTGTGAGTTGTGATGAATGCCTAAGTCATGGAACCACAATCAATATGGAGCAAGTTATTGTTAGAACAGATAGAGATCAGTTAATGGGTAAAGTTGTTACTTTTGAAGACAGCCTGCTGATTTTGTGGACTGAGAAACTGTACAATGGCTAAAAGTGCAAAAACGAGTTCCAGGAAGTGGCGGACATGGCTTTACTTCAGCAGGAAAAAACCACAGTCTTCCTCCCTTCCTTCATGGTCACTACGCCTGCACCAGGTGCCATCTTGCAGCGCTGCCATCTTAGCCCTGGGCCTCTTCATTTCTCTCTGCTTCAAAAGAGTGAATATCTTTATCCAAATGGGCTATTATGCCTTTATGTGTGCAAACCCACATCTCTTGGTGCACTTAGTCCTTGAAACAAGCACAGCTGCACTTATTTTTATTCAAAAGCTTATCTTCAATGAATTTTCTTAGTAGTCTGGGAAACAGTAAAGTTAACAGAGAAAAAGCATACAAATGGAAATTATTCACTTCCTGCAATGTTGTTTGTTAAACTTAGTTTCTCCCAATATCTCAATGGCCTCCAAGAAAAGCAGGTAAATAGCACACACAAGACCCTCAAAACACACTGCTTTTGCTTTCAAGTATGTTTGAGAAATTTAATAAAGTAGATAAAATAGCATTTTGCAAAATTTTAGTAATAACCACCTTTGTAATGAAAGAATATACAGAAATATGACTCCAAGAGTAATTTTTCTTAAATGTTTGAACTGCCTGAAAGGCCCTGAATGAAGGATTTTCATCCGTGAGGGGTACATAGCACTTTTCCTTCACCAAAAGCTCTAATTCTACTAATTCTAGATTTTTCTACCTTGTGTATGTTTGTGTGTGTGTTAATTATAAATCTTTAAAATATGCCTATATTACAAGGCCAGATGTCTAAATCTAAGTTACTTGTGTCACACAGTGGTGGGTACTTATCACTAATTTTTGTCAGCTCTTATTTAATATTGTTTTCAGCTGCTGGCTGTCTCTTGAAGGAGGACTACTGTACGCTTTTGTCGGACCTGCAGCCGCTGTTGTCCTGGTAAACACTGAAGTCAACTTACTTGATTTCTTGGCAAAACAAAACAAAACAAAAAAACCCAAAACTACTTCAGTTTTGATTAAAGTGTTTATTGTTCAAATTTTAAGGTTTAATGAGCTGGTATTTTTATTTGAATATCAAGTGCTTTCAGTCTGTCATTGCTCAAAAATATTCATATTTTAATTAATGAAAAATACTGATCTTGGGAGTATGGTATCTCTCTTATAGTAATCTCAGATTTGTGAAGAAGTTTGAGTAAGTTTCAATAAATTCTTCCTTTTCAATGTATGTAATCTCATTGTTTATTAATATGTAGTTATTAATAAGAAGATTTCTCCAAAGCTGCCACTAATAGAATATCAATATCCTTATCTATGTCTACATGTATATTTATAGCTCTCTACATATGTATTTAGTGAGTTTCTCAACCTCAATGACACTAAACCTTTGGACTGGACATTTCTTTGTTGTGGGCTGTCCTGTCTGTTTCAGGGATTAGCAGTATCCTCTCCTCTCACTACACAGACCCATAGCATTCTGTAGTTATGATAATCAAACATCTCTAGACATTTCTGATGTTCCCTTGGAGTCAAAATCAGCCTCTGTTAAGAACCATGCCAGATGTTGTGCATAAAGTGTTTTAAACTTTTTTTTTGGAATAAAAAATTAATTTCTTAAGTTTTCAAATTAGGGTAACATGCAAAATTTTCTACCATTTTTCCTTTCTCTTTGTCTCCTTGAAATTTATTGATCACAAATATTTCTTGGCTAATCAGTGTTTGAAGAAAATAAAGGAGGAAAGAAGTGGTCTGAATTAAATACAAAGATTCCTATCACTGTGCAGTTACATTTCTAGTTAGAAAATGACGCTTCGGTTTCTTGAACATCATTAAAAAAACTGGGAGCTAGTGGCATCTTTCTTATTAACATGGATATTTGAGATTTTCTTTCATTAAAGTTTCTTCTCCCTCTCTGAGCTGTAACAGAGAGCAGAAATTGTCCATAATCCACAAGGAAAAAATAAAGCCTCCAGGCATGATTGTTAGAGCATGGAGAAATAAGACTATTAGACATATTTTTGTCTACTGCATTGAATTTTTATTTAACCAGCTGAATTATTTCCCTAAGCCACTAAGTTAATATACATATAACCCTAAAATGAAGAAATAAAGTATGTGTGTATAATGGAAACACCACAGCAAGGTCTTTGGAGTGGTGTTAAATTCCCTCACAATTACACTGTAGATTAATAGAATACACTTTTAGTTCAAATAATTAGAAGTAGAACAGTGAATAAGTACTCTCTAAATTAAATGGTGCCTGATCAGTAAACTCTGAAGAAGGCCTTGCTCGACATAGTGCTTTGGGTCTTCCTTACTTCAGCGATTAAGTAGATTTCAGCTTTAGATTCACCATTTACATTGGCAGAAGGAGAAGAATTGCACTGAGATTCTATCTCCCAGGGATCATGGCTAAGGGGCAAGGGAAGTAAAAAGAAGAGAATGTTTCCCTTGATTGTCTTGGTTTTCCATTGGACTGGTTTCCTTTATCAGTAGGTGTTTGTAGGTCAGGCAACAGTGAGTGCCCATCCCTATCAGCTGCTGCAAAGGGACGTCTATCTCAGTGGCTTTTTACAAGTTTATGTGAGAAAGAAAATCTTACTGATTTCAACTGTGTTATGTGAAAGGCCTTTTAACTAAGAATAAAAGAGTCTCAGAAAATGCTAACTAAAATCTGTTTTAGGAATTGGTGCTGGTGTGGGTTCCTGAATAGGCTTTCCCTTTTGCCCAGAAGAGTGAAATGTGTCAAAATGCTTCCTACCCACAGGAAAGAACAGCCCCACAGCCTGGGGAGTTCAGCCACTCTGTCCTCCCTGCCGGCAGTGACACCTGTGACTGATCAGGGCTCACCTTAGCCTCCTCCTCTCGGGATTCAAAATCCTTTGGCTCTTAGGCACAGGGCAAAACTCATTTAGCCAACTGATTTTATTCAGTCGATTCAGAGAGAAGGCTACCAGAATGAAGTTAGGAAACTGAAGGTTTATTAGTCCATGTTAACTACAAACCATGACAATGGAAAGTACTTCATCTACTTTAAAATTTAAAGTAACACAGCCGTGTTAAATTGTTCCGTATGCCTTTATGCACTTAAGTTTGAAAAGTGCTTGGTATCACTACTTTTGTGAGTATGTATCTCCAGGTGCCTTTATGTTTATAAAATAGAGAACTGATTTCGTTCAACATCACTGAAAGGTTGACTTTGTTTCTATTTGACAGGTCAACATGGTGATTGGCATTTTGGTATTTAATAAACTTGTTTCCAGAGATGGGATCCTAGATAAAAAACTCAAACACAGAGCTGGGTAAGCTGCAATTGGTGGATTTTGAAGGTTATTTACCATTGATCCAATTCTAGATCATCGCTGACTGCATATAGTTATGCTTTGAATTCTGTTCCTGAAGTATTAGTGTGTCTGATAGATTTCATCATTCAAAAGTTGTGGATATACTGTTCTTAAGTAATATGATCAAAAATTTAAAAGTAATGTCAATAAGAAAATCTGGACATATTTGTGCATATTTCCTGTTAAGAAGATTAAATGTTATGGCTAGACTTAAAATAGTGGTCCTCAGGAAAGGCTTTTCAAAGCCCTTCTATTTTTGCTCATCAAGGATAGCGGGAAGACTGAACACAGTGTTGGCGTATGACAGGACTGAACTGGGGCAAGCACAACTGGATGGAGTGAAAATGCTGCATTTTATCTGGTTAATTCTATATATTTAAAAAAATCTTCACTTTAAATAATTACTGCTCAACACTATCTTTGCCATGTATTTTCATCTTTTATGATATTTTGACTATAATTTGCCAGAGTTACTCACAATTGTTACTTGAACATTTTAACCACTTATCAAAGTTAAAAATCCTTTCTCTTAATTTTACTGTTATAATAGCACCATATGAAATGGCTTAAAATATTTCATAAGCAGACTGATAGCTTTTTGAAGTTATGTACATCATCACCTCATGAAAGTTTGTAGAAACATGAATGAAATATTGATGCCCTTGATTTTCCCTGTCTTTTCTTATAAAAGTTTATAGCTTCTGCCTTTTTGTTAAACTGTACCTCATTTGAAACTAATAACTATTCTCCTTTTAAACATAATTATTCCCTTATAATTGTTGTCTTTTTAAAGTCATTTATGGTATTATTTAATAATCATAGTATTTGACCACTTACTGGTAAGAATTTTAAGTCCTTTGTGTCTTTATAACCTGTGTAATGATTGATAAGGTATGATAACTCAAACATTTCTTTTCCCTAGTAAAAGACTAACTTTAATGTCTTTCAATATAAAAATGTGATATTATTCATATCAAACACTGGAAGAGCAATGGTGTAATAAAATCATCACTGGAAGGTCTTTCCTGAAGGAAGATCATTTCCCATTTAAAGGTTTTTTCCAGTACAGATTATTTCCATGACCGCCATAGTAAGCAGAGTTAAACTTAGTATGGACCCCGGGCTTCCATTTGGACCGGAAGCTGTCACACAGTGAATCTTATGCTTCTCCCTCTTGTAGTTGGGATCAGGGTAATAGCTTCTTCAGTTATTTCTGTCCAGATGAGTCATGCAAGAACAAACCAATCAGACTGAGTACTGATTATAGAAAGTCAGCTCAGCTATTAGGGTACAAACTTGGATAATTTAAACAAAAAAGGATGAGTTTTCATGGTCAAAATAAAGCTTTAAAGTCAAGCAAAGGCTTACTCTGCAGTTTACTACCATGTGTACCTTGTGGTATGTTACTTTATGCTTTGCAGCTCAGCCCCTTCATCTGTTAATGGGGAAAATAACTTTTGCCTCATGAAGTCTCTGAAATATATAAAGCGTTCATTAGGGCATGTAGAAAATCACAGGAAATTGCTCGACAAACAGTGGCTATTTTGTGAAGAATGAAATGAAGAAGCCAAGATTAACATTGTTTCCAAGTCCCTGACTGAATCAAGAATCCATGACTTCACCATCTATGACATGAGGTCAGGAAAAGAAATGGCAGAATCAAAAAGTGTACATATAATACTGAAGATTTATGCACACACACTATTTATCTTCTCATTTAATCAAACTATGTAATGTTCAGTTTGATTCGTGTAGCTCCTTGTAAGAGATGACACAGGTGTAGAAGAAATGACATTGTCTTATGAATTTAAAATTATCCGTTTCACTGCATATTAATGAGACAATTATAATTTTAAAACTTCTAATTCTAAATAATATTCCTGCAAATCACATCTGTTTCTCTGGTGAAACTGAGTCAGTGTCCTTCTGGTACAAAAGCCATTTCTAGAAGAACAGGAGCTTCGTTTGTATATGTTATAAAAGCCAAATTCTGATTACTGTCCAAAGCAAGAAGAGCAATTAAATTAATGTCTCGATTATTAAACATCATTCATAATATAAAATGCTATGTTAGCCTAAGTAAATATAGATTGAAATTTGTTCTCTGTTCCAAAGTGTGATTGAAGGAAATTTTAAAAGCAGCTATGGATGTTTGAGTGAGTCTAATTTTAGTTCACAGAGAAGCAGCGAGGACAGTAATGAAGACTACAGTTAAGAACTGTGGGATTCAGCTTCAGCTTTCCCATCATTGCTTAAAGGAAGCACCCACAACTTAAGGGAAGACAGGTTTCATTTCTTCTGGGTTTCAGAATAGGGGGTCAGTTCATAGACGGCTGGTACCAAGGCAGGGACATTGTGGTGGAAAGACGAGGTGGAGCAGAGCTGTTCACTTCCTGGGGCTGGGAAGCAGAAAAGAGAATAGTGACAGAGAGGAAGGGGCCAGGACCATCCTCAGACACCCTCAAGGCTGTGCTTCCATGACCCACACACATGCCAAACATGCTCCACCAATCCCTCAGGCTGAACCCTAAATCAATCCAGTGGATGCCCCAGCCTAACCACCAATCCAGTGGATGTTCCACCCTAACCACCACAAGAACAAACACTCAAAATGAAAGAAACATGAGCAGGATCCTAGCTGATTGACTTAATTATTGACTTCCTTAATTGTAAAAATTGACAATTTCAGGTTGATTGAATATGCAAATATATATCAACTATAACTTTTGAAGCTATGTTATGATTTAGAATCAAAGGTAGTTTCAAAACATTACTTCTCTCATTTTTTTTCTATTTATGTGTACATTTTCATACTTTTTGTAATCATTTATTAGAAACAACCAAATGTATAGCTGGGGCTTTATAAATATTTATGAAGGAATGAATGAATAAATCTTTAACAAATAATAGCTTGACAAGTTATATAGCACACAACCATACTAAATTTTTCTAATACATAAAATATATTTACCAAAGGAAGATTTATGCAACAATACAGCTTATATAAAAATTATAATTGGAAAGAATGAAAACAAAATAAATAACATGTATCTTTTTAGAATATCTTAAGCAGAAAATTTAACTTTTTCTATTTTTCTGCAGTGAAGTTCTCGTGTGTACTATTTTAAATTGCTGTGTCTTCTCTATCTAAAATTCACAGAAGTCAGTGTAGCAGGGTCCTTTACAATTTTTTTGAGACTTTTTCAAAAAGAGGGGACTTTCTTTCCAGTGAAACTTTTAGAATATTAACAATAAAACAATCAAATAATTGTGGGGTTTTCTCCTAAAGAAAAGATTAAAGAAAATTAGGAAATGAAGTAAAACCTATAGATTTCAGACCCATAATAATAACCAGAACAGACAGAAAAACTTGTAGGAATAGTGAAAGAACCATGTTCTTCCCATGGTACCCTGTGGATATTGTTTGCATTGGATTGTATGGCTAATTTAACTTTGTTTTTAATAACTGATAAGACTTTTCAATAAATGAATAATTTCCTCTATAACAAAGAACTAAGATTTTATTTTTCATTGTAGCAGCTCAATTTAGCATCTAGACTCTGTGTCCTTCCTATTAAATTAATTTTGAAAGGTCATATAAACTAGGAAAAAATATTCCACTGCCCAGAGTAATTTACCAATCTTCTACTCAATTTACATCCAAAATGGAATGTCAAGGCTGTCCAACCAGTTGGCATTAACCATATTTGTAATAGTTAGTTCCAAAGCCTTTTAGCTTCATATGAATACAAATAAGTACGCTGAATACTCATTTAAAATTATTATCAGAAAAGCCTATATTTAAACTAAACTACATTTTTTCCGGGCTAAAGCTAGTATTGAGTACTTCAAATTATTTTTTAGTATTCTTTCACTTTTCAGTCTTGTTTCAGAACCTAAAAGCAAAGTATTTTTAAACTGAGAGTCACATCCATACTAGAAACACAAACATCAAACAATCCATCTACTTTGATAAAGAAGTAAATGACTAGCACCGGGGATTTAGCTCAGTGGCATCACATCTGACTCAAAAGCGCAAGGTCCTGACTTCAATCCCCCATACCAGAAAAAAAAAAGGATTAAATGACTAAGTCATGCTTTATAAGGATTATACTGCTCAAACATAACAAATTTACAGAAATGAAAATCGTTAAAGCAGCAGTGCCTGCTTCTGTTAGTTCACAAGAACAGTCTGTGGAGCTTTAAAAGAAATAGGTAGCTTGGTCCTCTTAAATTAGTCTTTGAGGAAGGGGTCAGGTGGACAGCTATGTGCAGCCACCAAGAGATCCCAGGTCAGGTGCTCCTTCAGGAGCGGTTTCAAACTGGTATGCCTATTGGTTGGCTGTAAACTACATTGGGTAGACCATCAGTTAGACATTCAAAAAGTTGGGGTACGTGTGGCTGGTACATATGCTCTGGGTTGTATCATTTAGAGCAAGCGATTTAATATAATATTCCTCTACCCATACAACTCTGAAAGGTTTGATTTTTTTTTTCTCATGAGGTCTGCTGGTCAATCTACAATAGCTTTCAGATTTGTCATTTCATAGAAGCACAAATGAGCATACTTAATTAAAAGAAATGAGGCATTCCAAATTATGAGCATCTTAACCTTTTCTCTGTTTTGCCACTTTTATTTTCCTAGGAATGAAACTCCATTACAACATTATTTAGAAAACCTACAGGGCAAACATATTTCAGGCATAAACTTCACATGGAAAAGAACTAGAAATGTCTACCACAGAAAATTATTTCAAAGTGTTTTGAATTGCGATTCGAATGATTTCTTTTTTTGTTTTCCTAAGTGGTTTATATTCTATTAAACACATCATTTTTCAAAGTACCCTTTTCTCAAACAAACTGCATGTCAAGTTTTTCTACATAGCGTATTTTTTCTTCTCTGGTGTAGTAGATGAAATCTAAATTATTCAAATCTGAATTTACCTACAGAATGTCTTAGGCCAGAATAGACCATTTAAAGATTATGAAGCTGGATTCTATGACAAATGTTCAGAGAGAATATTGTGAACTTAAAAATTATGTTAAATGTGTTCTATTAAAGTGGAAAATGATCACAGGTTTCATGATAACTAATATCTCATCACATTTTATCAGCCCCTATATTAAAAGCATCCTAAAATATGGACAGTACATGGAGATTATGAAGCATTTCAATTATGAATGTATTGAGATAAAAACTACATCTTAACCCTTATATTTGTATGTGAGGTAGACTTTCCTCCGTTGGCCTTCTGAGATCAATGCTTACCTTTCAGGTTATGACCGATGTGTGTGCTTCATGAAAAGACAGTGAGAATCCTAGACTGTAGGCGTCCTCACAAATTTGATTACTACAAGTCTGAATACATCTGTGTCTACACAAGCACATGCTGAAGTTTAACTCAGTGTATTGGGCAATACTGAGCTACAGACAAAGGGCCATTTATGGTGTAAATGGTGGAAATATGCTTTGCATGCAGTGAAGGCCCCGATTCTGAAAAGCTAAATGTTAAAAGGGTATATGTAGTATAAATGCATCTTTAAACTGATAGAGCATTCATTCATCTGTGATAAATGTACTTTCTGCATGAAGTCGTATTTAAAAGCTAACTTGCAGCAGCAGACTTTCTGGTGACGATTCAATATTTTGTTCTTTCTGTGGGTGTTCTGTTTGTTTGCAGTCAGATGAGTGAGCCTCATAGCGGTTTGACGCTCAAATGTGCCAAGTGTGGAGTAGTTTCAACAACAGCTTTGTCAGCCACCACCGCCAGTAACGCCATGTTAGTCCCAGTCATTTACATCTTCTCCTTACAAATCGTTACGGTGCATGTGAGAAAATGCTATGATGAAAAAATTGCGTTTGCTAATACTTAAATATTTATCATTGGCAACTGCCTTTATAACTATTGTGGGATAGTCTGTAAAGTAATAAAATTCTCAAATTATCAAGTTATCAGCCTTGTGGTTTCCAAGTTAATGGTCTGGGATCCACTGACAAGAATGCTTTGCTGACTGGGGTTGCGGCGCTGGCCTGGGGCGGGGCACACAGCTGCCTGATGTGGCTTTCTTTTTCTCCCCACAGGGCCTCTCTTTGGAGCTCCTGCGTGGTTTTGCCTCTTCTGGCTCTAACGTGGATGTCTGCAGTTCTAGCCATGACGGACAAACGTTCCATATTGTTTCAGATTCTTTTTGCTGTGTTTGATTCATTGCAAGGCTTTGTGATAGTCATGGTCCACTGCATTCTTCGGAGAGAGGTGAGAACTATAATTCTTGTGAGAAGCACAAGGGAGAGTGGAAGGGTCTATTATTGCTAGCAAGAATGGTCCTCTAATATCTTGACCTTCAGATTAAAGTTGGTCTGCTCCATTGCCAACTGCCTAGGATTCCAAGCAGAAGAGAAGCATTTAAGGAGTAGTTTAGGGAGACCTTTGGCACTCCATAAGTGACAGATTAAAATATATGGGTTTATGAGAGGAAAACACAGCCAGAGGTGCCACAAACCAGGATGCTTAGATTCCAAAGAGGCCACGTGGAGTGAGATAGATCTGTTAGAGAAACTGGTGGGTGAACAGGCAAAGTGACATTTTTTAAAGACATTTCTCATAAATGTAACAAAATGAAGTTTCTTACACACTCCCTAACTTTTGCTTCTACTGCAGCACGCCCTCATTTCTCATCTCAACTAATCTTATTTTAGATAGAAAATGTTGAAGATTAATGAATATTTCTTTTGCCTACTACATTGTGACTAAGGATACTAATGATTAATGATTTCAATATAGATGTTTATGTTCAGGAAATATAAAACTGTGTACATAGTGGGGCACAATAGGTAGTAATTGTCCCTAAGAATTAGAAAGCATTAATCACAGTATTTCCCAGAGGTGACTGAAGTTCATTGTCAAAAGTCGGGGAAGAGCGGAGGATTTAGCTCAGTGTTTTCGCCGCCTGCTGCGCATGTGCAAGGCCCCGAGTTCGATCTCCGGTACCAAAAAAACACAAAAAACAAAGAAGTGGGGGAAGAAAGACATCACCCTTCCTAGTAGGGACCCTAACCGGCACCGCACCCATCTGATGAAGTTGAAGGCTTAAGTTGTTTAGGGGTAAAATGTTGTTTTCCAACCAGTGTGAAAATTACTCTAAATGCTTGCAAGCACTGACATAGTATTTGCAATGTTTATGAGTCATCTTAGCATTTACTCTGATGATAAGTGGTGACTAAAATAAACACTGACACAGTGCCACTCTAGTGATTTTGAAAAAATGGTCTACTCTGTCATTTTACATTATCTAGCTTGTTTGAGAACTTTGTTATGTTGTACACATTGGAAAAAGATACAGGTGCATACGAGTACACACCACATAGTTTTTCCAGCGATATGCAAAGGTAACCAAAGTCTTCACCTGATTTACCAAGTAGGGAGAGAACAATATTTCTGCACTGTTTCAGTAAGATGCAGTTATCAGCAGTGGCCCTCGGCTGTATTCTAAGAACAGCCTATAATGAAAGACAATGAAAACAGGTGAAGAGAGATTTCATCATTCAAAAGGAGGGGACATATCATCATTTGAAAAAACTGACTTAGCTTGTAGTCACCAAACATTATTCCCTCCACACAGATTTCTACTAAAGTGTTAGCATTAAAATCTTCCACATATCAAATTCCTTACATAACAAATGGGAGCAAGTTAAAAGGAAATTGAATAATTTCGGTTATATTCTTTTCTAACTATAACTATCTTGCGAGCCTTCTGTATTAACATTGTCTTTAATATCTTTAAGTAAGAAAATTGTTCAAAATGAATAGACACATAATGTGATTTTGATTGACTATTAAGGAGGAATCATTGCAAGCTTTCAGTAAGGTATATGACCTACCCACATACAATTTTCAGAAGATATTAATACCTTTGTTGTTATGGAATAAAAAAGTATCCCATCTTTAAATAAGCGTCTCATTTTTCAGAAATACAATTTCTGAATTCTCTTTTTTCTTCAGAAATAAGATTTCTAGGTAGTCTTAGGATACAATAAAAATCTACAGGTTTGTATGTACCAGATATGATGGCTTATTATCAAATTTTTGCTACTCACATGAAAAATATTTGGCACAAAAATTTTTCATTTCCATCTGAACTTTTCCATACTTGCTAATTAGACTAGAAAACATCAAAAACATGATTTAAGGATAATTAAGTAGAAGTGGAGGATTAGATGCTTCTAGTAAAATAGTTATCTGTAAGTACATTTTTTCTATATTAATGGGGAATAAAATACAGATATTATATCCTTTATTGTTTCATTTCAATAATTAATTCAAATTAAAGAGTTTTATAACTAATAAATTAAAGCCAGAGTTTCATAGCACTCTTTAATTGTAGCACTGCAATTAAAAATCACATATCTCCTTTACTTTTTACACTGAAGCTTAAAAATACTCTGAAATATTGGTATAAACACATGGATTTTGGCTGTAGAGCAAGGTATTCTCTTTTAAAATACTTAAGAGGAAATCTATTGCTGCAAACAAACCTCATGTCACAGAAGACTTCCTCGGCCCACAGCATTGCGTTGACATCTAAGTGTGATGGCTTGACACTGGCCAAGGGTGTCACATTACCATGACCCCGACTATAGTCTAAGAGGAAAGAAACCTCCTCCCATGTCCATTCTGTCTGCTCTGAACAATAAAATACCCCGAAGAAAATGGAATAGAGAGCTACACATAAAATATTGAGTCACAATTAATAATAGTTCTTAATCAGCTGGATGATCCATAGGGGATCACAGGACTATTGTTTTATGTCTATGGCTTTCTCACTTTATTTTCTTCACAATAATCCCGGATCACTCATATATATTTTTCTTTCTTAAAAATATGTGAGTAATGTAAGAGTAAGTCTTTTTATTTAGGGACTGGATATATACCACACATATTTCTGTTTCTATGTTTTTGTTTTTGTTTTTGAGATACCCTAACATAATTTGGCCCTGTTTAACCTTTGATGATTGCTTTACTATGAATTCAAAAGGCTTTACCTGTATTTGCTCATGTATTCTTTCTGTGGAGGAAGCTGGAAACTAGCCTTGCAGTTAAAGAACAAGAAAATAAATTTCTAATTGTGACATTTAGAATGTGGTTTGCATGGAGCCTAACTTATTTTAAATGTGCTTTTGTTTTCAGTGGGTCTAATTTTACAGTGAAAATAATTTCTAATCAAGAAAGAAGTCAGAAAAGATCACTGCAGTACTGCCAACTCAATGATAACCCTCTTACTTTTTCTAAAAAAACAAATTGAATGTTTGCTTAACTTGTTCGGATTGCCAGACTTGACCTCTTAATGATTACATTTCCTAAATTTTTTATTCTTAAAACCTATAGATTCTTCTCTTCTTGAATACCTTTTTCTTTTGAACTGCTTTAGTTAATGCCTCTGGGGCAGGAAGAAAGAAAATAAAAAAAGGGGAAAACAATTTTTAAAAATTGAACCATATGATTTATCACAACACATTGCTTTCAGCAACAAAACCTAGATTTTAGAAGCTAATGTGTATAACAGCTAATAAGACAGAATCTGTTGGAACAAAGATAGATGTTTCTTGCCATTTATCCATCATTTGTTGATTAGAATTTGTTTGCATTGGGCAGATAATAACATACACTATGTACTATTCTCCACATTGCTATGGAAATTAAAACAACACAGGAGTTATGAAGCCTTTGAAATAGTTACTGTTGCTAGGAAACCCTTTCTTGGTGCCTGCACATTCTTCTCATTTCTCTGTCCCTGGCTGTGCTGGCTCTAAGACAATCTTACAGCTTGATGTCAGAGAGGGAAAATAACAAGATTGTGATACAGAATAGGCTACGATAAAACCCTTTCACTAAATGGAAGGAAAAAAGGAAAGTACTTAAATGGATAATTTTGTTGTGCCAGTGTGTGAAGATCCTGTGGCTGTTCTGTAACTCCAGTAACCGGGCCAAGCTCCTCTTCTCCCTTCCCAAGCCCTGGCAGGAGGTCTAGGCTGCACCAGATGAGGTCCTAAAGTCTTCATCCAAAACTGTGAAGCAATTTTGTAGCAAAATGCTTAAAATAAACATGAATTGCCCCCTGTCTGGCTCTTCCCCTGTTTCTCGCACTTTCTCCCATTTTCCCTCCCTGCCTTCCTCCTTCTCTTTCTCTCTCTGTCCCTTCCTTTTCCACTTTCATTTTTTTGCCAATTTTCCATTCCGTTTTATTATATCTATAAAGGATACAGATAAAAAATCATTTCTCAGCACATAATAATGAATATATGAGACATGCATACTTCCATATCTAATCTAAAATTGGTATCCTCCCAAAATAAACCACTTTTTAAAAAATGAAGCCAGGTAGTGATTCTAGACAGAATTTGGAAAGAGTCCATACTGCATCAAATGCAATTCAGAGGGAGAGTTGTGTGGACCCAAAAAGTTGACTGCCTGTGGGGAAATTGCATATGGCTCGTTAGCGTACAAAGACTGCTTTGTATCCTCCCATAGGGAAGACTGGGGCCAAGGTTCCAGTTGGTCTTTGAGGATGAAGGAGTAGGTGGTTAGAGACTTCAGAATGTAGTGAGGCCCTGAGGGAAAAAAAATTTGGTTACAGCATGAAGAAGTGAAGGCTTCAGGCAAAGGAAATTGGATAGAGGTTCTAGGCTTATGGTTTTCATGGTTTAGAGCCTATGGCAGTGGCAGTAAATAGTAGAGAGTTTGATTTTTCTCTGGAACCACATGGGGCACGTGGGAACATTAAGCAAGTGATATGATCCTAAACACTAAGGTTGTTTAAAAAAATAGCACCAAGAGAAAGACAATGTTGATGACAATATTGATAACTTCCTAGTTAGAGTGTTTAGCGGCTTTGATAAAAAGTTCTCTGAGTTGTATCATAGAGGAAGTGAAATGGGTTTGAGTGAGAGCCCTCAAATTGGGGGGGTCGGGCACTGACCTGAACATTTTTAGCTTCTTCAGAAGGTACTTGTTCATCCACAAGGATTTAAGAAAGAATGGAGTGGCTTCGCAAGAGCTTTTTCTTTGTCATTTGGAACTGAAAGCTCAAAAAGAAATACCCTTATAGATTTTTTCTTGTTTATTTGTTCTAAACAAAATGTGCATCTTAGAGTGGGAGAATGACTAAAAGTGCCAAAATAAACCTGTACTTTATCAAATAGAGTGGGGAGGGACAAAGACTGCCTTTACATAGGAATGTAGACATTATAAAGAGCAGCACAATGCGCTCTGGTTCCTGTTTTAATAGGGGGTTGGAAGGTTTTATAGGGGCTACAGGGGAGCTTAGCAAGCAGAACTACAGAAGTGGAATTTTTGCAGTTAGGGGACGGTTAGGGGAGTTTGCAGATGTTCTTTACACAGAAACAATGGTACATTCCATGGTGTCTTAACAGATAAACAAGTACATTCCAGGAACTCTGTGTCCTTTAGTGAACCTGAAACCCACAGGGACACAATGGAGGGTTTGTAACAAGATGGCGCTACTTGTGCTAAGTCTCATCTGGGTCTTACAGTCCCTACAATAGTAGATATGAGCCTCAGAAAAACATACCCCACAAGAAACTCCTTGCTCCCCAAGGGAACAATTTCAAATAATTGCAAGAATAAAACTTTATTTTCTTGGCTTCCAATGATCTTTTGGAATAAGAAGTCAACAAGAGTAGCTCGAGGAAAACTGTCATTTTAAAAAGCGAAGATTTGGGCCTAGGCAGCTCGGTAGTTTAAATAAAGAGCCTGTATCAAACTGTGCAGCTCCTTCCTGGGCTGTTTCTCTAAATTGCAATGCTGCCAAGCAATGCTTGGTGCTGTTCTTCAGAAGCCTCTAAATCTGGCACCGAGTTCCAAGCTGCCGCTGCCAGCTGCCTTCTGAGAACAAGGACCAATGAAGAAACTCTCAGGTCGCTTCTGCAGAGAGAAACCCAGTCTTGCTCCCAGCAGGGGAGAGACAGGAGCCAGACACACCCTGCAGACCCCTGTGAACTCCAGCCTCACCCAGGAATCCACCCGAGGAGGCCTTGGAGCTGTCTCAGGGGTTCCCACAGAAGAACCCCAGGCTGGAGCAAGGTTGGTAGTAGACTTTCAGGAGAAAACCTTGACAACTTCCTATTTTCCCTCACTTTACTTTTGAAGATGTCTCTTGCCATTCTTCCCTTCATTTCTCAACATGCCATTGGATTTCCTTGATGTCCCCTAAAAATTCCAAAGTTAGCTACATTTCTGGCCCTTTCTTCAGCCCTAGCTATTTAACCCTCTGCCTGGTCGTGAATTTAAGTAAAAGAACCATTGCAGAATATTATAAGGAGAAGAAATTTTGCTGAAATTTATTTTAAATTTTTATTTGTTCCCAACAGGTTACCTGAAAATTGTATTTATGGTCTCAGTAAGTTTTTAAAAATGTTAATTTCACAGGAACTCATTTATAATGGTAATATCTAATAATAATTTTTTTACTTAAAAGAATTTACTCATTCTCCATAAACAATAAATGAAAGATTATTACTATCCGGAATTGTAAATATGACTGTTGACATGGAAGATTTTCATTCTAGCATGGTGAACTTAACCTAGATTCTATCTGTCTGTCTATCATCTATTTATATGCTTCAGTTTGTCTGTAGAGTTTCTTTATATTTGCTTTTTTAAAACATCCCAGCTCTCCATCAGCCCAATTCACATTGATTCACCAAACATGATACTCTTTGTATACCTGATAGAAAATTTAATTAACTATCAAAATGTTTTCAAATAACTGTGGATGCCTTTCCCAGGTACTGTCTTGTCCAAGACACCCTCTTCTGTGATAAGAAAATATGTAGTGTGAAATTTAATATAATCTTTTTCCCTGACAGTGTTGGACAAATATTTGAGACCAGTTCATTTAGATTGACCTAATGCATTTTTAAGATTTAAAAAGGTTCATGAAGTATTTGGAATCAAATAAAGTCTAATCTTTCTGAATCAGCAGTATCAACAGCGTTAAAAGTGTCATAAAATCTAAAACTTATATTGTGACATTTGTAAGACCCTTGAAATGACCTTGAAATTACTGGAGATTTTCATGCTTTTCTGTTTTATGTTTCTTCTGAACAGCATTGACTAATTCATAAAGCTGACATTCTCCAGTGTAGAAATGCCCTAATCCATTGTTATATCTGGGAGTTTGGTAGTTGAAAATATTGATTGTGTATATGTGTTCTGAAAAATATTTCTTTTATATCTTTCAAACCACTAATAGTGATTTGAAGTGAAACTTAGAGAAGCCGCATTTCCATATTTCATTGTCAACCAGAAATATCAGTGACAACCATCCTCTGATGGTCTGAAAATGGAAAGCAGTGAGCAAGGAGCAGCCAAATTAATGTTTGGTATCAGCGTGATGTTTCACATTTTATATACCTCCATATTTAGAAATAGGTTTGAAAGAATTCTTCCTGTGATGAGTTCCCAGAAGGCTCCATTTCTAGTATATTATTTGTCTCCTTTATAAATTGTACTTCTGGAACAATTGCCTTGAGACACAAGCAGAATTAACCTGGACTTATTTTTCTGACATTGGTTCTTTAGACTTTCTTCCACCAAACAGATTTTCTTAGAGGTTTCCCCAATTCACTTTCTGCATAGCAGAAAAAAGTGATAATCTACCAAAGACAATACTCATTAGCATTTTTAAATTATTATGTGTAAATGTATCACTTATGATGATGACTTCTTAATCTAGAAAAGAGGACCTGAAATTCCAGCATTCTCATTGGAAGTATCTAACTTTCCTGGCCATATCTGCTTCACAGGAAGAAGCTGAGGGATTCAGTCCTACCTACTTCTCCATTTCTTCAGCAAAAAATGATCAGATTAGATTTTATTGCAACTGAACTTTTGATTGATGTGTCTATTAAAAAAAAAAACTAAGAAATTACCTTGCAGGGTTGTGTCAGACAGCTAATTCCTTTTGAAGGAAATCTCAGATTGGGACACACTAACAGGATCATGGTGTGGAAGAGTGGTCAGGGGGACACTAAGTTCCACCCCCAGGGCCTTATTTCACACATTATTGTTGCTGGGTTCTGAGGTGGCTGGGTATTCCTGCTAGAGATTCTTTCCAGGCTCTTCTTGTTCTGAACAAAGAATTAGTCAGGACAAGTGCAAAAGATGGTGAGATCTTACATCTATTAAAGTAGGAAAAGAAACATGCACTGCAGAGTAGTGCAGGCCACCTAAAAGTAGGAAAAGAAGTATATTCTGCAGGGTGAGAGCAACCACTGGGAAAGGGTGAATACAGTGGCCCCAAGGAAAATGGTGGCCATCATTTTTATCCCACTCCACAGGCTGATGTCAGCAGTAGCCCATCCTATCAAAAATCTGCTGGCATTCTGGAGAGAGGAAATGAAGACAGCACTCTCTGATTGGTTCCAGGTGCAGGGCTTTGGGAATTGTTTTGTGCCTGTGTCCTGGGGCCCTGTGATCGTCATGCCATGTCCTCTTGCTCAGCCAGTTTGCCCCACCCTAATCTCTTGCCTCGTTATGGCTACATCACCAAAATTAAAACCTGAGGTGAAGAAAAGAAGGTGGATAAAAATCTCATTATTGAACTGGTTGGCCGTTTTGTGGGGGGAACTAAACTCAATATCACTTTAAAAATCCAAATTGCAATTTGGGAGAGAGGCTACTGGTGACAATGAAATGGGCAAGAAGACAATAAGAAAGCTGATAACAACTTAATTGGCTCAGGTTTTTTTTTTTCTTCTGACCAATCTGTGTTACATTTCACATCACAACAGTGACAGAATATTATAATGAAGATCCTTGTCTGTCTATCTTGAGAGTCACTATAATGACGCCTTCCATGTAAAGAAAATACAGCATCACCTATGCTTCTTTTTATTCCAGTAAAACAGATTACAGTAAATGAGAATATCAAAAACATGAAGTAGAAAAGCACAGAACTAGTAAAACAACCTAGGCATTGCCATGGGATATCAGCTACATGTGAAGATGACTGAGCAGCTGATGAGGATCCTCCTGACCCTCAGAAGTGGGAAGGATGTGTGGAGCCTGAGGCTGTTCTCGATGACCACAAAAACACAACTGTATTTCCTGTTACAGCTATCAGATGGGTTCACTGTTCAGCTCTTCATGTTTACTCACTTGCTTTTTTAATAGAGAAATTAATGTAATGTTCTTAGAACTTCCTTGTGATGAATATGTTCTTTATTCAGAACTTGATTTTGAATGGATGTTAAGGAAGTTTGACCGGGCTGAGTGACTCCTCCTACCCACCCCAGGGCAATCAACCAAAAGCAGACCATTATGTTTTCACATCTGGACACCTAACACTAGAGGGGAGACAAGAAATAGTCTCCCTTATGTGAAACATAAAAGGAGTAATCCTAAATCAATTCTAGTCAACAAATCACTGAGCAATCTCATTTTTCACACTGTTTAAAGCTGTTATGAAGATTATGCCATACCAAATAGTAAATCCGCCTTGAAAGACACACACATTGTTTGTAACAGTGTCAATAAATCTGCCCTCTGCAATGAATTCTTAGAGTTGAGCCAGATAACTCAGGAGTTCCCAGCACCTCCTTCTCTAGGGGAGGGCAAGTGGTAAATTTCCACCAGAGAAAGTGAAGTCAGGGAACACTGGTGTTTGTATTGAGAAGTAAACAAAATGGTTATTCGATCATAAAAGCAGATGTAGCCACTTCCTCATAGTTGATTGCCAATATAGACACTATTTGTTAATTATCAATGGAAAGGACAATTGGCATCTGTTTTCCCTTGCAGGTTCAGGATGCATTTCGATGCCGACTGAGAAACTGCCAGGACCCAATTAATGCTGATTCTTCAAGTTCTTTTCCTAATGGGCACGCTCAAATCATGGTGAGCTTTTAGTTTCCCTCTGATTGTGTATTAAGCCGTGCTTCCTCAAGAGAACTTTTTTGAAATTCTTGCTTGTAAAATAGTATAAAAACCCCACTTTTGAGTTACTTTGCCTTTGGTTCATTGATAATGGTCCTAGTATTTGACACCAGATAAAGACCTTGTCTTTATGGCTTGGAAGTCCAGGGTCTATTGTTGCAGCCTTGAGGGTCAGGTGAGCATGATTCTGGGACCCACTGCAGGGTTTCTCCTTCTTGCCCAGAATTAAGGAGAGTGATTTGTACACAGCCAGAAACTAGGGACTTGGATGTCCAGTTTTAAAGCAGTGGTTCCCGGCCTTGTAGCATGTTAGAATCAACAGAGGAGCTACACCCCAGACCCATTAAATCAGAATCAGGGTGGAGGTGGAGCCAGTGTGTGGTTTAAGATGAGAACCACTGTCCTAAGCTTAAGGAGTAGCTTTCCTTCCCACTCATATTGTACATGAACCCTGACTATTGTTGAAATTCAGGGTAATGTAGCCATAAATGCTTTGGTGTGCTTTAGAATTGAAATCAAATTTTAACTGTGTCATCAAAAATAGATATTGATTTAAAAGGAAAGCTTTTACTTTACAGTATATTTAATTTATTACTAACATTTTTGGGTAAGCAACATAAAAATAAGCTAAATAATGTGTTAAATACTGACTTGTGAAAGAATAATCAGTTCATTACCCAAAACAAGTAGATAACTACAAAAATCATGATCTAAAATAGTTATCAGGAAAGGCCTATGATTGGAAGAACTTGCCTATGATAATTTAATTTTACTGTTTTTTAAAAATAAACTGATTTGTTTTAAGAAAGAGATTGGGGAAATATGAGGCTGGCATCAGAGGAACATTGTTAATGTTAAATTTTAATTCCTAAAACCCAGAGTCTTTTGTTACATTTCTTTTTTAGGGGTTCGAGTTTTTTCTTATCTTTATTTTCAAATTATAAAATTAAAGGCTTATCATAGAAAATAGTCAAGTTCAAAAAAAATGAAACAAAATATACCAATCATGATTCTATCACCCAGAAGCAATAGTGATTTTATCTTGACATGCTGCTTTACAAGCTGTTTTCCTATGCTTTGGTTTACAGGGCAAAGGACCTTTTATATATTTAACATTCCATCTTCCTTTTATTTAGCTTAAAACTAACAACATTTGAGTGAAAATTAATCATGAGAAGAGCCCAATTTGACAAGTAATGGTTTTTCAAAGGTGTGTTATAAAATATAAATAACTCCACAATACAAATAACAACAGATTTATTTAACACATAACAGTGCACATTTGGATTGAAAGATCAGAATTATTAAGACCAGAGAATTGAATTGCCTTAAACTTTCACCCTTTCATACACGGTGGTAAGTTTGCAGGCTGAAGATGACATCAGTTATTGTATTGCCTTGTTCACATTGTATGCCGCGTTCCCACTGATCTTATTCAACAATTAGTTTCTAGGAAGTACTCTTGAAAACAATCTGATTATTTCTTGGGAAACTTCCTTTGTACGAAACAATAAATTGGCATTGCTTAGTCAGATATCTGTAAACTTCAGCTAAATTTGATTATCTAAAGTTTCTCGAGGTCTTCATCAAATGACGGTCTGTGTCTTTTTATTTCCTGTTACAGACAGACTTTGAAAAGGATGTCGACATCGCTTGTCGATCAGGTAAGAATATCTGCGTCTTGAAAAAATAATCATTCGAGGTGTAAGTCATTTCTATGGATTTTGATATTTAAAAAACATTATGGTTTCTACATTATACTTTCCTGTGCGAGTAAGTAGAATCTTCAAGTAGAAGCTTTTGGAATAGCCGAGTGTATACGGGAGGAGAGATGACAAGAAAGAGAATGAAAAAAAGAAAGAAATTAAGAATTGTTCATTGCGAGCACTCCTACGGCATAAAGCACATTGGCATGGAGTCATAAGACTTCCACCCCACCGAGTCGTGGTCATCGAGGATGAGGTTAGGTAGTCTCACCTTTCTGTGCCTCAGTCAAATCACAGATAGAATATGGATTGACAGAAGGATGGACTCCCACTGTGTGTGTTTGTGTGATGGTGGTAGTGGGCGTCATCTTTTTGGAGGGGACAAGGTGAAGCCATGCAGCACACCCCACCTTAGAGTGCTAGGATACCATTGATTTCATGTTTTCCTCCAGATTTTGGCTAAAATTCTCAGCAGAGTAGGTGGCTTGAGAGTTTTAAGGGAAACTGCATGTTTTGTACCTTGAGTAGACCTGGCTGGAAGATGATCCTTTCAACTGAGTCTACATATGCTTCATTTTAACTTTTACTTGTTAGTCTCAGTGCTGCCCTCTAGAGTGAGGGTGGATATCTACTTCATTTAGATATCCAAATACTGAAATCATATCTTATTTCACCCAATTCAAGTCTTTTTTTCTCCAGAGTAAGCAAGCCATGTCTCATCATTCATTCCTCAGAGCATCCTCCCAGGCATGGTGCCTAAAGTAGCCTGCAGTTTGTCAATAATCTTAAATTATAGTGCCCAAATGTGCACATAGTTATCCAACATTTATCACAGTTGGCTCTCTATATTAGTGCTGTCTACATCCACATCTTATTTCTATTTAAATGCTAGTGCTAATTTGTCATCTAACCCCTTGAGACTTTTTATAGAAGCTGCTGCCATGGCTCCCCCAGTGTAAGATCATCTAAAAGTTCTGCTTTTGTAGCACTTTTCTTGCAAAAAATTCTAGCGTTTGTATTTATCCCTATCTATTATAACCTTACTTGTTTCAGGTAACTCTACTATTCATTTGAAGTCTTTGGCTATTAAAGTTTGAAAACAGTATCTTGTAAGTCATCATTCAAAGTGTTGATACAGGAGTTAAATGGCATGAGACCTAGTATTGAGCACTGCTGTGTTCATTAAGGCACTCCCTTCTGGCCAGTAGTTTTCCATTGTCTACAGTTTTCAGATTCAATTGGTAACATCTATGTAGCCAGGCATGGTGGTGCATGCTTGTAGTCTCAGGTACTCCAGAGAATGAGGTGGGAGGATACCTTGAGTGCACACATTTGAGAACAGCCTGGGCAACTTAGAAACATGTTTCAAAAATCAATCAATCAATAAATAGGAGGAGGAGAAGGACAAGGAAGAAGAGGATGAGATGGAGGAGGAGAAGGAGGAGGGGAAAGAGAAGAAGAAGAATCTCAGACCACGATGTCTTGTAACAATCAAAAGCATATGAGAAACTCATATTCTCTTCCTGAGTTCAATCAAAATACTCCATATGGAGTATGGTCACAACAGAGTAGTAAAATAACTATTCTAATTTGGTGTCCCCCACAGTACCCTATTCAAGGTACTAGGAATCTGCTTTTCTTGTTGAAAACTCTAACAAAGTATTGTCGAGACACACTATCATTAGTATTTGGTTTCCTGAATCTCCTGTTTTCCTCTTTGGATCACTAAAATAGTTTCCCCTTGCTCTGTCTACCTTCTCTGATTTCTCAAAAATCGCTACCCATGGTGCCGGTTTCTTCATGTGTGTTCCCAGATGAAATGTGATTTCTCTGGGTCTGGAAACCTGAATTCATTCAAGACAATTAGGTAGCTGGTGAATTCCTAGTCTTGAACCCTGTTGGAGTTTCCTTACAGCTTCTTTCAGTGTAGTCTTTCCAGTTCTCCATGGCAGGGAGCCAAAAGAAGAGCAGACAGCTTTGTCTTTAACTCTATATATATCAAACCCATGGTTTGCAGGCCAGCAGAGTTGGCACCATCTGGGACTCACTGGAAGGGCAAATTATGAAGCACTACTCCAGCCCTTCTGGGTTAGAAACTGGTGAGCAGAGTAACCCGTATTTCTCCAAGCTACTCAGTCATTCGGATGCATCTGAAGGCTGGTAACTGCTGTACTCGGCCAGCTTCCCCAAGTTGTGGACTCATCCTCCTCGTATTCATGTTGTTCTCTGTTGTTAATTTGCCTGTTTTCTCCAGGCATCATTGGATTATGGGATTAAGCATTCATAGTAGAGGCTAGTACCACTGAGTAATTAGAAAGCAATTTCCTCTAGTGTTTTTATTTTCTGCTTTCATTTTTGATCAGTCCCTTCCATAGCTGAGCTCATCTCATTGAGCCCTTTTTTTTTTTTTTCCAGTCTTTCATGAGGTATCTATCCATGTTGAAATATATTCAATTTTAAGTTCTAATGCATGGATTCTGAGAAACCTTTCTCCAAATTCTGTAGAAATTTGCTTCCCCAAGGGCTGGAGTTTATAACAGGTTGGGCTAAATATTCAGGTGCTTTTTGTTTGGATTCTTTTTTGTTTGCATTTTGCTTTTTAATGACTTCATTATAATTTCTCTCAAAAGCCATATTTCAACATTATGTTTTAATGAGTAGGAGGTGAAGATTTGTTTATGTTGAATATTCAAAATTTGTGCAGATTGTAAGGAAATCTAAGAGACAGGCATATGTCTCATACAGAGTAAACACTACTTAATAAGGAGAATTATCTTTCCCCAAATATTTAATACATACATTTTTCAGGAACCATTGCTATACAATTTTTTAAAAATGTTTTGACTGTAGGTCGTGTTATATTTGTCCAAAATTAAATATACCCCCCTGTAATTTTTTTCTCAGTACCAAGACTTCCTTTATGGTCTATAATATATTAATAAAAGTATAAAATTATCTCTCCATACTTAATGCAATATGATAGGTTCCCATAACATGCCTTTAAAATGTACTGCTATAAATTTTGAAAAATTTTTTACTACAGATAAGGACTAAGAATATTGTTCCTTGAATTTGGAGATGTTTTGAATGTATTTTGATTATCATTATATGAATTAATTTATTACACTTTCCCTGTAATATTTTCATGTGTAATTATTCATAGAAATCACAATTCATTACTGATCTATTATTATTTTAAGAGATTTAGAAGTAGCTTCTTAAAACATCACTCTGCATTTTTTACAAATAATAATAAATAATAAATAATAATAATAAATAATAAATAATAATAATAAAAAAGAAGTCTACAATTCCATTATGTATAATAAAGATACATGGATGTATATTTAACAGGACTTTTGGTGTGTAAGGAGATAGCAACACTATAACCAGCCACAATATCTCTAAAACAGTACATATTATGTCAACGGTTCATGTCTTGAAATAATTTTAAAGGCTTTTCTTTGTAATAGGTTAAGACATTCATAAACTCCTATTTTACAACTTCTATTTGAATGCGTAATTATTATGATTGTATGTGAAAATTGGATAATAGGTAAAATTCAGTATATCTGAGGCATTGCATGTTTCATAAATCAAACATTCTCCAGTTCTCTGTTCGTAATGAAATTGTAAATGGTGATTGCTCTGCTCTGTCGATAGTGAGCTGTCCAAGGACCTGCCGTACCTACTCTCCCACAACACAATTCCAGGTGTTTTCAATGCCAAAATTACCAAGAATATTTTTCAGAAACTTATTCTTTCATAGCTCAAACCCTGACAGTTATTCACAGCAAAGCATGCTTCAAGTTATTCTGCCTCTTTTCTTCATAAAACATAGTTCCTTTTTATACAGTGGCAAAAAAGGAAAGAAGCTAAAACACATTTTAATAAAGATTTCTGAGCTCTTCTGTTGATTAATCTGGTTTTTATTTGTTTGGATTGTATTTCGTTTTCTACCTTTCCATGCTACAAGTAATTATATCTTTTTTTTCCTGAGTAACTGTTTTTTTCAGTTTTAATATAGAATGGTATTTTCAAATACTTGTATAATTATTTTTCTGCTTAAACTCAGCAATTTCAACACCTTCATGAGGGCATTTTAGACTATGGATTCTTTCACACACAAAAAAAATCACTTTTTGCCCTACATGTAATTGACTATGATGAATACTTCTGAATCCTGTATTTACCTTGACCATACCAACTCCAATGGATAAATGCACATGAATCTTCAACATGTGCAATTTTTTAAGAGATTACTTCCCAGTGGGTTGAAGCTTCCATTGACCACCTCTTTCAAGAAATATTTTAATGAACAGAATTTCTGAAACACTTCATGGGGAAACCCTTTAAGATGAATGTGATGGCACATGCCTAGAATCCCAGCACTCTGGGAGGCTGAGGTGGAAGGATAGCAAATTTGAGCCCATTCTGGGCAACATAGTGAATTAGTGAAAATGTGTCTCACAGTAAAAAATAAAATAGGGCTGATGATGTAGCTCAGAGCAAAGGCTCTGGGTTCAATCCCCAGTACTGCCTGCCAATAAGTAAGTAAATAAGTGAATGTCAAGTACCTTTGAATATATGCATAATTTTATAAACATCTTCTGGAATAGGTTGATTGAAAAAAAACTTCTCTGCCCATCTACCTTTCCTCTGAAGAGTTATGCAGAGTTTTCGAGGACAAAGCACTGATATTTGGGGAAGTTGATTGGTCCACTTTCAGATGCACTTTAGCTGTGAGTAAGCTGTGATTGACAAGAGGATGGCAGAGTCAATAAAGAGAGATTTTATAATGTGGGCCGTGGGCAAACATGTACATGCATAATTATCTAAGGGGTTATATTTTTAGTTTGTTAAGGCAGTTGTTTAGAAGACAAGAGACAACTGCATATAATAATAGAAATAAAAAGTCGCTTTCTTTCATGAACTATTATGTACTAATTCACAGTTCTTCACAAGGATATTGGTCCTTGCCGGGCAGCCACGATCACAGGCACGCTCTCCAGGATTTCTTTAAATGATGATGAAGAAGAAAAAGGAGCAAACCCAGAAGGGCTGAGCTATTCGACCTTGCCCGGAAATGTCATTTCCAAAGTCATCATCCAGCAGCCCACAGGCCTACACATGCCCATGAGCATGAATGAGCTGAGCAGTCAGTGTTTGAAAAAAGAGAACAGTGAATTGCGGAGAACCGTGTACTTGTGTACGGATGACAGTTTGAGAGGGGCTGATATGGACATAGTCCATCCTCAAGAAAGAATGATGGAAAGTGACTATATTGTAATGCCCAGGAGTTCTGTAAATACCCAGCCATCCCTGAAAGAGGAAAGCAAAATGAATATTGGCATGGAAACCTTGCCTCATGAAAGGCTATTGCACTACAAAGTGAACCCCGAATTCAATATGAATCCCCCTGTAATGGACCAGTTCAATATGAACTTAGAGCAACACCTTGCACCCCAGGAACACATACAGAATTTGCCCTTTGAGCCCCGCACAGCTGTGAAGAATTTCATGGCCGCTGAGTTGGATGATAATGCAGGACTATCAAGGAGTGAAACTGGATCGACAATATCAATGAGTTCTTTAGAGGTAAGTGATAGAAAGTTACATTTTTCCTTGATATTTGAAATGTCAGTTGATTCTTGTATCACTGCTTTTGGAGGAGAAGGCTCACATTAGCTTTTGCAGTTATATATCATGTAAGAATTTGTGGCACATTGGGATTACAGTTCTGGGTGTAGGATTTTCCTAGTAATGCATTAGAATCACCTATTCAAGATGATGTTAAAAATAAAGATTTCCCACTATATTTAAAATGATACCTATCAATCATAAGTCTTTCATAATAGAAATCAAGTGGGACACTAATTAAAAAATAACAGGAGATCCCCCTGATGTTTCTCGGGTACCAGATATCCTTTTTAGGGGGTAAACTAGTATCTAGTAACTTAAACCAAGATCTAGACTTTTTCTTAAAGGCACTTGTGAAAAATAACAAACTGAAATATTTCTCTGAGTTCTGTCATCACACAAATTATAACCTAATTATCATTACATTAGTTCAACCTTGTTCAAAGTAAAGGTTTTTCTCTTCACTATAACAGCATGATGACCACTGAAAACTACTGGCTGTGAATTGTCAACTCTCAGGAAAGATTTAATCTAAATGTGGTAAAAGGTCCAACCACATAACATAACACTTGTTCTTCATAAGATAGCAACAGTAGTAAACTCCTCTTGACTTTTTTTCAGCCTATAATATAGAGAACAGTCAATAGTTATCACTGTCACTCATACTGTATTAGAATTTTTCAAGTAAGACTCAAGGAATATAACATTTTATTTTCTATGGACATATATCTTATTACAGATTTGCATGTAACTTTTATATCCTTTATCTTGAAATTCTGCTATAAGTCTGCTACTGATTTATATATTTAGTACACAATGTAATACATGCATTTTTACACACACTGCTAATTCTTTTAATATGGTAAATTATTGCATAAGACATTATTTAGACACCATTATTGGTTGCCTGCCCTTCCCTTCAGAGTTATGCCGATGGTGTGTAGTTCTTGTGTCCAAAAGACAAATGTTCCTCCACTTTGCGAAGCATGCCTCCCACTTGGCCAAAATGAAGAGAGATCCTGAGAGAAAAAAGAAATGTGGTGAATAGTATATTTTTAAAGTTTTCCTTAGGTCAAGGAAATTCTAGAACAAAATGGGGATATGCACAGGAGCTAGGAAAAAGTTCTAAGTTTGGAATCACCTTCAAACACAGTAAGGTTTCTGAATCACTCTGAACCAAGTCAGATCAATCACTCTGAATCAAGTTGGATTCAATCACTCTGAATCTAATTCTGAACCAAGTCAGAATCACTCTCAGAACAGAAGGCATGGATGGTAGCAGTGAGGTCAAGTTGAACTCTAAAACAGCTGGACCTTACTTTTGGACAAAAGCACTCTGACCTCATGAACTAGTAGAACAGCTGTTTGCTTAATTGTAACTTTCTTATTCTAGAAACTGTCTTGTCTGCTATAGTAAAGACCATATAAACATAAACTAAAAAGTGTTCATCTAAAAACACAAAATGTTTAAGAAGATGTCTAGTGAATGTGCATATAATACCACAATACCAACAGTGCTTTACTGACCAAATGGGAGTGTTCCATGTAGAATGGCCCTTGTAAAGGTGCTAGGGAGATTTGAAAGGAATTCCATTAAAATATTTTGGTGATTGAAAAAGTGTTTAACATTTACATGCCTAAAAACCTAGCTGAGTGTGATTTGTTCAAGGTATGTGTGCTTGAACAATTAACTTTATTTTCCAGCTACCATTCCGTTCTGTTTGTAATTTTTGTAAATCTCTAAATCCTTATTATTAAGTATGAGCATCATATATAACAGTGATTCAGCCAAAAGATCTGCATTTAAATTACTCTGAGATCACAAGACTTACATCTTAAAAAGGAATGTAATTCAGGATTGCAAATGAAAGCTCAGCTCCTCATTCTCATTCTTTAAGAGTTAATAGTAATTGCTTAGGGTGACCATTTCAGGAGACAACTGAAAGATAATATATAGATGTAAGAATGAATAATAAAAATTAGCATTTATATAGCATCTTTCATTAGCAGGTCCTCAAATCACCTTAACACGTGAATTAATTTATTTCCATACCACCCCTGTGCAATAGATAAGTCGTTATAATCTCCAGAATACACTCATTTGTTCAAGGTTACAGAGCAAGTGCATAGCAAGTGCGGGAACAGAATAGTTCTGTCCTGATCAATTTTCTCCTGTCCAGAAGAGGCAGTAGTGAGCCTGGACATCAGCATGAAGATGACTTTAAAGTTCTTTTGAACCCCCATAGACACCTGATCTTATGATGAATGATAATGCCCTTGGACTGGAAGTACATACAGCTGGCAGATCCCAGAGATAGGACTGTGGTCCAGAAGATAGAGTCAGTGCTATGGCTTCCTCTCTGAGCAGAGTGACATATTGGCAAGCAGAGCCGTCAGCTCTCCTAGACTCTGTCCAGCTAGTGAGGAAAATGACATTCTGACAATGATAGGGGACAGGCAGCTGGATGACGAGAGCCTGTACATGGACTTCAGGGAGCAGCAGTAGTCAGGAGATGGCTTAAGCCTTGAAAGAGAATATGAGGACAAAAGCACGTAAATATAAGAATTACGTGGAGCCTTCAGCCCCCCACCCAGCCCCGACTGAGAAGGGAGATGAAATCCGCAGGTGCATCCATCCTGGGAAGCTGGTGCTGCTCAGGACAGCCAGGATGTGAAATCAAGATGTGCACATTAATTCAAGGAGAACTGGGTTTTTATACATGGCTGACATGGAAAGAGATGAAGGGGAGAAATAAATGAGGGCAAATTACAAGTTATAGCACAGAGTTTAGTATTTATGAGGAAAGTGCAAGGGAGGAAAGGCAAGAATTGAGTTAGAAAAAAAAAAGAAGCCAAAGAGACTTGAGTGGATGTGTGAGCTGAAGTATTTATTTAAGGAGACAGGAGGCACGTGAAGGACAGGGGAGGCTCCCCGACAGGAAGTAAGGCCAGTAGGAAAGCCTCCAGCATACAACATATTTTATTCAGTTAGCCCCAGTTACTGGGTATAAAATGTTTAATTAATTCAGGAAGTTTGTGATATAAAAGCTTATCTAGATTTTCTCCATGAACACACTTTTTATCTTGTTTCCTCATTTCTGGCAATATTTTCCTATATTCATTCCCAGAATGCACTTGTTAAATAATTCTGAAAATTTTAGATTTTAGGTTTCCACGATGACAGAATAACTGCCTTATAATAGGGTAGAGTTTTTTACAAAGGCTACAGCCCTAGATGTCCTTTAACTGCTTTGCTTAAAGTTAAGAATGCGACTATCGTCAGCACATTAGTCATTCACCTTTCATTGAGTAATGAAAGTGTTGAATGCATGGTGTGTATAAAGGGAAAAAGCTAAGCTGTTGCTATGGAGTAAGAGGGGACAAAGGGAGGTGCCATGGTTCGAAAACACTTGAGGATCTGAAATCTAGTTTGAATCTTGGATTGTGCTGTAGTCCTATTGGTTTATTTTTCTCAAAAATCATAGGTGTAAGAGAGAAGTCAGTAGTTGTTTTGAATCACTGAAACACTGGTATGCATTAGCTTATCATCGTGCCTGCCCTGGGCCTGTTCAGCACACAATCCATTCTCCACTCCTTCTCTCTTCATGACTCTGGGTTAATCACTGACTTCACCTGGACGCAGCCAGTAGGAGCACTGCCAGGAGACTGGGGGCTGGGGAGAAGCCAGAGACCCAGGAGAATTCGACTTGCTCCTTCTGCTCTGGGCAGCACCCTGTGGCTGCAGTCCCCAGCCCAGCGCTGCCATCTCCCTTTCTGCAGCTTGGAAGCACTCTGGCTTCCTCTCAGGCCAAGCCCCTGCTTACTTCATGTCTCTGGGCTGCCTCTTAGCTCCTCCATCACTTGTCTTCTTGTGGAACTTTTACTCCAATGTAAATACATTAAGTGATTTCTATTGTCTGCCTGGCAAATCTTGCCTTAATTTCTCTTACAACCAAAACATTGTAGGAACTGATAATAAATAGTACATTACAAAATTATTTTATCTAAAACACAAAGTGTTGCTACTTTGGCTTTTCTATTTATGCACAATCTTAAATCTTACCTATGTTATCTGAAAATATTCTCAGAGCAGCCTGGCTCAGTTTATAAACAAGTGGACTGAGATACCATTCTAGGTTAAATTTTTACACACTTTTTTCTTGGGCATGAATTGGATAGCTTTCAACATAATGGTTTTGAATGGTAAATATTTTAGAGACAGTGTCACTTCCCTGGTGCCTCCCTTATGGCTGTGGTAAGGATCAAATTATATAATGTACATGAAAACCTTTTGAAAATTCTACAAAGTGCTTTGGATGTAAGGCTGAGGTATTATTGTCATTACTGCTATGCCTTGAATTTCTGTGGAGAAGCTTGAATGCCATATTAAATCGATATTTAGGATATTAGACAAAATGTGACAGCCTCACTTGGGAAATGGAAGACTGTCACTAAAATAAACCATTATAAAATTGACCATGTATAACATCAAATATATATTCCCCCCCCCATTGGATTTGGTGAAAGGATATGTTTTTGCTCATAAGTTAGGGAATTTTGGCTTTTATGTATGCATACCAAGAAAATTAGCTTGGATAAAAGTTCATTTTAGGCAATTAATTATTCACAGACTCCATTGACACAGCTATTTTTAATGGCTTTGCTCTGAAAGCTTTCTCCTTGTAAGAGAGTTCATTGCTCACCCTGTAATAGAAACTTTTAATGACAGTCATTGCCATTCATCCATCAGTGGAATTTATTACTTGCTATGAATCTCCTAGCATCTTGTCCGGCCTAATTTACAGTGACACAACACTGAAATAGCCCCTCTGAGAAATTATTCATCATTTTATAAGAATTCAATGTGGAAAGTGGCCTCTATGCCTGTACTCACTTCTCTGAGCAGCCTGATCCAGGGCTGCATGTTTTCACTTTTTAAATCATCCTAAAGAATTTCTCCCCCTCTCAGTGATAAGCCTGCCTGTCTCTAAATTGTCTTATTCTCTTGGCTCACTCAATCTATTTATAATGGTTTCTTTTGTGCATTTAGTTCCTTTGCTTATCCAGATTCTCCCAGAGTATTCTGGAGAAATGCAAGGAGAACAAAACAAAAGCAAAAGGTCACGTTCTTTTGAAATGTCTCTGTCTGCCATGCAGCACCCCTTCCATTGCCCATCAATGATTGTGTGAAGGTCTACTATTGTGCCATACCTTCGGCTAGAGGCTGGGAATATAAAAGTGATTATGATATGCATGGATCCTACCCATGGATAATAAACTCTGTGGAGAGACAGGCAATTGGCCATTAAACAAAACAAGAGTAATTTAAAAACAGTGTGCTTGCTTGGTGATATGGGATGTGAAAGGAAGACTCCATTCGATGTAGTGGCCTGGGAAACATTTGGAGGTGCTATATACTCTGTGAAATACAGGTGAAAGGGAACATGACTTGTGAGAAACTGGAGGGCAAGGGAATGTTTCAGGCCAAAGAAACTGCAATTGAAGAGTTCCTGAACTAGGCAAGAACTTGATATATACTCTTATATGATCAGAAAGCTTGTGTAGCTACAAGACAGCCTCTTGAAATGAAGAAAGAATAGCAAGAAGATTTGGCAGGGCCGATAGGACAGTGGAAGTACATGGGGGCTGTTAGGAAAAGACTGTTAGGATCACACGTCCATCCATCTGGCCAGCTAGCCCACCAATCTTCAGTTACCTTGGTGATAATGAGGAGGAAGGTTAAGGACCAGGAATTGTAGAAGGGATGGAGCAGAAAGCCAAAGAACTAGTAAAGGCTTCCTGACAAGAGATGCCAGTACCTTTTAGAGTGGCTAAAGTGTAGAAGGAAATGAGTGGGCAGATTGGGATTCACTTCAGAGAGCACAAGTCCTGAAGCCGTAATGTGGAGGATGAGGAACTGTAAAGTGAGTCCTAATTCTTTTGCTTGGCTAACTAGAGAGCCAACATACTCCATAGTGGGACAGACACCAGAAAGACAACAGCATTTGGATCTTAAAAGATGATATTAAAATCATTCGGATGAATTATGTTCCCCAGGTTAGTGCATGCGAAAGAAGAAGTGCAACTCAACATTTAGAAAGCAGGCCCTGCTCCACTGCTGGTGGGAGTGTAGACTGGTGCAAGCACTGTGGAAATCAGTATGGAGATACCTCAAAGAACTAGGACTGGAAGTCCCATTTGACCCCGCTATTCCACTGCTGGGGATCTTCCCCAAAGAATTAAAAGAATCATACCACAGTGATATATGTGCACCCATGTTCATAGCAGCACAGTTTGTGATAGCTAAAACTTGGAAACAGCCCAAATTCCCATCAACTGGAGACCAGATTAAAAAAATGTGGTTTTTTAATAAAATGGAGTACTACTCAGCCATAAAAAATGAGAAATTAGAGACATTTATAGCTAAGTGGATGCACATTGAGGCAATACTCTTAAGTGAAATAAATAGGACACACATGTGTAAATACCAAATAGTTTCTCTGGTGTGAGAAACTGAAAGTGTAAATAAGGACTAAATGTATAACAGGTCATGTGAAATAGGAAGAAAAGGGGCAAAGGGGAAGGAAGTGGGAGGGCTAAGGGAAAGGATAGAAGGAAATGGGATTAATATGAGAAAATGGAAAAATAGGAACAAAATCTTTGTAAATAGGGAGGGCTGGAGGGGTTGAAGGGAGGGCTGGGCAAAGGTGAAAAACAAGAACCAAGAGAGACTATGTAAAGGTGCAAATTTCCAATGATGAATGTCATTATATTGTATACCTAAAATGTACCAATGATTAGAATGAATAATCGATAATGTAAAATAGGAAGAAAAGGTCCAAAGGGGTAGGGGTAGTGGGAGGCACAGGGGAAAGGAAAGAAGGGAAAGGAAAAAATGATGAGAAATGGAAAAAATGGAAATAAAGTCTTTGTAAATAGGAAAGGGTGGAGGGCGTGAAGGGAGGGCTAGGAATGGGGAAAAAATAAGAACCAAGACACATTATATAAAGGTACAATTCCTAATGAGAAATGTAATTGTGTTGTATACCTACAATGTACCAATAAAAGAAAAAAAAATTTAGAAAGCAGGGATATGAAAAAGAAAACAAAACATCAAAAGAAACCTGAAAATGAGCTGCAGTAAATGAAAGGGAGGGAGAAAGAGGCTGAGAGATGGTGGCTGTTTCAGAGAGGAAGTGGTTCACTTCCAAAGGCTTTGAGTCCAGTAAGACAAGGATGACATGGAACTTGATATTTAACTAAATGGTGCTCATTAGAGGTCTTTAAAGAGAGAAATTTTAATGCAGTGTTAAGAACAGAATACAAGTTCTGGTGAGTTTTAAATGAGAAACCAGGAAGAAGAAATATCATCTATAATGACAAGAAGTTACTTGTTTCAAATTATTTGAGAAATAAGGGATATGCAGGCAGGAGAATTCATGCCATCATGAAATATTTTAATGTCCCACTGACTTAAATTTATGTGTGGCATTTTTTTACTTACCACCCAATCAGAAAAATTGTTAGAATCTGATCACTTTTTTTAGTTGGTTCCCATTTCTTAAGCATAGAACCATCCTTTCTAACCACTTTCATAACATTCCAGTAGCATTCCAGGGAGCTCAGAGGACGTTTGAATAAATGTATAAGCCCAGCATGACTTTCAGCTATCTTCAGTTCTTGAAAGACTTTCAAATACACGCCATGTTGAGCAAAAGATGAAACAGACCAAAGTGAACAGAAGTGGGCATTCTAGTTCTTCCTGTATAGTACACATTTCCCTGTGTTGGATACTTCTTTTAAATCAGCTAGATTTTGCTTTGAGAGAGTCACATCTGGAGGTGGCAAAGTCTGCTACTGTTTGTTACAGTAACATTATGCATAAACCATTTCCAATAATGATTTTTAAGCCATTTTACACAGCTTCTCTGGGAAAAAATATCTTCTTCAAAATACAACCGACATGTAAAAAGTAAATTGCTTGACCTTACTTTATGCTTAGAAAGCATCTCAGTCCCACTACTACCCATGTTGGGCTCCCTAGGTCATTCAGTGTTATGCTTGGTGAGTTTGAGGAGCAATCCTCAAAGGATCACAGGCATCTTGGCTGCAAAATATCATCCTGTGTCACCAAGCAGATGGTGAGAGACAGTGGAGAAGATACTGGATTTATCGTAAAAAGATCTGTGTTTGAGTCCCAGCTCTTTTGCTTACCTCCTATGTGAAGTGGGCAAGTGATTTTAACTTTTCTGGGCCTCTGACTGATTCATAAAGTGAGGATAATAAATATCTTCCCTGAACGTCCCCCAGAACATCTTGCATTCTCAAATGTGAAAGCACTTTACAGTCTCTAAATGGTTGAGACAGTCACTCAGTATTATGAAGACAGGGAGAAAGTTACTCAGAGTTCATCTCCTTTGGACTCTAAATGTCCGGCATATTTTTCTGTTCTCCAGTTTTTAAGACCTATTTGTTTTATTTCTATCTCTGTCTGCCTTCTCTATCTTTAGGCTCTTGCCATTAAAATCTGTTTACTTCAGTGTTTATCCCTTAGTCTAAGCCTTCAAGACTGCCAGTTCTGCTGTACCCTTATGTTAAAATTTAATTTTAATAAAAACAAATGTGTGTGCATGTGTGTGTGTGTGTGTGAGAGAGAGAGAGAGAGAGAGAGAGAGAGAGAGAGGGAGAGAGAGAAAACGCTATTTGTAGGATTGCAAGGATTGTATCTGTGTGTTATTTTTCTTTCATTGGTGAGACAAAATACCCGACACCCAAAGTTAAAGGGGAAAGGTTTATTAGCTCACAGTTTGTAGAGGTTTCAGTCCATAACCGGCTGGGCTGGCTCCAAGGCAGGGCAGCACATAGCAGAGGGGCATCACAAAGGAGAAACAGTTCATGGCACCCGCATGGTAGTAGAAGTAACAAGGGACTGTAAGATCTTCTGCCCCTTTTGTCTTACCCAGGCTACTATGGGTGGGTAAGACTCACGCCCTTAATCCTAGTGTCCTTGGGCCTAGCACTGCACCATGAATCAGCCACACACTCTAGATTCAGCCACCTCTGAAAAAGCCGGATGACTGCATGAGGCTTTGGGGGACCTCCAGACACAAGTCTTGACAGTATCCACTTCTTTTCCATATTCCACACTGACACAGGTGATTTCTGTGCTCAGGAGCACGGTCTCTATAGTATTCTTCTAGGTTCCCATCGTTTGCTCTTGCTCTTGTAATATGGACCCTTTAGCAATATGTACCTTTCATGTTTCCAATTCTTAGGCAACACAGCCTCGCCTTCTGAAATGATCAGGGCCACATATGGCTCATAGGGACTTTGGCAACAGGGAACTCCTCCACGCCTGCAGCAGAAGGGCCCCCAGTTCTTCTAGCTAACTGAACCTTTTAAATAAGTTCCACTATTTAATTTTCAAATGAAATGCAAATCTCATGACTCATTTCTTAATAATAATTGCTTAAAGCTAAATGTTTTCATACCTGAATTTTGCTGTATTAAAGAATTTTGTTGAATGTGTGTGTACCAAAGCTCCCCGCTGAGTCACGGTGCCAAGAAGGCAAAGCCTCCAAGAGCAGCATGGAGACGCTGACATTTAAACTGGCACAGTGCAGGGAAGAGCAGTGCAGTGTTTCGGAGCCTGACTTTTAAACAACAGAGTTGGATAACAATAGTAGCAGGGAGATGGCAAAGGAGGGCGGGGTTATGTCAGCAGGGGGCGTGTAGGGTGCTGCTGGAGAAAAGGAGCGAAGGAGATCAACATGCTGAGCTTCCACTGAATGAATCCATTTCTCCAATTCTCTCCTTGATTGTACTTAGAGGCTGGATTCTAATCTTAAGCAGCTTTACTAAAATAACTTTATTTCAGAACTTTCGTGGGGTTTTTTGGGTTTTTTTTTAAAAAGCCCTTTTTTTGACATAGCTCTCTCGGTTTATTGAAACACACTTTGAAGAGTAGTTCTGGGTTTACAGTGACAATTTTAACTTGACCTGAAGAAATTGTCATGGTTTTCAGTAAAGTACATGCAAGCTTTTCTGTCTCTCATGTTCAGCAGGTGCAGTGGAGAATGGAGTCTCTCACCTGTTTGGGTGACGTCCCATTAAGTCAGTGAGCCTGAGATCTAGTTTTAAATATTTATTTATTTTTCCTGTGTTTCATCCCCACTCTAAGAAAAAAATCAAAATTAAACAATGAAACTATGTCAGGAATTTGCTTTATTCTCTCCAAGTTTGGAGGGCTTTTGACACACGTGGCAGGCATCTCCCTCTATACCTCATCCATTGTGAGACCCCACAGGCTTCCTCAAGCAGATGCTAAGAATCCCTCCCTCGTGTTAATATTATAAAATTGTATCATCACACGAGATGGCATTAATTTCATTTTAATCATTTTTCCTGAGTCTAACAGGCCTCCTGCCTAATTACTTTATTTCATTAATGCATGTTTATCTGTAACTGGATTTGGAAACTGTTCAACAGATTGGAACCCACTGAAGAACTCTGTGAAGCATTTTGCTGGAGTGTGGAATATTTGTTATATGTGTAACAGAATTAGAATGAATAGTTTAATTCTCAGGGCTAGCAGTTAGAAGGACTTTCATATTGTGGAGGGGAAATGTATGAGCAAGATGTATACAAAGCTTGGAGCTTAGACAAAAGTCAAGTTGAATTGGTGCAAATAAAATCTGGGTATTGATTGCTGAGAGGTCTCCAGTTAGCTAGTTTATATTTCTGATAAAACTCTTAATCTTCTATGTCTGTAAAGTAAGAGTGAAATGTTTGTGTGAATTTTCACAGGAAACACCTCTCCTTACTGAAAACTAGGGTTAAGAAGTCAAGATTAAAAATATTCAATATTATTACATTCTTCAATTTTAAAGGAAGTTTGAGGAGAAAATGAAATAATAAATTTGGAATATTTTGAAATAAAAAAACAGAAAATGTGTCTTTTGTGAAAGAAAGACATATAATACAAATAAGCAGGATTATCTTTAATGAAAATAATGGTTTTCATTTTGTTTGAATGACTAAATATAACTTTCTTGATTTTCTCCTTCTTTTTAAAAAACTCCAACAGAGAAGAAAATCACGATATTCAGACCTTGACTTTGAGGTAAGTGTCCGTGAATTATTTTATAATGTTTTTAACTATTTGATCCAAAATCAATAATTACTTAATGTATTAATTGTGTGGCTATACGGGTCTCCTACTAAGTTTCATTAAATAAGTCAAATTTTAAATTTGAATCCATGCTGTATAGATGGCTGTAGACAAAACTGTTAAAGTTCTAATTCCTGTAAGTTATGCTGAGTTCCCCCAGATGGGGAAGGGCCTGTTTCATAAATGCTAAGATAGTGGTGCAGCTGACCTTGGCCAAGGCCGTCTGTCAGGAGGGTCAGAAGGAATGCCAGTGTCCTAACTTTTATACTTAAGAGTTTTCCTGGCTTCTCATCAGTGCCTACCTGGAGACCTCCTGTGAGGATGCTTAGGCTTGTTAGGGAGGCTTTGCTCTGTGCTCTTATTCTGGCAATTTAGTTTCTCTGCGGTACATTCAGATTTGCTTTTCCAGTAGGCAATGTTTGTTCAATGCACTCCTGTGCTTAGTAAATGTCTTTTCACAGATATAAACAAGATGAAGAGTTCCATTTTCCAGTTTACATTGAATTTATATTGGTGCTGTAATATTGATGTTAGAAGTTACTAAAATCATACCATTTAAGCAGCTTATGCTAAGCACAAAATTAGTGATGTTTAAGCATCACATAAAATGCACTTATGCTTCTTGATAATTGAATATGATTCATAGCCTGCTGACATAATAGGATATAATATAGTATAAATTTTGCCAGCATATTTGCACTCTTGTGATGCATACATTGAACTCAGTACTCTCAACTGATATTTCCAAAATTACAGAGCCCTCCTGGAACATGGAATTTCCTAATTCAATCATCTCATTTATGTAGATGACTGTTGTAGCTCTACAATGTACAGTGTGTATCAAAACTGAGACTTACTTGTTTTTATTGGCCACAATGGTGAACAATGGCTTTATCCTGAAGAGCCCAAGGGAAAAAAATTTCAGGAATAACTCAAACTAAAAGATACAAGGTAATAATTACAGAATCTGACATCACCGTTTAAGTAGCTTATGACACAGCTCCACTGTGGTAAATTGGCATGGAATATATATTTCATTGTGTCTACGTTTTTAGCATAAAAGTCTCAGTAATATCAATTCCAATGACGTTATTCAGTAATCTTCACTTTTATAAACTTCAGTGCCTTTTAAGGGACAGATACTTTAGGGCTCTTTTTTTTTTCTGTTAATGCTTTAGGTAGCCAAACATAGAGGACCATACATTGCGTGTGTGTGTGTGTGTGTGTGTGTGTGTGTGTGTGTGTGTGTGAGATTTCACAAAACAATAAATTATTATGTCACTATGAAGGAAAAGAAGTACAAATCAACCCACTGGGAATCAGTGACAAAATACACTAGAACCCCGGATCTAAAATGAAGCTTTGGTGCAACCATCAGTTATGTAATCACAGGCCCTGAAAGGAAATCTGATCACACTTTGTCACTGGGGGCATTAGAAAAACTGTTCTGTTTTCATTTTTTATCTGTTTTCTATGGCAACTGCTACCTCTTGCCTAGTATTCCACACAGTAAATCACAGTATTAACAAAATATTTGCTAACAGTGGAGAAATGTTGCCAAGCAAGAACCCAGACATGTGTTCTTTAACTGCTGTAGTTACTGCACACAACTCTAGGTGTTGGATCTATGCTTTCAGACATTACTGTTTGCTTGTCAACTGGTGCTGCCCCCTTTAGTCTCAAGTGCTATTACAGGGATGTGGCAGATACCTCATGGATTCTGTTCAGAACAATTGTTACCAGATTGCAACACTGAAACAATTTAAATTTGTGGATGGTCCTTGAAGAAGAGTCTAGGTCCCCATCCCCTTAAACCGAGGCTGAATTAACTGGATTTTTGTCGAGATTCCTGACATTCTTCTACACCCAGCTGGCTTTACCAGAAGATGACTAACTTGGACATTTTGCCAATGGTAGACTACTTTGTGGACCCCTGAAAGTGCCTTCCCTTCAGGCCTTAAACCTGACACACTCCCCAGAGGTTCCATGCAATAATAATATTCTGTCAACTCACATATTCATAAAACTCCTGTGGCTAATTAGTGTTAGACCTGGGAAAAAGCCCTTTAATGTAACAATCTTCAGGATAACTCAGCACTCCTAAGATAAATAGGGCAAATGCTAAACTAGTCTTAAAATGGTGAAATACTAATTCTTGCTTTCTGGAAATTATACAGAAACATTCAGTAGTGAAATTTCTATGCTCTGTTACCAAATGCCATACTGAAGTATGTTCCCAGCTTCGAGCAGAACTCCTGATTTATGGTGAATATTCCACAAATTTTTGTTGAGTGAATGATTTCTTCAAAAACTAAATTATTTTTCAATTCAGTTTGCTTTAACAAAGAATTGTCAACCACTGTGTCTAAGTCAAATCAGAACACAGTGTAGAGGACGAACAGATATGGAAGTGGCACTTCAAAGGTAGCCACATTTGACAAATATAACTGGAGGAGGTTATAAATGGCAGGTGGAAATTTCAGGAGGAGGAAAAGGCATGGGAGTTGGCTAATGTATGGTGTGCTCAAAAAACAAGATTCAAATCAAAATTCACTTAAGCAGGGCACAATGGGAGGAGAAATAAACCAAGAGATGTTAATATAAAATCTATGCCTTGCACCCCAGGAGGAGGAGCTTGCTACAAAAAGCTGTTATAATCTAAGCTTTAGAAAGATTAATGTGTCAATGATAGGGAGGATAGCTTGTGATAGGGTAAAAGAGGAAGTTGAAATACCAGTTGGCAGTGGCAAATCTAGGAAAGAAGTGATGAAGAAAGTAAGGAAAGAAGTAGGAGAAGTGGTAAAGCGACCCTGTCGAGGTAGAATCCAGGCATTTAGTACTTCACTGAGCATAGAGTGAAAGAACAGGAAAAATGATGACTCTGTATTTTGAGATTAAGTTTCTCTCAGCACCAGTAACAAAACCAGGGAAGCGGGGAATATCTCATCTAATTAAAATGAGTTCACTTTAATATATTGGTATTAAGGTGTCTAGGCAGGCTACTTAAATTACCTGTCGGGTTGAAACAGAGCTCAAGGGATTCCTATAAATACTTAATTTTTTAAATTTTCTCTTCCAGAAATACAGAGATTTATGACATTCTTCCATTGGAATTTGGTTCCATTTTAAACATTTTAGGATGATTTTTCTGAAATTTCTGACAAGCCCCTGACGCCGACTTAATTCATGCTTCCCCAGCTAGGGGACAGTGGTGGGGGCAGCAGGTAGAGAAAGCAAAGATGCAAACTAATTGTGGTCCATCTCCATGGGATTTCAATTTCCACTGGAAGAATTAGAGGAACCTAATCAAGTAAGATAAATTATGTTATATTAATTATCACTTCAAGTGCAGCTAAACCACAACACACAAGATAAACTTTTTACTAATTCCTAAATGTAAAATATAAGATTTCAAAAAAAACAGTCGTGCTCATAGTAGGCCCCTTCCTTCTTTGTCCTAGACTCCTAGCAATAGGTGCACCCTGTTAAGCCACTAGAAGACTTTTAGAAGGCACTTTGGAGGGCAAATTTTGAGCAACTGAGTTATAAGCTATATCCATTTTTGTATATCACTAAATTAAAACTGTTGCAAAATTATATATTTAGAGCCAAGTTTACTGTAGATTGACAATGACAGCATAAAAATATACTAGTCATTTGTTTGTTTTTCTTCAGACTCGTTGCTTGGTTGAAGGCTTACATATATTTGTATTCAAATAGAAACATATTTGAAACAGACACTACAGTCTCAGGCATTATCCATGGAGTCCCAGGTTCGGTCTTATGGTCACGTTGAAAGTCTAGGGAAGGACAGGAACCTAAGGCACTCCCCTCTTACAGTATGGTTTTGAGAATTAGTATTAATTCCTTCAATGTGCATTTCTTCGTTAAGAGAAGTTTTGACATTCACTTAAGACCAGTATTCAAAAGCCCGCTCTGGAGAGAGGACTCATGGAAAGCAGTAATGAAGAAGTAATCACAGGTTTATCCCAGTGGTATGGCAATGGCAGCATAGGTGTATAAAATTCTGAGGATGGAAAAGGTGATTTAGGCAAATTGGTTTCTAAAGTCCTTTTAGCACGAAAGTTTTAAGTTCTATATTCTAAGGTTCATGATGAAGAGATTCTCCAGAATTCGCTAACAATTTTTCTTAGCCTCAAGAGTCCATCTGTAGTAATATACATTTTATCTGTAATTCAGGCTTAAGCCCAACTCCATGGTTCACATCTGAATTTAAAAGTGAAAATTTCTAAACAGTTTGTCCCAAGCCCACCTATAGGTCCTTTGAAAACCACTTACATGGAAAATGAGGGTACACTGCATGAGGAGACAGGGCTCCTATCTGGGGCCATTAAAATGAACCCTCCTTGAGCTGGGGATTTAGCTCAGTGGCACCCTGTTTGCCTGGCAAGCGCAAGGTCCTGAGTTCAGTCCCTGGTACCAAAAAGAAAAAAAAAAAAATGAACCCTCCTTGAAAGGAGAAGACCTTTTGTATAATGTATAAATATATAATAGCCTTCCATGTCCAGGTGCTTTACTTACCTAGATACCTATGTTACCTCATTTATTTAATTTACCCAGCACACATTAATTAAGCACCTGTTGGGTACCAGGCACCATCCTGTGTCAGGAATACAACGATGAATGAGTCATTGCCTATGTGATAGATGTTCACACAATGTGACCAGCCCCTGCAGAGGTACTTGTAGTATCATGAGACTGTTTCAGGGTAGTCAATATCCATAGAGTTCACAGGCTTATTACAGAGGGTACCAACATATCCGAGACCCTTGGGTCTCATTTTCCTTCTCAACAGGGCATAATTACAAGGAGAATCTATTGGACACATGTGAGAAAGCATCCTGCAAAGAGTGTTGAGTTGGGATTCTGAAAGAATTTAGCTCTCTCACCCCTTGTAGGAGGTTGTGAAACTTAGCCTCTTTGAGCTGCAGTTCCTAAATCAGTAAAACGAAGATGATCAAGAGGATCGCTCCCACCTCCCAGGGCCATTGTAAGGATTAAGAAAGATAAGAAAGCTGTCATTTTAAGGGCTTCTTATCAGTGTAGTCCTATGATAAAGGCTTTAGATCCTTTTTTTTGTTTAAATCTTCAAAATAACTCTGTTTTTAAGTCTGATTGCTACATCTGAGACCAAAGGAAGATTGGATTTAATGTTTAGGACTACACTAATCAAAAGTGATAGGACTGAGATCTCAATATAAAATGTCCAGATCTAATGGACTTGGCATGTTTCGAGTATTTAAAGGGCCTCAGAGAGCTCCTAGGGCACAATATATACTCGTTCAGGTTTTTATATCCTCATTTTTCTCTAATATTTGAAATATATGAAAGTGCTTCACAACTTACCACTTTTTCTCTACTGTCAACAATTAAAGGGTTGAAAAGTCTACCTCTCTTGAATTACAAAATGTAAATAGAAGGAAAAGAGTCCTCTGAAATCAGCTTCTAAGATGAGAATATTTCCATGCCTTTAGGTTGGTAGTCTTCTTGGGGTGGGATTTCATACATAACTTCAAACAAACTGCTGTGTGATGTTAATCTGAATGGAGAGAAACATTATCATATACTTTCCTTTATTACAAAACATACCTACAATATTTAATGGGCATGGTAATGAAAGAAACCTGACTTGTATAGATATTGCCAACAAGAATATATCTTCATTTACGTAAATAGAAAACACACATGTGTTACCATTTTATCATCATCATTACAAGATTTTAGAAAACCCAGTTCTAAACTGAGTTTTCCACAGAAGTCAGTTTCTTTGAGAAACGGGACATTTAAATCACAAAAGAAAGAAAAATGTAAGCATAAATGTTAAAGTTAAGTTCCAAAAATAGTCACTGACATGGACAAATAAGATTTATAAGAATGAAAATATCTAAATGAATAAGACCATCCAAGGCAAATAAAAACTCATAGAAGTAAATAAATGAGGGGAACCTCATTTATTACTTAAACATAGCAAAGTTTTCATCCCAGAATATTTCTGGGTTGGAAACTATGCAATGTTCAGCATGAAAGCATTGTTCTTATCAGTGGAGACTGGCTCATTGTAAAGGCTGGAACACATACTGGAGCCTATGAACAAAGGGAATTGCATATGAAACACCAAACTGAGCCCCTGTCAGAGACGGGACCCAGGTGACCACTCTAATGTGTTACTTCTGCCAGAATCCCAGGTGATCGTTTCTATGGTGATTTCCAGCAATGCCTACTTGACAGTTTTAAATTAGAATGATTATCTGGCATGAGGATAGATTTTTGATTGTTTTTTGAAGTAGGAAAGGCTCCATATTTCAGCGTCCAAATTTTTCATTTGCTTCCATATTCATTTTAGGACCCTGGAGCTTTATAATTTGGAATAGCTTTCATGAACCTATGTGAGTGAAATACTTCAAAATGCTTCTTGGTTATATAACATTGGTAACAATTATAACTTTTTATTTTTCTGTATAATTTTTAATATGTCTTAGTGATCCAATTCCTCAAAGTAAAATCCATCCAATTCAAAATCAGTACTGCTTATTTGATCAGAATATGATCATTAAACTTCTAATCAGTTCACGTATCTCCCTTTCCAGTGGGACATAGTCGACCCTTGCTTTGTATCTTAAATGTACTTCATATAATAGTGGTTATTTGGCTGCAAAAAAAAATTTATGAAGAGACTTTGCTAACAAACGAAAGAACTTTGTTGGAAGGATATGGAATAATTTAGCTCTTAGCCAGGGACAGTAGGAACTTTGACTGGCATTTCCAGGAACATAGAAAATGAAATCACCCCCCCCCAAAAAAACAAAGTCAAGATCCTCTCACAAGATGAAGGTCAAATGAAGGCTGCACAGAAAACAAAACCAGATGCCTGTCTCAAACTATGGGTACTTGCCATTGATATCAGATATCTCAGAAAATCTTATTGAAGAGAGGGAATTCAGGCATACAACTAAAAATTGAACTGGACATCCTCTGAATTATAGAAAATGGAAGAGCGAACAGACAAAAAAGATCATGGAATAACTAAGTTAAGAATTTTCAACTCAAATTCATGCATGTAAAAATTTGTGGACTGCCTTATTTGCATTTATCATAACAATTTATAACTCCCATAGCAGAATCAGGTTTTCTTTATCACAGCTATAGATTTCTTTTTATTTGAATTACTATGCAGCAAATTCCCGTGTCCTGTTAGACTTTAAGCTACTAGAGGGCAGTAACTTAATCATATTTTTCATTATTGTTACCCTGATATGTGGCAGAATATTGAGTGTTAACAAATATATATTAAATGACATGTGAAAGATCCCTAGAGAAATGTCAGCAGGGGGATCATTCCCAGTGCACCATAAGAGAAACCATGTAGTAAGAAGTATCTCACTCTATGTAGTAATCTCCTTACTATGAAAATACAATTTGTTTGTTAGAGGCAGAGCCAGTATCTAACAATAGCCCTTTTTAAAGTATGCCTTGTGACCAAAAAAAAAAAATCTATATTTTACTAAGCATCTCAGGACCTGGTACAGCAGGGAAGTTCCAATCTCCCTGGAGACAGAATGTACTGAGTTACATTTGCCAGCTACAGTGGCTACAGTGTCACCAGTTCTCTCCATTGACTCGCTTACTTGAACCCTCCTGCTCATACATCTCCACCAGCCCTCAGCAGTCAAATTAGGTTCCCCCAGTGTTTCTTTGTAAGTCCTGAAAATCTGCTTCATGTACTCTACTCAAAACTGAGGGGAAGTTGATCATTCTATAATTGCTTGCCATGTTTCATGGCCCCATCATTAGTAATGTTCCCATGTTCATTTCCTCAACCACCTGACTCAACAGCCAACTCTTAAGAAACAAAGGGAGCAAAGACAGAAATTGATCGTTGCAAGACTTAAAATGGCAGAATTCTCTTGCTTAATGTAGGCTAGGGAAAATAGAAGAAATTAGCCTGATAGTGGACATAGTCATTAAATATAGGAAATTAAAAATTGCATAGGAGAGAACAGGCTTTTGTAATATGTTATAGATTCACTTTGCCTTTTTCTTTTGCTCTGTTTTCCTTCAAGAAAGTAAAGTATTCTCTAAAAACATCTTTTTATAAGAAAATCAAACATTATGATCTTCTTCCAAAGATATATTTCTTTTTGAAAACAAATCCTTACTTTCAAAAACATTTGTTAATTAAAGCAATGGACCAAATGTTCAAATCATAGCTTAGCTTTCATATACCTATGCAAACCACATGAGCAAATGGTGAGTTATGAAGGATATGTTTTAAAATGCTGTAAAATCTTATGCAAACAAGAAGGTATAGTCTTGGATAATTATCAAAATGCTAATCATAACTTTACAAAATCAAAATTGACAAAGACATTTTCTCCTGTAAAACAGCACTTGTAAATACAAGAAACTTACTATATAGCTCTTCGTTAATGCTCTCTTAAATACTCAGCCCATGGTACTTACCCCAAGATCGTTTTTATTTATGATTCCATGTGTTGAGTCATAATGAAGTTGGCAGAAAACAATGTATCCAGGGATGAAGAGCATGACATATTTGTATCTGTGATTTTAGAAGCCCATAACCACACACCTTATGCTGTGAACCTTAATTGTTAAGATTCCGTACCACCTCATAAACAACTATATGAAACCTCTGGGTCAGATTTTACTTCTGCAAGTTCAATCATTATTCACATGGAAGCTGCAAGGTTTTAGATCCAACCTATATTTCAGATACTTTAGTGCCTTGAGTCAGCCTTAATGGCAGGGGCTGGGATTCTATACCCGCTTTAGTACAGCCAGGTAGGATTTTAGTGTTTATAGAAATAAAACATAAAAAAAGTAATATTTCCCATGATGAGCATCCGGGAATCAGGTTCTTTACAATTCCAAATTTTTAAAACATGTTCAAAATATTATTATAACAATTTTTGTGAAACAGATTAAACTTTGGAGGGATGGAAATCTTCTCCAGGAATGACTGCTACATTTTTAATGTACCCACAAGAAATAAAACTAATTTTTTGGTAATCTTGTAGGTAGAAAAAACAAAGCCTATTCTTCCTTTTCAAGAAATGATGAGTAAGAAACAAGGATTTGGTGCATGTTGTTCCCATTTGTGTTATCTTTTGGGGCTCCAGTTCCTGCCACATTTGATTTTTCTTTATTATCAAATGAAACCATTAGACCTCTTCTTAAAAATATACATGTCAAATTAAGCCTGAGAACCACCCTGTCCTCTTTTGCAGAAGGTCATGCATACAAGGAAGAGGCATATGGAGCTGTTTCAGGAGCTAAATCAGAAATTTCAGACTTTGGACAGATTTCGGGACATACCAAATACAAGCAGTATGGTGAGTTCACCCTACTCCATCATTGCGTATTGCCCAAGAGACCCCTGGAAGCCAGAAGCTCTTAATCCTCTTGAGGACACAAGACCAGCATAGGTAGAAGAAACAATAAGCCCCCAAAATGTACTTCAGAAAGGTTACTAAGAGACACCTGGGGAGTGACAGAGTCTCTGAGAATTTATTCATAGGTCCAATTCTCTAATTTGTAAGTTTTAATTAAAATTAGTTATATATTAAAATGTGTTGGCTTCATCTGGCTAGTCTATTAACAGAGTTAAAGTTTGGTTCATTAAAATATCCGAATAGTTGGCTAATTTATTTCCATTTTCATTTGAATTCCTGCCATTTTAAGGCCATAAAATGTAATTATCTTGTAAATATAAATTTGTCCACCTGACATCAAAGTGGTAGGTTTTTAATCTCCAAGAGAATCACATGTTCTGTGGTAAGAGTTTTGGTACACACATCAGCATCAGGGATTTTTGTTGTTGATTCTATTGTAACCATTCTCCTCTCATTCATTTACACTACTATATGCATCGCTTTCAAGCCTCACAGGAATTTCAAAAGCAAGGAGCAGGCAAAGAAGCTGAGGTTCAGCCAAAAGAGATGGGGGGCACCGCCCTGTCCCACCAACTGGGCTTCACTCAGGATGCAGTGCTCTTTGCCCACACTTTGCAGCCCTTAGGGCGGTTGTCGTCTTCCACAAAGCAAGGAAGGGAAGGAGGGAGGGGAAGGGAAGGGATGTATATATGTTACGCTAAAGTGCATGATGTTGAATCCAACTGTAGTGATTCATCCATCTGAATTTATTTTTATTATTAATTTTATTGGTATATTTTAGGTATAAATATGACATTCATCATTGGAAATTTGCACCTTTACATAATCTCTCTTGGTTCTTATTTTTTCCTCCTTCCCCTGCCCTCCCTTCAATCCCTCCATCCCTCCCTATTTACAAAGACCTTGTTTCCATTTTTTCATTTTCTCATATTAATTCCATTCCCTTCTTTCCTTTCTCCTACCACTCATACTTCCCTTCCCCTTTGCCCTTTTTCTTCCTATTTCACATTATCTATTATATCTTTTAGTCCTTATTTATATTTTCAATTTCTCACACTAGAGAAACTATTTGGTATTTACACATGTGTGTCCTATTTATTTCACTTAAGAGTATCGCCTCAATGTGCATCCATTTAGCTATAAATGTGTCTAAATTCTCATTCTTTATGGTTGAGTAGTACTCATTTTATAAAAAAAAAAACACATTTTCTTTATCCAGTCTCCAGTTGATGAGCAATTGGCCTGCTTCCAAGTTTTAGCTATTACAAATTGTGCTGCTATGAACATGGGTGTACATATATCACTGTGGTATGATTCTTTTAATTCTTTGGGAAAGATACCCAGCAGGGGAATAGCTGGGTCAAATGGGACTTCTAGTACTAGCTCTTTGAGGTTTCTCCATACTAAGTTCCACAGTGGTTGCACCAGTCTACACTCCCACCAGCAGTGGAGCAGTATTCCTCTTTCCCCACAGCCCCACCAGCATTTATTATTCGTTGATTTCATGATGGCAGCCATTCTTTCTGGGGTAAAGTGAAATCTCAGCATTGTTTTCATTTGCATCTCTCGAATGACCAGTGATTGTCTGTCTGAATTTTATGAGTCTTAACCCCAGCTTCCATTAGTGAAGTTAGCTTATGAAAAGCTGATGAGCAAAAAATTCCATTTCTTTACATTTTCCTTTTATTCCTCTGAGCACCAGCATGTTGCTGGTCATAGCAGGTTACCAGGAAATGTCTTCTGTGGATTTACTGCATGGCTCTGATATCCCAATCTGTGTTTGTTAAATGAAAGTCATAAAAATACTCCACACTTTAACTCTTAATTGGTCTCTAATAGCTCATGAGTCTGTCAATCTATTTTTCTCCTTAAAGCAGAACTCAGGCATTATTTATTTTCCCACACAATGCCTGAGCATATACCAGACCCATCGTGCATAATGAGTGTTTTTTTCTCATCTTTTCCTCCTAACATTAAGCCATCAGTTTTTAGCTAGCAGGCAAATGAGAATTACACCATTGAGATTAGGCCTAAACACATTAGCTACTTATTTTAGAATACTGAATGTTAACATTGAAATAAATTGGAGAAACTGCTTTTGTTTAAAAATAAAAAAGGAGAGGGTTTGTTTACAAATCTAAAAGGCTTTTGCAAGAGATACAGCTGGCTGACTGCTATAATATGATTGTAATTTCCCCTCGTTACACAGTCTGGGTATTAAATCATTAATGGCACAAATATCTCCATCTCAGTTTCCTGACAACCAAAGTAGGCTACTAATTAATGACACCACATCTCTGTGGCAGCCTCCCTTTTCTAGAGGAGATCTATAAATATTTACCATTTGGGAGGTTAGGAGTAGGGAGCGTAGAGTTGTCATTGCTACTTGACTATTGTCCTGAATATCTCAGAACAGGAAAAAAAATCAGAATTCATTTTTTGGTTTTAATTAATAATAAATATAGGATTTCATTATCGCTAATTCAATCACATAATTTGTAGTGCCACATTGTTAATGAAAAATTGCATAATTGGGTGGAGAAAGACATTTAAAATATCTCAAAGTATTCTTCCTTTTTGGTTCAGGGGCCTACTAATTCATAACACTTGATGATGGTAATTATCACAAATAATAGAATTTGGATAATCAAAAGAAAACCAAACTACCATTTAGTCCATTTTCCTCCTTCTAAGCAGGAAAACATCTAAATCACAGTAGCAGAGAATAAGCACTGTTAAGGGAAATGCAAGGAAGAAACTCTTTCACCTTTGGTGTCTCGCAAACCATCCACTGTCCAGATCCCTGGCCCCCAAGGAGCTTCTCCACATTCTAGCTTTCTAAAGTGGACGTACTTTCTTTTGGTGTGTCCCTAAATATTGGTAGGTTAGAAGAAGGAGTGCAAAGAATCAAGGGAGGAAACAGATGCAGAAGAAAGAGACAGAACACAACAGAAAAAGATGAAGAAAGAAAATGAATACAAGAGAAAAGGATGGTGGGTCGAGGGAGAATCAGTTAGCAGCTCCTGGACCCATAAATTATAAGGCCAGGCTGAGGCTGCCTGCCATGTGTTGGGGGCTCAGCACTCACCTGACAGTCTTTTTCTGCTGGTGCATTCTCAGACCAAATAAGCATTTTTGTAAGCTTCATGCATGTTGTCTTATAGTGAATTTATAATTATTAGGCTTTTAACACACAGACTTGTGTTTACATCTCCTCTGCTCTGTATTTGAGCTAAAACCACAGTCAGAAACCAACTACATCTATTCAGAATCTGATACTAACTGTCTCTGAATTTTCTAGCATTAGATTCAGGCATCTACTGAAGCCTTTCACGCCTCTGTAGCTCTCCACGCCCAAGCAGTGATAGCAGTGATTCCCGATGCGCTAGTTCCTTTCTCACTAATAGATGCTTTCCAAAATTCAGTGGTCATGTGCTGACAATAACACTCTTTGGAATTAGAATCTACTTATTTAGACAAACCTTAGAATTGGCCGTGTAATTTATGTGTCTATAGTGTTTGATCTTCAAAATTTAGGGGCCAGGGATTTAACTCAGTGGTTCTGGCTCCTGCCTTGCAAGCGCAAGATCCCAAGTTCAATTCCCGGTATCAAATAAATAAATAAATAAATAAATAATTGTAAAAAATAGGGGAATCACATCTGCTCCAGTAGGAGCCCGTATTTTTCAATGGAGCCCATGTCCTTCAAGCAGATGAACTAACACTTCCCACACTTTGAATCCTTTCAGGGTTCAAGTCATTGGACTTTCTGACAAACTGGATCCAAAAACCCCTCTAACAGCTCTTGTCTAAACAGGCAAGTCTGCTCTGGGACTTGGCTCAGCAGAACTGGTACAAGTGAACCTTTCAGCTGATGGCTGAGGATTCAGGTCACTCTTGTCCCCCAAACCTTCAATGATTCCCTGTTGCTTACAAAATAAATTCCAAATTCTATTCAAAACCCAGTCTTTCAATTCACCTTCTCCCTGTTTTTTTTTCTTTTTCTTTCTACTATTCTTTTTCATACCAGCTAAATTAAACAAGTCACTGTTCTCATTGCTTTCCCAACTCCACACTGGGGGTTTTTCAACTTTCCAGTGTGCCTGTTCAGCCACTAGACCTCCAGCCACATGTGTGTCCTCATGGTCATTCTCATTCTTCTAAGCCAAGCCAAATGTCCCCTTTCCGAGAAAGGATTGTACCCTTGCCATAAAAGAGAACTATCTCTCTATCCTCCCCTGAACTCCCTCTAGGACCCATTTTCCTGGATCTGAGATATGAGTATATCTTTTGTATTTGCATTTAACAATAAAGACCTTCTATTATAAGTGTGATTACTAGATAGTGAACATTTATAGGATTCTCCAGGTGTTATTCTAAAGCTTCTTACTCTTTCATAATTTTTGCAGTTCTACAAAGCAGATGTTAACCCACACATTTTGCCAGCTCCTTTGGCTCACAATGCAAAGCACAGTGCTATTTGCAGATATCCAAGTTGAGGTTCAGAGAACTCTAGTAAGTTGCTTAAGGTCACATTCATATGAAGTGGAGGAACTAGAATTTGGGTCTGCATGTATCAGGCTTTAAATCTTGACTTGCTTGGTGAACTCTGCTGCTGTTGTGTAACTGAATTATCACTTTATCCCTCCTAGTGCCTAATACAGTGCCCAGCACAGGGAAGCTGATAAATAAATACCTGCTGAAGGGAATCAGAGAAGGAGGGGGAAAGGAAGGATGGGGGAGGGGGAATGACAAGACTGTATGTAGTTCATGAGATATCAAGATGTTAGACTAAAGAAGTATTAATTCCCTGAGAATAGTCTAAAAGCTAACTTTTCATTATAACCATTAGCTGTTTTTTCTTTGATCTCATCAGTAGGAATAAAAAAATCTTGAAAACAACTAATACATTGAAGATTTTAGTGATTCACATTCTAGTTATGGTAACTACTTCTATACTTTGTGTCTCTAACCTGCAGCCTGAGATAATGTTGAATTTATTAAGTGGAATCCAGATAATAATTCAAGCACCTGTCTTGTTTTAATTGATAATTATTAATCGGTTGAAGGATAGAGTTGGGAAGGGGGAAGACACATTCAACATAACTTTCTATAGTGAAACATGAGAATACAATTGGAATATTAGATTTTTGAGCCATTTTAATATTCTTGAATAGAAATCAAAGCCTAATGGAAGTTAAAAGGTAGTGTTTTCCAAGAGGAAAACCTCTTTCGGGCTTGATCTATTTTGTTGGGATAAAATTAAAAGTAAAAAAAAATTAGTGAAGCAAGTTGAACTCTCTTGTGACAGTATTAATTGTAGTAAATCTCTGTATTGAATTAAAACCTGATCAACTTTTACTTAGCATTTCTTCTTTCAACAATATATAATATATAGCAATATAGAAATTAATAAATATAAATAACAATATATAAAATCAATACATAATTTAATATCCATCAGGTTACCCACTTTTGTGTTAGTGTTTTAGTTTAACTTTCGTTCCTATGGAGCTTTCAGACATGACCTACTTCTTATTCTTTAGTGATACTCAGCTTATTTTAACCCATTCAAATGCCATGCAGAAGTCAGAGAAAACAAAGGTGCTGTAACAACACATTCCTGTAATCCCGGCACTCAGGAGATGGAGGTGGGGAGACCACAAGTTCTCCCCGATCCGAGGCAACTTAGTAACTTAGTGAGATCCTGACTCAAATTAAATAAATAAAAAGGGCTGGGGATGTGGCTGAGTATGAAGGCCCTGGGTCAGTTCCCAGTACCACACCAAGGACAGACACGAATATGCTCGTTGCTAAATCTTACAGAATATTAAGTGAAAGCAACTCATGTATTTTGAGCATCTACAAGATGCCAATTCTTAGTGAAGTCACACCCAGACAAATCATGAGTCTTACATAATGAGGGGATGAGTGTGGTTGTTGGGCATTTTGAAAGCCCCCCTTGTGTTGCTTATGTCCCCACAAAACTGTGGTGCTTAGGGGAAGAATGAATTTTGCTAACTTCTACTGACATTTTACTTGATACCCAAAACAAAATGGCATCTGCTTTGCCTTCTGAGGTACTAAATCCCTTCCTTGCCTCTACAAAATTGTAGCATTACTCATAGATACTCTTCAGTTGGTCAATGGAAGAAAATTTGAAACAAGCTCTTGCAGCTGGCCACAATTTCACATCATCTCTGAATCACATAAACTGGATTAAGGTTACAAACATGCTCTCCTCCTGGAAACTTCAACAAGTAGCAGCACTAATCAGTGAATGTGTGACTGTCTTTCTCCTCTCTTTCCTCCAGGAAAACCCAGCACCAAACAAAAATCCATGGGACACTTTCAAAACCCCCAGTGAATACCAACATTACACCACAATCAATGTGTTAGACACAGAGGCAAAGGACGCTTTGGAACTGAGGCCAGCCGAGTGGGAAAAGTGTCTGAATTTGCCTTTGGATGTACAAGAGGGTGACTTTCAAACAGAAGTTTAAGAAGATTGCAATGAACCGAGGAAAAGACACGACATTTTACTGCATTGACACATGAGGCTGGGGACACCTGACATTACTATCTGGACAGTGTGACTGCCTGGGTCAGGACCTTCACTCGCCAGACGTCAGAGGTGTTTCGTCTGGTAATGCCTCGCCCGTCTGGCTAGTGGAGAGATGACCAGGTGTACAGTTTGACCCTCCTGTGTTGTAAGTACCCGTGGAATGGATTTGTAAGGTAATCTTTATAGATAAACCTCAAGCAACGATTCATGTTGTAACCGCTTCATATGGTTTAGTTTTCAAAAAACTTCACCATGAAGCACAATGTATATATTTATGCAGTTTTTAAAGTTTATAACAGTCTGTTTGGCCATTACTACACTTTTTACTTTATAATATAAAAGCAAAGTTTTTGTCATTAAATGAATGTTTGTTGAGCTACATTCTTCATTGCTTTAAATGCAATAAAGTAATAATCCCACTTTTATATGAATAATATATTTCACATCTTTATTATTGCAGTTTTCTCTAGAAAGCTCTGAGTAGCTTTCTCTGCTGCAGCTGTGTATAAAATATTTAAAATGTTGTATGGTGTAAATAAACTTTTGTCTACATATCAGTTTTTTAGTGCATTTTATTTTGGATTTGTTGAACAGAAATTTACATATTTATAAAGTTTTTTTTCAATACAGATACTGAAAATGTATTCACAGTTTTAATAGCATACTGTTATTACTCCTTTGAGGCTGATGATTTCTCAAATGTAATAATAGGTTTGTACAGTGCTTCTGTATTTTCTACTTAAACACTCTGGAACAATGTACCATGTAAATGGGGCTTGTCAGATATCTGCTGCCACAGTACTCTTACATAAACATTATGGGTTTTTTTCTATCTTGAGGCAAAAAGACAACTAGCAGAAAACAGTAAGCTACCATACAGAAAATAATACAGGGAAAATGTGTTAAGGAATTGAGTTTGTTGCATGTTCCAGAGAAAAGAAGAAACTATTCATACTACAGTGCTTCATGGCATAAAAAAATGAACTTATTCAGGATTTAAATCAATTGTATGTGTTTGTTCTTTAGCTGAAGGAGAGAGAAAGAGAGTGACTGCACTTGATAGAAAAAGCATCTGTTTGTCTCTGAAAGCGAAAGCCTGAAGATGAAGCCATTGCACACACACCCTAGTGTCCTCTCTGTGTAAAGGCCACTCTGGCACATGCTCCCTACCTACCTCAGGTGCACAATGGACAAAACATGCGGGGGTTGGGGAGGGTCAGCGATTTCCTGGCCCTTCCAAGGGCTGGAGGTGCTGTTTTCCATCAAGGCAGGTAAGGCAGGGGAGGGCAGATGGGGCCTCAGTGTCCCCAAGCTCTCCGTGGAGACCAGCTGCCCCTAAGCCTGAGCTGTGGCCTCCTGTGGGCTGCTGGGCACTCAGAGGCCTTGGGGCCCAGGATCGAAGGCTACCAATGGGGACAATGGTGCTTCAACACTGCAGGGCCTTTAGCTGAGCCTTAAACACTGCAGAGCTCAGGCTGAACTCCTGTAGAGACCTATCATGTGCTCGGTGTCAAATGTTCAAAGTATATTTTTAATCAGATTTTAAAAATAAATATGATACCATTATGCAAAGAGTATAACATAAGTAAAGAGCGATTTTTCAGTAAAATGAACTTCATGCTAATTACAATGTAATTGTATAGCTTACTGAATTTATAATATGGATTTTTGATGATAGGAATAATATGTGATAAATCTATATATACATGCACATATATGTACATTTGTGTGGTATAAATATTTAAATCCATACTTTTCAGTCCCATCTATAGCTATAAATGCAGACCACGTATGAAGTTTGCCATTCCAGGTTATAAAATCTTGGTATAAAAAACACACTAAGAATATGTTTGAAAACATAAATTCAGTATGTTTTTAAAAACCCTATAAATCCAGTATCTCTAATGTCTCTTCTAAATATTCACTGCCATAAAAGTACATTTCTCACTTTGAATTTTCTTTAGTTCTAGTGACTGAATATTAAGTTAATATGAGAAAGCTAACCAGAAATTGAATGCATAAAAATGTCAGGGCAGGTGCCAGGGTTACTGTAGGAAAGGATGCCAAATTGTGACAATGATGGGCCTCTGGGTTTTGTGTTTTAGTCTATAAGGAAAAAGGGCATATGGGTAAGTACCAAGGAATCATGATTTTAAGGAAGCCCTCTTTTAGTCTGCTTCGAAGTTTCCGTGGCGCACTCTCTCATACTCACTCTCCTGAAGCTAGGTTGCAGCTCTCCCCTTTGATGGGGGACTGTCTGGCAGTCTGCAAAGTTCCTTACTTAGCCCATTGAACTCACAAACTGTCAGCTTTTCTTTGCCCTTGGACTAGAAGTTCTTCCACTCCCTCCATGTCTAGATTTCATGCTTCAAAGTACAACTCAAAATTTCCTCTTCATGAAATTTTCCCCAATTTCACAAACTAAAATGATTTCTCCTGTGAACTCCTTTGGCACTGCTCTGTACCATTCTGAGGGCATTTCAATCTTCTGTCTTGGTACTTATACACATCCTGATGTCCCCTGGTGGACTGTAAGTGCCTGGAGGGCAGAATCCATGTCTGATCCATTTTGTATTTCTTAAGGGGCCCAGCACAATAATGTTCCCACAATAAAGGTTTGTTGAATTATTTGTGGAATTTATTTTTGCTTACAGTCATTTATATCAAGTGAAACACTGAAAAGTATTCATTGAGCGACTATCATGTATTTACTCCTATGTTAGGCAACTAGGCTGCTATCCAACCTCTGTTTTAAGTAGCTCATAATCTATTTGAGATATGACATATATGTGAACAAATAATATTATTTAAATATTAATAAATGCTTATTACCATACCTTTTCTCTTTCAGTCCTTAAGATTAACAATGAGCTTGGAGTTAATTATCCTAAAGAAACAGAGGCTCAGAAGAAGCTAAAAGACCCAACTGACTAAAGAGCACCATAAACAAACAACAGACCTAATGTTAGACCCTAGGTCTCCTGACTACTTTCTAGGGCCATTTCCATGACAACGGTGTTTCCACTGGTTCCTTTTATATTGCTGAGTCCCGAAGTCAAATTTTAAAAGCTCTAACTGGAAACACTGTCATGGGGTGGTGAGTCCAGCAGTCAACTGTGTTGGACCAGGGTGGCCGATTGAAAATACCAGATGACCCTAAGAAGGTTTGACTCCATAGCCCATTGGGTGATGTTTGTTTGTACTCACTTTAAATGCAGGTAATGTGTCACTCGTTTTGTTTTTACTAGTACACAGGCAACAGGGGGCCAAGCCTCAAGCCAGCCTCAATTTTCAAATTGTCTTCAGCCTTCCTGTAACAACACGGAGCCACAATTAAAAAGTCACAGTTAATAAACCTTTGCTTCAGAAAGATGAGTTAGTTGAATCTGAATTGTCCTTGGTTTCTTAGAACTTTTGTCAGGGTTTGATTTTCCAGAGTTATCCATCAGTTTATTAAATTCTTCAAATTTCTCAAACCTCACCAGAAAATGCAAAGCTAGTATGTCTCTAGCTTGTCAGTCTACATGGAGTTTTCCATGGTGACAAAAATCATCTTGTCCTTGAAATGCTTCTGTAGACAGATTACTAACTATGATAGTTAACCAGAGAGAGATTTCAGGACCAAGAGCTGTGGAATGTAGAGATGGGAGAAAACTTGGCAATCAATGAAAATGGCAACCATCTTCTGATGTGAAGTAAATAACAAATGTATGCTTTGGGAAGGAGAGTCTTTATGTGAAGACTATTATGGTAGAAGGGGGACTATTGCAAAAGGAGAACACTTCAGCTATAAGATAGATAAGCATCTCAGAGGTTGGGCAAAAAGTACTTTTCTCTGCATAGAGGAGCAAGGAGACTAGAAGAGCTAGAGGATGGAGTGTGGGGAGAGGGGATACGATCAGGGAGCCTTTGTGTGTCACTGTCTCTGAGAAGGATGTCAGGGAGATGGTCCTACCTTCCAGTGAGGGATTAAGCTCCTGGTACTTGTTTAAACTGAAGGATGGTTCCAAGTTCAGAGGCCTGGGGAGAAAGCAAGGAGCTTGACTCAGGTGTGATAAAGTTACCAAATGTTGTGTTCAGCTTTATCAGAGAGGACAAATAGTCCAGCTGGTAACTTCTGAGACAAAGACTAGGAAGTTAGAGGGTCTGTACCTGACCTTGCCATAGTGTCTGTAAACAAGAGTTTCATCCATGAGGTGTCTCATAAGTAATATAGGAAAGGATGGACCTTTGCAATTTCTAAGATGCAAAAGGGGAGGAGACCTCTTGATGTTGGCTGTTTTCCAAGAGTATTCCAGAACAATCAGGTCCCAGAGGATGGGAACTGATCACAAGGTGCTGTGACACTGAAGAAAAGAGATAGATCAGGATGGCACCAAGTGCAGTCTATAGGGAGACTGACAGACAGAAGTGTGGTCCTGGGTTGCAGCAAAACCAAGTGGGTCCAAGTGATTGGTGTCAGAAGAAAGACCTTAGATAATGGTCAAGACGAAAGTGACTCCATCTGAGCTGGAATGTTCCTGTTTTATGTTAAACTAATATCAGAGTCAGCATATTCCTAGCTCCTGGATACAAATGTCAAGTTCCACATACAGTTTCAATGATTTTGTCTACTTGTAGCTTTCTGGGAAACTATGCCAGAATAATGGACTAGGGTTACTGTGATGCAGTTATGGTGGTTACATCTCAAGATGGCTGCATTCATGTCAAAGTGAACTCATACATAGAATCAAGTAAAGTTCAACTCCATCACTGGTGAAGAAATGAAGTCCACTGGAACGAGAGGAATTTTTCAAAAACTGTAGATAATCATCCAGCTGTTATTAAGAGAAAGAATTTTCTCATTTTAGATAAATAGCCATGGATCTTTAGTAGAAATGAAGGTGCAAAATATTACAAGCCAAATGAGAACACCTCATATTAAGTCTGAGTTTGCCAGTCATCTGTTGACCTGGACTACTCCTTATATTTTTCCACACAATTTGCTGGTATCGTGATGCTGGTCAGAAACATTTATGTTTCTGAAACATAAAAACTGGAACTCCCTATTGTAAATCAGTCATTAAAATGTCATTAACATGAGTCTAGTCTTACACACAAGGGCCAAAGCAAACATCACAGTGGAAAAAGTTATACACCCAAGAAGACTGTATTCAAGTATATTGCTGGAGGAGAAAGAGGGCAGGCAGAAGCCCATTTGAGCTGAACAAGGACTGGAGAGTTTTAAGAGCTGCAGAGGGGAGCAGGGTCATAGGTCATCTGTGTTTGCTGCTTAGCCAAGAAACAAAAACTCCTTTCTACCTTTATGGCAGGAAGGGGCATAAGGTTGCAGCAGGCACTTGCAAATATTAGACTACTGTCTTCTGCAGAATTGGAAGATAGAGGCACTGTCTTCCTTGAGAATTACCTTTCACAGGGATGGCTCCAAGGTCCTTGAGAAAGAGCTCCTGGTTGCACAATTAGCAAGCTCTTTAAAAAAATTTTTTCGAGGTCACAGTAGCAGATATCTCAAAGAAGCAAAAGAAGAATTTAAAAGTTTTCTGAAGTAAAGGCTCTAAGTAAAGAGAGGTCGATGCTTAGGGCCAGGAAGAGGATTGTTTGAAGTTAGTCAATTTGAGGAGAACAGTAAAACATTGTTGGTCACAAATAAACTGATACATTGGCCACTGGAAAAACCCAGCTAGATTGACAAGTTCCGTCAGTGAGCTTGGTCCTCTAACAAGAGTCACTTCAAAATGTCTAGCTGGAAACATTCACCATCCTTACCCTTCCAGGAAGACAAGCAACTCATTGTTAAAGTGGGAAGCTAAAGGACCTCTTGAGGGGGCTGCGGACATCTCCATTGGTGTCAAATCCACTACCCCTCATGAAGAGGGGCCAGCTCACTAGTGCTTTTTATCAAGGGAGGAAAAGCCACAAAGGATAGAACTGAAGGTCGGCTTTCAATTCCCATCCTTTTGCCCACTCTAGTGTTTGTGTCAGTTTTTCAAGTGATTACCTGAATCATTAGAGTGGTACCTCCGTTCATGAACTCAGTTCTCTCTACAAAAACAAAACTGGACAAGAAGCAAACCAAATTTCCCCATAAGGTCAACGTTGAACCTAACCACTGAATTTGATCCTGTTCTCATCCAACCTGGTTTGCAACCAGAATCATGGAAAGAATCAAGTTCTGAACCGGGGCACCACTGTTTTATCTATGGTCTCTTTCTCTTTCATTCTCCCATCTCTAAAATTACCCTTCTAGGGCTCATAAAGCATTTTTAGGAATGAAAATAACTATTTTTTATTTCTTAAAAATTCAAAAGGCATATTTATTGTACAATCTATTTACAATGTAACAGTAAAAATGTTATAAGGACCAAAGGAAAGAGAAACGTCAGCCATACATATTTATAAACCAGTGTGAGGAAAACTTATAACACTTAACAGTAAAAAGCTAAGACTGCTATCTCAGGAAGACGTTTTAGAATGCTCAATCATATATGATTAAAGCAATGACTATCTTAATGAAAAATTTTAATCTTATCCAACTTGAAAATCTCTAAGTTGCTAGCAGCCAAGTAAATCAGATCCCTGCTAGTTTTTAAATGATTTAAAAGGTTTCTTCAATTAGGAAGCTATAATTGCCTCAGAAAATCATCAAAATATATATTCACCTTTCAAAAATACTAAAGTACCTAGGAAAAATTCATATACCTAATTCTTCAGCAGCCAGTTAACTGGTGGATCTTCCCAAACCAGAAACAGGTATTTTCACAACACAGTCCACAGGCTTACTTCACCCTCATTTAGCAGAGGCTGTGATCTTTGAAAGGCAGTGAAAGACTGGCCAGCATATCTTTGCGTCATTACAGTGTCTGTCAATGGTAACCTTGACCAATAGCTTTTGAGCTTATCCATTCTCCCTTAGATCCCTGTGCTTCTGACTGTGAAATGTGATGTCCAAACCTTGAAGTTTCTGGTCTAGAAAATGGAAAGACTCCCAACATCTATTTTCTTTGTCTATGTAATCATGTCCTTCAAATGCAAATTTATGCTTAAGAGAAAGACATTGGATCCCAATGCGAACTTTGTCTTTTTCTCTTAGGAATGGGTCTACTGCCAGGTGCCCGACTGTTTAATAACACAAAACTTAAGCTTGTTCAGATTCTTTAGAATATCTAACATTTTGGGAATATTTATTTATTTTATTTATTTATCTGGCTTTCTGAATGGCAACTATAATTCATCTTACTAGCATCTGACTACTGCTTTTTAATTTCAGTAGTTGAATTATCTGAGTCACAAACAGTAGGTCCTGGTTGCAGGGGAGCTGGAAAGGAGAAAACTGAAGCGTAAGTAGTGGTGGAGGAGAGGAAAAAGAGTGGGAAGTTCTGAACTTGCAAAGGGCTCTGGCTCCACACATGGTTGAGCAATCTCCGATGATGGTATTTGATCCACACCATTGGGCATATCAGTCACGTCGAAGTGCCAGAACTTGTCCTACCTTTCTGTTGCTGTATTTCTGTAATTGCAGCTATGTGACAGTGAAGGAAGTTGGCTCATTTTCAAGGGTGGCTAATTTTTTAATTGCAGTTGCATTTACAAGCAGGTCATTTTTCATTGATTTATTCTACCTTTGAGCAGATGGCTGGATCCCAAACTACCTGCAAAAGATGGAAAATTCCCCTTTCTCTTCTTCCATTTTTTCTGTATACTACTTCGAAATCTAAAACCACTGGCTCTTCATCATTTCCACAGACATCATTGCCAGTTACACATTTAAAGAAGATGGAATCATAGATTCATAATTATCTATAGAGTTTAAGCTTAGAGTTCAATTATCTATATAGAATTCAATTTTAAGTCAAAATTAAGTCTTCGACAAGGATTTAAAGGAAGCATTTTCCTTTAACGTGAACAATGCTCCAAGATGATCCATAGTCTTTATTTTCCCAAATTAGCAATATCTGGTTTATGAGAACACCAAAATATACCAGCATTTCTCTTAAAATATTCAATAGGAGAGACATAGAAAACTGTCAATTTCTTATTACCTTCCTCCAAAGCTGAGCCTCGAACACCCACCTGATCAGGAAGCAGAAGGCATTATGGAAGCAGAAGGCATTATGGAAGCAGGTCTTGGACTCCTGAGCCAATAATTCCATCATGTGAGGGGTGGGACTCCAGGCTGCAGGCCACTAGGACACCTGGGAAGCCAGAACCTAGGGCTCCGTGGTCAACCCGGTAACTCTGAGGGAGGTGCAGCCTGTCCTACCTCTGTATCCACTCGGCCTTAGGACCGGCTCATAAAAAGAACTTTAAGATGTTATGAATTAATTGGTCCATTGCCAGTTAAATTTTTAGCAGAGATTACCTGGAATCAGAAGTGAGGTGAAGCCCAGGGTAATAAAGGGTGCACATACCAGAGAGCAGAACATGGTGCTGTTTGAAATGCGATTTATAATTTCTAGCTTTAAAAATTCTCCTAGGGCCAACTTCAGTTACATCACTGATGTCACATCATAAACTGGTAGTTAGGACATTAATCAAATTTCGAAGCTGTGCTAACTTGCTTGGGTTCTACATGGGCGTCACAACTCCTGCCCTGATCACTGTCTGCCATTATTCCAGTCTGAGAGGCGTTCATTCATCTTCACTGAGTGTTGACTCAGGAGAGGAATACTGCACTGTTTGTTGAATGCATGAAGGGGATGAGAGAGAGAGAGAGAGAGAGAGAGAGAGAGAGAGAGAGAGAGATTGCTTTCTTCTTTATGTTTTTCTAGGCCTGTGGAGTTAAAATTACAAGTTCCCTGGGTAAAAATGGTGTCCAATTCAACATTCTCAGTTGCATCTAGCAATTGTTATTGCTCAATAAATATTATGGTTAGCAATGCTTGGAGGATTAGGGTATTTGAGCAGAAACAAAACTGTCACTATTGTGGGGAAAGGACCTCAAACTCTTATCCTATTTCTGTTTGGCCCTCAAGTGTTGAGCCTGTGCCAGCCAGCTCATAGTGTGACACTTCCACAGCTTTATGCTTCAGCACAGTTCAGCTGTGACAGTTCTGGCTTCTTCTCTGTGGAATTTATGCAGTTTGGGATCTGTACCAATGAACTGGAAGGTGCCTGATAGGAAAAAAGGATGTTAGAAAACTACATTAGAATTATCAATTTCTGTATCCTCTTTTTATTCCTTAAAGAACCTGAGCAGTTAATGTGCACAAAAAATAGTACTAGACACTGTGGTACTACAGAGCTACAAGGCAGGCATACTCCTCATCTCAAAGAGCTTGCACTTTAGATGGAGAGATAGAGTTAGAATTACCACTAGTCCCAGGTTCTAAAAAAAGTGTGGTCTCTGGAGTTGGAGAATCTGGGTTTGAATTCCCCACACTCTAGCTGCATGGTTGTATTTTATAGAGAGATTGGAAAGAAAGTTCACAGAAAAATTGTTATGCTTTTTCTCTGAAGTAGATAAGGTGATTTATAAGGATACAGACTTTATTCAACAAGTATTTATTTAGAACCAGTTGCAATCTAGATATGCATTAAGAGCTGATAACTCAAAGGGAATAAATCATGGTCCCTATTTCATGGCACTTAGCATCTTTGAGGACACACAGATCAGCAAACAGAAGTGCAGTAACCTGGAGCATTAATGTGGGGGAAAAAAGAAAGGTATACTATGAGGATACTTAGAAAAGATTTTGATATACGTCATATATATGAAATATAAAGAAGGACAGTCGAGGTGACACAAAAGTTATCTTAGGCCAAGAATCTATGCCCCAAAGCCCTAGATTCTTCCCTGGACATGTGCCAAGTGATAGGTCTGAGCGTCCTAGTAACCAGTGCAAATATAGACACTGCAATTGGTTATGTAGCTCCAAGTGTCTCCAAGAGAAAAGACAACTTTTTCTCTGTAGGAACAGAAAACCAAGAAGTATCTTTTTTATGAACAGTTATGCTACATTATATGGTAAATTCTCTATCAACAGCATCCTTCTAAATTTCTTGAGTTTTACAGAGATAGTTCGTATGTCACTTTTTGCAGGTGATGCAATGTTTAACTTTTGTGCCACCAGCATCTTCACCAGATGTTCAGTCAAACAGCAATCTAGACATCCTGTAAAGGTATTTTTAGATGAGATTAAACCTTACATCAGTAGAGTTGGAGTAAATCAGGTAAGCCTCCATAAAGTGGGTTGGCCTCATCCCATCAGTTGACGAAGAGGACGGAGGTATTCTGAGAAGAGGGAATTCTTCCTCATAGCTTTTTTCAGAGTGAGGATGCAACATCAACCCTTCCTTAGGTCTCCCACTGCTGACTGCCTGCAAACTTAGGCCTTGCCAACTCCACAATCATGTGAGTCAGTTCCTTAAAATAAATTCTCTCTCTCACTCTCTCTGATATGAGATAGATAGATATAGATGATATAGATATAGATATCCTATTGATCCTATTTCTCTGGATAACCCTAACATAAGTAAATACTTAACACTCAAGTATGATCACTAGAAACAGTTTTTCAGTGTCAAGCCAACGTGATATAAATAATAAGCTCTTCTGTAATCTGGCTGAATTTCTTTAAAAAGTAAAATATCTACTTCAAGAACTCACCTATCAACATGATTTCTCAAAACAGAACTTTTGGCAATAATTAAGGTCTTTCTAGAAGATTATGAATATTTTCTGTATAAATGAGCACTTAATCATAAAAATTGTGAAGTCATATTCTGTCACTCTGCATTTTACAATCAGAAAATCTGAGGCTTACAACTTCTCCAAAACCACATAGGTACTAAGTGGTAGAGCCAAGATTCATCCTCAGAGGTTAGCCTCAGAGCCTAAGTTTCCAGTTATTCTGCTGAAAATTATACAATTTTTGGTCACTGCCAAGTGCTTGGGATGAACTTGAGCAGATCTGCATGGGCAGACTCTAGCATAAAACCAGGGGTCTCTGGAAGGCCCTGACAGGGAGGGCTGAGGAGGAACTATCAAGAGCATCCTCAGAAAGCAAGTTTGGGCTTAGTTCAACACAAGGGCATGTGAAGGACCCAGATCCCAGTGTTTCTCTTCAGAAACAAATGATAATTTGTTTAGAAAACATTATCATCCTGTAACTAAAGCCTACTGTGTTATAGAAGTTTTATTTTTAAATTCTGTATTTCTAGGACATATAAGTGATGTAATGTTTCAGTGAGTCATATATACAGGGTGAACTGGCTGCAAAATACAGCCTGGGGTAATAATCAATTAACATTCATTAATCAATTAGATATTTACCAATAATTATAACTATAGCTTTGAAATCGTGAATTTATAGTCATTCTTCCACTTAATGATTGTATCAGAGGATGAAATATTTCTCATGATCATATTATTTCATGGTGACATGGTCGTGTTATTAAAGGGACAGAGAGGCAACAGAGTATTTACCTCCTGTGGTGTAGGTAGTGGGAGGATGGTGACACACAGTCCACCAGGATGTGGTTTCCAGTCATTGATGGAATGATGAGCTAGGAGAGTTTGATTTTTGTCTCACTGTGAATTCTCTGGAATTGGTTCCTTGGATGAATCACCACCAATTTCTGTTCTCAGGGTAAAATGAAGGCATAGTTTATATATAAGCATTATCAGCCAGGGACTCCCAAAAAACAGCTGCATCTGGTCCTAGTGTTTTGTTTATTTTTCCTCATAGAAAAAACTTTTTGATAAAAGTGAAAAAACAGTACAACAACAAAGAAGAATTACCTTTGTGTCCAGAACTCACTAGCATTCCTGTCAAACATTGACTCAAGAATACAAGATTTGTCACTTTTTGTCCTTGTCGAATACTACCAGTTGTCTTGGAAGCAATGTCTAGAAACTAATTCTAATTCTTAGAAAAAAAAGAAGTTTGTTTTTAAAGTTGTTTGTTGTTAAAAATAAAATTTAATTCAACATTAGCCTAGGAAAAGATTAATAATAATCCCGGGGATACAAATGTCCAATTTGTCAGATAAATTTACAGACAAAATGCTGTATCCTACCCAGATATATGAAACACATGTTGTCACTTAGTTACGTAACCAGATGACTGTGAGTGGTTTGGGGTGTATTTTACACCAGCTCTTATCACCTAATGTCTCCAATAAGAATTGTCAAGGCTGTGCCCAGTGATTGCTATGCTCTTGCTGATTTTCCCCTTTGTGAGGACAGAGGAAAAGTAAGCACAAGAAACAAGGAGCCGATTCTTCACTAGCTGTGCACACTTTCCACTGACCCAAGGGTCAAAAAGCAAAATAAAGAGTGCAGTTAATTCATAGCAAGGTCTCTTCTCCTCTCAGAGTCCAGCCACTCATCACCTTAGCAGGCAGATGTGGTTGTCACACTCTCTAAGAGGACGATGTTCCCACAGATCGGCAGCAAACAACCATCACTACCAGGTCATCATGCAGGGACTTGCCTTCCCTCTGTCTTGGGATCTTAGGGCATGCTCAGCTTTTTGGAAACTATCCATTTCCTTTTCAGTTCTGTACTTCTATCCTCCAGGCAGATAGGCCAATCAGATGACCTTTTGGAGAGGATACTTTGGTGGAGGCAGTGTATTTGCACAATCTCACTCTGGTTCACTTGCCAGCCAGGTGAGAAATGGACCCACTTTTCCTCCCAGAGAGGTGCAGGTATGAAGAATTCCACTACTGCCCTTTGAATGGAGGCTCTCCAAACTATCCTTTCATGCACCTGTGTACTCATTTACAGGAAGGCCTTTTTCTAGGCCATGCTAGAGAGGAGGACCAGCCTGAATATGGAGCTGCCAGGAGGGGTAGACCCCGATGGAGTGGTGCTTGTGATGGAGTACCAGCCTCAGCATAAGCCAACACTCTCTCCTGCTGCAGAAGGGCAGGGAGGAGGAAGCCAAGCCAATCCTCCCTCCCTGCCAAGTGTGGCAGAGAATCAGAAGAGCAGCTTCTTCATCAGAACCCATGCTGATGAGCTCTGGAACAGGTGCCAGGGTATCAGTGCAGTTTCTGGATGGCCCATTGTACATTTATTTGATGAAAAATATATTTGGCTTTTGAAAAAACTTGAATTACTAGTAGAGTATAGCCTTTTATTTTTTATTTTTAATGAAAATGTCCAAATACATCAGATTCTAGAGATCATTTTCTGTGTGTGTGTGTGTGTATGTGTGTGTGTGTATTAAATGTGATCCAATGAGATGTGTGCTACTGTGATGTAGCCAGTAAGCTATTAATAACCACACTACCCACAAATTTTTCAAGAGATCAAGCAGAGGCCCTCAGACTGAGTGTTTAGCAGGCATGTTTTCTGGGACATGGGAGAGCTGAGGTTGCACATCTTTCTGTTGACGTCAACATTATGACAACCATGTGTTTGTAAGCAGGATGCAAGCCCTTGCCCACAATTTCAAATGCTTCACTTCATGACAGCTGTGCAGAGAATTTCCTGACCCCATTTTAATTAGTGTAATTAACTTCCCATTTTCTAACTCTAGCATGGTAGATGTTTTAGATTTTACCATTTGATACTCAAAGAGAAAAATCACTGAATAGTATTTCATCATTTGAAGAAATGGTCCTGTTTCTCTAATGATGTAGCCAAGGAAAGCTAGTGGTCATTCTCAGGTACCTGCCTAGCTGTATGTCATACACCTGCAAAAATCTTATAATCATGTGCTCTCTGGCCAAGCAAAGGATGCCCCAGAAATATGTTCAATGGTGAGGGTGAAGGAGGTTAAACAATCTACTCTGCTTCTTGCTCACAGGCACATATGCAAATAAAGGTCACTTAGGAATGGCTCCTCTTCTCCTAAGTTCCAAGTTATGCTTACATAAGCCTGAGATTCCAAATGTCTACAGACTATAAATTTTGCTGCTAAAAACAATTTGGCATAATTGGAAAAGAAAATTTCCAAAATACAAATCAGAAAACAGAAATCAGTTTGCTACTTCTTGGTGATCCTTGTTTTTCTCTCAGGAACAAATGGAATAAAACATCATTATTATTTTTAGAGGTTGATGGATGAGGAAGGAGAGAGGAAAAAAGCAGAGAGATGGAAGAAAGAATGGAGGAAGAGGAAGACTGAGAAATAATTGACAACTGAACTGAGGGAAATATAAATGGTGCAGATAGATAGAAATGTGGGCAGAAGAGTACCAATGTGCACCTCTCTGCTGTCGAAGTGTGTGACACTTCCAGAGATGGCAAAGTGTCTCTAGCCTTTAGGGAAAACACAGTGCTAAAAGAGAGACCTGGAGGCATGGTGGGTAAGTGCAGAGGAATGGCAAGGTGTAGTTGATGCTGGACAGGAAGAAAAGATGACAGAGATTGCAGATGACACTGACCAGGATGTTCAATTAAAGGATGCTTTAAAGACCACTTTCTAGGGTTTTCCCAGCTGTGTGTCAGTTGTTGTTCTAAACAATGAATAAAGCCTCTTTCTTTTCCAATACAGATTTTTTACTTATGTTTCTAAGGAAAATTTGTTGTCTAGTAGATAGCAGAAAATCACTGGGAAAACACAGTACCATAGAAATATTGTGAGTATATGGAGAAAATAATGTGATTTTTCAATTTGATTTGATGTCAATTTTTATATTTTGCTAAAGTACCAATCAAGATTAAGAAGGGCAGGGGATTTAGCTCAGTGTTTCTGCCACCTGCCTTGAAAGCGCAAGGTCCCGAGTTTGATCCCCAGTACCAAAAAAAAGAGAAAAAAAAAGATTAAGAATAAGATCATTCAGGCTCAATTCTTGATTCATTATAAATATAAACACTCTATTCCCAGTGGCCCAAAGGAACTTATGTTTAAGAGATGAAAAGAATCTGTTAGACAAGGGGAAAATGTGGTGGAAAAGAAAAGAAATAAGAAAAGGGAAAACAGAAGGGAGATTTATTCAGGAACTTCAGTGTTTTCCAGTTATTTAGAAAGTAGGACAGCAAAGTAGAACTAATAACTTTACTATCTAAAGATATTATATTGAATCTGATAATCCCTTAAGTTTATGATTCTGATGAAGAATTTGACCATTAAAATGTCTATGCACTGGTAGCAACGCCCTGGGTAGCACGGGAGCGCCGAATCAGCCCGCTGCAGACAGGCAGGTCTGGAGATGCCGTAGCAATGCTGCGAGTTGAGCAGAATGCGCCAAATCAGCCCGCCCCCCAGCAGCAATCCACTGGACACCCCCTACCCCCGTTCCTCTGTACAGCCACCTGGTTCCACACTACAAAGATGCAGAGGACACCGGACCACCAGACCACTGTACTGAGTAAGTTGGATTCATCTTCACCTCCCGTCAGGACTGGGACTATCTTCAAGGGAAGGGCAGCTGGAACCTGCAATACAACTCTGCAGAGTTCAACCCTGCAGGAGGACAGGGAGCTCAACTTGGGACTTGCAGCCAGAAATCTGCCTGAATCTCATTGTATGTGACTAGCTTGCTGAGACTCATTGACTATATCTGCACACTGCAACCCACGTTGCCGATTGTGATATCAGAGACATACCCTGAAAGAGGCCCTTCATCTTTATGATTATTTTTTATTCCCAAAATTAGTTTTACTATTTTGGTTCTTTTCTTTTCTTTTTCTCCTCTTATCTTTAATTTTTTTCCCTACTCTTTGCAAATATTTGTTTTTCTCTCCTTTTTTTCTTTTCTTTTCTTCTTTCTTTTCTCTTTCCTTTCTCTCTCTCTTACACTCACTCTCTTGCTCTCCCACATTGTTCATCTTCCCTTTTTGTCCCTGTTTTGGTCCTCATTCAGAGTTCTTCTTTATTTTCCTATTTTTCTCCTTTTCCTTCTCACCTGTGTCCTCTGACCACACTGCTAACCTTCCCCTATCCTTCTTTCCATCTATCCCTCCCTCCCCAACCCCTTATAACTCCCCATCCCAGAGGGTAAAATTGTTATATTGAAGAGTTTATTCACTATATATTGGGTTGGTCCTTGATCTTCATTTAATTCACACAGCTAAAGGTGATAGATTAATAACCACCACAAAATGTCACTTTCAAAGATGTACTTGATGCAATGGTGTTGCTAATTGTATCACTTGGGCTAAGGTGTTGGTATTGATCTAGTCAATGAACCTTTCCAGTATAAGGAAAATGAGATAGCCTAAGAGTCATTAGAGACTCAAAACTTAAAGACCAGCTATATATCTGGAAGACACCTCTGAGAAGCAATCATTCCATAAGGGTTCTAATTACAAGCAACAAAGATACCTACAATAAGCAATTTCAAACTATCAACCCAGGAGTTAAACCAAAGACAGCACCAAAAACAAAAATGAGAAGACATTTAGGCAAGGCACAAACTCAGACTTCCACCCCACCAAGGGCAAATCCTGGGGGAAATGAGATGGAAAAGTCCCATAACCAATCACCTGGATACCCTGAACTAATAGCACAGGAAGAAACAAAACAGATGAATGAGGCTCTAGAAAAATTCAAAGCAGAAATAATCTCCCAGATATCAGCAGAGATGGTGAGCAGAGTGAAAGACATGATTAGAGGATCTGGAACAGAAACAGATAAAAAAAAATAGATGAGCTCAGAAACATGCTGGAAGCCATGAATACCCAGCATAAGAAAGAAATGGAAACCATGATCGCCCAACACAAGAAAGAAATGGAATCCATGAACCAGATTCAAACGGATAGTCAGGAGATCAAAAACTCCACTGAAAGTATCCACAGCAGATTAAGGGAATCTGAAGATAGAATATCAGATATAGAAGACGGGATCATGGTTAGAGACCATGAAAATAGAGATTTCTTAAAAATAGTAAGGGATCGCAAGAAATCAATCCAACAACTGCTAGACAATGCAAAGAAGAATAACATAAGACTGATAGGAGTCCATGAGAAAACAGGAGAAAGCACAATTGACATAAAAAAACTGTTCACAGAAGTAATATTGGAAAACTTCCCAGACAGAGGTAGAGAATTGGGCATACAGATAAGTGAGGCATATAGAACTCCAACTAGCCATGATAAAAAAAAAAAAAAATCTACATCTAGACATATAATAGTCAAGATCCCAGAAACCCAACAGAAAAACAAAATCCTACAAGCAGTTAGAGAAAAGAAACAAATCACCTACAAAGGAAAGCCCATCAGAATCACAGCAGACTTCTCAACACAAACCCTCAAATCAAGCAGAGCCTGTAGTGAAGTATTTCAAGCCCTAAAAGAAAATAACTTCCAATCTAGACTGTTGTATCCTGCAAAATTATCTTTCAAAATAGATGGGGAAATTAGATATTTCCACAAGAAAGAACACCTGAGAAATTTCATGAACACCAAACCAGCACTACAAGCAATTCTAAGCAATATCCTAGAAAAAAGCAATGAAGGTCACAACTTCATGAGGCCCAACAGAGGGAAGCCACCAGGCAAGGTAAGACACTAAAGGGAAAGGGGGAAAAATAAGAAATAAAAGAGCCAACAAAAGTAAAACATCATGACAAGGATAAATCAATAACTATCAATTATAACTCTCATTGTTAATGGCCTCAATTCACCAATCAAAAGAAATAGACTGGCATAATGGATTAAAAAGGAAAATGCAACAATATGCTGTATGCAAGAAAGACACCTAACTCAAAAAGAAACTCATAGACTGAAAGTAAAAGGATGGAAAACAGTTCTCCATGCCACAGGAACCCGGAAGAAAGCAGCGGTACCAATCTGATTTGCAGACAAAGTAGATTTCAAACCAAAACTAATTAAGAGAGACAAAGATGGTCACTACATACTTGTGAAGGGAATAAGCCAAGAGGAAGAGATGACAATCCTAAATATATATGCACCAAATATGAATGCCCCCAACTATACAAAACAAATATTATGCAAAACCAAATAAGAACTAATACAATTGTAGTGGGGAACCTCAATACTCCCTTATCACAAATAGACAGATCAACTAGGCCAAAAATTAACAATTAAATTCTAGAACTGAACCAAGCTATTGAACTAATGGATTTAAAAGATGTTTATAGAGTGTTCCACCCCACAAAACCAGAATACACATTCTTTTCAGCTGCACATGGATCATCCTCCAAAATAGATCACATGCTAGCTCATAGGACATATCTAAGTAAATGTAAAAGAATTGAAGTTACCCCCTGTATATTATCAGACCACAGTGCAATAAAATTGGAGATCAATAACATAAGAAACCACAAAACCCCAACAAACACATGGAAACTGAATAACACCCTCTTCACCAGCCAATGGGTCACAGAAGTAATTAAAGAAGAAATTAAACAGTTTCTACAAGTAAATGAAAATGACAGTACAACATACAGAAATCTATGGGACACAATGAAAGCAGTTGTATGCAGGAAATTCATAGCAGTGAATACCCATATTAGGAAAACAGAGAAAACTCAGATAAATAACCTAATGCAGAACCTCAAGCTCCTAGAAAAAGAAGAGCATAACGAATCCAAAGCTCGTACAAGAGAGGAAATTATAAAGATTAGGGCAGAAATCAATGCAATAGAGACTAAGAGAACAATACAAAAAATCAATGAATCAAAGAGTTGGTTTTTTGAAAGAATAAATAAAATTGATAAACCTTTAGCCAACCTTATCAAAAAAGGAAAGAAAAGGCACAAATACATGCAATTAAGAATGAAAAAGGTGAAGTCACAACAGATCAAACAGAAATCCAGAGGATCATCAATACCTACTTAGAGAACCTCTACTCCAATAAAATGGAAAACATAGAAGAAATGGGCAGATTCCTAGATACATACAAATTGCCAAAGTTAAATGAAGATATAGAAATTCTAAACATCCCAATTACAAATAGTGAAATTGAAAATGTAATGAAATATTCACCAACAAAGAAAAGCCCAGATCCAGATGGCTTCAGTGCTGAATTTTACAAGACATTTAAAGAAGAACTAATGCCATTACTCTTTAAACTCATCAAGGAAATTGAAAGGGAAGCAATACTTCCAAATTCATTCCTGGAAGCAAGTGTTACTTTGATTCCAAAACCAGGGAAAGACCCAACCCAAAAAGAGAACTACAGGCCAATCTCCCCAATGAACGTAGATGCAAAAACCCTCAACAAGATACTGGCAAACAGAGGGTCATCAAGAAAATCATACACTCAGACCAAGTCGGATTTATTCCAGGAATGCAAGGATGGTTCAACACTTGTAAATCAATAAATGTAATACACCATATTAACAGAGTCAAGGACAAAAACCATATGATCATCTCAATAGATGCAGAAAAAGCATTCAACAAAATCCAGCACCCATTCATGGCAAAAACCCTACAGAAAATTGGAATAGAAGGTCTTTATCTTCACCTGATTAAGGCTACCTATGAAAAACCAACAGCCAACATCATACTAAATGGTCAAAAACTGAAAACTTTCATGCTAAAATCAGGAACAAGACAAGGATGCCCACTATCAGCACTGCTGTTCAATATAGTTCTGGAAATATTAGTCACAGCAATTAGAAAGGAGAAAGAAATAAAAGGAATGAAGATAGGAAGAGAAGAAGTTCAACTGTCATTATTTTCTGATGATATGATACTTTACATAGAAGACCCAAAAACCTCCACCAAAAGACTTCTAGACTTAATTGACAGATTCAGTAGAGTAGCTGGATACAAGGTCAACACTCAAAAAACAATAGCCTTCTTGTACACAAATAACAGACTCACTGAGAGAGAAATTAGGGAAACAATTCCTTTTACAATAGCATCCAAAAAACTGAAATATCTAGGAATCAGTCTAACAAAGGAAGCAAAAGACCTGTACATTGAAAACGACAGCACTCTGAAAAAAAAGATAGAAGAGGATACAAGAAAATGGAAAGACATCCCTTGCTCCTGGGTAGGAAGAACCAATATAGTGAAAATGGCCATACTTCCAAAACTACTATATAGATTCAATGCTATGCCAATTGAAATTCCAACAATATACTTCACAGAACTAGAGAAAACAGTCCAAAAATTCATTTGGAACCATAAGAGACCAAGAATAGCTAAAGCAATTCTAAGCAACAGAGACATGGCTGGGGGTATCACAATCCCCAACTTGAAACTATACTACAAAGCTATTGTGATAAAATCAGCATGGTACTGACAAAGGAACAGACCTGAGGATCAGTGGAATAGATTAGAAGATGCAGAAACAACTCCAGACATGCTCAGCCACCTCATCTTTGACAAAGGAGCCAACACCATCATTGGAGGAAAGATAGCCTATTTAATAAATGGTGTTGGAAAAACTGGATTTCAACCTGCCAAAGATTAAAACTAGACCCATACCTATCACCATGCACTAAACTAAGATCGAAGTGGATTAAAGATCTAAATATTAAGACAGAAACACTAAACTTGCTGGAAGATAAGTTAGGTAGAACTCTTGAAGACATTGGCATAGGAAAAGACTTCATGAACAAAACCTCAGCAGCATGGAAACTAGCAGAAAGAATCAACAACTGGGATCTCATCCTATTAAAAAGCTTCTGCACTGCAATAGAAACCAACAGAGCTAACAGACAACCTACAATATGGGAAAAAAATTTTAGCAGCTGTACCTCAGACAAAGGGCTACTATCTAGAATATATAAAGAACTGAAAAAAATCAGATGCCCCAAATTCAAAGACCCAATTCAAAAATGGGAATCCGAAATGAACAGACATTTCTCAGACAAGGAATAAAAGCAGCAAACAAATATATGAAAAAATGTTCAACATTACTCGTCATTCAAAAGATGCAGATGAAAACAACACTGAGATTCCACCTCACCCCAGAAAGAATAACTGCTATCAAGAAACCAACAAATAACAAATGCTGGCGGGGTTGTGGGGAGAAAGGAACCCTTCTCCATTGCTGGTGGGAGTGCAGACTATTGCAACCACTGTGGAAGTTAATATGGAGTTATCTCAAAGAACTAGGACTAGAGGTCCCATTTGACCCAGCTATTCCCCTGCTGGGTATCTTCCCAAAAGAATTAAAAGAATCATACCACAGCGATATATGTGCACTCATGTTCATAGCTGCACAGTTTGTAAAAGCTAAAGCTTGGAAGCAGCCCAAGTGCCTATCAACTGGAAACTGGATAAAGAAAATGTGGGTTTTTTAATAAAATGGAGTACTACTCAGCCATGAAGAATGAAAAACTAGAGTCATTTATAGCTAAATGGATGCATATTGAGGCCATACTCTTAAGTGAAATAAATAGGACACACATGTGTAAATACCGAATAGTTTCACTAGTGTGAGAAATTGATAGTGTGAACAAGGGTTAAATTACTAAAATGAAAAATTGATAATTTGAAATAGGAAAAAAGGTCCAAAGACAAAGGAGGGAAGAAGGGAGAAGAAGGGGAAAGGAAAAGAGAGAAAGGAAAAACTATGAGAAAAGAAAAAAAATGGAAATGAAATCTAAGTAAATAGGGAAGGGTGGAGGGGGTGAAGGGTGCACAGGTAATGGGGAAAAAAAATAAGAACCAAGATACAGCATGTACAGGTACAAACACCCAATGAAAAATGTAAACAAATTGTATACCTAAAATGTACCAATAAAAGAACTAAAAAAAATGTCTATGCACTGCACAGCAATCAGCCTTACTAACTAAATGTATGAAGATAATATTGGGAAAGTGTGTGTCAATGAAGAAGAAACTGTGGTTCTGAGTTCCTATGTCAGAAGTTTCTGAATCTTAAATCTTCTCTATGGACTGCTCTGTCATGACCAGAGCTGGTTTGTAAGTGTCGGAGAAGTGTCCATGATTCTTTCCCAGGGGCAGAAGTTCATGGTGCATCCTCATTTTACTGGTTGGCAATACTTCTGAAAATTTACAGCATTACTATTTTTTTCTTTTAGCAACGTTTTGTTGTTTATAAAAATGAATCCATGTATGCTTCTCTACTGAAAAAGAAAAGAAACAAAGTACCTTATGGTGGTCATTGACAGCTATTGCTTTACAAGAAAAAGCACGAAGTCCATCGCTGTTTCATAAACATAACTTGGTTACATAATCTGATAAAAAGATGTCATAGAAAATGTTTCCTTTCCCCAAGAAGAGTAACAAGATATTGAAATATATGATAAGACTGATCTGACCCAGGAGAAATTGCCCTTAGCAAAAATTTACTCCATTTTCTGAGAAGAAATATTTTCCTTTTCTAACTTTGATAATAAAAGACATTAGGAATGAAGCTATTTAAAGGTACATTATCAGCCAGAAGAGACATTTCCTGATGTAATCAGAAAAACTAAAAGTGCAGGTTGGGATCTCAATGTGGAATTATTTAAAGATAAAGAAAGCTATATGTTGTTAATGCTGGTTGACAACAGTCACACCAATCCTTGTGAAGTGTGGTCATTTAATGAGCTTTATCCACAAGAGGGTTTATTTTGATTGATAGAGGCCGAGCAGATTAGCAACAGATACTTTTAAGTGTATCTAGAGGCAAGACCTTGAGGACTCTTCCTGGTGCTTGGCCCTTTCTCTCTGGGCTCTTCTCCTGCACTCTGCTTCCCTCCCTTCAGTGCAGTGAGCATCTTTTCTCCACCTCAGCGTTCTACCATGATGTTCTGTCTTAGAGGTAGCTGACCATGGACTGAATCCTGTAAAACCATGAGTCTAAATTCTCTCTTCCCCTATATGTTGTAGGTGCCTGATATTTTGCCCCAGGAATGGGAATTGTGACTAATAAATTCCCTTTGCTTCCAAGGAAAATACATTTTCTAATGTAAAGTGATAGTTTTCCATGTAAATTATCTGTTATGCACTTATTTATTTATTAATTTTTTCCTGAAGTCAACTCCTGGTGATTTGAACCCTGCTTACTCTGATATTCTCTCCCTCTGAAGAGCTGGAAGGCTCAGCAGAAAGGTAGCAGCAGCTTTCAAATCTTACTTCACCCTCAGCCATACCTGGTCTACCATACCAGCTTGCGAACATTCTAGAACAGCTTCCCAATGCAGTGACTTATTCTAGGTTCCCCTCATACAAGATATATTTGCAGCAATCATCTCTGTTTTGTTGACCTGAGAGTTTGCTTTATTATTTCTACAAGAAAGGCAAGATCTCTTAGAAAAACAACACTGTACAAAAAGGTAAATTTGCCAAGGTTTATTTGAAACTATACTTGTAGGTAGGCTTATTGGACCTTGAACTACTGAAGTATACAACTTCCCTCCAGTTACTGTCCCATGATGAAAGCTGATTATGGCCTTTAAAATCCAATATAACCACTTAATGACAAAAGTTATTGGAATAGCTTCAACATCTTTCCTTCTATGAAAAATATACCACATTGCCTTTAATCATGAACTTTTTGGAACACTGAAAGGGTTTTAGATAATAGAATTTTAAACTCTAAATTATATTTATACCACCAATGAGGATTTGAATTTGTTAAATCATTAAAACAGAGCAGGACACTCTACCCATAATGTCACTGTCAACAGTGCTGAGTATATGAGTAGATAACCACTGTCACGAAGCAATTTAGTTCTCCAGCAAAGTATAATGAAGAATGCATTTATCTCAAAACTTGGTGTTCATTTGTCAAGTTGCTTTTCATCACATGACTGAAATTAGAGCTTCATAGAGATAGTTTCACCACAGTTTTATGATCAGCATAGCCACGCATCTAATTCTTCAGTTTTCTAAAGAAAATATATTTTCATTAAAAGTTCAAAGTGATAACTTCACAATTTACTCTAGAACAAAGACTTTCCATACAACATACACCATCTCCCCTCATTGTCACGCAAATCTTTTAAAAATTCAAGTGAAACAAGAAAGAAAACATGCTGACAAGAAAATTGCTTCTGAATTATCATGTACTACAGAAGGAAAGATATTTAAGAAAACAATTACAGGCTAATTAAAGGTAAAAAATATTCTGGCAAACTGATTCAAATTTCTGTTCCACTTCAGCCATGGAGCCAACACCTTACAGTGTTCTAGGTGCTTAATCCACAGAAACACAGCCAAGCAGAACATGTGGCACTCCACTTGCCAGGACAGAGGGGACTTGTGTCACAATGCGCCCCCCATTACACTTGCTATTTAAAGGCCTTTTAATACTCTGAAAGTCTTTATCCTTCAAGAGGTGCAAAGTACCCCAACACCACCATGGTATTCCAGTAGCCAGGAAGTGTTTTTTTGTGTGTTTTGTGTGGCATCAAAGAAAACATTAAAAGAACATGCACCTAAAAGGCGGAAGTTTGATATCACTGATCATTTGTACTTATTCTCTAATGCCATTCATATGTGAGAATGGCTTTGTGCTGGTTTTTTTCCTCTTTTGTTCTGTGTTTGTGTGTGTGTGTGTGTGTGTGTGTGTGTTTCTTTTCTACTGAAAATAGCTTGAGGTGAAGAACAGCACGATGACTTTCAGGGAAGTTTGGTGCCACTATTTTTATTGCACTAAAAAGCACCAGAGGTTTTATCACTGTTGCTTTTACACTATTAATAAGCAAATACCAGTACCATGAAAAAGGCAATAATTGTCTTGGGATTATTATAAAGCTGTATAACTTTCAGGATCTGCAGGGACCCTCGGTGTCTAGGCACCTCACACTGAGAACTATGATGAGCATTTGCATGACTCTAATAGTGGAATAATTGATACTGAATGGTTTCATACCATGGAACTTGGTCTTTAGCCTAAAAGAAAATGGAGAAGCTTTGAAATATTTTCCACAAGGGAATGATGTGTTCTTATTTACCTTTTGAAAACATTGCATTTTAGACATGATATAACAAATGGACACTGTAAGTGGGGGTGGGAAAGACAAGTTAGGAGGTGGAATGTGAAATTTGATAGGTTACTATAAAGGTGGAGAAAGAGAGGTACAAGTACCCAATGATAAATGTAAATGTATTATATACCTAAAATGTACCAATAAAAGAATTTAAAGAAAAAAATAAGATGGAGAAAGACAAGTGGGTATAAGTATTAAGGCCAGATCCTCAGAATGTATGACGGGTTGGCTAGCTGAAGGGAAGAGGAAGGCATCCAACATGACTGCTCAATGTCTAAATTCTGCTGCCAGATGGGTGGTTGGTGGCTATCACTGAACAGGCAACATAATCATTGGAGGAGGAATGAAGGCTTGGAAAGCATGAGTTGCATTTGAGGTTTGTCAAATTTGAGATATTCAACAAAAGATATCAGGAAGATGAATAAGTCTGCAACTCAGCAGGAATGTTTGCCTTGGAGAAAAATGTGTTTGGTCTATTTGCACATGGATGGTAATCAAATCACATAATAGATGTTATCTCCTAGAGAGCAGAGTTGGGAAGCAAGAGACTTTAGATCAGTGACTTCTAACATACAACAAGAGATAGAGGAAGAGGAACAGTAATTGGTTTGGAGCTAAGTTGGGCAAAGAGGGAAGGTGCAAAAAGTAGAAGACTTGGCAGCATAGCATGATTCCATACAGCAATTATATGTGGACAAGGAAGAGAAATATTCAGCATATCTGTCCATGCAAGAGTGGCTTGGAGTTTATGGGAGATACAGTAGAATCTGTAAGTGAGGCTTTAAAAATTGCTTTTCTCTAATGGTTTATTCTCTAGGATGTACCAAATCCAAATAGGAATTTTTTTACCTCTCAGAGACAGTAAATCAAGAATCAGCTAAATACTGAATAATTCAACTCCAGTGAATGGACTCCCTGACTCCAGTGAATGGCCGATGAACTGTGCTGAGTGAAGTTGGGACTGACCTAGCTAAAAACATTCTGTGATGAGTTAAGAATCACTTATAGCTGGCATATTATGTAAGGTCTAAAATGACAAAAATATGACATTCAAGTTCAAGAAAGCAGATCAATTCTAAATAAATGCCATCTCTGATAAGTACAACACAAATTCCAGAATGACTATATGATTGGTTGTCACAAATCCATTCTTTTCTTTCTGAAAGCCCAGATTTTAAATTGTTTACAATGTTCTCTAGTCAAAGAATGACATATCCTGGCCTCTCCTACAGCTACACAGGCCCATGTGATGTGAGCAGAACTACTGCGTTGCATGGCAGAGTTTTGTTTAGTCTATCCAAAGGGAAAGGTGGCCTGTCTTGGCCCTATACTCATTCCTGTTGACTATATGCAAATGTGAAGGGTGTCACTGAAGCAGCTATCATCAGCTATGAAACTAATTACTGAGCATAAAGAAGCTGCAAGAGAAAGTTTGTTAGTCTCAGATAGTCTTGAGATAACCACAAGAATCCTCACCTACCAATGGATGCTATAACTTATCAGAATATAAACTGTAACTAGTTTAAGTGATTTTTTTGGTGGATTTTCGTATATGCAACTGGTCCTAGTCTTAAAAAAATTAAGGTTGTCATCTGAGAAGAAAGAGTAGAGGTAAAATCCAAGTGAGACTTTAACGATGATGATAGGTAATGGAAATCAATAATTTCATAGAATAATGTTCTGGAAGAACATTAAATAAAATAAATTTAAAAGTGATTCCATTTCCTATAAAATCAATCAACTTTAGAATGCTAAAGTTAATATAGATAGATCAAAGAATTTTATCTTACATACCTTTTTGTTTTTTTTAAAGTTTAATAAATTCTCATTTTTCCTTAAAAGTTCCTGTGTCATAGTATAGAATTAGATACATTCTAAAGTTAGTAAGAAAATTCAAATTTAGATTTCAGAAGAAGTGGTGAATTTATTTTCTTATTTACTGTAGGAGGGTTAGCAGGGATTTTCCTAGCTAATTCTTCACTAGACAATGACAGAACACTTGGCCCTTTCAATGAATACAAGCCTCAGGGGTCAGCTCAGAAATATGGAGAACAAGCAGAAGTAGCATCCGAGCCTCTCCGTGGTGCCACTGAAGGAAAACGAAGCCAAGGAGTGTGCCAGGAGAGAGATGGGCAGATATTCAAGGAATTCATACCAACTCCAGAAGAATTCTCAAAGATAGTACCAAATGGATAGTTTATGAGCACTTTTGATAAAAGGAGGGGAAAGGAGTGGAGTTGGTGATCCTCAAGAACCAAAATAGAGGAGTCATTCCTTCTTATTCTCACATGCCATGTGCCACTTTCTTATTCATGTTCTGCTATTTACTAGAATTCTGTCAAGTCTCTCTCTCCTGGTTGTTCATTTTGCTCATAAGTATAACTCATATCTACTCCTGGCTTGAACTACAGCTATGCAATGGTAGCCAACAAGATATTTTGATGAAATTCCAGAAGTACAAGAGATCAGGAAATATTTTAATACATTTATACAAGAAACATTACAGTGTGCAAATAGCTGGCCAGTGGAGGTAATTACTTCCAATTTGGTCACAACTGGGGAGGGGGGTTAATGTGTCTGTCCAAAGGGAAGAAAATACTTTTCCAATTCCCTACTCAACGTTCCTTAGATCTTCTGTCTTTCTACCTCCCTTTGGAACTGATCACAGCACACAGGGCAAAACAAAGAGAAAATAGTTAAGTTCAGGGGAAGGGAAAACAGGCTAGTCATATGGGAAAAGAAGCAATTCTGGGACTAAATAAAAATGGAGAGCTTTTAGTGTAATGCATTTGGAAGAAAGATTCTCTGAATGTCATACTAGTGGCTCTGTTCTAAAACTGAAATTTGAACAATTACAGATGAATTTTATGGAGAGTTCTTTCTCATATGGAAGAAAACCAGCATGAAATATAGGAAAGAAGTAGTAGAAGTTAGAGGAGAGAAATTATCTTCATCATATCTAAGGATTTTCACTAATTTCACAATACCTCTACAAGTGGGTATGGGTGAGCACCACGGATCATTTTATAGAAATTTGCCATGAGTAGATTGAACTTAACTGTATCAAGGCCTTATTCCTAGTGTGCAATTATTTTCAATGCATTTTTCTATTTCTCTCAAAATGCTGAGAAAAGACCCCATGTAGCTGTTGTGATAAATGGAGACTTCTGGGTAAAGTAGACCCCTCCCATAACTGCAGTTAAGATGCTGCAGCCAGGAGTCAGCCGGCCAGGAGACAGAGTGACTTCCAAAATGCTGCTTCCCAAGGCTCATTCCAGTCTACCCTGGTGACTACCAAATCCACTGACAGATGTACCCTTCATCATTCTGAATCCTGACTGCACTCTGTCTGCTGACACCACACTGTTAGCACAAACTCACAGGGAGCCTTGTGTCTGAGCACTATACTCTACCTTCTTCAGTGGTCTTGGTGTTCATCCATTCTGCCTCATCAAGCTAGGCATTCAGAGTTGTCCAGCATATCCTCACTCTTCCTGCTTTCCTTCTGCCATTTCCATCAGCCACCAGGTACTACTGATGCTACCTCTAAAATTTAAGTCGGTAGATTCCATTATGTTCCTTCCCACTGCTACTGCCCTAGTTCGTCTCCTCTCCATTCTTATCTACAGTTATCTCTTAAAATAAAAATCTAATTATTTCACAACTATACTTTAGAAAACCTTCTGTGGTTCCACTCTGATGATTGGACCAAGTCCAACTCTTTAATAATGCTTTCAAAGCCCTTGAGAATTGAGTTCTACTTATCAAGTTTCTCACTCTCCCTCCCTCCCTCCCTCCCCCTCCCTCTCTCTCCCTCTCTCTCTCCTCCCATCTTTCTTTTAGCAGAGAGAAACATTCACATTCACTCATTCACACACTCCCTGTGCTCTAATCATCAAGGCTAAATTTTCTAAATATAAACTATAAACATTAACACCTTTATATCCTTAGCACAGGTCTTCCCTGTGGGTCTGGAAGTCCTGTATTCCTTTCTTTATAACCACCACCAACACCAATAAAATGGCACTCTCAGTCTCAGCTCAAAGCAACTCTGATCAATTCTCATCAACTCTGTGAGTCCACAGCTGGTTCCACAAAAGCAAAATCAATAACTGTTGCTTGTGTTTGCATAACAATTTGATTGCAATTCTGGTTTAGTTCATTTTTGAGGGCCTTCAATGTACCAGGTTTCTTGGAGTCCAAAGGATTTGGAACTGGAAGGAATAATGCAGGTCTGAGACCAGGTTATTTGTTGAGGGTATTGCTGGTCAGACCGAACAGTCCATGAGTATCACTGACAGAGTGAGCCATAAAGGGGAGGAGGAAGAAAGGGTTTCCAGTGACTTGGCACTTTGGTCTGTGTTTAATCATATTCATAATTTAATTGGTAGCTTTGATAAAGGCAGAGAAGGTACGTCAAGAAACTCAGCAGATGACACAAAACAGAGAAAATGCTTAAGACAGTAAAACACAAAATAAGAACTATATATAATATATATATATCCCCAAGCTAACACAGTGGAATATAGGGAAATAATTTGAAGATATGCACCTCATGTTCAAAACAGTAACTGCATAAGATCAGGTATTGTGGGAAGAGAGCAGGGCTGACTTACTTAAAGGCAATATACTGAATTTAGTTGCATAAAATTATAGCTAACATTGAGTATCAGTGGTGCTAAATGCTTTATATACAATATCATTTTATGTTCACAACAATACTGTTATCATCGCTTTACAGATTAAGAAACTGAGGCACAGTGTGTTTCATCTCAGGTCACATGTTTATAAATGATGGATCTAAATGTGAAGACAAGCCACTGGACTCAGAGGCAAGGATGTCTAGTGTGAGATGTGCTAAGATAGTTGTGGGATGGGACTGATTTAAATAGCAAATGGAATATTGGGCTGTGTTAATAGAAATATGCTGTCTGGACAAAGGAGGTCATCTTCAGCTGTAATTGTTCAGTCCCTAACCCAAATATGAGCTGTTGAGTTCAGTTCGGTTTCAAAAGACCATAAACAAACCAGCAATGACTCACAGGAAGACAGGTAGGGGCATATAGGTCTTCAGATTCAGCTATTTGAGGGGAAGTTGGAAGCTCTGAAGCTGGTTAGTTTAGAGGAAAGAAAATCTACAGAAAATGTATTCATTTTCTTCAACCCTTTAGAGAAAACCAATCACAGAGAAGGGATCAGATTTATTTTGCATTGCTATAATAGGCAAAATTAGGACCAAAGAGTAAGATAAAGAAGCAGCTTTCAACTCAATATAATGAAAACCCATAACATTTGGAATTATGAATAAATCTAGCTCTCTTCACCAAACAGTAAGTGGCATGCATATTCAGGAAGAACTTGATTGAACACAGAGTAATACAACCAGGGTCTCTACATTAGGGAGGTAGTGGAGGGACAATAAAGAAGATATTGTCTGTGAAGGAAACAGAGGAACAAAATCACAGAAGAAGAGAAGGAAGTGGGCTCCAGTCCAAGGAGTGGGAGTTGGGGGGCTGCCTGGAATGGAGAAGAAGGGAAGAAATGCCCAGCATCAGGACAGAATGGGATACTTGGAGAACTAATGATAGGAACCTCACTGCCAATCGCAAACATCACAAAAGCACCACCAGTAACACTAAAAAGTGCTCAACATAACTACCTTTGCTTAGCTTACTTTTCTTCCTTTAGATAAAAAAATAAGTATTTTTTCTCAAGAGAAGAGAAGATATAATTACCTAATGTTTACCAATCACTGTGGGGGGCATATTAACATGTACAATCACATTTAATTCCAAATAAGTCCAAGAATGTTATTATTACTCCTGTATTAATGTACAGAATTTATGGAAACTCAGAGTTTAACTAAATGACAAAAATCAAGGTTTTGGGCCAAATCTATCCAGCTCCAAAACCTGTATTTTTGGAAATAATTAGGTGAGGCTGAGAAGAGAGGACATGATAGAACCTCGTCTACTTGATTTAGTCAAATTGAGCCTAAAGTGAGTTCAATTGCTACTATTTTGAAGTTTAATATCTTAATATAAAATACAAAAATAAAACAATAGCTGTCTTAATATTTTTGCTGCTATAACAAAAGTATTGTCTGGGTAGTTAATAAGTAATATAAATTTAGTGTTCCCTGTTCTGGAGGGTGGAAAATCCAAGATCGCGGTACCAGCAGATTTGGCATTTGGTAGGGGACAAAATGACACTAATCCTAATCCCATTCATGTGAGTGGATCCTTCACATCTTCATCCTCCCTAAAGTGATTAAGTAACTACTGTTACCTTGGAGTTTAAGTTCCAACATAGGAATGTTGGAAGAACATAGACATTCAAGTTTTGCCGACCATGCTCGAATATTGTATCTCCTACCCTCTTCGAATGATGTTCTGAGGTGCCTTGTCTTGTTCAGTCACATGATGAGGGAAGAGAGGAAAGGACAAGGTTTGCATGCCTAAGGATTATGGGAGTTAAGCCCTGTGCTTAATAAGTTCCATCTCACGAAGCATGTTACTTTGGGTAGGCAATGCGACAGGACATTTGCCACAGAGTGGGGACATATAAGACAAAAAACCCCAAACCAATCCAAAACAAGAACAACAAAGCCCAAAGTAGGATACATGAATAGGAAACCAGAAGGCTAGGTTGAGTCCATTTGTCAGAGGTTGTGTGCTTGCACAGCATTGGTAGGTAATGCATGAGTTCTTAAATACTCACTCTGCTGTTTTCAAACTTCCACATATTCTCTATCGTGTCTACTCTAAGGCCTCTGCATCTTCACCTCTTTGTTTTTCTTTCAGGAAACCACTGGTAACTGGAAACCAGCCTCTCTTGATGCCATTAAAACCATCTGTATTTGATCCATCTCATTTGGAGCCAGAATTAGGAACCATCCAGTGATCTAGTCTCTTAAACTGTCAATATCCTTGCGATTGTCTTCACTTCTCTCAATAAACCTGCAAGTTCTGTTTACAAGGGTAGAGGGAGAGGTGAGATGGAAGATACAAAGCACACAAGATATGCATCCCCCTATTTAGAATATCTATTCTACATGTTCCTGAGTAAATATTCTTTGCATAAGAAATGATACCAGGTCAGTAGCTCTACTTCATTAGCACTTGCATCATTAGCTTACTGGTGGAGAAAATAGACTTAATAGAAGATAATTATATTATTGGCTTTGGGGCTTCAAAAAGAGAAAGAAAAAGAATCAGTATTACACTTGCTTGTTCTTAATCCCTTACTCTTTGTGGGACTTTTCAAAAGATAATTGCCTGTAATTCAGAAAGTTCATGAGTTAATTTACTTAAGACCCTAGAAGCACACATAAGACTTAAGAAAGATCTAGGGACACTACCTGTCACATTCTTCTGACAGGATTAATGAGGATAAAGCAATTATAAAAGTGCCTTGCTAAAATGTCAGGGAAAAAGAAAACCTTTTCAGTTCATAAAACATAAATGAAATAATGTATTTTGCAGTATTTACCGACTTTTATTATAAATGCAATACAAATTTGGGACTATTTTAAAAGGTGAAAAGACTTCTGGAAAAGAGCAAAGTTCCCCATCCTGTTACACTTACTTATGTATCCTAAACATTTTCTCCAAAGATAACTGATATGTTTACACCCACATATAAACATGTATGTACTCTATATTTTCATACAAATAGGGTTCTTCTTTACATTATCATGTTCAAATTTTGTATACTTAATGTATCTTTGATATATTTCTTGCAGAACATGCATTCATATCATTATTTATAATGGTTATTTGGCATTCCATCTTATGGCTATAGAATAATTTATGATACTAGTAATTATTAGTGGACCCTAACATTACCAAGTTTCTGCTTTTACAATAAATATTGCATGGAGTGTACTTGAACATCTATGTTTTCGTATATAGGGAGCCTATTCTAAGATGAATTCTTATGAGTGAAATTGCTTGCTCAAAGTGTATCTGTGTTTTAAAAATATGCTAGCTGGATCATGTGTTTTATATTCATGAAAGTTAAAAATTATGAATTTAATTTTAGTTGAAATGGGGCTGAGTTATAATTAATTATTTGCCTCTCAAATAGAAGGGATCATAAAATTAATTTTCATTTTTTCCAAAACAAAAGAAGTTACAATTCTTTGCTTGAATATTTTACAAAAAGGATTGCCATGTATACTAGGACACTGAATATATTTTAAACAAGTACAGTGTGATGGGTGCTTCATGTTTATGTTCATGTTACGCATTTTGGAATCTCCAGAAAAAAATGCTATCTGTGAAATGGTGCATAAAAAGAATATTTCATGAGTTAATTTTATTTGGACCATAAAAAATAAAATCTTATTCCCAGTGAACAAAAACCCACACATCTAAATCAGACTGCCGGCAAAGCTGAACAATTTGAGCATAGCACACAGGCATGAGTGCATATAAAACAGTGCAGAAAAACATGTAGCTCCACCTGCTCATATATTCAAAAATCATTTTATGGTTGTTATGTTCTAAGATAAATTTTCTTGGACATGCCTGGTCATGCATGTACCGGACATGACTCCCCGCCAAAATAAACTTTACCTCAGTAAAAGTGGAAAGGCAAAGTCCACAGTAGGTCCATTTTCTATTTTGTTCTTTTTCAAATAATTTTTCTACTTCTCCTGTTTTCTAGGTTCATTCTCTCTAAACTAATATAGGAATTCCTCTAAGAAAAGTTTCTAACTTTAGGTTTCTAACTATATATTTAAAGATAGAAAAAAGATAAATGATAGGTTCCTATAGAGATAAACCTAAACTCATTAAACCTTGTACTTAATCATTCTCCCCTCCTTTTGCATGCTTTGGTCTCTCTATTGGAACTGCTAACTAGGAAGGTGCAGGCAGCCAGTGAAGGCTCCTTTGTCAGTCTCAGTGGGCATGAGCAGTCACTGGAGCTTGCAGCATCAGTTGCTAGGCAACCTGTTCATCTGCTGAGCCTGATATTTCAATGTGGCAGCAGCAAACGTCTGTTATGGTACAGCCTTTTGGAAGTACCTTCATTACATAATGTCTTCCATTCTAATAAAGGAGCTCCAAATATTTAGGGACGTGAGAGGAGCAGGAAAAGCAGTGCAGCTGTGGCACTGAGATAATGTCAAATTAGACTTTCTACATATAAAAAAATAAATTATATGATGACATATTTAACACTCAATCTTTCCTGACAGAGCACTGAAAAAGCATACTGCCAGGCTATTTACTTGATGATATCAAATGAAGTCTTGTTATCCATTCTAGAAAAGTTTCCAACTGCATCTATAATGAAGCTATACTAGCAATGGCCTTGGAAAATAGGAAGAATATTAATGCTCTGGATATAATGAATGAGGCTAGTATACCTAGCCAAGTATTTCTCCAAAGGACAATTCTAGAGAAAAGACTTTTGTAAGACTACACTGAAGGCTGAAAAGCAGCAGCTACGTAAGTATTTCAGGTTGCCAGTCTTGCTAAAACATTTTCCTAAACAAATGCCTGATATTCTATGACATTTCTTAGGAGTGATTTCAAGTAGTCCATTCTTTGTCCTTGAGTTTATTTTAGAAGAAGCATATAATCATAGTAATCACAGTAACAAGAAGGCTCAAAGAACCATTTGGAGTCTTCATTTTTCCTATTTGTAAAATAGAAGATGTCTTATCCCTCTCTGACTGCTGTAACAAAAACACAGTGAATTTGGGTGACCCATGAACAGCAGAAGTCATTTCTTATAACCATTTTAGAACCTGAGAATTCCAAGAACAAAGCACTGGCAGATTTGATGTCTGATGTAAGCCCACTCTTTCATGGGTGGAGCCTTCTTTGTGTCCCTGGTCGGTGAAAGGGGTACACAAGCTTTCTTGATCCTCATTTACAAGAGCACTTATCCCACTCCTGAGGGTTATAGTACTTCCTAAAGGGCCTCATCTCTTAAAACTACTACACTGAGAATTAGGTTTCAATACAGGAATTGGGGGGGGACACAAATAATTCAACTCACATAAATAGTGTAATAATTGGAATATACTTTTTGATTCAGTAATCAAAAACCCAGAAATAACAATATTTTCAACAATATAAATAAACTATGATTCTCCTGCCTAATAGTTTAAGAAGTTCAGGTTAATATAATCCACTCTGATTTTTGCATTGCCATCCTCAACTTGCAGCTTCCCTCTTAAGGATGGCCTTCATAACTTCATTACAGATAGCCAGAAGCTAAAGGAAATTGCATTTGCAAGCCTCTCCTTCCCTTCAAAACAATGACAGGTCACTGGCCTCACTACTTCTGTCATATCTCATTAGAGAGAGCTGGGTCAAATTGAGCTGCAAGGTACTCTGGGAAATGGGGCTGTCAGTTTGGAAAGCATGTGTCTGTCTAGCTAAAACTCAGGGTAGCTATGACTAAAGGAAAAGTGTCAGGGGGAATATTGAGGGGCAACTACTATCTTGGTCATAAAAAGAAACAAAAGCAATTCTCACTGATTTGCATAGAAGACAATAAAATGATCTTAAATGATAAAAATAAAATTTACTTCGGCAGGGGATTTAGCTCAGTGGTTCCGCTGCCTGCCTCACAAGTGCAAGGACCCAAGTTTGATCCCCGGTACCAAAATAAATAAATAAATAAATAGACAGATTGATAAATTTACTTTATAAGTTATTATTGCACCTTAGGAATGAAATGGAATGGAATGGAATAGAGAGGATAACTAAAAGCATCTAATTCTTCTCCTAATCTCACTTTTTTTTCAGAAATCCTCCAGGACCCTGAAGAAAATGGGCCTGGAGATCAAAAGGCAATTTGGAGATGATGAACATATTAATTTTCCTGATTATCATGATGGCCATACCTTTGTATACATGTGTCAAAACTTAACAAATTTTCCATTTTAAATGTGTGCAATTTATTGTGTGCCAATTATCTCATAATGAATTTAGGGGGGCATGGAATGTGAATAAAAATGCATTTAGATAAATATCATGGCTTTCCCTAGGGAAGTCGTTGCCCAGAGGGCTAAACTACATGTATTCAAGGTGATATTCTTTTCAATAAAATTATTTGGGTATGGGGGTTAGGGTGGAATTTCAGCTTGATTGGCTTTAGGATCTGTCCCAGGGACTGGTGCCATGCTTCTAGATATGTCTGGGGGATCGGATCGTAGCAACATGACCATGAGGTCTATGTCTGGTCCCTTATCCCTTCCTCCCTGGCACTTTTCCCTTGTTCTGATTCCTAGTCACTATAAATTAAGCAGCTTCCCTCACTCATGCCCTTCTGGCATGATGTTCCTGCCTTGGAGCTAGCCAGTCATGGATTGAAAACCCATAGAATTGTGAGCAAATTCAACCTCTCTTTTTAAAAAATTGTGAGTGTTATGTCTCAGTGACAGAAAGCTAATACAGAAGATTAGTACCAGAGAAGTGGAGTTGGTGCTGTGATGATACCTGACCTGACCATGTGATTTGGAAGACTTTGGAACTGGTTTACAGGAGGAGTTTGGAAAGGTTTGGAGAATCAGGCTAGAGAAGCTCTAGAATGCTGTATACAGACCTTGATGGGAGATTTTGGTCAGAGCTCAGAAGACCAGGATGCTGATAGGAATGTGCACAGAAAAGGCCAAGCTTAAGAGGTTTCAGCTGTGAAGAAGGACTCTACTGGCGTTTGGACAAGTGGGCATGTGTGCTATACTCCAGCAGAAAACTTGAATAAATTTTGCCTGTGTCCTGAGATTTTGCAGGAGATTGAAATTAAGGATGATAGACTAATTAATTTGGTAGAGACAATTTCAAGACAGCTTAACTGTGTGGCATGGCTACTGTGGCTGCTTTTAGCTGGATTAATAAGGAGAATTAGAGGCAAAATGCAGAGCAGAAAATTTTGAAAAATTTAAATTTTAGCCCAGAAGTAACCATGTGTAAAGTTTGGGCCAAAAGAGGTATCACTGTTAAAAATATTCTGATCATTAAAAAGAAACTAAGTACTTTGTAGAGGAACAAGAAGAAAGATGCCTTGAGGACATCTCTGGAATCCACAAGACCCCACACAGGGTAGGCTTTGGGGAGCAAAAGTGTCAAATTTTCATTTGAGTAGATAGTCCCTAGGACCTCTGCTCAAAAAGGATTGCCCAGGCAACTGGTTTTCTGGGGTTCATTTCACCATGATAAGCCATCCAGGCCCTCAGAGGTTGCTGCACCCATGGTAGAAGGGGGCCTGGTTACTGCTTCTGCTGACAGCAAACCTTGGCATTATCCACATAAGTTGGCTTTACTGGCATGCAAGAGTTGTAGGCCCAGGGAGTCTTCCACCCAGATTTCAAAGGAAGCCCTTTGAGTCCAGGCCAGGCAAGGAGCCCAGGAACATGGAATGTCTGCCAAGGAGAGCTGCAGACTGTGAATGGAGCCAACCCAGGAGAGAGACTGTGTAGCTTCCATCAGCCAAAGCCACAGGGGTGGGACTCCTTTGGAAACAAATATCACTACTGTGTGTCCTAAATGCCCGATATGGAACTTTAGGCCTTAATGTTTGCCCTGCTGAATTTCAGTTTTTTTTCTTTTCTATCTCCCTATTCTTCTTGATTGTAATGGGAAAGTTTATCCTCTGTCATGTACCTAAGAATTATAGAAGTTTAAAAAATATATTTATTCTTTACAGAGATTCATGTCTAAGAGTTTTGTCTGGAATCTTAGAAGAGATTTTGACTTGGACTTTTGAAGAATGTTGGAATTCTTGTGACTTTGGGGAAAGCATGATAATTGCATTATGTTAGGCTAAATTATACATTAGCTATTGTTTTTATTTGGAGATTAAGTATGATTTAAGGAGATGAATTTAGGTTTAAAGTTGACAAGGGGTCAATTGTGATCTTCAATCTTGATCTATCAAGTTCATTAGAGTAAAAAATGCCTAGCATATTAATACAGCTAGCTTCTGGGTATATCTGGGTGGGTCAAGGAGGGGTGGCCATATACGTGTAATATACGTGGTTCCTCACCCCTTCCTCTCTGGCTCTCACCCCCTGCTCTGCTCTCCCTCTGCTATGAACTAAGCAGCTTTGCTGTGCCGTGTTCTTCCATCCTTGGAGCTAGATGACTATGGACTGGACCTTTTCCCCCCAAATTGTAAGCTAAATTAAACCTTTCTTCCTTAAATTGTGAGTGTTGAGTACTTTGTCCCAGCTATGGGAAGCCTGACTAATACGCCAGAAAAGCAGAAAAGCCAAGAATGTGAGCCTTCACTAGGACTGCAGTTCAAAGTATATGGAAAAAAGCGAAGAGGAAGACTTTAGCTAGAAATGAGTCACTAAAAACACTTGAGAAAAAAACTAGATTGAGTAAAGTTTTTTAAGCTTTAAATCAGTTTTATTGGTAAGCAATCTTATGTGTGTAAAAACAAAACTTTTATTTTTGTTATTAAAAATTATGAGAACCATAATATCTGGAAACAAGGCATGATTAACTAGCAATGAGTTTTCATACAGAAGAACAACAACAAAACATATCATACAGGCTTTTTCTCTGTCAGTGCAGCATATTCTTTAAAAATAAATACATTAGTATTTTGCATAATCTGGTTTTTATTATCTACATGATATTCATTGATTTTCATAATTTACTTACATTTATGCTGGTAGAAGCTGTGCTTCCAGCAATTTTGCTGAAATTTACTTTACTCAATTTTCAGGCCTAGTTACTTATTTTATTAGCTCTTCTAAGAATATATTACTTAAACTTTGTGCTTAAATATCCAATTCTTTTTAATTACATTTATTAAAGATTTACCACTTATGACAAATACACATAGTAGAATATACTTATTTTTAACACAAAGAATTCAATGTTATGTAAAGTCCTCTGGAATTGATCTCCTTCATTTTTCTCTACTATACTCATACAATGCAATATTTTAAAATGCTTTAATAGTTGTTATGTGATGTATTTTTACCTGTCTTATATTAAGTCATCTTATTCAAAAAGATAATGCAGATGTGCCTATTTATCAATTTATTATATTATTTGTACATTCAAATACATACATCAACTGTATGAACAAATCAATTATTGACTCACATAATTTATTACACTTACATTTTAAAATAGATTTAGTAAAGTTTTGTGCAGGATCTCTTCTTAGTTACCAACATAAGAGCCTGCCACACTCAAATCAGAATCAAGGCAACTCTGACAAAATATAAAGAACAGTCTCTCTGGGAAAAAAAAAGCATTAAATGGAGAATAAGCTTTCTTTTGGAACAGGATTCAGAACCTCAAAGCAGCAGAGACTAGCTAATACAAGAGGGAAGCAAATGTGCATTATTTTTCTATCAGGGTAAGTAATAGAAGAAGTAGAAGATGCCCAAGGAACAAAACCTTCCCATGCAAAATGGCTATAACAGAAGCTACAAATGGCTGACTTCTTTGCCTGTCATTTACACTCTCCCTAATCTTAGTCACCTTTTAAGTCTCATCTTTACAGATTCGGCATTCATTCATTTACCCAGACATTTTTGGCATGTATTTTTTTATATGCCACTTTGCTAAATGCTGAGGATGAAAAATAAATAAATTCAACTTGAAAAAAACTCACAGTATAGTAAAAAGAGATCACTGGAAATCAAACATTTCCAACCCAGTTTATCCATTCATTTCTGAAATTTTACTATTGCATTGTGCAAACATATTAGCTGAATATTTTAAGTAATTCCAGATGAGACAAGTGGTAGAAAAGTAGAAGAAAACTGTGCTGTCCTAGAACGCAGATTTTTTTTGCACGTCATCGGGAGTTATTTTTTATGTGTATTTTAGAATACTTAATTAGTGGGCTTGGCCTCTGAGCATCCTTGGCACCCCTCTCTCCATGATATGGTAATATAAACAGAAGAAGACAGATTGAAGAGTAGGGAGGCCCACATACATTTAAAAATAAAATAAAACCTGAAACTTTTATCTTAGTGCCAGTGAGATTTTGTGTTCATAAATGGTTCATAAATTAAGACAAGAAAAAAGTATTTTATTTCATGTTTTCACATCATTGTTTTGTAGGTTGCCTTATCTTTCATTAAGTATCAGTAAACAGATCTGAAATATGATTTACTTTATTAAGTGACTTGCCCATAACAATAGTACATTTTTTCATATATGAAGCTATCTTTTTTCAGAGTTTTGAAGAAAGTTGTCCTTAGAGGAGATGAGCTAGGCATTGACATTATTTGATTCTTACTTGGGGATCAAATGTAGAGCCATTATTTTTGGATGCAAGATGAACTTGTGAAATATGGCGGAGAGTAGAGGCAAGCTGAACACAATGAAAAATTATACACGGTGGCTGTGACAACACTGTCCATGAAAATAGACTTACACTCAATCTAGAACAAGCCCAAGTTTCATAATGCTAATTAAACTAATTTATATAAGACAGATGACTCATAATTTTAATTTTGTGTACCTTCTTATCTTTGGTACACTTTGCATATCATCAAAATTTTTTCTAAACTCTTTAAAACCCATCATCTACTTGGTGCTTTTAATACCTTTATAAGCTCTTGACTAAATATTTCACTGTGATTTTAATATTTCTGTTCAATCAACAATGCACCAAAATAGTTTGGTTTTGCACAGCACATTCACCACTGGGTAGAGGAGACTCATACCCAGCAGATACTAAGTCAGGCAGCTGAGTTACACCACAGTGATTCTGCCTCACAAGAAGAAAGGAAAGTCTGATATTCATACAGGGCTACCTTCCACCCCCACTCACATAGCTGAAAACATAACTGGAGTGTGCCCAATTTCTCCAACGTATCAATACTGCTTTGAAAAATTTGAGAGTCCAAGAAGCAAATCATTTTTCAACCACCAAAACAACAATTCACCCCATTTATCAAGATCTTATCTCCACTACCTAAATAAACTTCTCATGAGTGTTTGCTGTAGAGAGAAACTAATAACACAAAACCCCAACGCAGCAATGATACTGTCATTTATAGTTTACAATTTTTTCTAAAAACCAACAATGATTAGTTTAATTTAGAGTAAGTGCTAAAGCTGCCACTTCCCCCAATCTGTAGTTGTTATTCCTCCCAAACAGCTGTAGATTTCATAAATGAAAAAATAATGCCTAAGGTTACTATTTTACAAATTCTATAATCTTGGGTGTGTGTTATATTTGATTAATGTAAAATCTTTCTCCACAAAGCTGCAGGTTTTCAAGTGTTTTAAAACCTGTGGGGCACTGTGGGACAAAGCTGAGGCAGACAGCAAAAGTAAACACCCTCAGTCTCCTGTCTCAGGGCCCCTGAGGAACTAATCTCCGCCACGGGAATTATCAAAAGTCAATGTATATTTGAAGGGGTCTCTTGAAGAAAGTCCCTCTATTCCAAAAAAAAATGCTAAAATGATAGATTAGGATTGATGTTTTAGAAACAGTCGCTAGCTACACCTCAATGAAATCAGGGAAACGTGCCGAATCTCTACTGCATGGAAGAAAATGTGTTAACTGAAATTATGTATGCTTGTAGACAGACAGATACCTAAATATTTCCCAAGATGACAGCTAATAACTTTGCCAATTTCTTTGTTTCAGTGTTGCTGGTATCCTATATGTATTAACCCACTTAGTTTATTTATTCAACAGAGAATCCCTGTATCATGAGCCATGCAAGGTACTGGGACTTCAACAGACAGCAAAACAAATATGGTTTTCCAAACCCTTCTTAAAACTGTGTGAAGCCCCGTGCAGAAAAGTGGGCGGGAAAGAGGATCAAAAGGAAATGTAGATTAAAGCATCAAATGAAATAAATTTGTTAACTACTAAATGGTTACCCCCGATATTTTACATATATATGTGTGAGTTTTAAAGTACGTAAGAAATGTTTCTTAAAGTACACTGAATGTGCCTTATTTGATAGTAACACTACTGAATCTCACACAAGGGTAAATAATGATAAATAATAACACCACCATTAACCTATTGCATCAACATTTGTCAAGCAAAATGATTGTATACTTTATTATAAAGGTCAGTAAAAGTGTCACCTATGAACCATTACATATTACATCACGAAGATTAGAAACTGAAAGGCCTTTATAAGCCCTATCATCTTGTTCCTTTTCATCTGGGATAGCCTAGGGAATTTTGCAATGTAGCCCAATTACCAGCAGGGGCGCTATAGGGAGCTCTCATAGCATTCAGTCCTATCATACAGGCCTCCAAGGACAAGGAATTCTAAAATGTTCTTTAATATTCTCTCAAGCTGATAAAGAAGAAAGACTGGTCATTTTTTAGACAGAATATCTTCTTCCTTTTAGAACTGGTGATAAGGACGCTGTCAAAATACCAAGGAGGTCCCTGCTGACAGTCTTTCTCTAGCAGTGTGAACTGAGAAAATCAAAATGGAGTCTTATATCCCTGGACTCAACTATCTCTGCAGAAGCACAGAGTTCTTGCCAGGTGGCTTAGGGAGGCTGTTCGAAGACTCGGATCCCCGCACCTCCTCCCACCTTCAGTAGCTGCAGATGAGCAGAGTGATAAAATACTTGGGGAGGTCCTGTCGTCCTCAAGCATAGGGGCTGACTTTTATGCTTGTCGTTCTTGCCCAAATAGAAGAAAGAAAGCTGTTAACCTCACCTCACTGAAGGCTGCTGGTTGACCTCAACACGTCTGAAAACCTGGTATTAGGTGCAAGAGCACAGCCAGAGGATCTGGCTTCAGGGGACCCTGTTACCTGTGAATGTATCATCAGAGGAAACAACATTTGCATCACACAGCTCTTCACTGTAGCGCCCAAGTGATCGTGCTGCCAATCTAACTGGAGAGAGCCAAGTGTCCTTTCCTCCGACCCTCACGTTTTTTTTCTCTTTAGGTCTTTTTTTGCAACCCACGAGACTTCTAAATATCTAACTTACTGCAACAAATAACGTCACTCTTCATCAGAAAGAGGAGTCCTATAGAGCTAAATATAAAGACCCTGTCCTGTTTCCTTCCCTGGGTTCAATGACTAGTTATAACCAACACCGAGCATCCTTTTCCAGAAGGGAGAGAAGTCTGGTAACAAAATAAAGTTTCTTAGTGCAGCACATTCATTTTTATTTACTAAGCCTCAGGTTTATTATCTCTGCAAATTGCAAAGCTGTGGCCTTAAATACTAAATGCAAATATGTTTCTTTAGAAAAAAGTAGAAATTCAAATCTGAACACAATTTATGTAGCTAGATATCAGTGTCTTCTTTTCCTTTTCAAAAGGAGAAAAAATGTACAATGTGGTTTATATGCCATCCGCCTTTTCACCACCTCCATGCTATGCAACTCCTCTGAGGATGGTGCTTTTCAAAGCTATTTCCAAAGTTAAAATATATACAGCAGGTCACAGAAAGATCCGGTACGCTTCTTCATGATATGGAAGAATGGATATTACCAGAACTACACTGATAATCAAAGTCAGAAGGGTCTTTGCCTTTCCCTTTCTTTTCAATCCTCCATCTAAAAACATTGTGTTTGATTAAATTTAATTATTTAATTTTTATTTGGGGGGTTATTTGGTCTCAAAATACCAGATTGAAACCACCAGAAGAATGTGGGTAAGTGCATCAGTTTGGAATATTTAGTTTCTGTGCAATGGAAACCAGGTTCAGCTAAGATATAAGATAAACAGAGGCATTTTACACTTGATCTTAGCCAAAAGGCCAAGAAATGATAACAGATGCTTTCTGAGAACCCAAGGAAATGCTGAGCAGCTGGACTCCAGCAGAGATACGTGAAGGGCAGAAAAACTTGAGATTAGGGAAGGCCGATGGGGACCTCAGGACACCAACTCCTGTCCTACCTTTGGTTCCATTCATCTTCCTTAGGAGCCAGAGGGTTTTAGTACATGGCAAGAATATGGGAACTGATGCCCAGTGCAGGAACTGTAGTGCAGTGGGAGACAATCTTTCCATTTGCAGCCTAGATTCCAAGGTGCGATTTTGAGATCACTGAGTCACACTACCTCGGGTAAATCACTGAGGTCACAGAAATGGGTCTAGAATGACCTTGTCACATGTGGATCTCCTCTGAGATGTTTTTTATGTCCAAAAAGAGGACAATTTGGCCTACTTGAGGTATCAGACCGCTTTCTATAACCCAGAGGCCTGGCTGTGGTGGGCCAGTTTGAAAGGAGGGAGGGAGGCAGGGATTTACCTCAGGGGCACAGCACCTACATGTCAAGCAAGAGGTCCCAAATTCAATCCCGGGTACTAAATAAATAAATAAATGGAGGGAGACTAACAGTGAGCATCAGGTTTTGGATGTCAGGGCTTCCTTCCCTTCCTTCCTTCCTCCCTTCCTTCCTTGCTTTCTTCCTTTCTTCCCTCTCTCCTTCCCTCCCTCCTTTCCTTCCTTCCTGTTCCCTCCCCCCACTTTCTTTCTTTCTTTCTTTCTTTCTTTCTTTCTCTTTCTTCTTCCTCTAAGCTTCTATAACTAGCCAATCTGTAGAAATTTCAAGTCACTAGTAGTTGACAGTTAACCAGAGTTTAAAGTTTTGGTGAGCAAATAGGAATATATGAGCAAAAATTTTGAAAAAAAATACTTTGGAGAAAACAATCGACCTTGAAGGAAAAGATGAGCAAGTGGAAGTCTTGAAAATGTGCAAAGGCAGATGGTTAGGAGCCAAGGGAGTAAAATGAATTAATGAACAACTTGCCTGAGGAAGTGAGAGAGCATGACATGAGAAACTTGGATATTTATCTTCACGTGCAGTAGTACATCAATTATATACATCTTTTCCTATGTCACTGTGTGTGCTTTTTAAAAATAGCTTGCTTTTTATTCTGGAGGTACAAGTGAAGAATATGATTAATAAAAGCAGAAAAATTAGGATAGAAATTAGAAAAACCTTGAAACAACTTCTTTAGTTGTTCTGTTTCCGTTGGCAGTCATCTGCAAGAATGGAATTGGACTTGGAGGAGAATAGAAAGGTAACAGGACACCATGAATGGTGTGACTATAGATTGTTCAATGCCTAGTCTAGGAAGACGAGGCCACATGAGTCAGCGATGGAGCTACCTGTGTCCTGACTCTACGGGATAAGGATGTAGACATTATCATGGCACCATGCTTGATAATGGAAATTTACCCATAGGTTTGAGATTTTGAAATAATATTGATTTTTTAATTCAAAATGAAATATTTACCCAAGGTTGATTCTTTTCACTGCTTCTTATGAAATTATAAGTAAGGTATTAAATTTTAAGAACAGATTCCACTACTCTTTTATCATTCTAGTGTGACAAAAACCCTTACAAGGTTACTATTTCAACTATTTTTTAATCAGCAATAATTAACTTTTTTTAATCCACAAGAAATGTTCAAATATGTAAGTATCCAAATTCCACAGAATTCATTATTAACTCCATCATATCAGCTTATGTGATTAAGGGTTGTTTAATACAATATGTCAAACATGACCTCTTGGCTGGGACAAGAGAAATAAAGAAGATGAAAATAACATCATCTGACAGGGTCCCATTCATAAGTTAGAGTCCCTAGGCAAATTGTTTTGATCAAATTGCCAGTAAGTGTATGTTAACATGCCATCGATGACATATTGTCAAACATGTTCTGCTTTACTAGTAGTTACAGAAGCATGGATCTTAAATCAGACATATGCTAACTTGATTTATTTTTTTTTCTATCTATAAACCAGAATATAGATGCCTTATAGTAATTGATATCATTCAAATCTAAAATCTAATGTTTAATACAGAGGATTCAGCCCAATAGAAATAGAAATTTTAAAACTTGTTTGAATCCATAAATACCTAAGATTGAGTCCTATTTTGCTTCTTAACTCTCCAAACCTACTAAGTGGACTTTCCTAGGTCATAAAGAAATTTTTAAAATCCAAACAGAATGTTTACACTTTGAAAGGGAAACCCTATATTTCCTCAGTAACCCATAGAATTATATTAGTTCAAGTTTTGAAAACTTCAACCTACCTGACATCAAAGAGTAAATTATCCAGTAATTTTAACTTTGGCATCTTCAATTTATGTATTCTAGTAGAACTGATCATTAAATAATGTAACTACAACCAAGCCACAGACTGTTACTGTGGAGGAAAGAGAAAATGCTTTGGTTTATAAAAAAATATTTTTAAAACATAGGTATAATTCCAAGTCTGTCCTAATCAGAAATCTAAAAAAGCCCAAATGAAGCTGTAGTGTGACCAACATCTGCTGTCTTAGTTAGTTTTCTCATTGCTGAGACAAATTATAAGGGGAAAGGTTTACTTTGCTTCACAATTTGTAGAGGTTTCATGTAGTCAGCTGGCTCCAAGGCAGGGTGGTTTGTCAGAGGGGCATTGAGAAGGAAAAACAGCTGATGGCAAAGCTGGGCAGGCAGAAGGCAGCAAGCAGCAAGCAACAACAGCCACAGAAGCAGCAAGTCTTCTGTCTGTCCCTTCTGTTCCATCCAGTTAGCACTCACACCCAGGGTGGGGCACCCTAAATCCCAGCATCACCTACCCTAGATGGAGCCACCTCTGAAAAGTCTCACCTATAACCACATGAGGCTTTGGGGGGACCTCTAGACACAAGCCATTACATCTGCTAAAGGCTATATAGATACCTCATTAAATGATAGTAGACTTGTTGGCAAAACCAAAGCAAAGGATTAAGAAGCTTTCATCTTGACCTAGCCTCTAAATAAACATTTTTACTCCATTGCCAACACCTATGTCCATTGGTAAATTTAAAACTGCTATGACCTTTCTTGCAATTCTCTTCCTTAAAATTCTAACTCATTTCTGGCAGAACACGCATGCATGAGGCCATGGGCTCAATCCCCAGCACCAAAAATCAAAATAACAACCAAAAACAACAAATCCAACTTACTCTAATTTTAGCTCAGTGTTAAAATTTCAACTAACCAGATTAAATTCACTGAATCTGAGGGAGTGACTTTCATTAGCTGTTCCAGGGAAAGGAATCATGGCTCTGCAGAGATCTCTGCATGACTCACTCCAGTCATTGTCCCAGTGCACAGCAGCCAGTGAAGGATGTGGGAATAAGTGTCCAACTTCCAGAGCAATGGCTTAAAAATTACTCACTTTCGTTGAATAGAATACTGGCTTAAAGGACACAGATATGTCAAAGGAAAATCAAATGTGCATTTAGGTGAGGAGAGGCTTTGCTGGAAAGGATGATTGCAGATGGAGGGGAAGGCACCATTGCTGTGTGAGAGATCTTCCACTTAGGCAAAAAGGGATTTCTTCTGTAGGAGGAATAAGCAAGACTGAGAGAAGATGGAGTAGGAAGTGAGGGTAACCCAGAGGCAGTGGTGGCAGAGATGGGCAGTTGACCTTGAGGCCGGCCTATGGTTAGGAAGGGCTGTTAAGGAGAAGTTTGTGTGGATTCAACCTGAGGGCAGGCAGTATCCCAGTGACTCAGCTAAGGAGAAAAGTTTAACTATAGTCTGAGGGAGTCAGATCAATGGACATTTTGTTCCAAGGGATGGCTGGGAACAAAACAATTTCGCTGAGTCATTTCTGAGGCAAAGGATGGGATTTTAAAGACTTTTGTCTGATTTTCTCATAGGTAAACAAGGGAGGATCCTTGATTGTTATCCAAGTCCTGTAGAGAAGGACATAGTCCTTTGCTATAACCTATTTCCCAGAATACAGAAAAATAGGAGGAGGTTTTTGTTTTGTTTTGTTTTAACCAGGGCAGTTTTACAGGAGCACAAAGCTCTGGTAAAGTTGAGCATTGTCAGTGGACAGATACAGTTTATCAGTCTTTTTTTTTTTCTCCTCTATTATAGGTGTGGCCACAAAAATGTTAGAGAAGCTGCTTCTGTAGCAGGCAGAACCCCAAGATGGTCTCCAAGAGTCTCACCTTCTGGTGCACACACTCTGCATAATTCCTTCTCCCTGAGTGTTAGTGGGATGCTGAATATGATGGAATTTTATACCCGTGATTATGTTGCTTTACAAGGGGAAAAAAGATTCTGCAGATGTGATCAAGGTTCATAATCAACTGACTTCTCTCCAGCACAAAGAATGTAGGAGACCTGTCTATCAGTGATATTTTAAGGTAAATCTGCAAACGAAGTTGACTTCTATCCATGTGACTATTCCCCAGGGCCCAAAGGTCACAGGATAAACATGTATTCAGCAGTAGAAGAGGAACAGTTGCAACCAAAGGACTCCTGCTTCACATAGCAGTTAACAGCTCCCCACTGAACTGTCACTGCACCGGCAGTGTTGTCAGACTCCATTCACCTCTTTCAATACCAAACAAAATTTATACATTGCCTTTTCAGTTTTGGAAAAGAGAATGAGATATATCTTTAGAGTTATTGAGCATGGAGTTTCCAAAAATGAGGAATAAAGGGCACTCGTTGAATAGGACACAGCTGGGTGATGATAGGCTTTTCAAAGCTGTCCTCTCAGACTATGTCCCAAGCAAAATTCTGAATCTCTCTTCCTGCCCCTACCTTGACTCTAGGAACCATACTGTCTTCACTGTTCTCTCACAAGGTTATAAGGAATAAATGTGATAGTCTATTTCTATATAGAGTGTCTCTCTATATATTTTTATTCATATATATATGAATAAAAAGCAAAATAGAAAAGAGATAAAGAGGAAGTAGAGAAAAGTTCAAATACTTCCCAAAATTACATATTCCATATTTATACTACTAGTTTACCTTAGTTTGCTGAAAAGAAGGCTTTGTGTTCTTTTTTCTAAGGATCTTATTGGTTTATGTCCTGTACTCTACATCGAAGATGACAATACACAGTATAGTAACTATTGCTATTGTCTTATTATTGTGTTATAATTTTTCATAAAAGAAAAAAGTACTGAAACAGGGGGATAAAGGATTTTTAGTTTCATTTTTGTGGTTTGTTTTAATTTTTCTCCCTTGATTTGAATGTGTTTCAGTTAAAATTCTTGATGGGTTTTTTATTGTTATTGTGGTTATAGCTTTATTGGTTATTTTGATAGGTTAGTTTGGGATTCTATTTTGTTTTACATTTTTCATATTTCAAATTCCAGTAGAGGTTTTGTTGTTTTCAATTTCAGTAGAGATGTAAAGGAAAATATCAGATTTAGGGATTCTTTTTTTTAATTCCAATAGAGGGGTAGATGAAAAGGTCTTAGAAAGAGATGTACTTTCCAGACTATTTCACTAATAAAAATTTTATTCAAGTAAAAAGAGGGTGCTCTTTGTTTAGCTGCAATAATGCAATAACAAAAGAATTTGTCAGGTTGCCAAAGGGAGATGTGCTCAGAGGTGAAAAATAGAACTAGTCTTTCATGAGACCAGAATGGATTTAAATGAGTTTAATGCCTTGGCTATTAGGGCAAAGTAGACATAATTGCCCTGATAACTGCAATTTTGAATGACTTAAGAGTACAAAAGATAAAATAATAAAATTTAAAGGAGATATTTTTCCTAGGAAGACTAAGAAAGAAAACTATTCAGGCTTAAATATTACTTAGTTTGATAATAATTATTTTCCCCCCCTAGGAATCAGTAACCTAGGAATGCCTTCTCAAGTGAATTTGTGGGTTCCAATTTACTTTCATGGGCTATATTACATTTGCTTTTTAATTAAAAGTTATCTGTCCATTCAATTTTTCAAGTGAACACAGAAGTTACTGTATTAATGTTAAATTCTAAAAAATTCTTTGAAGTTTGCACTTCAATGTCAAATACCAGCTATTTCCAGCTAGTTCTTATTGGTTAAAAGAGCCTAGGAAATTTGTCTGAGGAAAATCATTACCGCCAAAGTTTCCCTGGTATTTAATTAGAGAATTAAAAAGTACAAAAAGGAGTTTGTAGCTTAAAAGTGATCACATTGTATAAGTAATTTAGATACCTAAGAGTATGAGGTAAAACTATCAGAAGAACATAGAAGGAAGGAGGAAAAAAGCAAGCAATTTGTCTGTTTTAGCTCTGCCACTCCACACTTTTCATGGTGACATCTCTTCCAGGGCCAAACTGAGACAGGACTGGTGCCGTCATTTTCTTCATTGCACTTAGGATGAAACTTAAGTAAAGTGTTACATTCCTACATAACAGATGGAAAATGTAATGGCCTTATTGCCACATATTTGTATCTGTGTGTGACAATATGTATGCTGCTCTGGACAAAGAGGCTCCAATCCAGGCATTCCATTCCAGGAATTTCCTGCTACAGTTGAGGGATGGGTACAGGCTGGCAGGATTAGTTACTGAGGTTGAAAAAACCCTCCTGACAATTTACAGTGCCCAAGTTTATTGTCTTTGGAGGCAATTTTAGTTATTATTATTATGCATTTTCAGAGTCCTGCATAATTGAGTTTCACATTAAAATCCTCATGGAAATGATTCATCAGCTTTCTGAACTGACTTTTTTTTCTTTTCTTTGACTTTTCCTCAAAACAAGTCCTCAATTTCTACCTACCTATATTTTATTACACTCCCCACTGCTATAAACTAATGCTCCTACTACATCTTTTAGCTGTTCCATTAATTTGATGTTTACTTCTTTTTCAGGTTCCCTAATAAAAATGCTAATTATGATCATACCTAATAAGGACTGCTAAGGCACCCTACCAGCACCTTCCTACCTCCAACAGGACCTACTCACATTTATCACCAGGGCTTGGTTTGTCAGCCAGATTACAATACTGCCAACTGTTCCTCCTCAAGCCTGCTAAACCCACTTCGGGGAAAAAAACCAAATTCACAAGATATACTATTGATTATCCTAGCAAACCCTAGATGGAGAGCTATATCCCATTTATTTACTAATGGAATACTATTGGGGAAGAATAATGTTGAAGATAAAATCTAATTTATTCTTACCTGTTCTCATAATGTAGTCACATCGGTTTTTCTATTGTCATCTCTCCTACTAACTTCACATACTTACCAGTCTTTTCACAGATCTGTATGCTGCATGGACTACTTGCCTTTTATAATTGCCAAAATTGATGCATAAAATGTGTTACAACATAGAATTATCTCTCCACTCTATTTTAGTACTCTTGAGCATTTATATTATTTTCCTAAAAGCTATTTTGACATAATTCTTTCTTACAATATTAAAGAAAATTGTTTCTGCTAATTGATTTAATGAGCACAACCCATTTACTTAAAAAAATTTTGATGCTCACTAGATAATTTTCACCTTATTTATTAGAAATTCTTCTTCCTTCAAATTTTATTTTAGTCATCAAGATATTCTGTTAGTCACTTAATTTTTGAAGCTATATCTTATTTTTGGTATTGTGTTAGTCAGCTTTCTGTTACTATTATAAAATACCTGAGGTACTTAGGTTCAGCAAGGAAAGGTTTACTTTGGCTCATTGTTTAGAGTGTTCACTCTGTGCCAGTCACCCCTGTTACTTTGGGGTGTGGTGATGAAAGCATGGTGGAGCAACCTGCTGACCTTGTGGGCTGTGAAGTGGAAGGCAGAGGAAGAGACTGTGGTTTCACAATCCTCTTTGAGAGCATGACCTAGTGACCTAAGCGTGGCACCACCTCCTAAGAGTGCCACATGCCAGAGACCAAGCCTTGACACATGGACCTTTGGGGGACACTCATCCAAACCAGACTTGTGTAAACCCTGGGAAAGAATTTGCTGCAGTACAAAAGAAACATAAGCTATGGAAGAAAATTATAACACAATCACCCTTTAAATAAAACTCTTGGCTTGATGAAATCAGAATATCCTTACTTATGATGCAACTATCCCACTATTAGTATTTCTTTTCCTCTGATTACATAAAAACACATAAATTGACCAACAAGCCCGCTCTGAGTGCCAGTTTGGGTCCTGACCAGCTGAGTCCATGTGTGTATCAATTCTCTGAATGCAGCTCAGACTCTTCAATTGTGCTATCAAAATGATTTGCTGTTTAGCCCATAACTACAGATAAAATAAGTCAGAAGTGTTATGCCACCAGAATTTAAAACCAGCCCTGATATTTCCCACAGACCTTTGTCTCCTCTCACCTAAATTTTGTGACCATAATTCTGTCCAGTACCTGTTGCCCTTGCTTTGCAAGAATTGCAGTCACTACAGATTAAAGAATATCAGACCATCAATACCATTCCAATGCCAGTTCTCACAATATATTAAATGCGAGTACTTACATATGGTACTAACTTCACTGCTGGTTGTAGAGTCCACAAATCACTGGGTAAATAGCAACTGTGCATCAGGATAAGTAGCCAGCTGTGGGTGCTATGAAAGGCGGACAGTGACTGGCCAGTGCACGAATGTCATTCAGTCCATACTTAGCAAAACATGTGCTCATGTTGCCTCTTTATCTCCTTCCTAGTTTTACATCACATAATACACATATTCCAAAAAGGGCTAATTGAAAGAGGAAGTGGTCACCAAAAATAAAAGCGTGGCAAAGAAGCCAAGAGCACCAGCATTGGGAGTGAAGCTGGAACTTCAGTATCGCTGTCTGTGGGGATCTTCACATTGCCTCCTGAGGAGTCAGATGTGCAGAGGGAAGAGGGGCTGAAGGGGACACTGGGTATACACACCAAGAAATAGCTGTGGAGCAAAGAAGGATGAAGTCCCAGAGGAAGAGACATTGTCACACACTTCCTGAGAAGAATTCTTGGTGACATTTCACAGCATTGAAAGAGCCAAGGATAAAGTGCTGGCAGCTGATCAAAATGAGAGTCTAGGAAATGGATATGACACCTGCCCAAGCCAGAGAAAGAGCCTCCCTCATAGCACAAGTCACAGAAGACAACAAAGCAGTGGGAGGGATGCAAGGAGCCCAAGAACCCGAGGTTATCACACTTAGTACCTATTTTTTAGAATCTTGTAATTTCCACTTCACTATCGTCTTCTGGGGTTATGCTAACAAACACAGGCTCACTGGGACACTAAAACAGAGGTGCTGACTATAAACCCCTATCCGGCTGAAGCACTCATACAGGAAAGGGCAGTGGAGCCCTGGACAATGGCACCAGAGCCCCAGCCCATCTCGACTCCAGTGCTAAATCCCCACAGGCAGAATGTGGCATGCATGGTCTAGAAGACATGTTAACATGCGATGACCTCTACCCTCAGTTTTCCCTTGCTCCTAAGACCCCACATAAATCAACGGTGTCTGTAGGGATTCCCAAAAGGGAGACCACCCACATTCCTGACTTGGGCAACTTGATAAAGTTCCTATGTGTTGGACTCAAACCATTGTCCATGTTTCTGTTAGAATCTATCTGGGGCACGGACCCAGCACAGGCAATGTTCCAATGACTTACTACTTTAAGGTACTGGGGATTGAGCCCAGTCCTTCACATTAAGCTATAGCCCCAGTTCTTTTAAAACTTTTTATATTGAAACAGGATCTTGCCAAGACACTGAGTGGTCCCAGCTGGGCTGGAGCCAGTGATGTTCCTGCCTCAGCCTCTCAGAGTGCTGTGTTTACAAGTATGTGCCACTATGCCTGACTGATAAGTTTTTTTTTTTTACAAAGTAATAAAATCATTAAAGTTTCTAATATTTTAAATAACAGTGTAGTGAATAAATGTTTTACTACTTTAAAATTTTTCTCTATATACTTAAAACCAACAATATTAGAGTTTTTAATGTTTTGACACTTTCTAATGGCCATGAATAATCACAGATCTTCCCAAGTGTTATTAGATTGCTTCGCATGATTTCAGCTCACACAGGCAGTTGATGTCTGTGCACTACTGTGCAGAGTAAGGACTACCTGTAATAACCATTAAAAAATTGTAAACCCCAATGGCTGGAAGTGACCTGTGGTTACCAACTGAAGGTTTGTTTCCAAACTGCAGAGAGAGGATAGAGGTTGGGCTTTGATTATGCTGCCTCTGTGGAGCTTAAATTTAATATTTCAGCACAAAAATAGCACATCCCCATTTTAATTCTCCTCATTCTGCCACCTACTCTGCCCAAGAATCTTCATCAAAATGCTGTGCAGGTCTGGATTTTCTTCCTTCCTGTACAGGACTCAAGTAGCTTACACTTCTGGTGACAAAGTTGTGCATTGTTCTCACATGAGTGCAGATGTCTCCATCACCCAGGAAACCAGAGATGGTGCTAAAAGGAGCTCTCCAGGGCTGACAAGGGGCGGGGTCCACAGGAGGCTGCTGCTCAGCTGTGCCAGCACAGCCCTGTGCACTCTCTTGAGCCTAGCCCTGCTGTGAAAGATAGAGAGAGATTTGGCTAATGTGAGGGGCCAAAGAAGCTCAGAAGGAGTTGATGGGATCTTTCTCTCAAACTTACAGATTGCCTAAATTAAACTTGCCACTCAAAGTATGAACACAGATTGTCTCTTGTTTATTTAGAGATCTACAATGGCTCAAAAGAGCAAGTGATTGCCAAAGGGACTGAGCGACTAGAACAGAAGGAGAAGTCCCCATTCCACGTTCCATGATACTTTTAATTCCAAGGAATGTTACTTGGAACCCCAAATACACTTTTTCCTATTCAGTGTTACTGTTTACCCTGAGGGCAGGAGCACAGCTCAACTGCTGAGATAATCACCACATGGCAGTGAACCTTCATTGTCCTAAAGATGGTTTATTCAACAGGCTGGCAACAGGAAACACTGCTAGCCAGAAACTGGGGGGTCTAAAAAGTCTACAGAAAATACTTTTAACTTAGTTATTTTGATTCGTAAATCCAGGTAAGAAATAAAAATATCATTTGTAATTCTACCACCTGTATGAGGTGTGATTAAACAATAAGGTAAATGCTAAATTAAGAAATTGTTACAGTGAAAGGCATGCTGTTATTAGTCCCCATGAAAGTACTCATCACCTGGAACATGTCCCTTCATTCTTGCCACTCTCTAGAGTCCTCTTTCAGAAGTGTCTTTAGCTGTGCTGTTGTGGCTGCCTTGATGTCCTGACTCAAAACATTTACCTTTCATGGTCCTTTTGGCTTTGAGAAAGAGCCAGAAGTCACATGATAAGGTGAATAAGGTGAATGAGGACACACTGCAACATTGCTATACGCCTGCCTTTGGGTTGGATGGAACTTGGAAACAGGACTCACTATATTTTTTATCACATCTCATAAAGACACTCACAACTGAGGACTTCCAGAACTGCTTCAGAAAGTAGCAAGAATGACGGGATAAGTGTGTTCACAGCGAAGGGGAATGTTTGGAAGGGGATCAATGGCAATGTGTCTTACTGTGATCAATTATTTTAATTTAAACACATGGTAGATTTTTTTATCAACCCTTGTAAATAAGTGTGCTTAGTATTTTTAATATCTTGAGGCATGTTATCTGAGACTTGTTTCTATACCAATGGAGAAATGTGTAACGATGTGTATAATATAGTGTGTGTGTGTGTGTGTGTGTGTGTGTGTTACTGATGATTGAATTCAAGGCTTTTGCCCTGAGCTAAATCCCCAACCCTCTTTAAACCTTTTTAAAATTTTCAGACAGGGTCTGCTGTCACTAAGTTTTCCAAGTTGAGCTGGAACTTTTTTTTTTAAGCTGGAGCTTCTGACTTGCCTGCCTCAGTCTACCAAAGTGAAGAGGTTTGCAGTGCATAATTACATTCACTTTGGAAAAAAATATATATATAGTATTTTTATCATTTTCAATACCCTTTCCTCCCCCCACCCTGCTCTTTTCTCCTTCTTTCCTTTCCCCATTTCTGAGAAATCTCTCTGTTTCTCAGACCATCTCTCCATTTTTTCCTTTAGAAAAATACAGATCAAAGCAACACTAAAATTCTATCTTACTCCTGTGAAAACAAACAAACAAACAAAATGCTGGGGAAGATATGGCAAAAAAGAGATCCTTCTAGATTGTTTCTGGGAATGTAAACTAGTATATGAAGATTTCTTAAAAATCTAAAAATAGAAATGCCACTTGACCCAGCTGTACCCCTCCAAAAGTTGAAGGCGTCACACTATAGAGTTACATGCACACCCATGTTTACACCTGTGCAATTCACAATTACCAAACTGTAGAAGCTGCCTAGATGTCTAACAGCAGACAAATGGATAAAGAAAATGTGGTATATTTACGCAATGGAGTATTGTTCAGCTATAAGGACAAGTTCAAGTCATTTGTTGGAAAATGGAATGTGAGACCATAATGCTAAATGAAATAAGTCAGATGCAGAAAAGTAATTATCACATGGTTTCTCCGACATGAGAAACCCAAACCATAATGTAATCTTTTAGTAAAAATATGATTTTACCATTTATTTTTGAAATGTTTTTATTAATATATTAACAGATATCATAACAAGAAATGTATATCTGAATTATAATTGTAAATGGCTTAACTCATTGTATAAGTAAAACATAACTTACAAACCAAACTCTATTTTGAGCACGTTATGGTCTGAATGTTTGTATGCTCCCCCACCTCAAATTCATAGCTTGAAATCCTAATTCCCACTATGACTGTGTTTAGATTGAGGTGAGGGCTTTGGGAAGTAAGAAGGTTCGGGCCCCCATGTATGGGTCTGCTGCCCTGATATAAGCAAACAAACAAACAAACCCCAAGAAAGACGTTGTGCCCCTTCTGCCACATGAGGTGCAGCTGGCTGGCACCAGCCATGAGCCAGTGGGGCTAATCAGACAATGAATTGCAGGTGCCTTGGCCTGAGACTTCTCAGCCTTCTGAGCCCTGGGGAATAAATTCGTTATTCATAAGCCACGTGGTTCACATTGTTGTGTTACAGCAGTGGGAGTGGAGTAATATAGCCATTTCAATTATTTTCTTATTCTTACATTTCAAACATACAATAACATGTATCATTGAATATCTATCTTCATGTATCTATTTCCTTTGGAAATCTTAGTTGAGTTCTAAAATTAAAATATTAAAGAAAATACTATCTTTGAGGATTTTAATGTACATCTTCACATGAAATGCTTTCTGGAAGAGTTGCACTGTCTTCGATTCTAAGCACATTGTGTTTCCCAGTTCCCTACATCACCATCAACTTTTTAAAACTCATGAATTTGTTAGTCTGGCAGGCAGATTACAGCTCTGACTTCTCAGTTACATTCTTGACTCTGCTGAAACAGGGCATTTCCCCCTATTTCCTGGCCATGTCCATTTCTTTCTTTATATATTTTTTTACTCTGCCATGTGCTCATTTTTCTATAAGGTGTATAATTTTTTTAAATTAATAGCTTTACAAAAAACATGTACATATACTACAAATACTTTTTCTATTTTACAATATGTATTTTAATTTGGACAAGTATTATCTTTACAATAAATATTATTTTTTATATCATGAAATTTCTCATTCTTTAAAAAATATTTCTACATTTGAAAATGGCCTTGAATTTAAAATAATATAAGTATTACCTACAATTTATGATTTTACTTCAAATATTTTATAATAATGCTTTATGTTTCCATATAAAAATTACATATTTTTATACTAAAATCTTATTTCCTCACACAAGGTATTAGATAAAAGTCTAATGTTTTTCTAAAACAATTAAACACTTGTTTCTACACTATTTACTACTACTATAGAAACAATTTTTACTTTAAATTTTTTTGTTCTAAGATTTTTATTTTTAGCTTTCTGTGTCACTGCTGAAATTTCCATTTCTTCCCATAATTGTCTACCTTTTTCAGTAGATTTGCTAGCATATTAATCACACCTATTTTTAAGTCCCTGTCTATAAATTCCAGAACGATCTGCTTCCATTAACCAAATGTTTCTGTTACACACCTCTGTTTCTTTGTGTGTCTAGAATTTTTAAATAATAAATGTTGTAGAGGACAAATTCAAGAGCTTCCCACACTACTGTTATTCTGAGGCCTTCCTTTGCTTTCATTTTAAATGCAGCTAAATGTAGAATCATCACATGAAGTATTTTTATTTGGGTTTGTTTCTGAGCTATTCCATCCTATTGATCTATTTGTCTGGTTAGCTTTCAGGGAAAAACAAAACAACTCTGATTTCCCTGAAGATTAGAGTTTTGTTCCAGTCTCAAGGACCTTCGCAGAGGCCACCCTGATCGTGTGGAGGTGTGAGTTCAGAGTGTTACACAGGTGCACTCGGATTTTGACACTACTCCGAGGAGGTGGTTCCCATTGCTACTAAGCTGCAGACTCCGAGTTCCATGGAAAGCCTGAGGTGCTCTCCGAATGCCATTATTTTGGTAGTAATCAGACTCCTAACTATATTCTCTGTCTCCAAGCAACTGCTAAAATCTCTGCGCGCCTTTTATGAACTTTCCAGTGCTTCTGCTCACGGGGAAGCAAGAACCTTGCGCTTAGAATTCAGAGCTCCCCCTTTCGTCTCTCTCCTTTCGGGGGATTTCAAACCACGTGACCGTACCTAGCTGCAAGGATGTATGGGAGCCCATATATTATTATGGGAAATGTAGTCTTTATTCCAGGGGTCTTGAATTAAGCTAACTGGCACCTTTATGCTTTAGTTATATTTTAAGAATACATTTCCTCTACCAAGCTAAAAAATAAAGTTTATTTATATACACATATTAAGTAGAGACCAATGTATTTTTCCCATTTCTAATTTTATATTGAAATAAACTTTAAAAAATACAGATTATTGGGCTAGGGATTTAGCTCAGTGGTTTCACTGCCTGCTGCGCAAGCTCAAGGACCCGAGTTCGATCCCCAGTACCAAAAAAAAAAAAAAAAAAATACGGATTATCATTATTTTAATTTCACTCTTGGATATTAGGCATCTTCTAATTCAATAAGTTGTACTTTTGAAATTCAAATTAAGCTGCGTTAATATTAGGTCATATTTCCTGCATGTCAAATTTTAGTGTTCTTTTTCTGTAATAACTTTAGGAAGAGGTAAGCAGATAAAATACTTTTTGAATTGTCACTTGAATGTAAATGTCTCTGTTGCTCATACAATAAAGAAGACTTGTCAGGGAATATAATTTTTCTCTGCCATAACTGTTGAAATTTCTTCTTTGTCTTTTAGTATTTAGTTTTGTTTTAGAAAATTGATAACATTGTTTTTTGTCTTTGATATGTTTTTCTGACTGAATATTTGAAGTATGCCCCCTTTTTATGAATTTTGATTTACCAAAATACAGTATGTCTCCTTTCACTAATTTTACTCAGTATTTTGTGGATCCTTTGGTTATGAAAACCAAGTCTTTAAAAAATTCCTGCAAATAATATTTAATTTATTTTATTTTTAGATTTTCTTTTGGCATCTTTTTCTCCCATATATGGCAGTTTCTTAAGCTTTTCATCTCATTAAAATCACTAATGCTCTTATTTTGGTGCCAGGCATAGGAAAAAGAGTTTTAAACATCCATTAGGTGGCTATTACACTCATACATTTAAAATAGTTTCATGTATTTCCTATTATGTCTATTTGATTTTCTAGTTCTATCTTCTATATTGTTTATACTATTCCTTGTAATATTCCCATATCTTGTAATAACTCCTTTGTTTTCTTCCTCTATGTTCTGTAGTAATTCCTTAAACTGCTCTTTCAATTCACTGATTTAGTCTTCTGTGGTATCTAATGTTCAATGGCTCTATTGTTTGTATCAAATCCGGTAATCAGAAGTCATCTAAAACAAGCCTTTCCTAATTTATAATTCTTCTATTTATATAAATTGAAGTCACCTTGAATCTTGTTGAGTTAGAAACATTAGTTTTGTTTTTAACTTTGTCTTTTTCTTTGAAGAAGTCAGTTTCATGAGGCCCATTTCATGTGGTTTGTCTTCTCTCTCTGAACTATAAATCATTTCACATAAAGTGTAATTTTATGCATTTACAAATCCTTAGAGAGATGGCTATCTCCATGGCTAGAGATATGTCCATGTCTTTACTTACACAAAATCAATATTTTGATCAGGAAGGAAAACATCAATATTTTCTACAGTTTTTGCCTGAGTAATGTAAATGGAACTTCAATTAAATAGCAAGAGGCAACTGTGATGAAAACATTTTTTGTGTGTTATCTTGATGATATTTGTTTTCTATCTCTATGCTCTCTGGGCTGCAGCCTTCCTTTCCAAGGGAGAATCTATTTTCAGTGAAGCCAAGTGGTATGCATGCCCTTGCTAGTTGTTTTTGAATAATAATTTATTATATCAATATTTATTAACTTGAACCATGTGAAAATATTGGTTACATACTATATGATAAGATTCTGAAGGTAGAGCAACAAAAGAAACTGAATCCATTTCTAATCTCATGAAGCTTCTAATCTCAAGAGGAAGACAGAGATGAAACTAATTACCTAATTGTAGTTGTGATGAGTGCAATCAGGGAAACATAAAGTGTACATTGAAAGTGCTTTAAATTATGTCTGACTCAGTTTGGGAGGGCCAGGAAAATTTCTCTAGGGATGTGATACTTAAGTTGAGATAGGAAAGATGAAAAGAATCTAGTATGGAAGGAACATATGCACTTGATCATGTGAATGGAATATAATAAGCAAAGAGGAGAGTAACACTTCCAGACCTCTCCTACTTCCAGCCATTCCACTCGGAGTTGGGGAACATGGGTGCTGCTAGGGATGACAACCACTTGTGCTCAGGCAGCATGTTCCTCACCATGTATTTTGTTGTGATCTGTTTGTTTTCCTCAGTCTGGCCCACTCTGTACCATATCTTCAAGATATCTAGTTTATTTACAGGAGATTTTCCTGCTTTCTAGCTCCTGTTCAGATTTTTTTTAATGACTTTATACAGAAAATATTAAAAAGCCACTGCAAATGTAAAGTCACTATTTCAATGACAATTAGTGGGAGGAGGTGAGAAAAGTACTTAAATGTGGTACTTATATTATCTTGAGCTAAAATAATTTGCCTGCAGCCCATATATTATTTTTGGATAGAATAATCTAATTATCCCCATTTTCCCACAAGCTGAACAAAAATGGTAAGTTTGAAAGGAATGAACTTTCTGGATTTACCTTGCAGATATACTGTCATAATGCAAAATGGCATAACAAAAATTTGTTCCTTGACAACAAATATTGGAAACAACTTAATTGTTTATTATCAGGCAAGTGCATACCATTCCTACAAAATGAAACACTTCAGACAATAGCTATACAGAAAAAGAAACCTTCTACATATGGATACAAAAGGATCTCTAGGATCAAATTTCCAAGGTCAGATTCAATGACAAACTCAAAATGCAGGATAGTGTAAAGAAGTAGATAAAGAAATGACCATACATAGTAGTGTTTGATTGATTTTATTTTCATAAAGAAATACTGGAAGGATAACACACACACACAGAGAGAATAAGATGGTTATTTATAGGGGATGGAAATAGAAATAGAAACAACAAAAAAAAAGAAATAGGAACAAAAGCCAAGTACATATTTTTATATTATTTTAATTTTTACTTTTCAATTTATTAGTTCATGTTGACAGTGTGTAATGATTACCTTCATCCTGGCTCATGTACGTAACACATTGGTACATGTACATAATATATCTTAATTCTTTTTATGTCCCTTTTCTACCCCCACCCTCTCCCCTCTTTTCATCTCTTAGTCCTCTTTCTATCTGCAAAAGATCTATCTCCCTGTTTCCTATTATCAGTCTTTCATTTTGTTCTTTATTTATATTTTGGGTTTCTCTTATAAGAGAAACCAGACCATCATTAAACTTTTATGGCTAATTTGTTTCACTTAACATTGTGGTCTCAAGGTGCATCCGTTTTCTTACAAAAGACTCACCTTTCTTTATGGCAGAGCAATACTGTAATGTGTATAAATACATTTTCTTTATCCATTCATCTGTTGATGGACATATAGACTGCTTGCAAGATTTAGCTACTATTAATCATGCTGCTATAAACATAGGTGTGTGTGTATCACTGGAATATGGTGTCTTTAACACTTTCAGGAAGATATATAGAAGGGGAATAACTGGATCAAATGGAATTTCTAGTTTTAGTTTTTTGTGGAATCTCCATATCTATTTCCATAATGATTATACTAGTTTACATTCCCAGTAACAATGTATAAGAGTTCCCTTTTCCCCAAAGCCACACCATAACTTGCTATTATCTAATCTCTTCATGATATCCATTCTTTCTGAAGCAAAATGGACTCTCACTATCATTTTAATGTGGATTTCTTTAATGACCAGAGATGTTGAACATTTTTTCATGTATTAATTGTCCATTTGTATTTCTTCTTCTGAGAAGTTTCTGTTCATTGCATTTGTCTATTTCTTGACTGATGGTTTTACTGAGGGAGGGCTAATTTTTATTTTTTTATTAGTATATGTTTACAGTACATGCATTTTGCAGTCATCCTGGGGAGTGTGTACATGTGCATAATAGAGTTTGCTTCTTTTTAAAATCCGCTTCCTCTTTCCTCCCCCTCCCTCCCTCCTCCTCTGATCTGTTTATATTATTAATCATAGCTCATGTTTATGGCATATATTGCTTGAATTCATTGAGGTTATTGGGTTCCTGAACTTGGGCCATCATTATTCCACTTATATTCCCTTCCCTTCCTCCTCGCTCCTCACCCTTGTTCCCTTGGACTCCTTCGCTGCTGTCTCTTCACTGTTATTTCCTTTGCTGTGCAGAAGCTTTTAATTTGATATGATCCCATTTATTGATTCTTTGTATTATTCCCTGTGTAACTGGTGTTCTTTTCAGAAAGTCCTTGCTGATGCCTATGACTTCAAGAATTTTACTTATTTTCCTGCATCTATTGAAATGATCATGTGATTTTTGTCTTTGGTTTTGTTCATGTGCTACATTACATTTACTGATTTGAATATGTTAAACATCCTTGCTTCTTGGTGCTGAAGCTTAGTTGGGCATGATGTATGTCCTTTTTGATGATTCACTGCATCCTGTTTGCCAGTGTCTTGTTTACTATTTTTGCATTTATATTCATTAAAGAGATTTGTCTATAGTTATCTTTTTTGGTTGGATTCTTATCTGGTACTGGAATCAGAGTAATGATAGCTTCCAGGAATGACATTTGGAGTATTCCCTCCCTTTTAATTTCATCAGAAAGCTTGAGGAGTATTGGTGTTAGATCTTCCTGGAAGTTTTTATAGAATTCAGTAATGAATCCATTTGGGCCTGTGCTTTTCTTGATGGGTAGGTTACTTGTTACTGCTTAATTTCATTGCCCGTTATTGTATTATTCAGGGTTTTTAAGTCTTCTTGGTCCAATTTTGGTAATTTAAATGGATCTGAGAATCTATTTCTTCTGAATTCTCCAATTTATTGAGACACAGATTTGTGAAGTAGTTGTTATTTTTTCTTTTGCAGTGACTGTTGTTATTTCACCTTTTTAATGTCTAATTGTATTAATTTGGGTCTTTTCTTTCCTTTTTGGTGAGATTGGCTAAAGGTTTGTCTATTTTCTTTTTTTTAGAAAAACCAACTCTTTGATTCATTAATCCTTTGTAGTTGCTTTTTAGTTCCAATTTCATTAATCTCTGTTTGGTCTTTATAAATACCTTCTTTGTACTAGCTTTTGATTTGTATTGTCCCTGTTTTGCCAGGACCTTGAAGTGTGTGGTTATGTTATTAGCTTGGGCTCACTCTCTTTTTGTGATGGCATTCACAGCTGTAAACTTCCCTCATAGGAGTTCTTTCATTGTGTCCCATAAATTCTGGTTTTTTGCACCAAAATTCTGGTATTTTGAATCATTTGATTCTAGAAACTCTCATTTTTTATTTGATTTTTTTTCTGTGACACATTGGTTATTCAAGAGAGTATTGTTTAATTTCTATGTGTTTCCATAATTTCTGTGGCTTCTTTTGCCACTGATTTTTAGTTACATTGCATTAAAACTGGCAATATGCATGGAATAATTTCAATTCTTTTGTATTTACTTAAGCATGCTTTATGGGCTAGCATATGCTCTATTTTGGAGAAAGTTCTGTGTTCTGCAGAAAAGAATGTATATTCTGTTTTGTTTTGGTTTTTTTCACTTTATTAAATTCTTTTATTGGTACATTGTAGGTATACAACACAATTACATTTCTCATTGGGAATTGTACCTTTATATAATGCATCTTGGTTCTTATTTTTCCCCATTCCTAGCCCTCCCTTCACCCCCTCCACCTTTCCCTATTTACAAAGACTTTATTTCCATATCTCAGCATTTTTCCTTTCCCTTCTTTCCTTTCCCCTGACCCTCCCACTACCCCTACCCTTTGGACCTTTTCTTCCTATTTTGCATTATCAATTATTCATTCTAATCATTGGTACATTTTAGGTATACAATATAATGACATTCATCATTGGAAATTTGCACCTTTACATAGTCTCTTTTGGTTCTTATTTTTCACCCTTGGCCAGCCCTCCCTTTAACCCCTCCATTCCTCCCTATTTACAAAGATTTTGATCCTATTTTTCCATTTTCTCATATTAATCCCATTCCCTTCTATCCTTTCCCCTAGCCTTGCCACTTTCTTCCCCTTTGCTCCTTTTCTTCCTATTTTACATTATCTATTATACATTTGGTCCTTATTTACACTTTCAGGTTCTCACACCAGAGGAACTATTCGGTATTTATACATGTGTGTCCTATTTATTTCACTTAAGAGTATTGCCTCAATGTGCATCCATTTAGCTGTAAATGTATCCAATTTCTCATTTTTTATGGCTGAGTAATACTCCATTTTATTAAAAAACCACATTTTCTTTATCTGGTCTCCAGTTGATGGGCATTTCAGCTGTTTCCAAGTTTTAGCTATTACAAACTGTGCCGCTATGAACATGAGAAGACATATATCACTGTGGTATGATTCTTTTAATTATTGGGGGAAGATCCCCAGCAGTGGAATAGGGGGGTCAAATAAGACTTCCAGTCCTAGTTCTTTGAGGTATCTCCATACTGATTTCCACAGTGCTTGTACCAGTCTGCACTCCCACCAGCAGTGGAGCAGGGTTCCTCTTTCCCCACAGCCCCACCAGCATTTGTTATTGGTTCATTTCATGATAGCAGCCATTCTTTCTGGAGTAAAGTGGAATCTCAGCATTGTTTTCATTTGCATCTCTCAAATGACCAGTGATGTTGAACATTTCTTCATGTATTTATTTGCTATTTCTACTTCTTTGTCTGAGAAATGTCTGTTCATTTCAGATGCCCATTTTTGGATTGGGTCTTTCAATTTGGGAGGTCTGATCTTTTCTTTATAGATTCAAGATAGTAGACCTTTGTCTGAGGAAGAGCAAGTGAAGATTTTTTCCCACATTGTGGGTTGTCTCTTCACACTGCTGGTGGTTTCTCTTGCTGTGCTGAAGCCTTTTAATAAGAAAGATCCCACTTGTTGATTGTTCGTGCTAGTTCATGGACAACTGAGGTTTTGTTCATAAAATCTTTTCCTACACTAATGTCTTCAAGGGTTCTACCTAACCTCTGTTCCAACTGGTTCAGAGTTTCTATTTTAATATTTAGATCTTTAATCCATTTTGATTTTAATTTAGTGCATGGTGAGACATATAGGTCTAGTTTTAATCTTTGGCAAGTTGAAGCCCAATTTTTCCAGCACCATTTATTAAAGAGGCTATCTTTCCCCCAGTGAGGGTGTTTGGCTCCTTTATGGAAGATGAGATGGCTGAGTGTGTCTGGCATTGTTTCTGCATCTTCTAATCTGTTCCACTGGTCCTCAGGTCTGTTTCTTTGCCAGTACCATGCTGTTTTCATCACAGTAGCTTTGTAGTAGAGTTGCAGGTTGGGGATTGTGATACCCCCTGCCATGTCTCTGTTACCTAGAATTGCTTTTGTTATTCTGGGTCTCTTCTTGTTCCAAATGAATTTTTGGATTGTTTTCTCAAGGTCCATGAAGTATGCTGCTGGGATCTCAATTGGAATTGCATGAAATCTATGTAGCAGTTTTGGAAGTATGGTCATTTTCACTATATTAATCCTTCCTACCCAGGAGCAGGGGATGTCTGTCCATTTTCTGATATCATCTTCAATCTCTCTTTTCAGAGTGCTATAGTTTTCAGAGAAGAGGTCTTTGATTTCTTTCATTAGTTGATTCCTAGGTATTTCAGTTTTTGGGATGCTATTGTGAAAGGAATTATTTGCCCTATTTCTCTCCCAGTGAGTCTGTCATTTGTGTAGAGGAAAGCGATTGATTTTTTGTGTGTTGACCTTGTAACCAGCTACTTGACTGAATTTGGTTATTAAGTCTAGAAGACTTTTGGTGGAGTTCTTGAGGTCCTCTATATAGAGTATCATGTCATCTGCAAATAATGACAATTTGATTTCTTCATTTCCTATCTTTATTCCTTTTATTTCTTTCTGTTGTCTAATTGCCGTGGCTAATGTTTCAGGAACTATATTGAACAAGAGTGATGATAGTGGACATCCTTGTCTTGTTCCTGATTTTAGTGTGAAGGATTTCAGTTTTTGACCATCTAGTATGATATTGGCTCTTGGTTTTTCATAGATGGCTTCTATCAGTTTGAGATAGAGACCATCTATTCCAAATTTTTTGTAGAGTTTTTATCATAAATGCATGTTGGATTTTGTCAAATGCTTTTTCTGCGTCTATGGAGATAATCATATGGTTTTTGTCCTTGGCTCTATTGATATAGTGTATTACATTGATTGATTTGCATATATTGAACCATCCCTGCATCCCTGGGATGAATCCCACTTGATCAGGGTGTATGATCTTCTTGATGATCTTCTGCATTCTATTTGCCATTATCTTATTAAGGATTTTTGCATCTATGTTCATTAGTGAGATTGGCCTATAGTTCTCTTTTTCAGTTGGATCTTTCTCTGCTTTGGGGATCAAGGGGATGCATGCTTCCAGGAATGAATTTGGGAGTATTGCTTCCCTTTCAATTTCATTGAAGTGTTTAAACAGTAGTGGTAGCAGTTACTCTCTAAATGTCTTGTAGAATTCAGCAGTGAAGCTATCAGGGCCTGGGCTTTTCTTAGTTGATAAGTTTTTAATTACATTTTCAATTTCATCAATTGATATTGGGTTGTTTAGAATTTTAAGTCTTCTTCGTTCTACTTTGGTAATTCATATGTATCTAGGAATCTGCCCATTTCTTCTGTGTTGTCCATCTTATTGGTGTATAGGTTCTGGAAATAGGTATTGATGATCCTCTGGATTTCTGCTGGGTCTGTTGTGATTTCACCCTTTTCATTCTTAATTGCATGGATTTGGGCCTTTTCTTTCCTTTTTCTGATAAGGTTGGTTAAGGGTTTGTCAATTTTGTTGATTCGAAGAACCAACTCTTGGCTTCATTTTTTTTTTGTATCTTTCTTTTAGTCTCCATTGCATTGATTTCTGCCCTGATCTTTTTAATTTCCTCCCTTGTATGAGCTTTGGGTTTGTCCTGCTCTTCTTTTTCTAGAAGCTTGAGGTGCAGCATCAGGTTGTTTAATTGGGTTCGTTCTGTTTTCCTAATATGTGTATTCACTGCTATGAATTTCCCTCATAAGACTACTTTCATTGTGCCCCATAGATTCCGATATGTCATATTGTCATTGTCATTTAATTGAAGGAACTGTCTGATTTCTTCTTTAATTTCCTGTGTGACCCATTGGTTATTCAGAAGTGTGTTGTTTAATTTCCACGTGTTTATGTAATTTTTCCAGTTTCTTTTGCTATGGATCTCCAATTTCATTGCACTATGGTCTGATAATTACAGGGAATAAATTCAATTCCTTAGAACTTACTTAAACATGTTCTATGTGTGAGTATGTGGTCTATTTTTGAGAATGACCCATGTGCAGCTGAGAAGAATGTGTATTCTGATTTTGTGGGGTGGAAGACTCTGTAAACATCTGTTAAGTTCATTTGTTCAAGAGTTCGATTGAGTTCTAGTATTTCATTACTTATTTTTTATCTAGTTGATCTATCTATTTGTGACAGTGGTGTGTTGAGGTCCCTCACTACAATTGTATTAGTGCATGTATGACTTTTCATGTCCATTAGTATTTGTTTTATATAGTTGGGCACACTAGTGTTTGGTGGATAGATATTTATGATTGTCATCTCTTCCTCTTGGATTCTTCCCTTTACAAGGATGTAGTGTCCTTTTTCATCACTCTTCATCAGTGTTGGTTTGAAATCTACTTGATCTGCAAAGAGGATTGCTACTCCTGCTTTTTTTGGGTTCCTGTCTCATGGAGTATTGTTTTCCACCCTTTAACTTTCAGTCTATGAGTTTCCTTTTGAATTAAGTGTGTTTCTTGTATGCAGCATATTGTTGGATTTTGCTTCTTGACCCATTCTGCCAGTCTATTTCTTTTGATTGGTGAATTGAGACCATTAACATTGATGGTTATAACTGAAATGTATTGACTTGTCATTGCCATGACTTTTCTTTTTGTTGGGTTCTCCCCCTTTCCATTTAATTTCTTGTTATGCCAGATGGGTTCATTCTGCTTTGCTTCCTGGGGTTGTGATCTTCAATGTCTGTTCCTAGGATATTGTATTAAATTCTTTGGAGTGCTGGTTTGGTATTCACAAAGTTCCTAAGGTGCTCTTTGTCATGAAAGTATCTTATTTCTCCATCCATTTTGAAAGATAGTTTTTCAGGGTACATCAATGTGGGTTGGAGGCTGTTTTCTTTTAGGGCTTGGAATATGTCACTCCAAGCTCTTCTTGCCTTGACGGTTTGTGTTAAGAAGTCTGCTGTGATTCTGATGGGCTTTCCTTTGTATGTGATTTGTTTCTTTCCTCTAAGTGGTTGTAGAACTTTGTTCTTCTGTTGAGTTTCTGGAATCCTAACAATTATATGCCTATGTGCAGATTTTTTTTGATCAAGGCTACTTGGAGTACTATATGCCTCACTTATCTGTATGTCAAGTTCTTTACCCCTACTTGGGAATTTTTCTGCCATTATTTCTGTGAAGAGATTTTTTTATGTCATCTGCACTCTCTCCTGTTTCTTCATTGACTCCAAGCAGTCTTACGTTATTCTTCTTTGCATCCTCTAGCAGTTGCTGGATTTATTTCTCATGTTCCCTTATAATTTTGAAGCAATTTTTCTTTTCCTGGTCACTAATTGCAATCTTATCTTCCATATCTGAAATTCTGTCCTCACATTGGCTCATTCTGCTGTGTAGACTTTCAATGGAGCTTTTCTTGTCCTGGAAATCTATTTGCATCTGTTTTATGGATTTCATTTGTTTCCTATGTTGGGATTCCATCATGTTCCTGAGCTCCTCTCTGGATTTATTAATCATGTCTTGCACTAGGGGCACAATTTCTCCTGTTATCTGAGAAATTATTTCTGATTTCATTTTTTCCAGATCCCCTTTTGTTGCCAGTTCAGGGAGTCCGGGTGGTTGAGTATCAGAGTGTTCCATCTCATTTCCCTTTGGAGTTGCTGTAGGTGATTTGGCAGTCTGGTTTTGTGGCTTATTTATTTGCTTTCTCATTTCAACTGGTTGGGGGCTGTTGGCGCCTGCACAGATTACCTCCTCTGAGCTGGGAGAGGTGGGACAGGGGCTGGGTGCAGTGGTAGGGATGGTGGCCCAAAAGCCCTTTTCTCTGGGCTGGGAGCATCGGGAGGGATGGTGGCCAGGAAGCCCCTTCCTCTAGACCAGGAGCAGTGGGACTCAGTACCGTGGTCTGGTGGTCCGGTGTCCTCTGCGTCTTTGTAGTGTGGTATCAGGTGGCTGTACAGAGGAGCGGGGAGGGTGTCCAGTGGATTGTTGCCAGGGCGCGGGCTGATTCTGCATGTTCTGTGTGACTTGCGACCTCAGTAGGGTGTGTGCAGACCTGCCTCTGTATTGTTTTGTTGGGTGGAATACCCTGTCAATATCTATTAAGTCCACTTTTTCCAGGATATAATTTAACTCTGACTTTTTTAGCACTTTTTGTCTGGTTGATCTGCATATTTGTGACAGTGTGGTACTTTGGTACCTCACTAAAATAGTGATCATGTTTAACTGATCTTTTTCTGTTTGACAGTAGTCACGTATCTGTGACGTTGTGTGCCTCAGTCTCTCTTCTGCTGTCTATACTTTCAATTGGATTTTTTAACTCCTTGCTTTCTGTTTGGTACACTTTTTCGGACTATAGTTCTTTGCTAAACTGATCTTTCAGGTTTTGCATCATTTTAGCTCAGCTAGTGTTCTCTTAGTGTCTTCTGTAAGCTCCTTGATAATTTCATTAAGTCCATTATGTGTTCAGTTATGTCACCATTGAGCTCACCAGGCAACTTCTTCATCTGACTTTTTTGGCCTCCTCTCTATCATTTTGTATAATTCAGCTGCTTGGCTTTTGATTTTTCCCCACTCTCATCAGGTCATATACATCAGCTTTGGTAGATTTGGGAGTTTGAGGAGGCATTTTATTCCCTTGTCACCATAGGGTTGTATTTTTAATGTGAGTGTGCTGAGGTTTGTGGGTCAATTAAAGTGGAAAGATTCTGTTTCTAGTATAGAGGTTTCTTTAGTCAGTGTCTGCTTTTCAGTGGTATACTCTGGGCATAGCTAATTATAAGCCTTTTCCTTGGGCCCAAAATACAACCACCATTGTTAATTTGGGAGTGAAGGCTGCAATGTAATTGGTCCACCACCTACTTCTCCAAAAATGGAATGCAGTATTGTTGATGACACAAATATAAACCAGATAGCACACAGAAAAAATAAACAGCAACAACTATGCCACCCTAGCAGTAGTGACAAATCAGCAACAATAATAGAGTGAAGGCATAGTGGGTATTTACACACCATAAGAACCAATAAAAATCTACCAGTGTACCACCCTTAACTATACAAAAGAGTTCTATAATTATAATATAGACACAGAGACAAACCACACACTGATTTGCAGCTGGTTTCTGCTAAATGAAACAACTTTACCACCATTACTAATAGAAGAGAATTCAACAATAATGGCATAGAATTAACTAAATATCAATAGATCTTAGAGGCTATACTAGTAAAGAGGCATTGAATATTAAGAGAAGTTCAAATAAAAATTTCAAAAATAAAGAAAAAGAAGATGAGGATGGGAGAAAAGTGGAATAAAGGATCCTATTAAGGAGTAAAAATATTAATAGAATTAGATAAAAGTAATAGAAAAGAACAAGCAAGAAAAAAGAGCAAAAAAAAGCAAAGAGATAAAAATAAAAAATAAGAATAAAAAAAAAAGTGGGTAGTTTCCTCCCAGGGTTTGCAGTATTGGGATCCACTGGATATGAGGGAGGTACAGAGAGTCACTGCTAAGACATAGTTTCTTTCTACACTCACTTTTTGGTGTGTGAATGCCAACGCAGGTCCCTCCTTTACTGTACAGCATGTTCAGTCAACGGTGCCCAGCCTAGGGTTCAAGTCACTCTGCAGCTCCCAGGTTCCATGTTTCTCTCTCTGTCTTAAGTCACAGATTTCTCTGCCTAGCTTTATGGCCTGTAGATTTGTGAGGTGTCCTGCTCCCACAGCCCCTCTGTTCATATACCCCAAGCTGTGGCAACCATCCAAATCAAGTTGTATTTCTGCTCATATTGGTAGATAGGGAAAGCAAATAGATCAATGATCTTTTTGATGGATGTAAACAGTGGGGCGGGGGTTCACACTGGCCCTTTCAGAGACAAGCCCCTCTGAAAGCCACATACAACCAGCCTGCCTTCTCAAATTAGAAGGCAAGGTCCCTGTGTTCTTCCCATCTTGAGCCTATTTTTTCAGGGGTGTCTGTGTCTAGCTCACACTTTATTAGCAACTGTCTCTTGTAGCCATCTCCCACCCAGTGACTGTGATAAGTGACACTGGAAACGCAGATGTATAGGTGTTCTGTAGCTGTTCTGTGCCTCTGTCCTAAATAATCAACCCCTTCCCCAAATGGCTCCTGATTCAAGCTATCAAATACGGTGGATTCTGTACTGGATTTCTTCTCCAGATCTAGCCTGCCACACAGGAGTCATGTTCAGAGGAAAACCTCATGCTGTCTTTTGCAGTTTACAATGTGGGGGGTGGGCTTTTCATGGAGACAATGCTGCCTGCCCCATCCACTATTTCTTCCTGGAGCTGCCAACTCTGTCTGGGCTCTGCTTGTTAACCAAGGACAGGTCCCCTTCCCTGGGAGCCAGGGCCACCTTTTCAGGTGGCTCTGTCCTTTGTTCCGTGTTGTGCTGTTTCTCAAGCTCCTCTGTAGTTTCTAGATTTCCTGGCAACTCCCTCCCAATGCTTGTTTATCTTCTTCCTTTCCTCCTCCTTCTCCTTCTTCTTTTTTCTTTCTCTTCATCAAGTTGTTATTTTCCTTAAGATCATAGAATAGCAGAATTTTGTTGTTGGTCTCTTCTCTTCCATTTTAATCCCTATTTTACTTTTAAATACCTGAAAGTATTATTCATTTAAAGTGAATAAGTTATTATAAAGACAGTGTAAAAATTAAGGGAATGAGGTAGGAATAGTGAAAAGCACTATTCCTCAGAAGCACTTGATTTTTTAAAAAGTTTTTTTCCATTAAGCTTATTGGTACATTTTAGGTATACAGTACAGTTGCATTCATCATTGGAATCTTGTACCTTTACATGATGTATCTTGGTTCTTATTTTTTCCCCATTTCCCTGCCCTCCCTTCACCCCCTCCACCTTTCTATATTTACAAAGACTCTGTTTCCATTTTTTTCCTTTACACATATTTTTCTTTTCCCTCCTTTCCTTTCCCCTACCCCTCCCACTTCCCCTACACCTTTAGACCTTTTCTTCCTATTTCACAATATCAATTACACATTTTGATCCTTATTTACACTTTTAGTTTTTCATACCAGAGAAACTATTCAATATTTACACATGTGTGTCCTATTTATTTCACTTAAGAGTATGGCCTCAATGTGCATCCATTTAGCTATAAATGTCTCCAGTTTCTCATTCTTTATGGCTGAGTAGTACTCCATTTTACTAAAAAAATACAAACCCACATCTTCTTTATATAGCCTCCAGTTGATGGGCAATTGGGCTGTTTCCAAGTTTTAGCTATTACAAACTGTGCCACTATAAACATGGGTGCACATAGATCACTGTGGTATGATTCTTTTAATTCTTTTGGGAAGATACTCTGCAGAGGAATAACTGGGTCAAATGGGACCTCTAGTCCTAGTTGTTTGAGGTATCTCCATATTGATTTCCACAGTGAGTTGCACCAGTCTGCACTCTCATCAACGATGAAGAAGGGTTCCTTTCTCCCCACAACCCTGCCAGCATTTGTTATTGGTTGATTTCTTGATAGCAGACATTCTTTCTGGGGTGAGGTGGAATCTCAGTGTTGTTTACATCTGCATCTCTCAAATGACCAGTGAAGTTGAACATTTTTTCATATGTTTATTTGCCGCTTTTACTTCTTTGTCTGAGAAATGTCTGTTCATTTCAGATGCCCATTTTTGAATTGGATCTTTAAATTTGGGAGGTCTGATTTTTTTGAGTTCTTTATATATTCTAGATAGTAGACCTTTGTCTGAGGAACAGCTGGTAAAAATTCTTTCCCACATTGTAGATTGTCTCTTAGCTCTGTCAGTGGTTTCTCTTGCAGTGCAGAAGCTTTTTAATACAATGAGATCCCAGTTGTTGATTATTTGTGCTAGTTCCCATGCTACTGAGGATTCTTTCATAAAGTTTTTTCCTATGCCAATGTCTTCGAGAGAGATGTTTTACCTAACTTATCTTCCAGCAAGTTTAGTGTTTCTGTTTTAATATTTAGATCTTTAATCTACTTTGATTTTAGTTTAGTGCATGGTGAAAGATAGGGGTCTACTTTTAATCTTTGACAAGTTGAAATCCAGTTTTTCCAACACCATTTATTAAAGAGGCTATCTTTCCTCCAGTGAGGATGGTTGGCTCCTTTGTCAAAGATGAGGTAGCTGAATATGCCTGGAGTTGTTTCTGTGCCTTCTAATCTATTCCACTAATCCTCAGGTCTGTTTCTTTGCCAGTACCATTGCTGTTTTTATCACAGTATCTTTGTAGTATAGTTTCAAGTTGGGGACTTTGATACCCCCTGCCATGTCACTGTTGCCTAGAATTGCTTTTGCTATTCTAGGTCTCTTCTGGTTCCAAATGAATCTTTGGATTGTTTTCTCTAGTTCTGTGAAATAACTTTTAGGATTTCAATCAGGATTTCATTGAATCTGTATAGCAGTTTTGGAAGCATGTCCATTTTCACTATATTGGTTCTTCCTACCCAGGAACAAGGGATGCCTTTCCATTTTCTTCTATCTCTTTTTTCAGAGTGTGTAGTTCTCAATGTAGAGATCTTTTGTTTCCTTCATTAGATTGATTCCTAGATATTTCACTTTTTTGGATGCTATTGTAGCACTTGATTTTTATACATAATAAAAATTATGTTCTCTATTCATAGAACTGATGGACCATTCAGTTCTAGTTTGTTTATAACTGAAAGAATTGGCTTTCAAATAAGAATTTCTTAAAATTCTTTTGAGTTTTTCTCTGTTTTAGCTTTTTATTAAAGTAACTATGCCCATTGTTATTTGCATAGCTCTATTAAGAAGTCACTCAGGTTTCAGAAAAGCAACACAGTAAGGAAAAAGAAAATTACAGAACTTGATTGATAAAACATAACAAGTGTACCAATTTCTGACCCCCTGTTTCCTAAACAAAGGCCTTTAATGCATATTTTATTATAACCCATTCTAAGTCCCATACATTATGATGGAGTTTCCAAATGACCACATACATTCTTTACAAACAACCTTCCCAAGATAGCAGAGGGAAACACTGATATACAAAGTCCTAGCTTGGTTCCAAACTGTATACATTAAAGGAATATTGATCTTAATATACTAATACAGTAAAAATTGAAGCTTTGCCTGTCTGCCACTGGCAGTGTCAGAAGTTCTGTCTGCATAATGGTCTCCCAAGCAAGCACTTAAACAGTCAAGCCTCTTAGCTCTTCATAGGGATCAACAGATTTCTTTATGCACAGATCTCTTTCTGGAGCAGGATTACTTGTTTTGGCATCGTGATGAAAAAGTGCTTCATATTACTCTCACATTCATTTAAAGCAACTATAAACACCTGCCTATAAGATGAATGCAAGTATAAAAGAGGTGCAATTTCCTTACCATCTATTATTTTTCTGCTATGCCTGCTTGTCAGCAATCAGAAATAGAGTACTTAATTTGCTGGCATGTATTACTTTACCATCAACACCACCAATAGTTTTTTTCATTCACAATCACATTGAAAATTGTCTACATTGTATAAGAGATTTAGAAGATGATATTTTAAACAAAATAAATTGGAACATAGCATTAAAATTCTGAAGGAGAAATAGTTATAACACATCTTTGTGAAAATATTTGCAGATTTAAGTTCAAAATTATATATTAGTGAAATTAATGGGAATATATCAATGAATACAAGATGTGGGCACTATTCTGCAATATCCAGCTAAAGAAAAAAATAGCTGTTTAGCTGATGGAAAATTACTTAAGATGGTCTTTGCAATGATTGAATGCTTGTGGTCCTCCCCCTTCCTGTACTGAAATCCTGATCATCAGGTGATGGTATTAGAAGGTGGGGCCTGGGAGAGGTGAGTCAGTCATGAGGGAGGAGTCCTCATAAGTAGGATCGCTGTCCTTATAAACAAGACCCCCAAGGAGTCTCTGGTCTCTTTCCTTTTGTGTGAAGTTCTGTATGAAGTCTAAAGTGTGCACCCTTGAACAAAGACTGCATCAGAACCCCACCATTCTGGCCTCACGATCTCGACGTGATCTTAGACTTCCAACCTCTAGAGCTGGGAGATATACTTTCCTTTTTTTTATAGGCTACCTAGTCTATCAAATTGCAGTCCAAACTGACTCATCTTTTTTTTTCCCCCAGAACACAACTAGGAAGGAGACCAAAACAAAACACCATCTTCCTCCTGAGTGTCTGACACTCAGCAACTTAGTAAATTCATTGAGTCAAAGTCAGAATTGGATTCTGAATCTGCCACTTTCCACTTTTGGTAATCTACGATATTTTGTGTCTCTATCACAGCTTTTTCATCTAATGTGATGCTACCAACCTCATAGTATAACATAATGCATATAAACATTTGAATTGTTTGAACAGAATACTTTATCATAACATTTCCCTATATACTTCACTGAGAAATTATAGTCTTATTTTGAGATCTCAGAAACCATGTCAGAACAAGCCCAATATTCAGCTATTTGCTAAAATTTGCTTGCTTATAAGGACAAAATATTAACATAATTCATAGGATTTTACTGCCATTTGGCACTATGTAAATAGAACTAAAACAAGCTGAATTCTGTCATTTTCTGTTTATCCCAACAATGTCAAACTCTAAGCAAGGAAGGGCTTCTATGCATCAGTTCCTACCAACTCAGCAGAATATCAGAAGTAGGGGCAAAGCTTGTTTTTCAGCTAAGATCTAGTTGTACTTAGAATAGATTCTCTGTATCTCACACAAATCAAGCAGATGTTTCCTCTTTGTTCATTTCGTCATCATGGATTTGCCTTGATTTCATGAGTATTTTCCGTGTTCTATTTACAACTATAGTCAATGAACCCCTGAACCTCAGTTTTCTTAACTGGGCCTTCAGGCCATATTTAGTTCTTACTAGTGTTCTCCTAGCAAATGGAGACTCATTTCTCTTACCTAATTCCCCCTACTTTCCATCCAGGCCTACCTAGGCACTGTGTAGAGCCCTAACTCAGCCTGAGGTGAGCTTTGGAGACCAATAGCATTACTATCTGCCCCATTACTCATTAACAGATACTTTCAGTCCTTCCAAAGTCACATTCTGTTGTTGGTCTTAAGTTCTATTTTACTAACAAATTGATTAGAAGAGGACTTCTAGACCTCTACTTGGACCTACACGTGTATGTGCTGCCTACTTGCTTGCTTCTACAGATGAAGTAGCCCTGCACATATCTAAACCAAGAAAAGCACAAGACTGCTGGCTTCCAATCCTTCTTTCCACTCTCCTTTCCCAGCAATTTCCCCTCTCTCCTATATTATCAAACAGTTTCTCTACTAGTCCACTGGCACAAAAATGCATAGTTATTTCTTATATATTTAAAAACCATTTCCTTTCTGTCTTGCACTGCTTTCTGTATTAAAAAGAAAAGAAAAACAAAGCCAGATCACTTCTACTATACACAAAACTCTCAACATTTCACTTTTGATATCAGATGTGTGATTTTGTGATTTTTTTTCTTACACATCTGTGCAGTTCTGCCTAAACCAACAGGGTGTTCTACAATTTAACTTAATTCTACCTAGAGATAGTATTATATCTCACAGGTTAAGGATTCAGCTACACAAGACTGCACTTTACTTCAGGCACCAATGGCAAGTAGTAGGCTCCCACTGCTTGCAGTTTCCTTACTAGATTACTACTCCATTAAAAAGTATATGGAATGCCCGAAGATTACTTTAGAAAGAACTAGTTGGGAATATGCATCAGACAAGGTGTGGGGAAGGAGTGCAGAGCTTCTATGTCCTTTCCAAGGGCCCTACCATCCATGGACTTTTGTGGGTTTAGGAATTTGGAAGCTCTCTGCACTTCATAGTTCAGGGATTTTTATGGAAGTTTCGTTATATAGGTATGGTCTATTACTACAGCAGTCTCCAGGGTGGGTGGGCCGGTAAAGTTTGAAGCTTCTAATCATGATTTGGGATTTCTAGTAACAAGGTCTGATTCAGGAGTCCACCAAAAGTCACTTCGTTAGAACAAAAGAAGTTCCAGTTTTCTTAGGAGATTGTAAGGCATCAGGAGATCTGTGCCAGCAACCAGGGGTAAAGATCAAAATATATATATTTCTTATGATAAATCAGAGTATCACCTTTTTCTTAGGCCAAATATCTCCAGTACATTGTCTACATGGTTTACACTTGCTTTTCCACTACCCTCCCTTAAACTCATTCCAATACATTTTTTAATGCTGAACTTTACAAAAACACTGTTAACTAGGTTACCTGTGACATGACATCCACATTGTCAATTGTTATTTCTCAGTCCTAATCCTCCTCACCCTGTGGGAAGCATTTGCCGTGGTTGAGCACTTCTCCTTGACACATGTCACAGTTCTACCAGTTGACAGCAATTCTACCATCCCTCATTTGCAACACCCAATCCAGGTAACCCCTTGGCATTTTGCCTTTAAAATATATTCTGAATCTGACCGCCCTCACCATGCATTATAGTTTGGATCAAAAATGTCCTCCCTCCCCCAAGCACATGTTTTCAGAAGCTGTCTTTTGTAAGTTAACTCCATCATAGAGCACCAACCTCACTGATGGATTAATTCATTGATGAGTTCATAGCTGAATGTGCTGCTAGGAGATGGGGTCTGGTTGGAGGAAGTAGGTCGCTGGGGTTGTATCTTTGAGCGCTCTCTCTCTTTCTGGCTCTCTCTCTTGTTGCCTGCTTCAGAAGGCCATATGATGAGTAGGTTTCCTCTATTCATTCTTCCACCATGATGTTTCTGCCTTGGAGCCAGCTGATTGTGGGCTGAAGCCTCTGAAATCATAACCCAAATAAACCTTTCATCCTCTAAGCAACAGGTGTCTGATATTTTGTGCCAGCAATGGAAAGCTGACTAATACATCTCCACTGCTAATACTAAACTAAAGTCACCATGAATTCTCTTTGAATTATTTTAATGATATCCTAGCTAGTTGCTCTGTTTCCATACTTACTACATTATAATCTCTTTTCAATTTATCAACCAAGGCAATCGCTTCAAAATTTAAGTCACATGATGACTCTGTATTCAAAATCATCCAGTGATTTCCCATTGCAGGACCTACAGGATGTGATTGCAAATTCTCTTCTTTCAGACCCTTCATTTGCTCTGCTCCAGCACATGAGCTTTACTGCTTTTCTCAAACTTCTGCCAGAAGATTCCTTCTCCCCTTGTGATGCTAATCCCTCTCATTGCTCACTTCTGCCTCTGAGTGTGCTGGGGCTATATCTACTGGAGGGATAAACAAATCTAGTGCCCCAGGTGCAAGGGGTGTCAATGTATAATTTGTAGCTGACCAGCTTCTCTGTAACACTGAAGTGTGTATGTGTGTGTGTGTGTGTGTGTGTGTGTGTGTGTGTGTGTAAGGTAGAATGGTGTTGTATCAACCAGTCTGGTTGATATGCACAGAAACAGAATAATGAGTTTAGTAGGGAGAAAGGGCTATTGAAATTAATCATAATTTACTCTGCATGAATGCAGGAAGAGAGGCTGCCTTTGGATGCAAAAAGTCAATAAATAGCATTCATGTTTTACAAGCAATAAATCATAAGTTGATTTTACTTTTTAAATTTTTATTTTATTAGTACATGTGTGTAGTACACAATGTTTACATTCCATGTGGGAAGTTGGTACATGTACATAGCACATCTTATTTTTTTTTCATCCTCTTTCCCTTCCCTCTCTCCTCTGTCCACCCATCTCTTGAACCCCTTGCTTTGCTATTGTTGCTGTTGTTGTTTTTGTCTTGAGCCTGTTTGCAGAACATAATGTTTACATTTCTTGCATGGAGTTGGTACACATACTTTAGTGTTTTTAATGTACATCTGTTAAAGCAAAGAGATTTTAAATGCCATCTATAAGAAAAAATTTCAGCAACATAAAATTTCCAGATTGTTTCAGGTTACAAATAACATAGATCACCCTGTATACATTAGGTGTTTATTAACTATATATGATTTTAAATAGTAAAACAGATACAGATGAGCTATCAAGCAGAATGCTAGACTTAATAAGTCCTTTATAAAAAGTACATGAGCATAACTGTCACCATTCCCAAAAGTGATATACAAAATTTCCATTTTAAAAATACTACAAAATTTTTAGAACTTTCTTTAATGGGAAAAAAAGTGTTTTGTGCTGACATCAGGTTGTATAAAAAAACAAATTCATCATGACTAGCTGGCTCAGTCCCAAGTGCACAGCCATAGACAAATTCAAAAACCTGGTGTTCCTTTTCTGAAGATTATTCTGATTCTTCTTCAAATTGAGAATTTGTGGATGTTCAGAGCAACGTAAAAGAAGAGTGTATCAAATGGAGTTGGGCAATGCATTTTGTATTTATTCACTTCCTCATGGCAGGTGTAATAGTTCAATAATTTCACAATCCAACAGTAACTTCAAACTACTAACCTGATATCACTTTCTGGCTGCAATTCCTTCACACAGCTACTTCTCTCAGATTCCATTCAATCACAGAGGGAACTGCCAACACAGCTCAAAAATGCTTTGCCACTGGATCACTTCCAGGGCTTGTGTGGTACTTCTCTTGGAAATAGGTTTGCTGCCCTGTCCAATATTTCCCCACATCCCAGACCATCATCATTCACTCAACTCTAACTTCAAGTTATTTCACATGTGCTTTTCCCTGGGAGAAGCAAAAATAATAGAAGTAATTTCTCCATTGTTTTTCATATACTAAGATAGCAGCTTTTTTGCTATACTTTCCTCCTAAGTCCTATTTTACTTTATAACTTTTCTAGCTTCCTAAAAATAATTAATTGAATGAATATGTTATAGTTTATAATAGAGTATGCCTATCCGTTTTCTGTTGCTGTGACAAAATACCTGAGAAAAATCAACTTCAAAGAGGAAAGATTTATTTTGGCTCCCAGTTTCTGACATTTCAGTCCATGATTGCCTGGCTCCATTGCTTTTAGGCCTGTGGAGAGGCAGAACATCCCTGTGGGTGGACAGAGAACATGGGGTGGAAAGCTGCTCTTCTCACATCAGCCAAGACAATAAGAAAGAGAAAGGAAGGAGCTAGGGTCCCAGAATGCCCCCAATTCCATAACTTGCTTCCATCAGCCCGACATCCTAACACTCCCACTATCTCGGCAACATACCACAGGCGGGAGACCCAGCGTTTGAACATATAATACATTGGGGAACCCTCTAGATCCAAACTATAATTGAAGAAGATTGTTTTGATGGCTTCATTAAAGAGATCCCTCAAATAAATACAATAAAGTCTTAATCTCAAGATTGGCTTTAGTCTAACAACTAATGCTTCTAAGAGTTGTTTTCTGCCTTTTCACTTTTCTATAACAGCTACTTATTTTTAAAGAAAACAGTGACAGATATTCATTATGCATGCACTAAATGAGCAAAATATTTTGTAGAGCAAAAGATGCAATTAATTATAATACAGTAAAACTTTGGTTTGTGAGCATAATTCATTCTGGAAACATGGTTATGATCCAAAGCATTTGTATATCAAAGCAAATTTTCCCATAAGAAATAATGGAAACTGAGAGGATTTGTTCCACTACCCAAAAATATTCATATAAAAATGATTACAGCACTGCAATATGATATAAAATAATAAAGAAAAGTAAACAAATTAAGCTGTAATTGTCTTTGAATACCTTTGTGGTTGGTGTGAGGGAGACAGAAGAGAGAAGTGTTATTGTGTAGGATGATTTCACTATCGCTAACAGAATTGCTGCTGTCTATTGGCTCAATGAAATATTTTTATTTTTGTGAAATTTTAACAAGGAACCTATCAAATGACACTTGTTTTTGCCTCCTTTCGATTATTTCATGGAAATGTGACATTACATATTAAACAGATGCCTTGCTTGCACTGCTACAGCCTTATTCAGATAGGGCTTTTCTATAAAATTTTTCACGGTTTCGCACACCTCCCTAATCTCATTTGAAGTGAAGGATTTCTCTGCCTTTTTCTCCTCCTCCTTTGCAGATGAGATCTCTTCCATAACCTCTTGCTGTTGGGAGATGATCACTCCTAATCCGGCAGGGTTGGAGGAGAGGAAACATTGGCTCAGTTGCAATTATATGGCATTCAGGGTCATGCACTACTTCTATTGCAAAACATTGCTCACTTATCAAGTTAAAATTTGTTAGAATTGTTTGCTCACCTTGCAGATCACTCACAGAAGAAGTTATAGGCAATCCAAGGTTTTACTGTAATTTTATTGTAATTATAAATACATAAAACAGAATATTATGCCTTAATATCTTACTGCTACTTAGAATTACAGCTGGAGGCTGAATGCAACATTAGAGGCTGGAGAACACTTCCAGCTGGGCCAGTGATTTGGGACATGGGAAATATTTCTGGCTTTTGCAGGTTCTAAAAAGTGTACGTCTAGCAGAGGAGGTTTTTAGGTAAAAGGATTACAGTGACCAAAGACTTACAAGCCTGAAAGCAAAGTGAAAACAATCAGTTTTTCAGAGGTCAGTAAGAAGAATGGCCATTTTTTACTGAAAATCTGGTATACATTATGGTTGTACAGATTAGAACTAGAAACTCAAATATGTCAAAGTCTAAGAGAGGACTGACTATAACACTAAAAAACTTAGACATCAGATTTAGTATAAACTGGGCCACAACTACTGCTCTGTAGGGTTTAACAGCAGCAAATACTTCCTGCTTTTACCATAGCATAACACTATTTAAAACATTTCATTAAAAGAATAACATGGAGATCCCAAGCTCCTAGGGCAGAGAAGCTGAGCCGGTCCCAGCACCCGAGGAAGCTCCCCCCACCACCACCATTCCAAGCTCTTAGGGCAGAGAAGCTGAGCCAGTCCCAGCACCTGGAAGGAAGCTCCCCCACCACCATCCCAAGCTCCTAGGGCAGAGAAGGTGAGCCGTGCAGGCACCAGAAGCACCCCTCCCCCCCCACTGTGGAATGGAGAGGACACATAAACAAGCCTCAAAAACAGACTTCTGGATCACCTACAGCAACCCCAAAGGGAAACGAGATGGAACAATCTGACACTCAACCACCTGGACTTTGAACTGGCAACAAAAGAAGATCTGGGAAAAATGAAATCAGAAATAATTACTCAGATAACAGCAAAGATTTTGCTCATGGTGCAAGACATGATTAAAAAAATCTAGAGAGGACACAGATTAAAAAATAGAGGATTTGAGGAACATGATGAAATCCCAACATAGGAAAAAATGGAATCCATAAAACAGATACAAACAGATTTCCAGGACAATAAAAACTCCATCGAAAGTCTGCACAGCAGAATGAACCAATGTGAGGAGAGAATTTCAGATATAGAGGAAAAGACTACAATTAGTGAGGAGGAAAAGAAAAATTGTTTTAAAATTGTAAAGGAACACAAGAAATCAATCCAGCAGCTGCTAGATGATGCAAAGAAGAATAACATAAGACTGATTGGAGTCAATGAAGAAACAGGAGACAGTGCAGATGACAAAAAAAACTGTTCACAGAAGTGATGGCAGAAAATTTCCCAAGGAGGGGAAAAGAACTTGACATACAGATAAGTGAGGCATATAGGACTCCAAATAGCCTTGATCAAAAAAAAATCTACACATAGGTATATGATAGTTAGGATTCCAGAAATCCTACAGAAGAACAAAATTCTACAAGCAGTTAGAGAAAAGAAACAAATCACATATGAAAGAAAGTCCATCAGAATCACAGCAGACTTCTCAATTCAAACCCTCAAGGCAAGAAGAGCTTGGAGTGATGCATTTCAACCCCTAAAGGAAAACAGACTCCAACCCGGATTGATGCAGCCTGCAAAACTATTTTTCAAAATTGATGGAGAAATAAGATACTTTCATGATAAAGAGCACCTCAGGAACTTCATGAATATCAAACTGGCACTCCAAACAATTTTAGACAATACCCTAGGAAAAGACAATGAGGATCACAACCCCAGGAAACCCAGCAGAATGAATCCATTGGGCATGACAAATTAAACACAAAGGGGGAGAATCCAACAAAAAGAAAAAGTAATGGCAAGGCTTTTAAAACTTTTAACTTCATCTCCCTAATGAGTGTATAATTCAATCTTGTTATTGTACTGATTAGTATTCTTCTGATTCTAGAGTTGCACACCTTTCCTTGTGCTACACTGGCTATTTATCATCTTCTTATGTCTACTTTTTAATTGGGTTGTCTATTAATGAGCTCTAAGAATTCTTTATATATTCTGGTCATAGGTTATATGCATTGTAAATATGGTCTGTTTAAGGACTACTTTTCATTTTAATGATGTCATTTAAAGGTCTAAATTTTGATGGAATCTCATTTATCAATTTTTTTTCTTTTATACATCATGTCTTTTGTATACTAGGTAGTTCTTGTCTACCCTGAATTCATAAACATTTTCCCTTATAATTTCTTCTTAAAGTTTTATACTTTTAGGCTTTCATATTTAGGTTCATAGATCCCTCCAAGTTATTTTCATGTATGGAAATAAAGGGTTGAGCTTAATTTTTTATATACAGATACCAAGTGTTCTAGTGTCATTTGCTGAAAACACTATCTCTTCCTCAGCTCTTGAATTGAGTTTATATTCTATAAAATGCTAATGTTAAATAATCTTTCAAAACTCAGTGGACCATATATGAGTGGTTCTATTTCTAGATTCTCTGTTTTATTCAATGATCTATATGTCTTTCCTTACACCAACACTGCCTTGATTACTGTAGCTTTAAAAGAAGTCTTAAAATTAGGTACTAAACATCTTCCAACACTGTTTTTGTTTTTTGTTGTTGTTGTTGTTTCAACTTTTCTAGGTCCTTTGTACTCCTACATAACTTTAAAATTTCAATATCCAATTCTTCATTTATAGCAAGTATACACAGACCTGAATTTTTATATATACCTTGTGTTTTCTAATCCTGCTAAATTCAAATACAAGTTCTAGGGGCTCCTAGAGGTTTCTTAGTATTTTCTCTGTAGATGATCATTTCATCTACATGTAAAGATTTTGCTTCTACCTTGTCAATCCTATCCTAATTGTGTCCTTTTATTGCCAGACTATTTTGGTGGGGACTAGGTTTCAAAGTTTAATGGACAGATAAAGAGTAAGCATATCTGCCCTTGTTCTCCACCTTAAGGAGAAAGCATTGTGTCTTCTCCATTCATATAAGGCATTCTCGCTGGAAGTATGGAGTACATGTTTTTAATCTGTTGAGAAGGTTCTGTTCTACTTCTAGTCTCCTGAAAGCTTTTACCATGAACAGCTGTAGAATTTAGTCCAATACTTTTTCTCCAACTAGTGACAGGATCATATGGCTTTTTCCTTTCCTCTGTTAAAATGATGACTTTTGGGGGTAGATCTTCCAATGCTGAAACAACACTGCCATCCCTATAACAAAACCACTTTCTACATCCTGCCTGATCTGACTTCTAATAGTTTGCTTTGTTAAACAAATTTCTATCTATGTTCATAATTTTTTCTTCTATTATCTTTATCCAGTTTTAGGATTAGCACAATGTTGATTTCCTAAAATGAGGGGGAGAAGTGTTCCTTCTTTTTTCTGCTTTAATTGTTTGATATAATTTATCAGTTAATTTGTATATGAGCCTGCTGTTGTCATATAGGTAGGTTTTTCAAACTAGGAATATACTTTCTTTAATAGGTGCTATTCAAATTTTATTTTTCCTCCAGAGTTAGTTTCATTAGTCTGTCTTCCAAGGTACTTCTTAGAAGTTGTCAAATTTATTTCAAAACAGATTTTTGAAATATGCTTTCTATATCCTTTTAAATTCTGTAAAATCTGTGGTAATGTTTCCTAGATCTTGATATTGTAATTTAAAAAATGTATAATTGATATTGTGTAACAGGAAGAAAAGTTCTAAAGGTGCAGGGGAAGTGGGAGGGGTAGGGGAAAGGAAAAATGGGAAAAGAGAAAATATGAGAAAAGGAAAAAGATAGAAACAAAGTCTTTGCAAATAGAGAAGGGTGGAGGGGTGAAGGGAGGGCAAGGGAAGGGGGAAAAAAAAGAACCAAGATACTCATGGAATGGTACAAGATCCCATAGATGAATGTAACTGTATTTTATACCAAAAATGTACCAATAAACTTAATGGGAGGGGGAAAGAATAACATGGAAATACAATAGTTTCAGGGAAGAGTTTGGTGGAATAGTTCAAGAAGAACTAGGTAAGTAGAAAAACTGGACTGAAAAAGACTACTGGGAGATTATAACAATTGAAGGGTGAGATGGTAAAAGCCTGAGCCAGTGATGATGACAGACAGGAAAGGGGAACACTTGACTTAATTCAGTACATATTTACAAAGTTTTTATGCGGCATATGGTATGGTGTTCAAAAGAAGGCCCTTGTGAAGCTCATAAAGTAAAAAGCTGGTTGCAATCAAATAATAATGCAAGTGAGCACCATATTGCAAAAGTATAAGTACTTGAAAAGGTACAATATACTTATAATTGGAGATAAAACTTAGATTAGTGAGGAAAAGAAATACTGGAACCTCAAACTGAAGTTTAAGGAATAGTGGAACCTAGATTTGAAGGTGAGTTGGAATTGATCAGATGCAGAGGGAAGGGAAGTGAAACTAGGCAAAAGAAAAATACTACCTGGTAGGGGAAGCATGGTAACTAGGAGACACTGAAAGAAAACTCATGTGGGTGAGGGCAGAGGGAAGAGAAAGGGCACAGGCTATGGCCGAAGAAATATGAATGGGCCAGACCATGCAAACCATTACTGGGGGAATGATTTTTATTGTGAGAAAAACAGAAAGATCATTTGAAGTTTGTATGCAATTGAGTGATAGGATATGGTTTGCATTTTAAAAGCATATACTGGCCTAGAAATGGGAAATACATCACAAAAGTTATAGAGGAAGAAGGTACATAGCTAAATAGCCCTGGAAAAAATAGTGCACATAGAGAAATGTAGGTGAAATAAAATATTTAGCACTTTCTAATATATTTTTCATGATGCACCAATGCAAAATGCCCTGAGGACTCAGTATTCCATGATCCAGTGACTCTGGTAAATGTGTTGCATTCTAATGCCCATCTTGGGGATCATCAGTGAATGTATCACATAAAAGTTAACAATATGAAAGTATACAGCTAAAAAAACATAAAGCCAAATGTGTTTAATTTTGTTAAACTCAGAAGCTCACAACTATGTTTGACTTGAAACTTATGCATCCAGAATATTTCCTGGGAAATACAGCCATAGCCTGTCTTCTCAGAGATATACAATTGGATTTCAGTCAATGGCTCTAACCAGCTTTTTATACTGCCATCACAGAGAAGGATTTGTCTATTTATAATTTTAAGAATAATATTGAAGAGAGAAATATAAGAATAAAATTTAACCCATTAGGCTACTGAGCTCTATGAGGATGAAATAAGTTTTGAACCATAAGAAAACAATGAATAATAGAGGTAGGCTTACTTCTAATGAATTATTGTGTAGAAAATTCAATTTTAAGTATTATATATCTATAAAAATAACAAATGGATGTTCAAGCAATAGCTAGCCTCGAAGGTGGCCCTAATGATCTGTGACTCCTGCTATTCATGGCCCTGCTTATAACACTCCCATGTTGAATCAGGCCTGGTACTATTGACTACTAGAATCCATTGGGAGTGACAGTGTGAAATTTAAGGTGTTATGGTTTAGATCTAAAATGTCCCCCAAAAGTCTCCTGTGTTTGGAAGGTGATTGGATCATGGGGGTTCTTTACTCATGCATATATTCATCCATTGATGAGATAGATCAGTACTGAATGAGCTGTTAGAAGGTGGGGCCTGGTTGGAAGCAGGTCACTAAAGGCATTACCTGGAAGGGGTATATTTTTGTTCCTGGCTCTCTCTCTCTCTCTCTCTCTCTCTCTCTCTCTCTCTCTCTCTCTCTCTCTCTCTCTCTCTCTCTCTCTCTCTCCTCTCTTTCCTGGCTTATGGGATGAGCAGCCATATTCTCCTTTAGGCATTTCCACCATGCTATTTCTGCCTAGGAGTCAGTCAACTTTGGATTGAACCTACTTGAAACTGTGAGCAAAATAAACTTCTCCTTTAAGTTGTCAGGGTCTGGTATTTTGACCTAGTGATGGGACAGTGACTAATACAAAAGGCTAAATTGTAAAGGACACTGCAGTCTCCACAGGGGCTCTCAGAGGTTTACAGGTGGCCTGCTGTAGGGAAGCCAACTATAATACCATGAGGACATTCAAGTTACCCAATGGAGAGACCCAGCTGGAAGGAGCTGAGGTGCCTCATGAACAGCCAGCATCAGATTGCCAGCCATATGACTGAGCCACCTGGTAACAAACAGACCCTGCAGCCCTAGGCAATCTTCAAGATGACTGAAGCCTCTGCTGACATAGGTTTGCAATTGCACCAGGGACCCCAAGGAAGAGCTGTCAGGCTGAGCCCTTCCTAAATCCTTGAGTTATAGAAACCATGCAAAATAATAAAAGTTTATTGTCATTTTAAGCCACTAAATTTAGGTGTGTTTTTAAAAGCAGCAATAAGTAACTAATACATAGACATTTTAAGAAGAAAATAATTGTTCTGAATACTGTCTTGTCAGCATAAATCACAGAGCTATGCAAGCATTTTATTTCCATCCCAAATTAGCCTATACTATACTTTTTAGAAAGATAGTAAGCTCCAAGGATATCACCTGGTAATTTGCAGAATTTTTTTTAAAAAGAACATGATGACATAACTCATAGGATCTGACAGTTAACATTCCAGATACGAATATATAACCCTTCTTCTTTAGTGGAAGCAAATTGTCACAGAAGTGGGATCTTTAGAGACTGTCAAATCTTGAATAGGATAAGCCTTTTCTGACGATGAATATGACAGAAAAGCTTTGAAAACTCTGCAAGCTACTCTGAATGAAGAGAGCATTTCACAGAGTGAAAAGAATGAATCTCACACTTTGCAGGATCCTTTCCTTAATAGCATCCGCCATCCTCTCTCCACTCCTATTTTCTATGGAGCCCACTCAATTAACTATAATAATGGAGGCCTGTGATAGCAGAGATAATTCATTTCCACGATCTGAATATTGCATTCTATCCATCAGCTTCGACCTTGTTCCTCTCATTTTACCTAAGGGTGCTTCTAATAGAAAAAAAGTCTGGGATTATTTTTCCTTCTTTTTTCCCCCCTCCTCCTCACTTTAGGAAGTCTTCTTTGAGTGATGTAAATTACTTCAAATCACAGATATTTGGAGGCAAATGGGAGAAGGAATAGCTACAGAGGACTTATAGGTAAAGGTGTCTTTGGATAATTAAGATTTGGTGACTTCAGGTATGCTCAGTTTTATATGTTTTAAAATGTTCTTGACTGAGAAAATGTAAAGAGTTTATATTAGTCATAATGTTGAAGAAAATTCTGTTTCAGATATTTTAGTTAACAAGAAAAGATGTTCAAGTTCCAGTTTTAGGCCCCACATAAAGAAGTTAACAGGAAATAGTCACCTTGTTCTTAAAACAAGAAAAAAGCAGAACAAACTGAAAGTAAGTGATTTTCTCAGACTCATCAGAGAATCGAGGTGATGATAAACCACCATCCTGAGACCTGGACACAGGGAAACACAGACTCTCAGGTGAGACCCTGAAGCAGAAGCTGCTGGAACTGTGGGTTGGCACAAACACCTGAACTGTACTCTGATGAACGTCCAGAGTCTGAGTGCAGCCCAGCTTGAGGGCTAGAACTCTAAGGGAATCTAGCTCAAGAAGGGCCCTCCGATATGAGTTTTACATTCAGGAGCCCTGTCAAATTCTCACAGTGAAGATCTGAGAAAAATCCCATCATGTTTCTGGCAGAAGGTGGAGAAAAAGAAATTTTGAAATATACCCAGAGCTTTCTCCATACAAAGGGCTACTCTTAAAGGAAGACAGCTTTAAGAAAAAGATCCTTATCCTATCTAGAGAAAGGGCAGTTATGTCTTTACCACCTCTATGCCCCTGTCTTACTAAAGGGGACCCACAAACACATATGAAGGTCACAATGCAGACACACAGGTCATGGATAACCAAGAGTCAATCACAGTACTGAAGAGGATTTTCCTGACTGCCTTTTATCACCCCAGCAATCATAGTGGACCGCTCTGAAGGGGCTACAAGAAACACTGTACCTCAGAGGAATTCTTAGGAGAACAAAAGGGGGGGACAAAAACAAGGAAACTGGAAGGAGCAGAGACCTCCGGTAACACTCTTTAAGGAGGGGCCATTCTATCTTCTAACCAGAAAAGCATAGATATTAAACATAAACATGATGAGCAGAAAAGCTCACAGGGAAAGCCTCCTCGCTTCAGGTTCTCTTACCTGATACATTGTGTTAGGCTCTCTACAAAAGTTGCAGGACATTCTGAAGGGATGTGGCAGGTCACACCACAGACCCAGAAAGTCCAGAGAGAACCAGGCAGGATGAAACAGACGGCTGACCCCTGGGTATATCACATTCCAACTGCAGAAGACTAAAGATCTGGAGAGAAGATGGGAGTTGAAAAGCTCAAAGGAAAAGGAAAAATGGAATTAGAAGATACAAAGGAGCATTTGACCAACTAGACACACATGTAACACAGATTTGGGATTATCAGATAAGGATTCAAAAATTACTATGACTAATGTGTTAAGTGCTCTACTAGACACACAGGAGTGGACATGTAAGAATACATAGCTGGATATCCGGGAGATATTAACTCTAAGAATCAAAAGGAGATGATAAAAATGAAAACCACTCTAAGAGAAATGAAGTGTGCCATCAATGAGCTCATCAGGAGATTAAACACAGCGAGGAAAAGAATCAGTGAGTGAAAAAATATATCAATAGAAATGTCAACAATGGAAAGATTAAAAAAGGAGGAAAAAATAATAGAAAGTCTAAGAATTCTGGATAATTTCAAAAGATATAGCACACACTTGATTAGAATACCAGAAGGAAAAGAGAAAAAGAAGCAACAAAATATTTGAGATACTAATGGCTGAGAATTTCCCCAAATGAATGACAAACCACAGATGTAGGAAACTCAGAGAATACCAAAAAAAATGAAACAAACATGTACCTGCAAATATCATAGTCAAACTGCAGAAAGCCAAAGAGAAAATCTCAACAGAAGTTGGGAGGTAGGATGGCATGCAGCGGCAAGGCACATTTTATGTATAGAGAAAAAGTTTATAAATTTCCGTGGATTTCTAATCAGAATATATGCAAACAAGTAGCATGATATGAAATATTTATTTGAAGTGTTAAAAAATCTCAAATTTACAATTCTATATCCAATGAATTTTTCTGTCAAATTTAAAGAGAAATAAAGCCTTCCCCAAACAAACAAAAAGTAGTTGTAAAAAATGTTAAAAGTACTATAGTTCTATAGAGAAAAGGAAAATAATATAGGCCAGAAATTTAGATTTATGTAAAGGAAGAAACAACAGCAGAAAAGGTAAAAATCTTTTAGGTTTAAAAATAAATAATGATTATTAATAGGTCTAATAGATAACTGTTCAAAGTAATGCTTGTAACATTGTTTTGGCAATGACCGTATATGAATAAATTAAGTGAAAAACAGTGGAGTTATAAAGGATAGAAAGGAGAAATTAAGAATTCTCTGTTGTGTCTGTACTGTGAACTTGACTACTTTTATTTGAAATTTAAATGAGATTAGTTTTAAAGATATACTGCAAATTGTAGGGCAATCACTAAATCTTTTAAAGAGAGATGTAATTTATGTAATAAAAGAGGAGGTAAAATGGAATCAAAAATACTCAAATCCAACTGGATAAGAGAGAAAAAGAGGAATAATTTTTAAAAAGAAGAAAACAGGTTGAAAGCAATAAAAAGCATCAGAAAGTACAGACACTAATCCCACTGTACCTATTATCATTTAACAGGTGAATGGTCTAAACACACCGATTGTGCTGGCTGTGGTGGTGCACACCTGTTACTCCAGTCCACTGGGAGACTGAGGCAGGAGGATCACGAGTCCAGGCCCAGCCTTAATAACTGAGTAACTTAGTTTGACCCTATCTCAGAACTAAAAAAGGCCTGGATATGTAGCTCAGTGTGAAGATGGTAGGCTCAAACCCTAGAACCACACAAAAAAAACAAAAACAAAAAAAAACAACAAAACAAAACCACCAATTATAAGACAGAGGCTGTTAAATCAGCTTTAAGTAATGACCCACAATATGATACCGACAATAATTCCACTTTAAATATAAAGAAATAGGGTAAAAGTAAAATGAAACAGAAGGATAAATATCATGCTAACACTGATCAAATGAAGGCTGGAAATAACTACATTAATTTCTGATCAAGCAGACATCAGAATATGAAGATTATTAGGAAGAGGACCATTCCATTGAGGAGGGTGATATTCTGAAAAGACAAAATAGTGCTAAAAGCGTATGTACCAGTAATTTCAAATAGAGATTACCAAGTAACTCTTGCTAAGAAGTAAGATTTGACTCACGTGAATGTAACTTTAATTCTATCCTGTGCAGATGCAAGAATTCTACTCCTAGGTATTTAAACACCAGTCATTTGTGTGTTCAGCTGAGACTTGGGGCTGTTGTCCTCATTGCTACACTGCACTTATTGTTCCCTAACTGCAGGGAACATCAAATGCCCATGAAGAAGAATGGCCAAATCATGATGTATTCACACACACCAGAGAATTAATAGCTCCAACTGCATGTATCAACATGAATGACACCACAAATGTAATATTAACTAAACTAAGCCAGCCCCAAAGAGGACTGTATGCTTCTGTTTCTATAAAACACAATAACGGGCATAATTAACTAAGCTGATAAAGTCTAGTCCTGTCGGACAGCATAGCACTGCAGGCAAGCACAGCAGGACCTCCAGGCAGCATTCTGCTTCTTGGTCTAGGGGCTGATGAGTCCTGTGTGTGAAATGTACTGGGCTGAACAGTGTGGCCTGTGAGCTGGGGTTTGGAGAAAGAAGACTCACTGGCGGGAGCAGTGTCCATAAATGCATCTTTGAGGGGTAGATGAGAAGAAAGTTTTCAGAAAGTTTTACTTAATATTGACTCAGACAGTTCTCTCATTGCTGCCTCTTCAAGAAATCGTGAAGAGATTAATGTAACTTTAGTGGTGTTTAAAGCTAAATTGTTTCAATGTGACAAAAGGTGGAGCTGAGCAGTGAGATGAGAACAGAAAACATGCAAAGACTACAATTGAAAAGAAAAAAACCCGTCAAACGGATAAAAGAAAAATTTAGGAGATAGCAAGTCAACTAATTGTTAATAATTCTAATCCTTTGTATTTGGTTTTAATGAAATATTCTTGCACAGAGTTTTTGTAAAAATAGTCAATATTGTCATATACTAGTGAATTTTTTGTTTTTAAGAAAAATGAACTTTAAAAAAAAAAAAAAGAAAAAAAGAAAAATGAACTTCAAAAACTGACTTGAGTTGCTTTACTGCCACCTGATGACAATGACCAGAATTGCAAGCACAGTGTACAGTAGAACCTTTAAAAGTACACTATTTACTGAGGCCTTCCACACTCACAAACTCTGACTATGAGAGTCTATACTATTTAGGGAAGTCAAATATCAAAATCATATACAATGTGCCATGTAAATTATTCATAAAATACTATAAGCCATCACTAGTTCACCCTCGTTAGTTTTAACTGATGTTTTCGGAGGTAATATTGCTTATATGAAGGAATAGCTTAGGAAAAAATGCTTCAGTCTGTATTACTAATGAATACTCAGCTGCTTACATTTTTAGTATGTCCTAAGAACTTCAAAATATTGTTGCTAAAATAATAATTCCAAATATATGAAATACATATCCTAAACTGTGAGATGAAGACAAAGTGACAGGGGTGCTCATAATTGTAACAATTAACAAAGATGCCTTAAATGTCAGTTCTCTAAAATACTGTGCTAAACTTTCTAATATAAAGGTTCTTAATTTAGAGTTCAGTAAAAGTCTGAGATCCAGAAATTTGAGCTGAAAAATTTGTATCTTTATTTTGCCAACTTTTAACTAAAATTTATCCCCCCTTCCTTTTTATAGTACCTGGTATTGAACATCAAGCCTCGCTTGTGTTGGCCCAAATGCTCTGCCACCGAGGTACAACTCAGCCTAATATTTCTCTCTGTAGAAGTTTAGCACTTCCTTCCACAGAATTCACAAAGCCACTTTGTCACACATTACATTTACTCCACCTGTCTTAAAAAAGTTGTTTATGCTCATCACTACTTTGAAATTATGAGTTGTTGGAGTTACCATCAGACTTTTTATTAATGTGAAAAGAATCACATGTATTACTATTTCTTATGACATTTAATATTTTGATACCTGCATGTCAATATGATAGGTTCTCTTTGTACTTTCATGTGTGTTATTTTTCAATTACATCAAAGGGTTTTGTGGTATAAAAAGGATTAAGACTCTCTGAAATATCTCATTTAATTCTTATAATATATGACACTGATATAATCATCCTCATTTGGGCAATGACTTGCCCAGCAAATCCCAGGCTAGGATTAAGACCTAAATCCATTTAGCTTCAGAGCATGGCCCCTCCACCCTGGTCTGTGCAGCTTGTTGGGAACTGAGATCCTGGGACAGTGGCTTTCACACTGCTGTCCACAGGGCCCTGGGTTCATTGTGTGCCTCAGGGGTCGTCACAGGAGGCAGGAGGGACAGACAGAGCAGTTTCTTGTTGATACCTTGGAGTTTCATTTAATGTTTTGATTTTATGAGTTTTGTCTTCTAATACAAAAAAATAATTTTTATAACTGATAGAATAAAATAACATAATAATATACACTTATTAGTCTCAAAAACCTTTAAAATATTAGTCAGGTGCTTTTCATTTATAACCAGGTTGGTCAGCCAAGGCCACAAATAAACCATTTCACTGGGTGATTTCCCTCAAAATCTTACTAGGTTTCTACAGACATGATAGGATATTCCTAGGCCCTGCTCAGCAAAGTCAGCGTGGAACAGAGAAGAGTCTCAGAACTTTCTGAGATTGCATCTATTCCAAATACCCAAAATCCAAGACCCTAAATTCATTCTATTATTTTTTTACAAGACTTTAAATAGGCTAGTGGATGCATTGAAAACATCTGGCAACTGGTAACATGCTAGACTTGGCTGTCATGTAAGTTTAATATATAGTCACTCAACCTCAGTTTTATCTTATTTTTGTTCTCTAAATTATGCTGCATGGCTTGATTACTTCCTGGGACATTTCTGTGAGTTCTATAGAACAATTTCAAAATTATAGATTAGGCAAACTTTTAGCTGTTTGAGGATACGTTGGAAGTTTGGAAATGCTACATCTTCCATTAGGAAGGAATGAATGGAAGCAAACCAGAATTTTTAAGCATTGTCTTTTTCCTTTCAGGGACGTTGAGGAGTAGAGGTGGGTTAGGAAAGAAAGTAAAGCTTTTCAAATAGGTGAGATTAGAAGTAGCAGCTGAAACTGTCATTTAAATGTATCATAGTGACCAAGAGGGATGCCATGCAGTCCTATCAACCTTCCCAGGAAACATTAAAGTATTTCTGTGAATAGCAGACCTCAGTGCCCTGGGATACAAAGAAATGACTTGAGAAACAAGTGCTGCTTGATAAGGGAAAGAAAATGAGTGTGTCTGTCCAAAAACCTTAAGAATAAAATATAGCATCCCTGGGCAGCTTTCCACTAATCCTGGACATCTTCACAGCTGCACCAGCAGAACAGTCTCTTTCAGGCTTTAAGTAGCTTTGCTCTCAGATGAGGGTCTCATTACACTGTGAACTGTCGTCTACTCCATTCCTACAAATAACACCCAGAGAAAAGAAAAAGAAGGAGAAAATAGAAGGAAAAATAGACAAAGCTTTTGTAAATAAGGAGGGGAGAGGGGGTTGGGAAAAAGGAAGAATCAAGATAAACCATGTACAGGTACAAATTCCCTATGATGAATGTGATCATTATGCATATCTAAAGTGTACCAATAAATAACACCCAGAGGATAGGAATGATCAACATGTAGAACTGTAAATCTTATTTGGCACTTTAAGCATAGATTAGTCTTTGCAAATTGTGCCAGTGGTAACTGTATAAAACAAAAGCAGCATAGGTAGTAGGTCTTATTACCTTAGCCTCTCTCTCTCTACCAGATTATCTCTGATTGACAGTTATCAATCTTAAAGGTAGTTAAATCTCCTCCCTGTTTTCTTTCTCTCCTTCCCTTTCCCACGTGAAAATATCAGACAAATAGGGCCAGAGTGACTGAACTGGAGCAAACACCGGAGTCAGGGTGAGTCGACTGACAGGGACCATGGGCATGAATGGTGAGAAAGGCAGGGCCTGGGTGGAACTGCATTGATGACCCAGGGAAGTGAGAACCTTGGCTGGGAGGGAAGCGGGTGCAGCAGATCATAACTCAAAAGAACAGCCACTCGGGCCTCAGTGTGACATAATTAACATCTCGATCTCTACCGAGATATATCTCACCAGCTCCACACCCCCAGTTTTCCATCTCGTCTTTCCACTTTCCATTCCCCCAGCAAATTCTCATCCCTGAGCTCCTACAAAAGTAAATGCACAAAATATCCCCCTTTCCAATGAAACCCTTGGTTGGCTGTCAGCTGTGAGAGCTACGGAGCCTAAATGATCCCCTGCACACAGTGGGCTCTCAGTTTGTGTGTGCAGTGAACAAATGACTTACATCACTCCATGTAGCTTTTGATCTCTCGGAGCTGTCATAAGTAGGTAGTATACGAACCCCACAACCAAACATGTGCAAGCAGACATTAAATGGAGATTAGTGTAGGGCAGTTTCTGTGAATGGCAATGCTGACATGGACGCTTTCACCCAGGGTCTTCTAACCTAGGATGAGGGAAGCACATGCACATCACAGTTGAACAAAGCAGGCTGCACATGCTCTTTGCTGAAATTGCAGGGGAAAGTGATCCCAAGGAGGTGGGGCCAGGAAGGAAAGCTTGACAATAAGAACAATAGTGATAGTAATTTTCTTTGGAAGCAAGTTTTTATGTTTGGGTGCTTTATGCATATTGTCTGATTCAGAACATTTCTTACAACCTTGTGACGTATGTGCTCTGATTAAGTATGATTAAGTGGACTAAAGAGATAAGAAGCTAAGGGTCAGGCAGATAGAGGAATTGTGTTCAGGTCACATACCCAGGTAAGTGGACCTGGCTCTAGGGCCTGGATCCTTAGTTTATATGCCGAACACAATAGAGGATAAGCACTTATTTATTACTACTGCTATGGTAACTTTCATACTTATTCAGTGCTTCCTATGTGCCCACTACTGTGCAAATGCTTTTCCCACTCTATTCTCCAACCCTTGAAAAGTAACCCGAACTCTGTGAAACTACTGCTTCAATGAAGACTGTCCCCTGCAATGGAAAGAAAGTGAATTTGGCGCTGTTAAACAGAGATCCACCGGATAGAGAATTCATTGTTGTAAAGTAGTTGTAGCTGGAGAATTCTGAAATTTGGACCAGAGGTGGTCACCAGCAGTCATTTTACAAATCAATGAGTGGCCCAGTGTCTCCTGAAGCAGGTATCTGACAGCTAAAGACATGACTGTCCCTCCCCATGCTGTCAGTGTGGTCTTATTTAAAATACAATGTTATAACAGGTTGACAAAATAACTGTCTACTCAGCATGAAGAGCAGGGCATATGCACCTTGCTCTTGTTACTGTTGTATAGTGTGTCTTTTGATGTTCAAACAACTGAATTTTATTAAACTTCTCTGTGCCTCAGTTGCCTTATCTAAGTGGGGATAATATTACCTAATCCTCACAACTACAACTGATGTCAGGATTTAAATAAGATAATATGTCTTATGTAATTGGTATAGTGCTTGACACAGAACAAACCCTCACAAAATAGAATCATGTCAAATGTGTGTACAGTTAATAGTACTGCAGTCAATTATAATAATTAGTCACAATCGCATCATCAATGGTCATGCATATCCCAAGAACAAAGGGGCCTGCCAGCTGGGGATCCGTGCCCACTGGTGAGAGGAGTACTTCACCTGCTGACAGAAAACAAATTCATTGACACACCCACCTCCTGCATTATGGGAGTAATATGGGAACTCAAACTGTGCCAGAGAGTTTTACAAAACTCATAGCCCATATTTTAATTCAGCAGCCTCATCTTTCTTTAGATTTATGTATCATCAAAGAATTCTTGGTTCCTCTGAATAATAAAATTGTGTTTTACATTTGAACCATAGGAATAGTCTAGCTGTGGTCATCATGAGTCTGTCTAGTTTGGTGGGACATTTCCACAATGAGAAGTCTGGGGAAGTCTTGGAAGGAATGTGGAACACGTTCCTTGAGGCTTTAGAGTTCTGAGTAGCAAATAAGACTGGAGGGTGCAAGTAATGTTCAAGTCTTCTTCCAGTTGATGCTCGTGATAGTAAATAGTTACGATTGGGCCATTGTGCCTGTGTATTTGGGCAAACATTATTCTGGGTTGTTTCTGTGGGGGTGTTTTTTAGATAAGATCATCATTTAAATTGGTGGGCACTGAATGCAACAATTACACTCCATAAAGTAAGTGGGCCTCATCTGATTAGTTGAAGACCGTAGCAAAAGAAAGAATGACTTTTCCTGAGGAAGAATAAATTCTGCCAGCACTCAGCCTTCAAACCTAATATGAGCATTAAATAATCCATTGCTTGGATGCAGCATGGAAAATGAATGATTTGACAGCAGTTCATTTTTAAAAGTCCCAGGGAAGGGCTGAGGTTGTAGCTCAGTGGAAGAGCCCTCACTTAGCTTCAATGCCCAGCACCACAAAAAATGGCCAAACCAAGAACAGAATTTTTTTTTCAAAAAAAGCCATGGATAGTGATACATTAAGAGCTTCAATGTGACAGAACTACTATAAACCAAATGCAAACTAAGCTTAGTGAAGTATTATGTTTTGATCAAGAAAAATTAAGTAGCCCTGTTCTCTATGCTGCCAATACTAAGTAAGAACCCGTATTCAATTGTAGTTCCTCCACCCCGAGTAGCTTGGCTACCAAGCAGGGATACCAGGATAGCTAACAATCCTAGCATGGATAACAGTTGGGTGAGTGAAGAACAAAGGCAGCATGTTTAACTCATTAAATAGGATTTATATGGAATAGGGAGTAGACACTTTCTTTACCACAGAGGACTAAAGTAGAGCTAATAGGTAAAACTAGTCCATATGTCCAACAGTTGGATGAGTTGCCTCAAGAAATAATTTGTCCCATTTGGTTTGAGCAGAAGCTTTAAGGATTATAGATGCTGTTATTGTTTCTGCCTTTTCTTTCCCTTCCTGAAAGAGAATTATTTACCCCTGCCCCTTACCGTGTCACCTGCAATATCTCCCTAACTGTGCAGACTTTCCAGACTCACATGAGGCATGGCCACATCAAGTGCTTTAGTCAATGAGTGCAAGACAGTGTAATATATACTTGTGTTTCTCAAACTTCCACGTGCTTACAGATCACTTGAGGAGTCTCTTAAAATGAAGATTTGTATTCAACAGTTCTGGCTTGAGGACTTAATGGCTATATTTCTAACAAGTTGCCAAATTATGCAAAAATTGCTAGAAATCAGCCCAAACTTTCAGAAGCAAGGATTTATACTGCAACTAAGAGGTGTCATGAATTTCCTATATCTCTTGATTTTTATCCTTTGTCACAAAACCAACCCTATGTTCCAAATCTAGGCTACCCAGCCTGAGTCTTAAAATAAGATGACAAGGGGCAGAACCTAGTTATAAATATTAAAATACATATGAAATATGCTTGGGGATTATTTGTTATTTCATCAAGACTAACTAATGGAAGAGCCACCTCACAGAGGATATTCCCAACATGAGAATTAGTCTGGAGTTAATCAAGTCTGCGCATCTTTAAATATCTATGATCTGTATTTCTGAATTCTTACCCAGAGTATTGACAGAAACAGTCATATTTGTGGCCACTATCCCTACACTAGAGATCGAACAGTTTCATAAGCACCAACAATCAGCAAATTGGTAAAATGCTAGAGTTGACACTTCTGTTTTCAATTCCACATCTAACTGCAGTATTTGTAGATTTAAAGGCCTTTTACCAGTTCAAGCAGAAAATGCACCTTGGTGAACAGTAATCATAAACTGTTAATTTGCAAACAAGACTGTGGAAAGTGTCGTAGAATAAGCAAGTCAATGTCTGATTAGAGAGCTGTTTTCTTCTCACTGTGGAATGACCTCTTCTTATTACTAAACATTTAGGATGAGAGTCACTAAGGAAATAATTCAAGATGGAGATTTCATCTGGGATCAGGTATGTGCAATCTGGTAAGAGGAGTTTTTAATTGCTCTTTTAAAATGTTTTGTTTTATGAAAAAATACAACAAAATTTCATAATCAAATAGTAAGAAAACAGCAATAAGTCTTACACTGTGTATCATTATCTTCAAAGTAGTTACTCAGAGTAAAGACATAAACCAAAAAGATGATTACAAAAAGAATCAAACAGGTAATAACAAATCTTTCTATTCAACAAACTAAGATAAACTAGTGGCATAAATGAAACTAATTAATAATATATGTGTGTGTGTGTGTGTGTGTGTGTGTGTGTTTCTAAAACCATGGAATTTGTAATTTGGGGAAGAATTTTAACTTTTCCCTGTTTCCTATTTATTTCTCTTATATTTTGTTCTTTATTTGTGTTTCTTATATAAGAGAAACCATGCCACATTACAAAATGGGTAACTGTGAAATGACTAATTTGTTTGACTGTAGTAACAATTTCACTTTGTGTGTGTGTAATCAAAACATCATTCTGTGCGCCTTAACTATGTACAACACAAATATGAAAACTGGTAAGAAATGAGCAGTCCTCCAATTTGCAGCAAAAAATGTAAAATAGTCATTGTCACCAGAGTCTGGGTTTTAGATGTGTGGTTGAGATGGTGACTAAGGGACTTTACTGGTCCCAAGAGGTTTAGAAATAATTATCTTAAGGAAACAGGAAAAGTACGTGACCAAAAGGAAGTATATCTTCCTCTGGGAGGCCTGAAACAAAAGCTCTCCAATCTAGCTTTTCTAAACTAGCTGACAGACACATTCATGAGATTATGATTCTGGCAGCATGGAGAAAGAGATGTTGCCAACTTCACAGCCAAACCATTAAATTAATGTTGTTTTATCTTAATTAAACTTATTATTATAATCATTCGCTGAATGTAGCTGTCATGGCAATATCATCGGGAGTACCAGGAGAAGAAAAATGCCAAGCCAGCAATATTCCATGAAATTGATTTTCTAGGGAAATGTGTTAAATTGGGCTCCAACGTGAATGTTTCCTTGGACTTATTCTTTGAATTTTAGGGATAGTTTTTAAATGATTTGGAGTAGTAGTAACATTTTTGAAAAAGCAAATTCCTGAACAAACCCCTTAAATAAAATCTACTGATTAATATTTAATATATTAATGATCAACTCATCTGGCCCATGAAATTTAGCAGGCAATCATCACTTGTCAGAGCCATGTGAAATCTCCCATTGCCAACCCAAAATGTCTCATTAACATTTCCCTAGAAATGCAAATTAAAATTTTTAATAGATTAATTACAGATCTTGGTGAGTTACAACATTGCTGAGTGATTATTGACTCTATACCAGTGATGGCGAATCTTTTAGAGACCATGGGCCCAAACTGCAACCCCAAATCCACTTATTTATCACAAAGTGCCAATATGAGGCACCTGAATACTGAATACTGAGGTTTTAGTTTAGGAAAAAGCAGCTCATACAGTTGGCTTGCATACCGACAGAGAGGGCTTTGCATGCCTGCTGTAGCATGAGTGCCACAGGTTCGCCACCACTGCATAGAACCTGAAAAATTACACTTCTATCTTGAAATATAGTGATCTGCATTTTCAAATGATCTAAAAGACCACATTCTCCAAGTGCTTATGTAGATTGTTGAAGTTCCTTATTAAGGATGGTTTTCCATTTACTCTGAACATAACCATACACAGAATCTTGATGAGCAATCCATTTACGTTCATAAATGCTTTACCCACTTTATCACCTAAAATGTATATTTCTAGAGCAAGTTTTTCCCCAAAGGTTTTGCACATGTGTCATATCATAAATTGAGACTTCCTATGAGATACTCAGCAACAGGCACCATCATCTAACTGCACAGAAATCAAAGTCAAGGGTGAAATAGGACAAAGGCGGTTATCCTAAACTAACACCCTGAAGGTGAAGTAGAATGCTTTATTGCCAAAATTAGTATCATAGCTCTAGAATTCACTCACTAGTTTCTTTTCTTGTTTTCTGTTTGTTTGACACTTTGTTGGTTTTTTCCTTATTAACATGGAGGTCTAGGTGTGCGGTGGTTTAGCAAGAGGGATATGAAGGAGACCTGAGTTTTCTGTGCATTCTAAAAAACGAGTCCTCACTTGATTCAAAGCTAAGTTAGTTCACACCCGTGCAATCCCTTACTTTGTCAAGATTACTGCTCCACAAGAAAAATAATGCTTATTTACTTCTCTAAAGAGCTGTAATTTTAATTAATTCTCTTAAAGAGCTTTTGACCTCCATGAATGTGTACTGGCCTTTCTATAATGATCTCTATTTTTGGCTTGGTCATAGTCTTAAAAATCACCTTTAGAGTAACTTCAATGGCAGATACTGCAACAAAATGTTAGGTAAGTGAAAATTAAAGTCAGACTACTCATTTCTAATGTTCAACTATATTACATTTCCCATAAGGAAAGGGCACGCTGTGACCTCCGACAATGGCATAACAACATTCTAAGAATTCTATTCAGTGGAATGGAGGCTGCAACATCTCCTTGGCATTTCTGTAGAGCACTGCTCTCTGCGACCTGAATTTTATCATCAACACACCATTAACAGAAACGGCTGCATCCTAAGGTGTTTTTAAGTGCAGACAGCTACCACTAATTAGATAAAATCCATCATGAATTTTACTCAGTAATTCAAAAATTGTTGCTTCTCCATAAGAATTTAAGAATAATTGGAACACATTTTTTATGCCACAAATCCATGATACTGGCGCTGCTTTTGTGCTCATGTCTCAAAAATTAAACCCATTATTTTAAAAGATTGCTTTCTCTAATATTATGCCTCCTCATCTTTTTTTATCACAAAGGCAATATCTGCCTCAAATAATTTTCCATTTTGTCTCTAGACCTTGCACAGTTACCTACTTCACATTTTGTTTCCTTAAATTACTTTCCTCTTATCTCTTCCTAAATATTATGAAACAGAACATCAGCAAACTAACATGACAAAGTGCTCACGGCCTTAATTTTAAATATGGTATTTATCTAAATAATCCTAAAAACAGTAATAGAAAAACAACTTTGTTTCTTACTTTAATTAGATCAAACCTGCAGTTTACTAGCCCAAATCTGCATGTTGTATGTGCCTCCAGTTTTCATAATACTTTTTTAAAGTCATGCTAATTAAGAAACATACGAAGTAAAACAAAACAAAACAAAACAAAAAGCAACAACAAAAAGAAACATACGAAGTATGCAGAAAAATAAAATGGGTGGTATGTTCTCACTTCCCAAAGCCAGAAATATTAACCTTCTACCATAATTTTTCCGGCTGATTTTATTTCTCCCTTCTGAGGAGTAGCTTCTGTGATGTTGTTGTGTACAGTTCACACCCGTGTTTCCATATGTATTTGTGTCCAGAGTCTGGAGAGGAGGAGGCTGGCGAGAGCAACCAGCTCATCACATCCAGCCATGGCCTGTTTTCTGTGGCTCATGGGTGAGTTACAATAGTCCTTATTTTAAAGGAGTAAAACAGAGGAGAAGTGTACATGCAACAGAGACTAGCTGTGGCTGCCAAAGCCTAAATGTTTATTACTTGGATCTTTGCAAGAAAAATCACTAATCCTTCAAATTGACTATCTTGGCTATTTTTAAAATTTATCTAAATGGTATGATATTAAATAGACCTTTTTGGTTCTTTTCATTCAACACTTCTTTTCAAAATTATCACTATTGACACCCATACATCTAATTCAAACTTTTAAACTGCTGCATAGTTAAAATACCACTGGAAAATGCATAATTGATTGTATCATAAACCTACTGATAGGCCTTTATGTTGTGTTCAATTTTTGGTCATCAAAAATAAAGCTGTGATAGACGTTCTTGTGGATCATTCAGGTACCTCATCACCTCCATTGTACCTCAAAGGGGCAGCGGAGGCTGTATGCTGTGGTTATGATAGATCCTTCAAGATTGCCAAATTTTTATTCAAGAGAGCCTTGTTGATTACATTCTTCCCGGCAACATAGGGTTAGTCTCATTTCCTCACATCCTTGACAACATTTGGTATTATCACACCTGTTTACTCTTTCTCATTGGTGTCCCCTTGGTATTTTATTTGCATTTGCCTGATTTACACATGTGGCATTTACCAGCTTACTGACTCGCAGCCAAATCCACTCTTTGTCATTCTCTGTAATACTGGAGAAAGCCCTGTGAAGCATTTGTCCTATCATGTGAGGCTTTGTCAATAGAGGAGTAGGCATAGGGCCATAGTGAAAAGGCTTCCCCTGTTCACCTGCCTGCAGATTTGTTTAACTTGTTCACATAGTAGCTAACAGAACTGATGATGTGCACAAGGCCTGATAGCATACATTGCTCGGTGAAGTACGCCGTTTGACTCCAGTCTATTCACGCCCCCTGCCAAGCTTCTCAGCCATCTGGATAGCTGCTCCCATGGGCCAGCCTTAGCTCATGCCTTCTGCAATTCTCTTCTCTCTTGCAGATTTTGGGGAGGGGAGAGGTAGAGTATCCTAAGTGTCTAATTTCTTTCTTGTTCATTTTCCCTTAGGATAAAGGTACTGGCTGCTTCTTCCACTTACTCCTTCTGTACCCAGAGAGTCCTTTAAACTTCTTTTCATATTTATATTTGGTAATACAAGCTATTTCTTTATATTGAATTGTCCCTATTTAAATTACTGGTAAGATTAATGTTTCCTAAGTAAATCCTAGCTGGTACAACTGGTGAAGTTGAACGTCTTTCTATATGTATTGGCCATTCAGCTTTCTTTTCTGAATCATAAGTAAGTGGTGTTTGTGGGTGGATGGATAGATATGCTACTTTTGGGCGGGGGTGACACTGTTTATGTGTTTTGGATACTCTTTATTAGTCACATGCTTTACAAGTGCCTTTCCAAATCTGTAACATTTCACACTCAGTGGTGCCTTCTGTCTTAGAGAAGCTGATCTGTACTTTCATTTCTGGTTTGTGTATTTTGTGTCTCACCTAAGAAACCTTTCACCATTTTGTTGTCATAAAGACCATCTCCTGTTTCTTTCATAGACATTTTAGAATTTTGCTTTGTCATAATTAAACCTGGAATTTTGTGCAAATTGAATGTGAGTTGGAAGTATTATTCTACTTTACTTTTTTATTTTTATATTGAATTTTGTCAGCATCATATATTGAATAACCAATCTTTCTTCACTACTTTATAGTACATTCCTTGGCAAGTTTTCGTAAACATAGGTCTATTTATGTGCCTTAAAATTCTGTTCAATTTGGCCAATTCATCTAATCTAGTACCAATATCTGTTGATTTACTCATGTTAGCTTTCTAAGTCTTAAAACCTGGTAGGGTAAATAAACACTGCTCCGTTCCATTTTATTCTGTTTCTTTAAAAGTCTCTTGACTATTCTTTGACTTTAACTCTACTAAATAAATGTAGGAAAACCTTATCAAATTCCAAGAAAAGTCATTTTGGATTTGTTAGGATACTACTGAATTTATTAATAAATGTGGACAAAACAGAAATATTTATGCCAAACTTTTTCACTCACAACATGGTATATCTCTACATTTATTTAGGTCTATTTTCAGTAACATCTAAGATTATCTCCTAAAAGACCTGAATAATTTTTGTGCATTTTTCCTAGATATCAGAAAGATTTTATTTTATTCCATTGAGTTTCTTAAATAATATACTTTAATTGGCTATGATGGTGTATAGAAATGCTATTAATTTTTATGTAATGTCTCTTTTATTCAATCAATGTGCCGATCTCATTTCTAAGTTCTAATAGTTTATAGGTTATCTTGGGTATTCTGTGTAGTCAGTCCCATCCTCTGTGAGATTTTGCTTTAAATTGTATTTGACATGGGTTAGTGGAACATTCCTAAAGACTGTGAGAATGGAATTCAGGAAATATCCATGTTTGCAACTACACTGAAAAGAAGTTTTAGAAATAAAGTTTAGCAGCATTGAGAGCCCTCGTGTGGAAGAAAATTAAGTAAAACTTCCACTTAACATTTTGCTCTTTAAACGTGATTAGCTCAGACATTGAGTGATTTAATCACCCTTGTCAGCCTTTGTTTAAGCTGAAAACTTTGAAAATTTAGTTTATCTGTGTTTTAACAGAGTATCAGATTGCTGTGGAACTGGCTATATATCCTTGGTCAAAATTATAAAATGTACTTATAGATTTATATCCAAAGTAAAGTAAATAAAAATTTCAAAATATGACCACCCAGGCCAAAAAAAGAATAGAAACAATCAATAAGCACATAAAAATTAGCTTCATTAGCAAAAAATATGGAAACTAAAATGTTTTACCCATATAAAATTATTATAGAATTTTGGTTTTGGTGTTTGTTTTGGTTTTTTGAGGAACAAAAAGAATTAGAGGAATTTTTGGTATTCTTTGGATTCAAGGAAAAGGTACTCTTACAAATTTCCTTGGTAGGTGAAGGTTAGTGAGGAATTAAAAATGGAGAAGTTTTTAAATACAAGTGCGATTTGATTCAGGATTGGATCAAATAATAGGTATCTTTATGTTGAAGACTCAGAATTATAGTAAAGATAAATTTTTAATTATAATATTATTTGTAATGAGAAAAATTACAAATCCATTAAAAGGGTATTTGTTAAGTAAATTGTGATGCAATCATATGACAAAAGAACATTGAATCATTGAAAATTGGGCAGGAGGTACCTAGGGAAAAGATTGGAGAAAGAAGGCAGAGTCTGCCAGCCTTAGACACTGCTTTCTGGGTGAGATCTGAGACATAAGGTAACCAAGGAAGTGACTGCAAAAGAAGGGAAGGCTGCCTCGCAGCCTGGTTTCTGGGACTGGGCTCACCTTATGTGTTAAACTCTAACCCAGGACCAGGATGCTCAGGTCTAAACACAGTGGGGAAAGGTAACCAGGTAACTTAGCTCACACATAGTAAGTCTCTGGGCCTGCACTCAGTGATGTGCAGCCCTTGGCCATCCCAATCCTCACTTCCATGTCATTGACTATGTAGGCATGCTCCCCCCATGGACTTTGGACACCATGGACTTGGACACCATGAGAGTTGCTCCAAGGGCCATAAACAGCAGAAAAACCATAGCTCCAAGGAGGGCTTGAGTAAAGCCGATCATCCACAAGAGTCATAACTCAGACCAAACCCTCAGTCCTGTGCCAAACCCTATAGCTTAAAACCCTCAGCATCAAGTACCCTAGGGGTCATGAGCTCTTCCCCCTGGCCTACTCCCATCCTGTGGAGTGGGTTTTCTTTTCTCTTCCAAATAAATCATTGGTTCTACTGCTATTCTTGGGTGTCCTGCTCAACCCTGTGTTTAGGACATCAAGAACCTGGACAAGATTCCCAACCTGGAAACAAAATGATATCATGGGAAACAATTTTATGAACTTGAAAAATTTTTTCTAAGATACTGCTAAAGTTTGTGCAATTTGAATCAATCAATATGTAGATAATATGAAGTGTAATCGCTTTTACTTATGTGTCAGGCTTGCATGTAGATGATTTTTCAAATCTTCGGAAACAGTGGTATACAAATGTTTTTATTTTCAAGATTTTACAAAGTCCAGTGGTTCTGGCGCCTGCCTTGCAAGCCCAAGGACCTGAGTTCGATCCCCTGTGCCAAAAAAAAAAAGGTTTTACAAAGTCAAGGCACAGGGATATTCAGTAATTTGCCTAAGAGGAGACAGTAAGTGCCAAGGAATACACACACACACACACACACACACACACACACACACACCACACTAATTTAGACCAAAAATAGCATAATAGTTATCTCTGGGCTCTGAAATTATGAGTAATTTTTGTTTTCATATCTTTACTTCTCCAAATTTCTCAAATTGAGCATTTATTAACTAACCCAATAAATTACATAACTATAACAATGAATATTAATATTTCTTGTGAGAACTGAAGGAAATAATCTACTTAATTATAGGTAATACAAAGGGATATTAATCTTTTCTATATGTACACGTCTGTACCAAACTCTCAACTCTTAGCCCAAGCTCCATATTGATTTAGATTTTGCTGTACATATTAGTTCTGTGAAAATAAAAACAAAAACAGTAAGCTATTCCAATGGAGCAGCTTTATTTCCATTGTCATTTACATTCACTGTTGGGCAGAAATTTCCCATCCTTCACATCACTGATGCCAAGCTGCATCTCTGTCTGTGTATACTGATTACCCTTAGCCAGAAAGCAATGGGTTCTGTAAGGAAAAATATTGCCACATTAAGCACAGTGTCATCATTGAAGTGCAATCATTCTTTTTTATATTTCCCATGAGGTTATTGTAATAAATCACTCATAACAGTTATCTCCTAGGAAACATCTAGTTCATAGAGTACCTCTGTTAAATAATATGAACCTGGTACAAATAGCATAGGATAAATGTTTCCAACCATGAAGGACTATATTTATTAAAAATCTATATAAGGCAGAGACCACTACAAGCTACTGCTTATACTGGAAAACTAAATTATTTTGCTTATTCTGGGATTTTACTTCATATGCAACTGGTCACATGTTATGGCTTATATCTCGATGTCTCCTCAAAGTCTCATGCACTCATAGGAGTGGGGTTGGGGAGGTGATTGGATTATGGGTCTATGATACTGGATTTATAGCTGGGTATGATGTTGGGAGTTGAAACCTGGTGGGAAAAATGGGTCATTGTGGGTGTGGCCTGTAGGGATATATAGATGATATAGATGTAAATATAGATGATATAGATATAGATATTCTTCCTACTCCCTTGACTGCTGCTGCCCCCTGCCTGCCATGGCATGAAATGTTTCTTCTCTGCGATGCTGCCTGCTTGGAACCATCCCACTATGAACTGAAACCTCTAAGAACTGTGAGTCAAAATAAACCTCTTCTCTTTTAACTTTGTCAGTTATTTTATCCCAGAAATGAAAAAGTAACCAAGACATTACAGTAGTAGCTATCTGCCATCATACCATAGGAAGCTAAATAAAACCTAACTGGCAAAGCCAAATTTTTATTTGTAAGACCCAAGGTTTGTAAAAAGTAACAAATAATTAGCATTTTAGAACATCATCATTTCCATATCACTGAAGTATAATTCTCTACTGGGTGTGGAGGATGCATTTTATTGCTTTTCCTCCAACATAAGATTAGAAGGAAATTTTCTAAAGTCAGTTACAATGAAATATTCACAAATGTAGACTTATTTCTACCAGAATCACACACATACACACCCATCCACTGTAGTGACTTAGGTACAAAACCATGTACATTTTATTCTTATATTTATTGGGGTTTTTGGTCCATTACCATTTAGCCATGATGTATAGACTTAATTGTAGAATACAATTACCATTAGGGTCAAATGTAAATTTGTATCATTGAATGAAAAATGAAAAGAAAACATTCAGAACATTTGCCAAAATTAGTACTGACAATATCTAACCAGGAGGTCAGTCCATACAGCTTGAAATAATTCATACTAGAAACCAATAATTATAAACTCACTATATTTTGTTTTTCAATATTGATGAATCTTTCTCAAGAAAGAAATGAAATACCAAACAAGGAAAAACAAATATCTAAGTTGCTTGTCAGTCATGTGATTTGGAGTAGTTATTACATTTTCTAAAATAGGGTTGAATTTCATTTTTGGTAGATATTAGGATAAAAATTTGCTTTATCATAGTGTGTTGTTTGCTTTGTCATGTTATGATGTGCTAGTTATTTATGAGGTATGCTCAAAATATGTGATAAATGTTTAAATTTTAAAACAGTGATTACAGTAAAAGATATATTGCCATTAATCTAGCTCAAAATACTCCATCTTGAAATCAGCCCACTGCAGACAGGCAGATCTGCGGATGCCCTACCAAGGTCGCAAGTCATGCAGAACATGTCAAATCCCGCTGCTCCCTGCCCAGAGGTAGGGGCTTCTGAGCAGCCATCCCACTGCTCTTTGTCCAGAGGAAGGGGCTTCCTGGCCACCATCCCACCCACTGCCCCCAGCCCAGAGGAAAGGGCTTTTGGGCTACTTCTGTCCTGCCACTCCAGGCCCAGAAGAAGGGGCTTCTGGGCCACCATCCCTACTGCCACTCCCGGCCCCTGTCCCACCTCTCTCAGCTCAGAGGAGGTGATCCTCATGGGCGACAACAGCACCGCACAGCCACTCCAGTCAAAATGAGAAAACACATAAATAAGTCTCAAAACCAGACTTCCAGATCACCTACAGCAACCTCAAAGGGAAATGAGATGAAACACTCTGATACTCAACCACCTGGACCCACTGAACTGGCAACAAAAGGGGATCTGGAGAAAATGAAATCAGAAATAATTTCTCACATAACAGGAGAAATTGTGCTCCTAGTGCAAGACATGATAAATAAATCTAGAGAGGAGCTCAGGAACATGATGGAATCCCAACACAGGAAAAAAATGAAATCCATAAAACAGATGCAAATAGATTTCCAGGACATGAAAAACTCCATTGAAAGTCGACACAGCAGAATGAGCCAATGTGAGGACAGAATTTCAGATATGGAAGATAAGATTGCAATTAGTGACCAGAAAAAGAAAAATTACTTCAAAATTATAAGGGAACATGAGAAATAAATCCAGCAGCTGCTAGAGGATGCAAAGAAGAATAACATAAGACTGCTTGGAGTCAATGAAGAAACAGGAGAGAGTACAGATGACATAAAAAAATCTCTTCACAGAAGTAATGGCAGAAAGCTTCCCAAGCATGGGAAAAGAGCTTGACATACAGATAAGTGAGACATATAGGACTCCAAATAGCCTTGATCAAAAAAAAAATCTACATATAGCCATATAATTGTTAAGATTCCAGAAACTCAACAGAACAAATTTCTACAAGCTGTTAGAGAAAAGAAACAAATCACATACAAAGGAAAGCCCATCAGAATCACAGCAGACTTCTCAACACAAACCATCCAGGCAAGAAGAGCTTGAAGTGACATATTCCAAGCCCTAAAAGAAAACAGCCTCCAACCCACATTGATGTACCCTGAAAAACTATCTTTCAAAATTGATGGAGAAATAAGATACTTTCATGACAAAGAGCACCTTAGGAACTTCGTGAATAACAAACCAGCACTCAAAAAAATTTAAAACAATATCCTAGGAATACACATGGAGGATCACAACTGCAGGAACCAAAGCAGAATGAACCCATCTGGCATGACAAGAAATTAAATGGAAAGGGGGAGAACCCAACAAAAAGAAAAAGTCATGGCAATGACAAGTCAATACATTTCAGTTATCACCATCAACATTAGTGGTCTCAATTCACCAATCAAAAGAAATAGACTGGCAGAATGGGTCAAGAAGCAAAATCCAACAATATGCTGCATACAAGAAACACAATTCAAAAGGAAACTCATAAACTGAAAATTAAAGGGTGGAAAACAATACTCCATGCGATGGGAACCAAAAAAAAAAAGTAGGAGTAGCTATCCTCTTCACAGATCAAGTAGATTTCAAACCAACACTGATTAAGAGGGATGAAGAAGGACATTACATCCTTGTAAAGGGAAGAATTCAAGAGGAAGAGATGACAATCATAAATATCTATGCACCAAACACTAGTGCACCCAACTATATAAAACAAATACTAACGGACAGGAAAAGTCATATATGCACTAATACAATTGTAGTGGGGGACCTCAACACCCCACTGTCACAAATAGATAGATCAACTAGACAAAAAATAAGTAATGAAATACTAGAACTCAATCGAACTCTTGAACAAATGAATTTAACAGATGTTTACAGAGTCTTCCACCCCACAAAATCAGAATACACATTCTTCTCAGCTGCACATGGGTCATTCTCAAAAATAGACCACATACTCACACATAGAACATGTTTAAGTAAGTTCTAAGGAATTGAATTTATCCCCTGTATATTATCAGACCATAGTGCAATGAAATTGGAGATCCACAGCAAAAGAAACTGGAAAAATTTCTTAAACACGTGGAAATTGAACAACACACTTCCGAATAACCAATGGGTCACAGAGGAAATTAAAGAAGAAATCAGACAGTTCCTTCAATTAAATAACAATGACAATACAACATATCAGAATCTGTGGGACACAATGAAAGTAGTCTTACTAGGGAAATTCATAGCAGTGAATACACATATTAGGAATACAGAATGAGCCCAATTAAACAACCTGATGCTGCACCTCAAGCTTCTAGAAAAAGAAGAACAGGACAAACCCAAAGCTCATACAAGGGAGGAAATTGTAAAGATCAGAGCAGAAATCAATGCAATGGAGACTAAGAGAATGATACAAAAAATCAATGAAGCCAAGAGTTGGTTCTTCAAAAGAATCAACAAAATTGACAAACCCTTAGTCAAACTTATCAGAAAAAGGAAAGAAAAGGCCCAAATCCATGCAATTAAGAATGAAAAGGGTGAAATCACAACAGACCCAGCAGAAATCCATGGTGTCAACAATACCTACTTCCAGAACCTTTACACCAATAAGATAGAAAACACGGAAGAAATGGACAGATTCCTAGATACATATGAATTACCAAAGTTGAACGAAGAAGACTTAAAATTCTAAACAACCCAATATCAATTGATGAAATTGAAAATGTAATTAAAAACTTATCAACTAAGAAAAGCCCAGGCCCTGATGGCGTCACTGCTGAATTCTACAACACATTTAGAGAGGAACTGCAGCCACTACTGTTTAAACTCTTCAATGAAATTGAAAGGGAAGCAATACTCCCAAATTCATTCCTGGAAGCAAGCATCACCTTGATCCCCAAAACAGAGAAAGACCCAACTGAAAAAGAGATCTATAGGCCAATCTCACTAATGAACATAGATGCAAAAATCCTTCATAAGATAATGGCAAACAGAATGCAGAAGATCATCAAGAAGATCATACACCCTGATCAAGTGGGATTCATCCCAGGGATGCAGGGATGGTTCAATATATGCAAATCAATCAATGTAATACACTGTATCAATAGAGCCAAGGACAAAAACCATATGATTATCTCCATAGATGCAGAAAAAGCATTTGACAAAATCCAACATGCATTTATGATAAAAACCCTACCAAAAATTGGAATAGATGGTCTCTACCTCAAACTGATAGAAGCCATCTATGAAAAACCAACAGCCAATATCATACTAAATGGTCAAAAACAAATCCTTCACACTAAAATCAGGAACAAGACAAGGATGTCCATTATCACCACTCTTGTTCAATATAGTTCTGGAAACATTAGCCACGGCAATTAGGCAAGAGAAAGAAATAAAAGGAATAAAGATATGAAATGAAGAAGTCAGATTGTCATTATTTGCAGGTGACATGATACTCTATATAGAAGACCCCAAGAACTCCACCAAAAGTCTTCTAGACTTAATAACCAAATTCAGTCAAGTAGCTGGTTACAAGGTCAACACACAAAAATCAATAGCTTTCCTCTACACGAATGACAGACTTACTGAGAGAGAAATAGGGCAAATAATTCCTTTCACAATAGCATCCCAAAAACTGAAATACCTAGGAATCAACCTAACAAAAGAAATCAAAGACCTCTTCTCTGAAAACTATGGCACTCTGAAAAGAGAGGCTGAAGATGATATCAGAAAATGGACAGACATCCCCTGCTCCTGAGTAGGAAGGATTAATATAGTGAAAATGGCCATACTTCAAAAACTGCTATATAGATTTAATGCAATTCCAATTGAGATCCCACCAGCATATTTTATGGACCTTGAGAAAACAATCCAAAAATTCATTTGGAACAAGAAGAGACCCAGAATAGGAAAATCAATTCTGGGTAACAGAGACATGGCAGGGGGTATCACTATCCCCAACCTGCAACTATACTACAAAGCTACTGTGATAAAAACAGCATAGTACTGGCAAAGAAACAGACCTGAGGACCAGTGGAACAGATTAGAAGATGCAGAAACAATGCCAGACACACTCAGCCATCTCATCTTCCATAAAGGAGCCAAACACCCTCACTGGGGGAAAGATAGCCTCTTTAATAAATGGTGCCGGAAAAATTGGGTTTCAATTTTGCCAAAGATTAAAATTAGACCTATATCTCTCACCATGCACTAAACTAAAATCGAAATGGATTAAAGGTCTAAATATTAAAATAGAAACTCTGAACCAATTGGAACAGAGGTTAGGTGGAACTCTTGAAGACATCCATGTAGGAAAGGATTCTATGAACAAAACCTCAGTTGCCCGTGAGCTAGCACAAACAATCAACAAGTGGGATCTCTTCTTATTAAAAAGCTTCTGCACAGCAAGAGAAACTACCAGCAACGTGAAGAGACACCCCTCAATGTGGGAAAAAATCTTCACCTGCTTTTCCTCAGACAAAGGTCTACTATCTCAAATCTATAAAGAACTTAAAAAGATCAGACCTCCCAAATTGAAAGACCCAATCCAAAAATGGGCATCTGAAATGAACAGACAGTTCTCAAGGAAGTAGAAATAGCAAATAAATACATCACTGGTCATTCGAGAGATGCAAATGAAAACAATGCTGAGATTCCACCTCACTCCCAAAAGAATGGCGGCTATCATGAAATGAACCAATAACAAATGCTGGCGGGTGTGTGGGGAAAGAGCAACCCTGCTCCACTGCTGGTGGGAGTGTAGACTGGTGCAACCACTGTGGACATCAGTATGGAGATACCTCAAAGAGCTAGGACTGGAAGTCCCATTTGACCCTGCTATTCCACTGCTGGGGATCTTCCCCCAATAATTAAAAGAATCATACCACAGTGATATATGTGCACCCATGTTCAAAGCAGCACAGTTTGTAATAGCTAAAACTTGGAAACAGCTGAAATGCCCATCAACTGGAGACTGGATAAAGAAAATGTGTTTTTTTAATAAAATGGAGTACTACTCAGCCATAAAAAATGAAAAATTAGAGACATTTATAGCTAAGTGGATGCACATTGAGGCAATACTCTTAAGTGAAATAAATAGGACACACATATATAAATACTGAATAGTTTCTCTGGTGTGAGAAACTGAAAGTGTAAATAAGGACTAAATGTATAATAGGTAATGTGAAATAGGAAGAAAAGGAGCAAAGGGGAAGGAAGTGGGAGGGCTAGGGGAAAGGATAGAAGGGAATGGGATTAATATGAGAAAATGGAAAAATAGGATCAAAATCTTTGTAAATAGGGAGGAATGGAGGGGTTAAAGGGAGGGCTGGGCAACGGTGAAAAATAAGAACCAAGAGAGATTATGTAAAGGTGCCAATTTCCAATAATGAATGTCATTATATTGTATACCTAAAATGTACCAATGGTTAGAATGAATAATCGATAATGTAAAATAGGAAGAAAAGGTCCAAAGGGGTAGGGGTAGTGGGAGGGTCAGGGGAAAGGAAAGAAGGGAAAGGAAAAATGCTGAGAAATGGAAAAAATGGAAATAAAGTCTTTGTAAATAGGGAAAGGTGGAGGGGGTGAAGGGAGGGCTAGGAATGGGGAAAAAATAAGAACCAATTTGCATTATGTAAAGGTACAATTCCCAATGAGAAATGTAATTGTGTTGCATACCTAAAATATACCAATAAAAGAATTTAACAAAAAAAAATACTCCATCTTGCTTCAAACACACTTGTCCTGTCCTTTTCGACACTTTCTGAAGCAGTTCTGGAAGTTCTCTTTCATTGAATGCCTTTATAAGGTGTGATCAAGAATGTATCAAATGCTGCTGCTCTCCCACCCAGGGCCATCCAGCAGAAAGGCAGGCTCGTAGAAACATCTTAGTGTGTCTTTATCTACCTTATTCATTGGATCTGACACAGTGCACATCTGGCCCTTCCTCAATATCAAAATTACCATCCAAAGTAAATGCTTTTAGTTAATTCAGGACAGGGAGGCAACACAGAACAGCACAACTAAAGACACCCATGAAAGAGGACTTGTAGAAAGTGGCAAGAAGTATGGGACAAGTGTATTTGAAGAAAGATAAGCTAGAGTATTTGAACTAGATTAATGGCAATGTGTCTTTTACTGTAATTCATTTTAAAAATTTGAACAGTCATCATATTTTTCAGTCATACCTTATATCACAGTGTCACAAGTCAACCTCAAAATTCAGTGTCTTAAACCAATAAGGCTTATTTTCTTATAGTTTCTGTAGGTCAGGAAAACAAATGAGCTTGGCTGTGTCCCCTGTGTCAGGGTCTTTTACAGGCTCTGGGTAAGGAGTTAGTTGCTTGCAGTTATCTCAAGGTCCTCCTGGGGAAGAATCCACTTTCAAGCCAATGCACATGGTGGATAGCAGATTTTAATCCTTGTGGGTTGTTGCACTGTTCAAGCTTCAAATAATTCTCTGTCCTAGGCTCTGCAGGCCCTCCCTAGATGTAAAGTCCACTCAGTAAGAGGAAATAAGAAAAAAGCGGGGTCAGGGAATTGTACTATGTGGCACATAGGTTTTGATCTGAAAGGTGACAGTTTTGTTAATCTCCCCAAGTGATTCTACTTCACAGGTCCCCTGGGAACCCTGATTTGCCACATTCATTTTGGCTAAGAGAGAGAATGGCCATTTGGGTTCAGTTCAGATGTGTAAGACTGGACACATTATTGTTTTGGATTTCACTTTTCTCATTTGTAAAATGAAATTATTTTATGTAATTTATACATTTGTTAGAAATTAATATGATAATGGGTATAAAGCTCTCACTACAACACTTGGAATATTATAAACACATAGCAAAAGTGAGCTGTGATAATAATTATAACCATGTAGTTGAACATAATAGACATTAAATTATTTATTACCTGTGATTCTATTCAAAGCATATCATTTCCTGCCAACTTCTCCCAGCACTATTTTATGAATATGTTCTTGGATTATTCTAAAGATACATGTTATAGTATTTTTAGAAATTATTTCAATACTATACACATTTAAGAGACATTTTAATTTCATTCTTTCAATTATTTAAGAACTGTTCTGGGCACAAGGGACAGAGCAGCGAGACAGACACTCAGCCCCTGAACTCAGGCCGTGTGCATTCTAACAGGAGTGCCAAAAGGTAAAGAAAAGGCATTTATAACATGATGTCAGTTTGTGATTGTTTTTATGAAAAAAATTTTACCTGGGCAGGAGGGCATACCTGTAACATTAGGTGTGTGTGTCTACTTGAAATAGGATGTGCAAGCCAGGTCTCAGGGTTGATAACAACTGAACAGTGATTGGAAAGAACTAAAGGAGTGAGTGATGGAAAATTCTGGGGAAGGGAGCAGGAAGCATTCCAGAACAGGGCACAGCAGGGCAAACATCTTGGAAGAACCATATGAACCTATGTAAAGAACACAGAGGCAAAGTGGGCTAGCACCCTGTGGGCACAGGCAGCATGGTCAGTGGAGAAGCCCAGGTCATACATGGCCCCATGGGTGATGGTAAAGAACTCAGACTTTCCTAAGAGCATGGGAAGACCATTAAAGGGTCTTTATCAAGCCGTATTATCTGATTTACACTTTAACTCATACTTAAATATAACATGCAATTTACCAACTGGTTTGTTTATCAACAATAAATCACTGAATGCTCCCATAAGAACAAATTCCACATTCACTTGTATCCAGCTATGCTTTCTTACATAAGAGAGAAGGGAATATAGCTCTATTAGAAAATGAGCACAACCCACAATGTTTTTATCAGGCCAAATATTGCTGCAAATAATTGTTACCAGCAAGAGTTATAGTTATTCAATACATATAAGATAATTTTATAAATATTATGCAACAAAATGAGTTTGAGACTTCAAAAAATATCTTTGTATTTGTCAAAATCTGAGCATGACTGATGGGAGTATATCTTGAATGTGAACAATATGTTTCTTGCTAAAAATTAGAAATACATTTTTTTTATGCTGTAAGAGTTTAACAATGAGGAAAATGAATAAGACTTTGAATAGTCAGGGAAGACATTTTAGAATAGGTAAAATTTGGGCAACAGGTTGAAGAAAAGGTAACATTTAGATGGGAAAGGTTTGTGTATAACAAGTAAGAGAAACACTATTCACACACAGACACCACATGAGTGTTACAGCCATGTGGACCAATGTAACTAGAAAAAAAAGAGATTGTAAGAAAGTCGGAATGAAAAAGTGATGCCAGAATACTGACAAAGCTAAAATAAAAATCCTTTGATACTGGTCTTAAATTTACATGGCATTTTCTAGAAAATGCTATCAATTTCTTTTTATACTTATACACCCAATTAGGAATCCCAATAGATCTGTTTTTCATGGCTTTCCTCTCTCTACTTCTGAGTCATGCAACAGCACACTTTTTATTGAAAGGAAGATTACTGTATTTTACTCAAATAGCAATTCAGAAGCGAAAAAGAAATCCAGTATTTCTAATGGGAAGATTCTAAAGGCATAAATTTAGTTCTTAATTGCTGCAGTTATTGTATGAATCCTAGTAACTTGAATAAAACTGCATTCATCAGCTAACTGAAGTTTCAAAAATGTAGAGTGGATCCAATTTTGGTGCAGTCGGCCTCCTTCTGACCCCCAGTCCCATGTCAGAATACTGATCCTAATATCAACTTAGACCTTTCTATGATTTAGTTTTATTCATTCATTCATTCACCCATGAACTAATATGTCCCAGGCACTCTTCCATTCACTAACATCTGTGGCCAAATCTCTGAAACAATGATTTCTTGGTCTCTGGAAACAGGTATCAATTCCCAAGGACTAGGAGGTAAACATAAATAATTGTCCTTTTACTGTCCAAATTCTGAACCAAATATAATAACTATTTCACATGGCAAAATATCAGTCAATAAACTTAGGTTGGAAAATGTAGCTTATATCTGTGGGGAAGCGAATTTCCCATGCTGAATCTCAAAACCAACAGACAGGCTCTTGGTCTGGTTAACCTAATTTCCTACTCAAAAATTAATATTAATAGAACTAGTCATAGCAATAAAGTTGAAATAGAAATGACTAAAAGGTAAAGGAAATTTTTTTAATGCTCTGGTAATATCATTTTATTTTTATATTGTTTGTTGAAGGAAATAGCATTAATGATCTATTGGAACAGGAAGCCTTCCTATCCCTATCAAATTGGCAGAACCTATCTAAGAAGGAAAAGAATGTACTGTGCTCTAGTTCCTAAGAAAAAAGACACAGAAAGGTTACACCTACACATACCCAAGTTCTCTCTCCAGTTTCTCAGACAAAGCTAGTGTTATGATTTATATCTAAAATGTCTCCCAAGTGTCTCTCTAAAATGTCTCTCATATGTTCAGAGGTGGGGCTCTTAGATGGTGATTGGATCCAAGGGGCTCTGTACTCATCAGTAGATTTATTCATTGATGAGTTCATGGCTGAATGTGCTGTTAGTAGTTGAGGGCTGGTTGGAGGTGAATTACTGAGGACATGAATTGGAAGGGTGTATTCTCATCCCTGGCTCCTTCCTTCTTTATTTCTGTTTCATGAGTGCTATAAGTTGGGCAGCTTTCCTCCACTATGCCCACCATACTACTTCTGCCCTGGAATGAGCTGACCAGGCATGGATTGAACCTTCTGAAACAGGAGACACACTAAGCTTCTCTGGTCAGGTATTTTGTTCCAGTGACAGAAAATTGACAAATGCTAAAAGTTGGTACCAAAGAAGTAGAATTGTTGCTGTGACTGCATCTAACCAGGTGGTTCAAAAGTTCCTTTGGAACTGGTGTGTGGGAGGAGTTTGAAAGATTTGTAAAATTAGGCTGAAGAAAGCCCAGAAATTTATAAACAGAGCCTGATGAGTGATTCTGTTTGGTGCTTAGAAAACTAGAATGCTGATAAGAATGCAGACAGTAAAGGCCAGGCTCATGGGGTTTCAGCTGGAAAGGAGAACTCTATCGGAACCTGGACTAAAGACCATGAGTGTTTCAATGTGGTAAAGAATTAATCTATACTTTGCCATGTCCTGAGACTTTTTGTGAGGCTGAAATGAAAGGTGGTGTACTAATTAATCTGGAAAGGAAAGTTCAAGGCAGCCCAATATTCAGACTGCTTATGGGTACTGTTGGCTGCTTTTACCCTAATCTACAGTGGGAATCAGGATCAATGACTAGAGCCAAAAGATGTGAAAATTTTGCAGCTAGGTCAGAAAGGAAGCTTATGTAAAGTTCGAGCCAAGAAGAGTGTGGTTGCTGAAATATTACAATTATTAAAAAGACAGTAAGTATTTTGCACTGTAACAATAGGAAAGATGTCTTGAGGGCATCACAGGAATTAACTAGACCTCACCCATTCCTGTCTCTTTTGTAACTTCTTTGAAATGCTTTAAGAACATACTCCCAGGTTCCCTGCTCATTCAGGGAGGCCTAAGAACATGTAGCCTCAAGTTCAGCCATCTAAGCAATCAGAGGGTACATAAGTCATGGTCAATGGGGGTCTTATCACTGCTCTAGAAGGCAAATCTTGGCATCATTTATTAAGTGCTGTATTTTTTATTTTTTGTTTTTGGTACCAGGGATGGAACTCAGGTCCTTGCACTTGCGAGGCAGGTGGCGGAACCACTGAGCTAAATCCCTGGCCCAAGTGCTTTATTTTTCAAGCATGCAGAATGTAAGAGTTGTGGGTCATGGAGGCTTCCATCCACATTTCAGGGGAAGGACTGTGAAACTAGACGATGTACTCTTGAGAGGAAAATGCATGAAACAGCAGGAATGAATCTGAAGGTGCAGTGGAGACCTCAGGATATTGGAGATGCCAGGAATGCAAAATATCTACTGAGAAAAACTGCAGGCAGTAAGCAGTGCCAGCCCAAAGAGAGGCATGTGGGCTACAACTAGAAAGGCTATAGGGTAGGGATACCCAAGACTTTAGAGCACACATCTCATTAGAACTTGCCTCAGGTGCCAGACATGGAGCCACAGAAGTTAATATCTGCCCTGCTAGTTTTGGTCTAATTCTTTTAATTCCACCTATTCCTCTCTTTTTTAATGGAAATGTTTTTAGCTTTCTTCATTTTTATAGGGGCTCAGAGCTAAGAGTTCATCTTGAGTTTCAGAGGACACTCTGGTGAACTTTTCAGCAATATTGGAGCTGTTAGGACTTTGGTGACCTTAGAGATAAACTAAATGCATTTTCCATGATGTGGGTGACTTTTAGAGATGGACATGATCCTTTTGGGAACAAGGGGATTACATCTAAAATGTTTCCCAAAAATCTCATGTGTTCAGTGGGGCTTTTGAAAGGTGAATGAATCACAGGGCACTATACCCATCAGTGGATTAATCCACTGATGAATTCATAGTTGAATGTGCTGTTAGGAGGTGGCAACTGGTTGGAGATGGATCACTGGGGGCATGACTTAGAAGGGTGTATTCTTGTCCCTGGCTTCCACTTTCTCTTTTAGTTTCCAGGTTGCCATGGGTAGAGCAGCTTTCCTCCATCATGCCTTTTCACCATACTTATTCTACCCTGGAGTCTGACAATGATGCATGGGACTGAATGCTCTAAAACCATAAGCCAAAATAAATATCTTCTGCTTTAAGTTGAACTTGTCAGGTGTTTTGTCCTAGCTACAGAAATATGACTAATTCAGATAGGTACAATGTCAAGAGACTGGAGGACATATTGCTAGAGAATTGCTGGGACATAAAACAAAAGTAGGCAAATCATGGTCCAGGTACGAAATTTGGCCTGTCTCATTTTTGTACAACCTACAAATTAAGAATACCTTATTATCTCTAATGGTTGTAAATAATCAAAAGAAGAGTATGCTGTGACATATGAACACCATATGAAATTGAAACCCCAATCTCCAAAAATAATGTTTGATTGGAACCCAGCCATACTCATTTATTTACATATCGTCTGTAGTTACTTTGACATTATAATGGTAGAATTTAATAATTGTGACAGAGTCTGCCTTACCAACAAAATTATTAAAATATTAGCTATTTGATCTTTTACAGAAAAGTTTGCCCACCTTTCATATACAGGAAAACTTTGGGTTGAAAAAGTCCTCTCTTTGAGATTTCACTGGAGGTGGAATCCCCCTCTAAATTTCTTTGGTGTGGAGCCACCATTGTCTCAGCTTTCCAACCCACTTCTCACCTATGATGCCCAGGCAAAACCTGGTAGACACTTTGTGATCCAACTTGTATGAATAATTAAAAGTTACAGTGAAATTTGAGAGTTGGACCACAACAGAGAAGGAAATGAAACAATATAGATTTTCTCCCTGATTCCTAGCTTGCAGCTCATATGGAGTGGAGCCTATCTCTGCAGAAGCAAGATAAGCACTGAAGGCTCCAGGGAGAAATGGTGGTGGCAGACTGGGCTTGGTGATGTGGGCTCTGGGGGTGCCACAGTCCAGAAGATCCATTAATAACTACTTCAAGAAACTGTACTTTAATAAAATGGAGATTTCAGAAGAAATAGATTCTTAGATACACATAATTACCAAAAGTGCACCAAGAAAATATAAAAGTCCTGAATAACCCAATATCAGGCATGGAAATTGAAGAAGTAATAAAAAGAAACCCAAAACTACCAACTAAAACAAAAAGCCAAATTTCCAATGAATTCATTACTGAATTCTACAAGAATTTTACAGAAGATTTAATTGCAGTACTCCTCAAATTCTTTAATGAAATCTAAAGGGAAGAAATACTCCCAAAGTCATTCCTAGAAGCTACTGTTACTCTGATTCCAAAACCAGATAAGGACTCAACCAAAAAAAGAGAACTATGGGCCAATTCTTTAATGAATATAGACAAAATAATCCTGAAAAAGATATTGGCAAACAGAATGCAACAGATCATCAAAAAGATCATATATCATGACTAAGTAAGATTTATCCCAGAGATGCAGGTACCACTCTGCTATAAAGAAGGATAAACTTGAGTCATTTTGTAGGAAAATGGATGCACCTTGGGACCATAATATTAAGTGGAGTAACAGACAACCTTAAATATCCCTTGGTTTCTCTTATATTGAAAAATTATTTATATATAGTATGTATATATATATATGTGTGTGTGTGTGTGTGTGTGTGTGTGTGTGTATATATATCAAAACAAAGGACAGATAATAAGAAAAAAACACAAAAATAAAGATATTGTAATCCAGCATGGAAAATATATCTAAAAGTGTACCTTTATTTAGTATAATTGTCTATGTTTCATATGTTCTTTGGCATATTAGCCTAGTTTTCAATCTGTACATATGATACCTATTAACTTTATAAAGTCTTATAAGATAAATACATAAATCTGAGGCTGGAAAAATAAAAGAGGGGTGGAGGGAAGGGGAAAAAATAATTGAAATACGTTATGTACATATACAAATGCCCTACAATGAATGCAATCATTATGTACTACAAACGTGTACTAATAATATTTTTAAATATGCAAATCACTAAATGTAGTACACTTCATAAACAGAAGCAAGGACAAAAACCACATGATCATCTCAATTGACATAGAAAAAGACTTTGACAAAATCCAACATCCATTCATGATAAGAACCCTGAAGAAAATAGGTGTAGAAGAACTTTATCTCAATCTCATGACAGCCATTTATTATAAATCAATAGTCAACATCATACTAAAATGAGAGAAGCTGAAAGTTTTCCCTATAAAACCAGGACCAAGACAAGGAGATCCACTATTACCACAGCTGTTCAATAAAGTTCTTGAAACAATAGCCAGAGCAATTAGGCAAGAAAAAGAAATAAAAGGATTATGTATAGGAGAGGAAGAAGTCACATTGTCATTATTTGCAGATGACGTGATCTTCTACATAGAGACCCAAAAAATTCTACCAAAAGATTCCTAGAATTAATAAACAAATTCAGTTTTATAGCAGGATAGAAAGTCAAACACAAAAATCTATATTATTCCCATGTACCAATAATAAGCTTACCAAGAAAGAAATTAGGGAAAAATGCCTTTTACTTTTAAGAAAAATTAAATACTTAGGAATTAATGTAACAAAGTAAGTGAAAGAATTTCATTTGAAGAACATCAGAAAATAAAAATGTTAAGATATTTCTTGTTCCTGGGATAGGCAGAACCAATATAATCAAAATGACATATTTCCAAAATCTATATATAGGTTAAATGCAATCACAATCAAAATAACAACAACACTCCTCACAGAAATAAAGAAAACAATCCTAAAATTCATACAGAACCAGAAGAGACCTAGAATAGCAAAATCAATCCTGGGCAACAAGAACAAGGCAGGGGGCAACACAATCCTGGACTTCAAGTTACTCGACAAAGCTACAGTGATAAAAACAGCATAGAAAAAGTAATATTGGCAAAAAAAAAAAACAGAAAGAAGAATGAGATACACGAATCAGTGGAACAGGATAGAGGTGCAGAAATAACACCAGGCACATTTATCTACCTGATCTTTTCCAAAGGGGGCTGAAACCTAGGCTGGAGGAAAGATAGCCTCATTAACAGATGGTGCTGGGAAGATTGAATATCCACATGCAGAAGACTGAACCTAGACCCACATCTCTCCTCGTGTACTAAAATAAAATGAATCAATGATCTAAATATTAAACCTAAAACAATTAACCTACTAGAAGATAAAATTAACCTACTAGAAGATAAAACAATTAGCCTACTAGAAGATAGTGTCTCTTAAAGACAATGGCATAGGCAAGGACTTTCTGAATAGAATCCTAGTTACATAGGAAATAATATCAAGAATCAACAAATGAGATCATATCAAATTAAAAAGTTTGTGCACCGCAAAGGAAACAACCAATAGAGTGAAGATACAACCTACAGAACTGTTGGGGAAAAAATTGTGTTAGTTCTTCATCAGACAGAAGACTAATACCTAGAATATATAAAGAACTCCAACAAATTAAACCCCCCAAACAAAAGAACTAATAAAAAATGAGTAACTGAAATAAACAGTTCTCAAAAGATGTAGCACAAATGGCAAAAAAATACATGAAAAAATGCTCAACATTAATGGCTATTAAAGAAATGCAAATTAGTACAACACTGAGATCTTACTCCAGAAAGGAATCAAGAAATCAAGTGATAGCAAACGCTGTAAGGCTGTGGTGAAAAAGAAACCCTTTTACACGGTTGGTGGAAATATAATCTAGTAGAACCATCATGGAAATCAATAAGAAGATTCCTCAAAAACCTAAATCTAGAAATCCTTTTCTAGGTATCTTCTCAAAAGAAATAAAGACAGCATATTATAGTGATACATGTAAACCCATGTTCACAGCAGCACAATTCACAAGAACTAAATCTTGAAAGCAACCTATGTGCCTATCAATAGATGATGGATAATGAAAATGTGGCATTTATACACCATGAAGTACTACTCTGCCCTAAAGAAGGATAAACTTCATTCATTTGTAGCAAAGGGGATGCACCTTGAGACCATAATCTTAAGTGAAATAAACCAGACACAAAAGCTCAAATATCACAATGTTTCTCTTCCGTGAGAAACTTAAATATAAATAAAGAGCAAAATTAAAAGACAGATAAATAGAAAAAAAGTTTTCTAGAGGAGTTCTGGGTTTATTAATGAAAGCATTATGATTTTGTTTTTGCATTTTGTGATGTTGTTGTATTGGATAGCTTTTTTAAAGCAGATGATCTTTTAATTTCACTAAACAGCATCCTCTCTCCATTCATCTTAATATCACCTTGTATTTTTGTCAAGGAAATAAATCTTTGGATGTGTTTTTTAAAAAAAAATATGTTAAGTACATGTACCTGTTCCCTAAAATGAATCTAAACTTCAGGTACTGCAAGTAGGTACTAATGTAATAAAATAAAATATTTTAAAAGTAGAGAAAAATAAAAGATAGTAAAAACAAGAAACTAGACTCTGTGGAGATGAGAAGGGAATCTGTGAAATGGGAAAAAGAGAGAGGGAGTAATATGTGATATGTCTATGTACCAGTTTCCCCACCATGAATGTAATTGTTATGTATTGAAAATATATAGTAATAAATTTTTTAAAGGGGAAAAAATAACATTCACTGTATGTTTTGATCATACTATATACTCTGTTAATTGGGATTTTTAATTTCATTAGTACTTAATCCTAAGTGATACACTTCCCATATAAATCATGGATCATTAGAGTAACAGATTTAATATATCACTAGAGTAACAGATTATTAGAATGATTTCCAAGGTAGGCTTACCATGGCCACCTGCAGAGTCTGGATGGAAGAATGCAAAGGGGCTATCTGTGTGCTGGAGAGCCAAAAGATCCAGGCAAAGGTAGAAAACGTGGAGCTCACAGCAGAGTCTCATTGGAGTCTACACCAGAAGCTGGAGTCCATGTTAGAATGGTGAAGAGTCTGGGCTGGAAGCCTGGAGACAGGCGTGCACAGGCAATGGCAAAGATAGAGCTCCTCTGAGGAAATAGAAGTGACCCTTCCTTCTTTCCCTTTTTACTTCATTCAGGCTACAAAACTACTGACTGGTGCCACTCATACCCAGGGTTGGTCTTCTGTCTTCACTAAATCCATTCAGCCTCACACAAAACTATGCTAATCCAATCAGCGGGGCATTTCTTACTAACGTTGACCCAACAGTTAACTATCACACTTCCCAATAGGCATCTTTTCTCCTACACAAGTCAATGTCTTTATAGCTAGGAGAACTGGCAGTGCTCATTCCCATATCTCTATTCTTTTGGACATTGTGCTAGTCCTTGCTGGATTACCCACTCTTTTCTATTTGGCTACATGTTTCTAATTCTCCAAGGCAGCTGAAGTTCCCCTTCCACCTTGCAGCATTTTACTTTCCTTGTCTTCCTTAGATTTAAGTGTAATATATCTGGACACAGACATTGTTGTACTGTTATATTCTTGAGTCTTACATTTTGTTCATTTGCACCCGATGAAAATGTAGACTTTTAAAAGATTGCAGTAATTTTTTGTTGTTGTCATTTTAATTTTATTTGTAATGTGTTCAGATTAAAAGTAACCACAAAATACTTGATAAATTCATTTGAATACACTTGGGTAAAATCAGCCATACAATTTGGGAGCACTCATGCTCACATCCTTTATATTCTTATGTGATTGCTACTTTAAACTGAGAGCTGTGTCCTCCCAGCCTGCTATAGGAAAACCTGTCCCAAGTGACATAGTTCAAAAAATTCCATACGATGGGCTTCTGGGCAAGAATCGTGTGTTTCCCAGTGACATCTCAGTGAGACAGTGCCCATGACCCTACATGTGGTAAACAGGGTAACTGTGTGATGCCCTCTCTTTCAGCCCATGACTGCTATTAACACAAGATACCACAGACTGGGTCAACAATGTGAATTGCTCCTCATGGTTCTGGAGACTTTGAAGTCCAAGGTCAAGGCAGCAGCTTACTTGGTGTCTGTTTTCAAGACAATACATATTGCCACATCCTCCAGAGAGGAAGAAGCTATGTGCTCAAATGGCAGGAAGCACAGAAGCACTGGAGACACAGTGTTGCTCCCCCCGCACCCCATTTTTTTAAATAAAAGCACTGATCTGTTCATAAGGGCACAGCCTCCTGACTTAATCATTCCTCCATGGCCCTACTTCTTAATATTATCCCATTGGGTATCAGGTTCCAAATGAAGAATTTTGCAGGAACGTATACATTCAAACTGTAGCATTATAATTGCAGTAAATGGGTCTAATTCCATATTCAAATTCTTCCTTTTTTATTTATGTTTTTCATGGCCTTGGAAACTACAGAACCATAATTTCCACCTAACTACTAACATATTAGACAGATGTATTTAAACTAGGAGGCAAAAAAGCTTTTTATACTTAAACAAAAAGATACTTTTTATACTTGTCCCAGTTGATGAAACAAATAGAAATGTACTGGATTGTCAAGAACCAGAATGTCAGAGTTCAAACATTTCCTGAACCAACATCCAGGCAGTTTGCCCCCCGAGGAACTGTACATCGTATTTGTCTACAAGGTACAAGACCATTCATGCAAGCCCAGCCTGCAGTTCCTAAACGGTGATGTGCAGTCTGTCTGCCTACGTTAGCTTAGGGCAGAGCTCTTACAAAAGCCTTACAAGTGAATTGATTGCACTGTCCGTCGGAAGCCCACCTAGACACGTGCCAAGCACTGTGGAGGGAAAACGGACCTGGAGACATGTGGGCTCCAAGTTTTCTGAGTGTGTGAAGGTTGCTCACTCCCAGTTCTTTGTACTTACTCTGCACCACAGCTCTCTGGAGTCTTCCCCAGGGGGCAGACAGTTGCCTGTCTGTAGAGGGAAGTGAGATCATAAAGAAGCAGAAACTCATCAGATGGCCCAGGAACATACTGGCTCTCAGATCTTTGGTTTATTTTAGTCAAATTGTTCCTGTCCTATCCCAAAAACACATTCTTTAAGTTTTAATGAACATCTTGTTCAAATCTTATTAATTTTTTTGTCACTTGCTGTTACTTTTTTCAAGTCCTTATTAGCAATTTTCTTTCTCATAAAAAGAATGTGTCACTGTATTAGAAACTCCTTCCCCTTGTCTCAAACCTTTAGCCCAGCTCTGTGTGGCATTAGGAAAGCCCCAGCCTGCAGAAATTCCCTTCCTTTTCCTTCAACTCCAAAATAACTATGAAAATAGTAGCAAAATCCATGCCTTTTCTTGTAAGACCACTCTTCTGAGGTGTCTTAGGTCCCCTCTAAATTTCTGTCCTGTCTCCTCCTGTATATCCTGGCACAGTCTGCTCTACCGCTCTTTTCCTCCCTCTCTTCTTCAGGATCTTCTTCAATTCACTGAATAGAAATTCACAGAAAACTCTTTCATCAACCTTCCCTAAACCGATTAGGTTGGGGAAATGTAATTCAAAACAAAATCTTCTCCCAACACAGAAATCCTCTCCACAAAGTAGTAGAGAAAGAAGATAATATTAATGAACAAGCATTAAGCCAGAGTGTGATGCACATAATCAGTAATCTGCTAAAAGGTTTCAAAGAGTGTCATAGTCACTCCTCACTGGACACAACATCCAACAACATTAAGGAGAGGTTTATTTTAGGTCATAGTTGCAGTCCATGGTTGGCTGGCTCCAAGATAGAAATGGCATGACAGAGGAGCCTGACAGAAGAAAGCTGTTCACATCAAGGTGGCCAAGAAGTAGAGAGTGAGGGAGGGGAGGAGCTGGGAGGGAGACAGTCCCTTCTGGGTCACAGGCCCAGTGATGAGCCTCTTCTCCCTTTTCAGACCAGACCCCACCTCTGATACACGTTCAACTGCAAACTCCTCAGTGGATTAATACAGTGATGGATCTAGTATCCCCGTGATCCAAGCACGTTCCAAAACCCAGCCTCTGGAAACACAAAGCTCCAGGGGATGGTCTAGATCTAAACCATAACGGACAGAAAACACTCTCTCCCTTTTATATAGTCAGGCAGCTAGAGTACATCACATACATCTTTATAAGAAAAACGAAAATGTATCTTCAAGAATAAGACTTGACAGTACCATTTATGACATAGTTCATCTTTCTTATTGTTAGTTTTGTTTTGTTTGCAATGGTGGGAACTGAACCCTGGGCTTCGTGAATGCTAGGAGTTCATCCTTTTGAATTGATAATTGAGGTGACCATTTGTTAGCAAGTTGGGTTTATTCAGAGGAAACAATCTCATACATTTATGTCAAGAGGCAGATTTGCAGTTTGAAGCCAGGAACACACAAAGCCAGGCTGTTGCCTTCCCACTGAAACTGGGACACAGGGGGTTATCTCCCAAATGACTCAGTTCCTCTGAGAAAGACTGTTGAGACATCACGCTCGCAAAAGCTCATCTGTTTCCAAAAGAATTTAGATACATTTTAAAAAGGGAAAGAGAAACACCTCCAAATTTTCTAAAATAAACATTTTAAGCAAAGGAGTGGAGGAGTGGACTCTTCTCTTATTTTTTTTACAGGGAGAATTAAATCTCTTTTCATCTGTACTGGCTTTTAACAATTATACCTTCTCTTTAGTATCCCTGTTCTACCTTGGATAATGATGTGTAACAAACAGGAGGAAGAAGAATTCTAGAGGTGAATGATGGAAAAGTTTCAAAAAGGCAGAGTGAGGACTAATCAGGGGAGAAAAGATGCATGGACACTGAGCTCTGCAGTTGGAGAATAATTGTTCTTAGATGCATTCAGAAACTTTTACTGATTGTAACTAACCAGCGAAATATTAGGTGGGGACTTAGGGGCCTCACCTTAGCATTCTAATTCAATAAGTTTTGAGAACATTAAGTTTAGATTCCAGGAGAAATAATTTTTAAATCTTTTCCCAAATGAGTTTGCAACACAGCCAGTAAACTTAGGGACCATAATTTTCCCTTGAGTTGGTCCTAAAATCTTAGTGAAAAGGAGATATAAATAGATAAGATACATATAGTAATAGTTTATAAGAAAATAAATTGTTATTGCTTTATCTAGATGTCTCTCCTGCAAAAGCCTCATGTGCTCATAGGTCGGGCTTTTTGCAGATGGCTGGATCTAGGGTGTGTGATTATGGATTAAGGATATGTGATAATGGCCCCCAGAAAGAGGCAACGATGCTGGAAGCAGATCTGGTTTCAAAGATGCTACAAGCTGTTTTAGTTTCATAAAAATGGGATAGCATTACCTTGCCTCCAAGGACAGTACTGATCCTTGACTGAAGACTGGGTCCCCTTTAAACAGCTTGGTTACTCTACTCTGGAAGACTATCTGAGAAGTGTGCCAGCAGTTGTCAGAATAGATACTAGTAGATCTGGAGATATTACCTGCCATGCTGTGGGCTGCACAGAAACTGCAAGGATTGTTCAGCTTGTGGCTCGTCAGAGGAGTTCTAAAAGGAAAACTGGGTGGTAAGTTAATTGTCAGATGAGAGGAAAGAAAACCATGCCATTTTTTCTAGAAGAAAAACCAGAAGCAACCCTCAGACAACCAGAACTTGTTTCAGCTTTTCCCATCAGCAAAAAACCCAATCCAACACTTTTAAGAGACAAAGGAAATTCTTTCAGGATTAAGTTTGATGCCGAAATGCCACCTTACTCAGTATACAGGACTGTTGGAAATGAAGTATTTAAAGACATTCCAATGCAGAGGCCTGTGACCATGTCTACCAACAGCGGGTTTAGCTCCAAGGCACCCCACCCTCTCCACCTTTTCAGATGCATCTCTCAAGAACCTGTATGAAGAAAGTGAGTGATAATTTAAATAAGACAGTTGAAAAACAAATGTCACGCCTCCTGCCTCTCACACTTACAAAATGGATGAGGTTCAAAATCGCATAAAGGAAATGTTAAACAAGCATAACAATGGCATTTGGATATCTAAGCTTCCACATTTTTACAAAGAGTTATATAAAGAAGACCTTAATCAAGGAATTTTACAATTTGAACACTGGCCTCATATTTGTACCTTGGAAAAACCTTGCAGTGGTGGTCAAGATTTGCTTTTTTATCCAGCTAAGAGAAAGCAGCCTATGAGAAGTGAACTGGATCCTGAAGTGCTTCCATCCCCTCTACCTGCTTCCAAACAAATATCACCATCGAAAGGGAGTTCAGCCACCATGCCAGAAGTCAGAGAGAAAGTGGCAGAGTTGCTAGTGAAGTATTCTAGTGGCCTTTGGGCTAGTCCACTCCTCAAAGCATTTGAAGACACATACAAAGTAAAATTCCCTGAGGATGTTTTAAAAAATCTTGCCTCACTCTCTGTTGTATGTACCATAGACTACATTCCTGGAAATTCTCAGAAGACTATTCTCTATGCTAAACTTCCATTGCCCATTCACAAGAGCCTAAAAGATGAAGGGCAAGCACAGGAAAATAATGATATCAAGTCAGTGATTGAACAAAAATACTTATAGATAGAAAAAAACATTGCCAAAACCACTGAAACCTTTATGGAGGACATAACGGTTCCTCCTCTAGTCATTCCAACTGATGCATCCCCATCTGTATTGTTGGTTGATCTGAGCAACACACATGAAGTGGTTATCAGGTATGTGGGCAAAGACTACTCTGCCGCTCAGGAATTAATGGAAGATGAGATTAAGGAGTTCTATAGTAAGAGCCCCATGGTTGCACTAGTCCAGGCTGTGCTCATTGGGCAGCTACTAGCTGTAAACGCTGAGGAGGATGCTTGGTTATGTGCACAAGTCATCTTTGCAGAAGAGAACAAGAAAAAGGTATGCTATGTTGATGACAGTTTTAGTGAAATTGTTGAAAAGAGCGAAGCATATAAATGAACCCAAAATTCTGGTTACTGTCATTCCAAGCTACGAAGTATAAACTAGCAGGGTTGAAGGTTCTCAGTGATGATCCTAATCTAGTGAAAGTGGTTGAATTTCTAACTTGTGGGAATATCTTTGCAGTGGAAATACTTGACAAAGCAGATATTCCACTTGTTCTGTACGATACTTTAGGAGATGATGATATCAATATCAATGCCACCTGCCTGAAGGCCATGCATGACAATTCACTAGAGGTTCATCTCCAGGTCGATGCCACATACACAAATGTCAAAATAACAAATATTTGCTTTGATGGAACACTGCCAGGTGCCTTGTAAGGGTCTGAACAAGCTCAAGGACCTTCTGGATAAGATAGAGGATTACTTCCATTGCAAGCATATGACCTCTGAGTACTTCATTTCATTACCCTTCTGTGTGAAAATTTGCCTCTTCCATTGCAAAGGAAAATGGTTACGAGTAGAGATCACAAATGTTCACAGCAGCCGAGCTCTTGGTGTTCAGTTCCTAGAAGTTGGCAGCGCAACCTCTGTGAAAGTGTCAGAGCTCAGAGAAATTCCACCTCAGTTTCTACAAGAAATGATTCAATACCACCTCAGGCTGTAAAGTGTTGTTTAGCTGATCTTCCACAGTCTGTTGGCATGTGGACACCAGATGCTATGCTTTGGTTAAGAGATTCTGTTTTGATTTGCTCAGACTACAACATTAAGGTTACAAAAGTGGGTGAAACCAAGGGGATCGTGTATGTGTATTTATTTACTCCTAAGGACTTCCCTGATCCTCATCGCAGTATTAACCACCAGATTACAAATGCAGACCTGTGGAAGCATCAGAAGGATGTATTTCTGAGTGCTGTGTCCAGCACAGTCAGCTCTCCCAACAGCAGAAATGGCAACGTGCCTGTGGCAGGTAGCACAGGAGAGAATTTCAAAGAAAAACATCCCCAAAGTCATCAAAAAGCCCATGGTGGACCATATTGGCTCCTTCTCTATGGAGGAGTTGTCACCTCCTCTCCACTTGTCAAAGCCCGGGCAGCACATGGATGTGTATATGTCTATGGCCTATCACTCAGGCTACTTTGTCATCCAACCTTGGCAGGAGATCCATAAGCTGGATGTCCTGTTAGAAAAGATGATTCAGTATTATAGTGGGTCTGAAGAGCACCACATACCACTGGAAAAAGACCAAGTGTATGCTGCAGAGGTGGAAAATAAGTGGCACAGGGTGCTTTTAAAAGGAATCTTGACCCATGGATTTGTATCTCTGTATGAACTGGACTATAGCAAGCATGAATTAATCAACATAAGGAAAGTTCAACCTCTCGTGGTCATATTCCAAAAGCTACTATTCCAAGCAGTCACAGCTCAACTTGTAGGAGTGAAGTGCAGCCAGTGGTCCAAAGAGGCTTCGATGGTTTTTTGAAATCATGTGGAGAAGAAATCTCTGGTGGCATGGGTACAAGAAGTTATTGAAAATCCTAACTCTTGGGACCAAAAAGAAGTGGTCTATCTAGTGAACACATCGCTGCCAGACACTGATACCTGGATTCATGATTTCATATCACAGTATCCAGTAGAGTCTTCAAAAGTTAATTAATCACTGCTTCTGAGACCTTGACAATTAATTCAGATTTTTTTTTAGCAATAACAAAATGTGGTAGGCTTTAAAAACATCTTATTTCTGCTACATGGCTCTGACTGTGGTGGGAGATTGAAAAGACTACGTCAGTGTTTAATGAGAAATATTGAACAAGTTTTGTTTTGATAGAGTTTACTTTTCAAAGAAAATCGCACTTAAATTATTACTATAATATTAGAATTTAAAAATTTATCAATATAAAAAAGGATATGTGATAATGAAATTAGTTTGCACTAATTGGTTTAGCATAGTTCTGGGTGTGGATAATGGGAAGGCCCACCCTGAGTGTGGATGGCACCATCCAATAGGCGTGTAGACCACATGGTATAAAAGACCCAAAGGCTCACTGCTTGCAGCATGTTGCTTTCTGCCTACCCTGCCATGGACTGTTTCTCCTCTGCCTTGCCCCTCTGCCATGCTGCCCTGCCTTGGAGCCAGCTGACTGTGGGCTGAAATCTCTACAAACTCTGAGCCAAATAAAACTTTCCTCCCTAACTTTTCGGGGTCAGGTATTTTGTCCCAGCAACAATGAGGTAACTAAGACAGCAATAAAAAAAGCAAAGATCATCCATTTGAACTATTTTTAAATGGAATTAAAATCTTCTCTCACCATACAAAGATCCCTTACACTTCAGAAGATTCCTCCCTCCTGTCCTGCTCTGGGGTTTGAGAGATGGGCATTGAAAAGATCTCAGGCCTGCAAGGGAGCAAAGGGAGCAGTATAGGGTGCTTATGGATTTCTAGCACAGGATACTTCCAGGAGACGGGTAACTTGCAATTATTTTTACTGTCATCCTCTTGACTATCTTAGCTCAGACTTGTGCATGTATAGATGAGAGGCCAAAGATGAGTGTGCCACTTCTACTAACAGGTGACTGATGGAAATAAGCACAAAGCTCAGCTGAAGGCTAGGTTTTCTGAATAGCATTTGGATGCTTGGAGCTGAGGAAATATGAATTCCTTAGAACCTGCAGGTAAACTAAAAAGCCTACAAAAGATGTTTTCAAGATTTCCTTGTAGGTGAGCAGCACTGATTGGCTGCAGGGTTCTATCCAAAGAAGAGATGGTCTAAAAGGAGTGTCTTAAGCACAATGGGGATGGGTGGGGAGAGAAGAGGGGAAGATAAAAGTGTATGAGAATATTTTTATAAAGAAATATAGCAATAAATACCAAAGGGGCGAGTAAAAGGGATGTGATTCTCATAAAAAGATTTAAGGTGCAAGATGGACTGGGATCAGAGATAAAATTGAAATAAACAATTGGGAACATTCCTTAGAAAATATGAATCCTTTATAACCCTTTCTATAGAATAGAAATATATCTATCCAAAACTACAAAATTGAAATAGCAGCCCACTTCACTCTGTTAATAAAAAGAAAAGAAAAGAAAGGGAAGTGATTCTCATCCTCAAATGAAATTCAGCCTCGTACAGCAATTACTAAGCCTGTAGGCTTGTATTTATCTGGCCCTGTCTGATCATAGTTTAGCACCAGATAATATAGCTGACAAATAGCTGCTAACAAAAATGTCCACTCTATCACTTTCCTGTGATACATGTGTACCTAGGTTATGCATATTTTTGAACTACAATCCCCATATTAATACTTCTAGATCTCTTGTCCATTTCCCGGGGCATATGTAGTTAGAACTCAATAATGAATCCTATAAGTCCTTCTGTCCAGGAATGTCACTGTTAAGACACAGAGCACACCACAGTCATCCCACGCTGGATGCAGAGCTGAACTCATGTCTCAGGCATGTACTTATCTGCAGGATACCTCCTGGGACAAGATGCAGAGACCACCCAGTCAGCCAGCCACCTTCCATAGATGATGCTTTGTAAAGCTTAATTACTTCTTTAAAAATACAAAACATATGAGAAGAAGTTTCAATGTTCTCCTCCCATACCCCTGAGGAGAGTGACCACATTCAGAAATTTCAGAGAATAGATCAAGAATTTAGGAAAATTTGTGGCACATAAAACTATCTTAATAATGTAACTTCTATTAATTTATTCCAGAGGAATAATTACTACAGATTGATTCAACAATTAGTCTAGTAAAAAGATAAAAGCAAATTAAATATACAACAATAGAAGATCATGTGAATCAATTCCAGGGAACTCAAAAGATGGACAACTATGTGTTTATTAAAATCAAATTCTAGAAGAATATTTAATAATATGGGAAAATGTTCATGATATAATTTTAAGTTAAAAAGACAGAATATAAAAGTACATAAAGTAAGATCTTAATTTATTAAAAAAATAAAACTTTAAAAAATGGAAGGAACACACATTTTAAACAATATATATCTTTACATAATAGGATTATAATTGGTCTCTGCTCAATTTTAATACTTTTATATTTTAAAAATATTTTCAGTGAATATATACATACATATTTGGTTCACTATAAATTTTTTTAATATAAAATCTTATTTGGGTTTTCTAATGACTGTGTATAGAGGATTTGCTTTGACTGTAGATCATAAATAACCCAGGTATGTGGCCTAAACAACACAAAGTTTATTTCTCTCATTTAAAAAGATTCAGAGGAGATGTGACATTTCCCAAGCTATCTGACCTGGCTGTCCCAGTAAAATGTGGTTTTCTTCCTTGGGGTTATCTCTTAGTCCATTCTGTCTGTGTTCCTGGTGGGGCAAAGAATGGAAGCTGGTAGAAAGCACACCCCTCACTGAGATAGGCCCTGTAAGGGGCTTTCCCAGAAGCCCCACCCAGCCACTTCTCATGGCAAGCACTCTCTTCAGGCTGAGAACTGTGGCCCTTCTCTAGACACAAGTTACTGCTTAATAAATTCCAGGAATTTTTTCCAAAGGGAGTAGGAAAGGATGGAAGTTGACTATAAGGCTTTGCTATACTTATAATACTAAAACTACCTTTAATTTTTAAAAGCCTCATAGTTACAGAACAAGAACAACAAAATGTATGAGAGAAAAAGAATGGGGGAGAAAATAAGAGATGCAGATTAAAAAATCAAAAATCACAAAAGTAAAAGGTTATTCTGACACCAATAAGAAGAGGAAAAGGCCTCAATAACAGATTAAACTACAACAATGCAAGGTTTCAAATGGACCTCATTCCACTTCCCAAATATAAATTCAAAGCATGATGAATTGAAAATGAGAGACAAGTATTATGAAGCACTAGAACTCCTGATATGCCATGCATTCTTCCTTATCTTTTTCCAGAATTCTCAGAAATTAAAGATAATCATGGGGGAAGATGCCAAATCAGCCTGCTGCAGACAGGCAGGTCTGTGCACCCCCTACCAAGGTCCTGAGTCCCACAGAAGAGGCCGAATCAGCCCATGCCCCGGCAACAATCCACTGGACACCCCACCCCCTACTCCTCTGTACTGCCACCTGGTTCCACACTACAAAGTTGCAGAGGACACCAGAAAACCAGACCACGGTACTGAGTCCCACTGCTCCCAGCCCAGAGGTAGGAGATTCTGAGCTGCTGTCCCACTGCTCTTCGTCCAGAGGAAGGGGCTTCCCAGCCACCATCCCTCCCACTGCTCCCAGCCCAGAGGAAAGGGCTTTTGGGCCACCTTCTGTCCCATGGCTCCTGTCCCAGAGGAAGGGGTTTCTGGGACACCATCCCTCCCACCACTCCCTGCCCAGAGATAGGGGCTTCTGAGTCACCATCCCACTGCTTCTGGACCAGAGGAAGGTGCTTCCCAGTCATCATCCCTCCCACTGCTCCCAGCACACAGGAAAGGACTTTTGGGCCACCATCCCTACTGCTGCTCCCAGCCCCGTCCCACCTCTCCCAGCTCAGAGGAGGTAATCCGTGCAGGTGCCAACAGCCTCCCTCCCCTCCCCACTAGCTAAAATGAGAAAGCATGTAAATAAGTCTCAAAACCAGACTTCCAGATCACCTACAGCAACCTCAAAGGGAAATGAGATGGAACACTTTGATACTCAACAACCCAGTGAAATGAGGAAGCATGTAAATAAGTCTCAAAACCAGACTTCCAGATCACCTACAGCAACCTCAAAGGGAAATGAGATGGAACACTCTGATACTCAACAACCAGGACCCACTGAACTGGCAACAAAAAGGGATCTGGAAAAAATGAAATCAGAAATAATTTCTCAGATAACAGGAGAAATTGTGCTCCTAGTGCAAGACATGATAAATAAATCTAGAGAGGAGCTCAGGAACATGATGGAATCCCAACATAAGAAACAAATGGAATCCAAAAAACAGATGCAAATAGATTTCCAGGACATGAAAAACTCCATTGAAAGTCTACACAGCAGAATGAGCCAATGTGAGGATAGAATTTCACATATAGAAGATAAGATTGCAATTTGTGACCAGGAAAAGAAAAATTGCTTCAAAATTATAAGGGAACATGAGAAATCAACCCAGCAGCTGCTAGAAGATGCAAAGAAGAATAACATAAGACTAATTGGAGTCAATGAAGAAATAAGAGAGAGTGCAGATGATATAAAAGATCTCTTCACAGAAATAATGGCAGAAAACTTCCCAAGCAGGGGAAAAGAGCTTGATATACAGATAAGTGAGGCATATAGGACTCCAAATAGCCTTGATCAAAAAAAATCTACACATAGGCATATAATTGTTAAGATTCCAGAAACTCAACAGAAGAACAAAGTTCTACAACCAGTTAGAGGAAAGAAACAAATCACATACAAAGGAAAGCCCATCAGAATCACAGCAGACTTCTCAACACAAACCATCAAGGCAAGAAGAGCTTGGAGTGACATATTCCAAGCCCTAAAAGAAAACAGCCTCCAACCCACATTGATGTACCCTGCAAAACTATCTTTCAAAATGGATGGAAAAATAAGATACTTTCATGACAAAGAGCACCTTAGGAACTTCGTGAATACCAAACCAGCACTCCAAAGAATTTAATACAATATCCTAGGAACAGACATTGAAGATCACAACCCCAGGAAGCAAAGCAGAATGAACCCATCTGGCATGACAAGAAATTAAATGGAAAGGAGGAGAACCCAACAAAAAGAAAAGTCATGGCAATGACAAGTCAATACATTTCAGTTATAACCATCAATGTTAATGGTCTGAAATCACCAATCAAAAGAAACAGACTGGCAGAATGGGTCAAGAAGCAAAATCCAACAATATGCTGCATACAAGAAACACACTTAATTCAAAAGGAAACTCATAGACTGAATGTTAAAGGGTAGAAAACAATACTGCAAGTGATGGGAACCCAAAAAAAAGCAGGAGTAGCTATTCTCTTGGCAGATCAAGTAGATTTCAAACCAACACTGATTAAGTGAGATGAAGAAGGACACTACATCCTTGTAAAGGGAAGAATCCAAGAGGAAGAGAAGACAATCATAAATATCTATGCACCAAACACTAGTGCACCCAACTATATAAAACAAATATTAACAGACATGAAAAGTCATACATGCACTGATACAACTGTAGTGGGGGACCTCAATACCTCACTGTCACAAATAGATAGATCAACTTGACTAAAAGTAAGTAATGAAATACTAGAACTCAACCGAACTCTTGAACAAATGAACTTAACAGATGTTTACAGAGTCTTCCACCCCACAAAATCACAATACACATTCTTCTCAGCTGCACATGCATCATTCTCCAAAATAGACCACATTCTCACACATAGAACATGTTTAAGTAAGTGCAAAGGAATTGAAGTTATCCCCTGTACATTATCAGACCATAGTGCGATGAAATTGAACATCCATAACAAAAGAAACTGGAAAAATTTCATAAACACATTGAAATTGAACAACACACTTCTGAATAACCAATGGGTCACACAGGAAATTAAAGAAGAAATCAGACAGTTCCTTCAATTAAATGACAATGACAATAAAACATATCAGAATCTATGGGACACAATGAAAGCAGTCTTACTAGGGAAATTCATAGCAGTGAATACACATATTAGGAAAACAGAACGAGCCCAATTAAACAACCTGATGCTGCACCTCAAGCTTCTAGAAAAAGAAGAACAGGACAAACCCAAAGCTCATACAAGGGAGGAAATCATAAAGATTAGAGGAGAAATCAATGCAATGGAGACTAAGAGAAAGATACAAAAAAAAAATCAATGAAGCCAAGAGTTGGTTCTTCAAAAGAATCAACAAAATTGATAAACCCTTAGTCAACCTTATCAAAAAAGGAAAGAAAAGGCCCAAAGGAATGAAAAGGGTGAAATCACAACAGACCCAACAGAAATCCAGAGGATTATCAATACCTACTTCCAGAACCTATACTCCAATAAGATGGACAACACAGAAGAAATGGACAGATTCCTAGATACATATGAATTACCAAAGTTGAATGAAGAAGACCTAAAAATTCTGAACAACCCAATATCAACCAATGAAATTGAAAATATAATTAAAAACTTATCAACTAAGAAAAGCCCAGGCCCTGACAGCATCACTGCTGAATTCTATAAGACATTTAGAGAGGAACTGCAGCCACTACTGTTTAAACTCTTCAATGAAATTGAAAGGGAAGCAATACTCCCAAATTCATTCCTGGAAGCAAGCATCACCTTGATCCCCAAGCAGAGAAAAACCCAACCAAACAGGAGAACTAGAGGCCAATCTCACTAATGAACATAGATGCAAAAATCCTTCATAAGATAATGGCAAACAGAATGCAGAAGATCATCAAGAAGATCATACACCCTGATCAAGTGGGATTCGTCCCAGTGATGCAGGGATGGTTCAATATATGCAAATCAATCAATGTAATACACTGTATCAATAGAGCCAAGGACAAAAACCATATGATTATCTCCATAGACACAGAAAAAGCATTTGACAAAATCCAACATGCATTTATGATAAAAACCCTACAAAAAATTGGAATAGATGGTCTCTACCTCAAACTGATAGAAGCCATCTATGAAAAACCAACAGCCAATATCATACTAAATGGTCAAAAACTGAAATCTTTCACACTAAAATCAGGAACAAGACAAGGATGTCCACTACCACCACTCTTGTTCAATATAGTTCTGGAAATATTAGCCACGGCAATTAGACAAGAGAAAGAAATAAAAGGAATGAAGATAGGAAAGGAAGAGGTCAAATTGTCTTTATTTGCAAATGACATGACACTCTATTTAGAAGACCCCAAGAACTCCACCAAAAGTCTTCTAGACTTAATAACCAAATTCAGTCAAGTAGCTGGTTACAAGGTCAACACACAAAAATCAATAGCTTTCCTCTACACGAATGACAGACTTACTGAGAGAGAAATAGGGCAAATAATTCCTTTCACAATAGCATCCAAAAAACTGAAATACCTAGGAATCATCCTAATGAAAGAAATCAAAGACCTCTTCTCTGAAAACTATGGCACTCTGAAAAGAGAGATTGCAGATGATATCAGAAAATGGACAGACATACCCTGCTCCTGGGTAGGAAGGATTAATATAGTGAAAATGGCCATACTTCCAAAATTGCTATATAGATTTAATGCAATTCCAATTGAGATCCCAGCAGCATACTTCATGGATCTTGAGAAAACAATCCAAAACTTCATTTGGAACAAAAAGAGACCTAGAATAGGAAAAGCAATTCTAGGTAACCGAGACATGGCAGAGGGTATCACAATCCCCAACCTGCAACTCTACTACAAAGCTACTGTGATAAAAACAGCATGGTACTGGCAAAGAAATAGACCTGAGGACCAGTGGAACAGATTAGAAGATGCAGAAACAATGCCAGACACACTCAGCCATCTCATCTTCCATAAAGGAGCCAAACACCCTCACTGGGGGAAAGATAGCCTCTTTAATAAATGGTGCTGGAAAAATTGGGTTTCAACTTGCCAAAGATTAAAACTAGACCTATATCTCTCTCCATGCACTTAAGTAAAATCAAAATGAATTAAAGATCTAAATATTAACATAGAAACTCTGAACCAGTTGGAACAGAGGTTAGGTAGAACCCTTGAAGACATCGGTGTAGGAAAAGATTTTATGAACAAAACCTCAGTTGCCCGTGAACTACCACAAACAATCAACAAGTGGGATCTCTTCTTATTAAAAATCTTCTGCACAGCAAGAGAAACCACCAGCAGGGTGTAGAGACAACCCACAATGTGGGAAAAAATCTTCACTTGCTCTTCCTCAGACAAAGGTCTACTATCTCGAATCTATAAAGAACTTAAAAAGATCAGACCTCCCAAATTTAAAGACCCAACCCAAAAATAGGCATCTGAAATGAACAGACATTTCTCCAACAAAGAAGTAGAAATAGCAAATAAATACATGAAGAAATGTTCAACATCACTGGTCATTCGAGAGATGCAAATGAAAACAATGCTGAGATTCCACTTCACTCCCAAAAGAATGGTGGCTATCATGAAATGAACCAATAACAAATGCTGGCAGGGCTGTGGGGAAAGAGGAACCCTGCTCCACTGCTGCTGGGAGTGTAGACTGGTGCAACCACTGTGGAAATCAGTGTGGAGATTCCTCAAAGAACTAGGACTAGAAGTCTCATTTGACCGTGCTATTCCCCTGCTGGGGATCTTCCCCCAATAATTAAAAGAATCATACCACAGTGATATATGTGTGCCCATGTTCACAGCAGCACAGTTTGTAATAGCTAAAACTTGGAAACAGCCCAAATGCCCATCAACTGGAGACCAGATAAAGAAAATGTGTTTTTTTAATAAAATGGAGTACTACTCAGCCATAAAAAATGAGAAATTAGAGACATTTATAGCTAAGTGGATGCACATTCAGGCAATACTCTTAAGTGAAATAAATAGGACACACATGTATAAATACTGAATAGTTTCTCTGGAGTGAGAAACTGAAAGTGTAAATAAGGACTAAATGTATAATAGGTAATGTGAAATAGGAAGAAAAGGAGCAAAGGGGAAGGAAGTGGGAGGGCTAAGGGAAAGGATAGAAGGGAATGGGATTAATATGAGAAAATGGAAAAATAGGATCAAAATCTTTGTAAATAGGGAGGAATGGAGGGGTTAAAGGGAGGGCTGGGCAACGGTGAAAAATAAGAACCAAGAGAGATTATGTAAAGGTGCCAATTTCCAATAATGAATGTCATTATATTGTATAACTAAAATGTACCAATGATTAGAATGAATAATCAATAATGTAAAATAGGAAGAAAAGGTCCAAAGGGGTAGGGGTAGTGGGAGGGGCAGGGGAAAGGAAAGAAGGGAAAGGAAAAATGATGAGAAGTGGAAAAAATGGAAATAAAGTCTTTGTAAATAGGGAAGGGTGGAGGGGATGAAGGGATGGCTAGGAATGGGGAAAAATAAGAACCAAGATGCATTATGTAAAGGTCCAATTCCCAATGAGAAATGTAATTGTGTTGTATACCTAAAATGTACCAATAAAAGAATTTAATTTAAAAAAAAACTTGCTATAAAGCTAAAGTAATAGAAACAAACAAACAAAGAAAAGATAATCATGTAAATGAAGATACTGGCCAACTGGCCCTGGTCTGGCCATCTAATTTCTGCCTGTGTGGAGCACAGAAGTTTAGAATTCCATTAAGGTTCTTATGGGTTGTATCTAGAAGTGCCCCCTCACATGGTCTTAGAGGAAGAGTTTCAAAGGTGGCTGGATTAGAGTGTGTGATACCCTCTGGGGGCGGGTGGCACCTCCCAAAAGATGGGTAGCCTGAATAGAATATAAAGGGACAGAAAGATGCTGCCCTTGCTTTACTGATTTGCTGCCTTCTGCCTGCCCTGCTTTGCCATGAACTATTTCTCCTCTGTGATGCCCCTCTGCCATGCTAGCCTGCTTTGGTGCCAGCTGATCATGGACTGAAACCACCACAAATTGTGAGCCAACATAAAGTTTTCCTCCTTTAAATTTGGGAATTGGGTATTTTGTCTCAGCAAAGAGAAAAGTAACCAAGACAAATATGTAATGTGTATTTAAAATACATGAGGGCTGCTCTCTTTCTCCATAAGGTTAATGTCTATAAAATACTTGCTGCTAAGTACTTTTCTTACTATTTGCATGGATTTGTTACATAAATAGGAGTAACATTTAAGTCCATGCACCATTTTTAGTGATTATAGATACTATATAGTCTAGCCAGAGTGGGCTAGGCTTCCAATAATCTTCAAATGTTATTTTGAAATTATGAAAACACTAGGATTTTAGTTTTATTTTGAATGTAAAAGTTAAATTTTATATCATTCACACAATTTTAGTAAAGCTGGGTACAGAGGATAACAGAAAGCCTTAAAACTGAGTAAACATAAAGGTTTATTCCAGGTTACCCCATTATGTAGCTGAAGAAGTCAAAGGAAAATATAGGAATCTTTTATATAATGTATGGATTAGTTAATTGGAAGATTCTAGCACTTCAGAGAGAACAGGTTGGTTAAAAAAACAAAGAGAATTTGATGTCTAGTTTTAAAATGGAATTACTATGTTTATTTTAAAGAGAACAATTAGATTTTTCAAAATTAGAGTGCAGAGATTTTTTTGTTTCTGCAGAGCTGAAGTTGAATATATTATCATGACATTCCCTTCCATATTATTCCAATGATTTGGGTTTATTTTTCATCTTTTTTATTTGAAAAGCACCAAATTATATATAATATATACATATGTGTATATATATATATATATATATATATATATATATATATACACACACACACACACACATATATATATATATATTTCAGGGAGCAAATCTTGCAAAAGAAACGGGAAATAAAAATGACTAATAATTGCCATTAACATTCCATGCTCAAGAGTCTTCATGCTGCCCCACCAAAATAAGAGCACTTTCTGAATATTCTGTTGTCTGAAATCCTTTCCTCCCAAATTTAGAGCCATTCTTTTAATGCTAAGCAACAGGATGTTGATAAACACAAGAATTTAATTATTCCATTTACCACTAGCATTAAACTTGCTTAAGGCAAGATAACACCATAGTCAAAAACCAGCAGATCATCAAAATGCTACCAAATTGTGCCATGTGATTGTTGGATTTATTACCGTCTTACTTTCTCCTGACTCATTCATCTATGGCAGCAGAAACATCCCACTTTCTCAATCCTTCTTCCTTGATCATTCAGAATCATGCAATCAAACAACATATATCAGAAGCCTTCGGAACATTCTACAATACTGGGAATTTTATGAAGAGACTCATCTGTAAATAAAGTCCCTAGCCTATGGACACTTTCATTGTAAAAATAAAGCCTTGCTCAAGTTTTAAGAAAAAAAAGAAAAATTGTACTGACTGTATCTCAATAACTCAACAAAGTAGGCACACTTATTATCTCCATTCTACAAATTGGGAAACTGAAACTCAGAAAGGTAAGGTAATGGGCCAAATATTACAAAACTATGTAATAACTAATGACACCAACATAAGACATAACTTAAAACAACCTTGCCCTGGGCTTGCATTAAATGTTAAAGGACGAAATTATCTAAACTGTACATAAATGTAGCACAGTAACTGTACATTTGTTTTTAAAATGAACTATACATGGATGTGTAACATAAATATGAACATATTTATACCTATATGCAAAAGCAAAACAAAAACTCTTAAGCTGAAATAAATTTATGTTGGCTAATTTCATCTGATGAACCAGATTAAGACAAGGTTTTCCTAGTGAGCACTCAATAAATAATAGACATTATAGTTATTCCAAAGTAGTGCTTGTGCTGTAAGGGATAATTGAATAATATAGGGAATCGGGACAGAAAGGCTTTTTGATTGGGTACCACTCCTCTCTTGGTTTGAGACCCAAAACTTAGATCCAAAATTAGATATCTAGGACTTACCCACTATTGATCTCCCTCCTAAAAATGTATAAAAATTAAAATTGGTCCTCCCTCTATACTATGATACAGGTGGATACAATTTGAGCAGTTAATACAGGAAGTTCTCACTTCTTTTCATCCTCCTCATTCTAGACTAATTTTCCCAAATTTACGAGTGAAATTCTTCAGGAGTATATCCCCAGTGTAGGTCACTCTCGCTCCATGGGTCTCCATGGGAGAGTCCCAGTTGTCTCTTCTCTAATGTTTACTTTGCAGAATAGCTAACACCAATCACAGACATAATGTGGACCATACTTGGAAACAGCCATCCACTCTCATGGTGTTATGACTTGTGTCTAGATGTCCCCCATCTATGCTTCATGCAGTCAAAGGTAGGGCTTGCTCAGAGGTGACTGAATCTAAAGTGTGTGACACTGGAATTGATTCATGGTGCAATAGGAGGATCAAGAGCACTAGGATTAAGGGTGTGAGTGATACCCACCCTGAGTAGCCTGGATAAGATATAAAGGATAGAAAGTTCTGTGGTCAGCCCTTGTTGCTTTGCTGCCTTCTGCCCACCATGAACTATTTCTCCTTTCTTCTCTGCGATGCCACCCTGCCTTGGAGCCAGCAGATTATGGACTGAAACATCTACAAACTGTGAGCTAAATAAACCTTTCACCCTTTAACTTGGGTGTTCAGTATTTTGTCTCAGCAGTGAGAGTAAAGTAACAAGACACATGGGATTCACCTTATTTTTCTCACTCCAAGAGTGTATTTACCAACAATCTTCAAGATATGAAACTAAGTAACTGAACTATACTTAACATTTTCAAATCATCACATTCATCACTAATGTTAAAAATTCATCTAGACTAAGTATTCTCTCTATATAACTCTGTGACAATTTCCAAAACAAAAGGCATAACACAGCCTCTATTCTGAATTTATAGTTTGACAGTGGCATAAGACAGGAATGTATCCTGAGAAATTCTTTGAATTATTTAATTTATTATGCTGTTGAGCCTTTCAAGTGATTAATCTTCTGGGGCTAAGGCCAATATTTGCATCTTGATTCATTGTTATAGCTTCATTACTGGATTCTTATGACCTAGAATCCCACATAATAGTATAAGACAATAAAGTCTTTTAGACTCTTATAAATATTTCATTTCTATTCCTTCCAACCAGGAATATTTCAGAATACAGGTATCAGAAATAGCAAAACACTGTATTAAACATCTTCATATATTTCAGCTATTATATTATTATTACATTTTCTTGAGAAAAGTTTAGTATTTCTGTCCAAACTAACTTAAAAGTAAATTTGCAATTGTCAATTACAGCAAAAGATTATGACATAAGACAAATCAGGCTAATTTCATGATTTTCAGATTCACCTATTTCTATTTTTAAATATTTAATAGCTATTATTTCATTAGTTTGTATCTCAGCTAATACATAGATCACTTTATAAATAATGTATGTAAATATTTTTGCATTTTATAGCTACTTTTGATTTTATAAGATACAGAAAAATATTAAATGGGAATATAAAGTAAATTCACTTTTCTTGGATTTAACAATAAATTTTCTATTTCCTAATCTCTGTTTACTTATTCTTTTACACCAAAACTCTAACTTTAAGTGCTTAAATATTAGGGACATAAAATTGAAAGTTTCTTTAATCTGCTTAATAGTTTATAGAGGCAGTTAAATGGGGTAAAGTGGCGGGTCATGGATTTTAGATTTAAATAGACTTGGGCAGAGAAAATGAGCAAAGGAGGGAGGGAGGGAAAGTGGAAAAAGAACAGAGAGAGAAAGAGAACTGTTTCTTATTATTTTGTGGATTTTGTTCCTTCAGGTTTCTTTGATAAATCTTCAGTTTATCCTTTTGATTTTAAACATAATTTATATATATATAAACATCCTTTTCCTATTGCTCTACAATTTCCTGTTCGTTGGAAGTGACAGGACAATATGCTCACAGGCTGGTGTGTTTTATTCTATGCTTTGTAATTTGGTCTATAAGCTCCTCATTAATAGAATGTACACTTCAGAGAAAAAGGCTTTCCTATGATCAATATTATTCTATCATTTAAATTAAGGTATAATCTATATTCAGTAAAATATACATATCTTAAGTGTTCAGCTTGTTTTCACACATATACACATCAAGGTACCCCTCATACAGACAAAGATATTTTTAGCACCCATCATATTCCTTCCTAGCTAATATTCCCTGAAAGATGACTACTCTAACTCTTGATATTTACCAGTGTGTTTTCCAGTTTTTGTTTATCTTGAAAAGATTGTTTTCCTATTCCAGGTTCTGTGCATTTTCATCCAAATTGTTGTAGAATCAGCTTGTCCATTTCCACAAAAAATGTGTTAGGATTTTTACTGAACTTAAATAGCAGATCAGTTGAGAAATATTGGCATCTTATTAATATTAAAAATTTCAGTCCATGAACATGGTATATCATTTCATTTATGTTGGCCTTCCTTCATTTCTCAGTAATATTTGGTAGTGTCCGGTACACTTTTACTTGATTTATTTCTAGCTATATGAACTTTTTGTGATAGTGTAAATGCTATAATTTGTAATTTAATTGTTTTTACATACTGACCTTGTATTTAGCAACCTTGCTGACCTCATTTTGTTAAGTCTAATAATTTTTGTAGGGGGCTATTTTAGATTTTCTATAAATGCAATCATGTCACTGTTTTTCTTCTTCCTTTCTAATCATTGTTTCTTTTTCTTTAATTGACTTGATTAAATTATAATACAAATGTTAAATAAAAATAGTAAGAGTTGACAACTTTTTCTTGTTTCTAACATCAAGGGAAAGAATTCAATATTTCATCACTAAATTGTTTTTTCTAGGTTTAAAAAGAGATAATATTTATAAAATTTAGAAGGTTGTCTTCTTTGCCTAGTTTTCTGAGAATTTTTATCATAGATATGTGTTGAATTTTAGCAAATGCTTATCTATCTACTGAAAAGACTGAATTATTTTTGTCTTTAATCTGTTAATGTTGTGAATTCTTCTTATTTATTTTAAAATGTGTTAATTCAGCCTTACATTTTTTTGGAATAAACTCATGGCAAAATTTTAAATTAGTTATATCCATGGCCTTATGGTGTCCACTATTTCTGGACTTCTTTTTATATTATTATTTCAGCTCAGGATTATCTGCCATGATATTTCAAGTGAGACTCTAGATACAGCTATGTAGGATAATTCTGTACATTGGTGAGTAATATGACAGGTTTACTTTATATTGATTACAACTCACTTCTTTAAGCAGAGTTCCAGAACTTAATAAAAAATGATAATCAAAATTCTGCCTAAATTGCATTAATATACTCATAACATTTGTGGGGATTTTCCCAATAAAGGATACTTAAACTGATTTAGACTGAGAAGACTAATGAAAAATAAGCAAATGAAAAAGATAAGAAAAGAGATGTAGGCAGGAACAGGGGGAACAAAGAGTACTGAAAACAAAGACTAACTTGTGGAAGGGCTTTACACTGTCCCACAATACAACAATGAATGCTTGTTATGTTGGTCTTATATCATCTAGAAATGAGTAAATTATATTCCATTTTCTTCTAATGAAGAAAGATTTTCTCAAAGTGTTTTACGTAAAATGGTTCACTTTCTAAGTCCCATAAAAGAGGTAAACCTGTAGTTTTAAATAAATATAGTTATATATAGTTATACATATAATTATATATTCATATAGTTGTGTAGTTGTACAATAATATGGATTATAGTTGAAATCTCTAGGATTCAGTCTCTATGCCTATAGGATAGCTGAATTTAACTTACCTGTGACCATGAACTCATTTTTTGCCATTCTGTTCTATAAAAAGCAAATGCAATGTCCTTACCAGCTAAGAAATGTCACCTAGCAAACAATTTTTGTAATAATTTGAGTAAACCACAGCTGTCACAATGATGTCAATTTACTTGCTCTTCTGTTCTTGCCTCCATAAAATCATTTCTTGTCACACAAAAGTGCATTAAGGAATAATTCATTAGTGATTTTAAAAACAATTTGAAGATATAAAAATTACCTCAAAATGTTAATTGTAATTATTATTATAATACCCAAGGGGCAAGAAGAATAATACAGTAATTCTCATTGGTGGCTTAGTAATGCAGAAGATATCCTTAGCCATCTATGAAATGGATTAAGACGAAAAAGAAAAGAAAAGAAAAGATCCTCTGGGCCCAGCAGAAGAAGAGAAGAACTAAATGCAAAGCTGATAAGGCCCAGCCATTGTAATGAAAAATACGAATTAGATTCTCTCACTTTTTGCCAGGCAGAACATAGTCTTCAAACTTCATTAAACCCTCTGTCTTCAGATGTATCTTTATATCTACTTCTAAGCAGACACAGTCCATTTACTGAAATGAAATTTAGCAAGGTACTGTACCAGTATCCATTCTAGAATAACACCTAAAAGTTGTCTGACCTAAGACATTGAAGTGGGCAAACTTAACTTTATTCTAAAATGTATTTTCTTTTGGTGTCCTAGATTTTTCAGATCCACAGACTAGGTGAATGCTGAATTATGTATATCCATCTAAAGGTTTCATATGCTATCTATATGTGCATAGCTTCCACATATATATCTGAAATTCAGACACTATTTTTCAATTCTAAACATATATTAAGCAGGTTCTACAACTAGATATCTTACAGGTAACTCAAAGTTCAGGTCTAAAAAATAGAGATTAAAATTTTCAACTTGCTAACTTTTCCCCATGTGTCTTGGATATTTCTAATGGTGATATCACCTTTTAGTTGCTCAAATCTGAGAATCGTTTTCTATTCTTTATCCCTCATTATTCATAATCTAATCCACCTCCAAATCTTGCCAATTCAGCTACAAACATACCTCGATTCTCTTCACCTACCACTACTATAATGAAACTCATTTTCACCCCTTCCTTAAATAATTACTTCTATCTGTTCATAATCCTGCCTACTGTGCTCCAGTCTTTTTAAATACAATAGCCAAAAGTCATGTAAAAATGTCAACTTACAAAAAAAAATGTAAACGTACAATGCAAAAATAGTTCTAAAAACCTTTCAATAACAGCCCACTACATAGAAAAAACTTAAAAATTTAAAATATGTCCTGCAAGGTTCTGCATCTCTAATCCTGTATGTATCAGGTCTTGGTGCTCTTCTTCTATGTCCCAGGGCACAGCCACCTTGGCCACCTTTAACTTATTAACTTCATTAAAGTCTTTCCTTCCTTCAAACCACCACACTCCTCTGACCACCAGCTTCTCTGACTTCATGTCTAACCTCAAATATCTCCTGAGACAAGCTGCTATTATTATTTTTGCCTAAACTAGTGTTCTCATCACCCCTTCATATTTTTCATCATTGTGTATTTCCACTTCATTGCATCCAACACAACTTGTAATGAGCTTGCTTCTTTTGCCTGTTTTCTTACTTCCTTTTGACTTCACCTCAGCTAAACTAGAAATTCCACAAGGACTGGGAGACCATCAGTGTTTTGTTCACTATTGCCAACACAGCTCTGTCAGTGCTCTCTCTAGAGGGAGACCTGGAACCCCGGAAAGCACTGACTTTTAAAGAAAGAAAAGGAGACAGCCTGGGGGATGAACAGCAGTTTAATTCCTCTGGCACGATTCGACAATCACAAAGGAAAGAAGCAAGGCTTTTATACATGTAGGAAAGCAGCTTAGTTATTCTGGCTACCGTCTTTCTGATTTTAACCTCTGGTGACAAATGACTTTAAGTGACTCATAAAAGCTACAGGGGAATTCACAAGTCCCCTGTTTCCATTCACCAATCCCGTACATCAAAGAGCACAATACAGCCCTCTTCTTATCAGATAGTATCAAGAGAGCAGGACGATTTCAGCCAAAATCAAGCCCACTTACCCACCACAAACATCACAGATGTGCATAGTGAGTCCTTTCTCTCTCACCACCCATAGAGTCATTGGGTCGTGGTCCTCTGATCCCAGAAAATGGTAAATAAGAAAACTAGGAAAACCTGTTTTTCTCCTGTGAGACTTTTACAAGGTCTCTTAAAGTTTTCTGGCATTCTTTTAACAAAGAGACTTGTGGAATTTCCCAGAATTCTGACTTAATTTTCTCAGTTAACAAACATCTTGTGATCAATTCTTACAACTAGATAGCTGAATTCTACAATTTCCCACACAGCTCCACATAGATGGGTGTGTACATTTGGAAAGGAAAGACTTTTGCTGCACTTAATCCAGAGATCTATTCTTAGATGGAGAAATAAATGAAAAGTGAGAATATTGTGGGCATTCTTCCTGTTGGGTTGAATACTCATCATAGGCTAAGTCTTCTCTTCCTTTTAATTTGTTTTCTATCTATTCTAAGTTACCATATAATTAGCTATTCTTCCTCTTCTGCTGCACAATTGTCTTCCTCCTCAGAGGTTTAGTGGTGCTCGACCCTGCATTGCCAATGAATCTGGGTGTCCACATATCACCTTTATCATTTTCCCACCTGCTTCCTACATACTAATCAGGAAGTACTATTCATCTCCCTTCTGTCTCTCTTCTTGCATAGTTCCTTTGCTGGACATTTTATGCTGCTTCAAAGACTCAGAACAAGCTCCCATCTGCCATCTGTTAATCCATCATTTCTCTTTCATTAAAAATCTTTCTAAAATTCAAGCTCATTTCAGAAAAAGTATGAGTTGGAAAGGGAATGAGATGCCTTGCATTTAAATTTATGTGTCTTTGACAAAGCTCTGTATGTCTACCTGGGTTTACATAATAAGAAACTGTGAAAAATAAGGTCCATATAGAAAAGTAAAATCACAGCATGCATATCTTTTAAACATGTGACCAGAATTATATAGCTGCATATGTGTATTATATTTGTTGCATAATGTAATGCTACAAAGTGATAGAACCACAGTGAGTATACACAATAAGCATACATACATGCTAACATAATAAATGCACTAATATAAAAATCATAGACAGAAGAGTGTTGGGTGGAATTTTTCCTTAGGAATAACCCCTGGCAAACTTCTGCTTAAGAAGCTATTTCTACATAATAATGTTACTAATATTAGAGGACAAATAGCTGGCCTGTTGCTGAAATATTTAAAGATTTCCCAATCTGAACAAGACCATATTCACCAAAATATAATAACCTTGACAGTTCCCAATGAGGGTACAATATATCATTCACTCTGAACTGGAAAACAGAGATTTTATCAGATATCTATGATCTTTCAGTCCTAAACCAAACTCAATACTAATTGTGCATATTGTGGGCTGGACATTAGGACTACAATTTTTAAAAGTAAGAAATGATAGGCCCCCAGCACTGAAGAGGAGCCTTCTGGGCCACATTACCACTACCCCCACCACCAAGGAGGTGAGCAGTGCTGACAGCAGCAGCACACCCTCCTCTTCACCCACTGTTGAAATGAGAAGTAAATGAAATGTAAACAAATCTCACAACCACACTTCCAGATCACCTAAGCAACCTCAAAGGGAATGAGATGGAACAATCCAGTACTCAACCACCTGGACTCCCTGAACTGGCAACAAAAGAGGATCTGGAAAAAATGAAATCAGAAATAATTTCTCACATAAAAGCAGAGATTGTATTCATGCTGCAAGACATGATTAATAAATCTAGAGCAGACAAAAAAATAGAGGAGCTGAGGAAAATGATGGAATTCAAACATAGGAAACAAACAGAGTCCATAAAACACATGCAAACAGATTTCCAGGAGATTAAAAACTCCATTGAAAGAAGCAGAATGAGCCAGTGTGAGGGCAGAATTTCAGATATAGAAGATAAGATTGCAATTAGTGACCAGGAAAAGAAAAATTGCTTTAAAATTGTAAGGGAACACGAGAAATCCATCCAGCAGCTGCTAGACAATGCAAAGAAGAATAACATAAGACTAATCAGAGTCAATGAAGAAACAGGAGAGAGTGCAGATGACATAAAAACACTATTCACAGAAGTGATGGCAGAAAACTTCCCAAGCAGGAGAAAGGACGTTGACATAAAGATAAGCCAGGCATATAGGACTCTAACTAGATTTGATCAAAAAAAATCTATACATAGGCATATAATTGTTAAGATTCCAGAAACCCAAAAGAAGAACAAAATTCTACAAGCATTTAGAGAAAAGAAACAAATGACATACAAAGGAAAGAACATCAGAATCACAGCAGACTTCTCAACACAAACCATCAGGCAAGAAGAGCTTGAGTGATGTATTTCAAGCCCTAAAGGAAAACAGCCTCCAACCCAGATTGATGTACCCTGCAAAACTATCTTTCAAAATTGGTGGAGAAATAAGATACTTTCATGACAAAGAGCACCTTAGGAATTTCATGAATACCAAACTAGGACTCCAAAAAACTTTTAGACAATATCCTAGGAACAGACAATGAGGATCACAACCCCAGGAAGCCCAGCAAAATGAATCCATCAGGTGGGAAAAGAAATTAAATGCAAAAAGGGAGAATCCAACAAAAAGAAAAAGTCATGACAATAAGTTAATATATATCAGTTATAACCATCAATGTTAATGGTCTCAATTCACCAATAAAAAGAAATAGACTGGCAGAATGGGTCAAGAAGTAAGATCCCACAATATGCTGCATACAAGAAACACACTTAATTCAAAAAGAAACTCATAGAATGAAAGTTAAATGGTGGAAAACAATACTCCATGTGACATGAACCCAAAAAAAGGCTGGAATACCTATGCTATTTGCAGATCAAGTGGATTTCAAACCCACACTGATTAAGAGAGACAAAGAAAGACACAACGTCCTTGAAAAGGGAACAATTCAAGAGGAAGAGATGACAATCATAAATATATATAAATCAAACACTAGTACATCCAACTATATAAAGCAAATACTAACAGACATGAAAAATCAAATAACCACTAATACAAAAGTAGTGGTAGACCTCAGTACCCCACTGTCACAAATAGATCAACGAGATAAAAAATGAGCTACAAAATACTAGAACTCAATCAAACTCTGGAAAAAATGAACTTAACAGATGTTTACAGAGTGCTCCACCCCACAAAATCAGAATACATATTCTTTTCTGCTGCACACAGGTCATTCTCCAAAATAGGCCACATACTCACTTACAGAAAATGTTTAAGTAAGTGCAAAGGAATTGAAGTTATCCCCTGTATTTTATCAGACCATAGTGCCATGAAATTGGAGAGCAATAGCAAAAGAAACAGCAAGAATTTCATAAACACATGGACATTGAACAACACACTTCTGAATAACCAATGGGTCACAGAGGAAATTAAAGAAGAAATCAGACAGTTGAATGCAGTCTTACAAGGAAAATTCATAGCAGTGAATACTCATATTAGGAAAACAGAGCGAGCCTAATTAAATAACCTCATGCTGAACCTCAAACTTCTAGAAAAAGAAGAGCAGGACAAACACAAAGCTCATACAAGGGAGGAAATTACAAAGATCAGAGCAGAAATCAATGCAATAGAGACTATGAGAACAGTACAAAAGATCAGTGAAGCAAAGAGTTGGTTCTTCGAAAGAATAAACAAAATTGGGAAACCCTTAGACAACCTTATCAAAAAAGGAAAGAAAAGCCCCACATCCATGCAATTAGGAATGGAAAGGGTGAAATTACAACAGACCCAGCAGAAATCCAGAGGATCATCGATTCGTACTTCGAGAACCTATACTCCAATAAGAGGGAAAACTCAGAAGAAATGAACAGATTCCTAGATAAGTATGAATTACCAAAGTTGAATGAAGAAGATTTAAAAATATTAAACAAACCAATATCAATTGATGAAATTGAAAATATAATTAAAAACTTACCAACTAAGAAAAGCCGGGGTGGTGATGGCTTCACTGCCGAATTGTACAAGACATTTAGAGAGGAACAACTGCCACTACTGTTTAAATTCTTCCATGAAATTGAAATGGAAGCAATACTCCCAAATTCATTCTGGGAAGCAAGCATCACCTTGATCCCCAAAGCAGAGAAAGACTCAACCAAAAAAGACAACTATAGGCCAATCTCACTAATGAACATAGATGTAAAAATCCTTAATAAGATAGTGGCAAATAGAATGCAGAAGATCATCAAGAAGATAGTACATCCTGACTAACTGGGATTAATTCCACGGATGCAGGGATGGTTCAACATATGCAAATCAATAAGTGTAATACACTACATCAATAGATCCAAGGACAAAAACCATATGATCATCTCAATAGATCCAGAAAAAGCATTTGACAAAATCAAACATGCATTTATTATAAAAAAAAACCATACAAAAATTTGGAAGACAAGGTCTTTATCTCAACTTGATTAAGGCTATCTATGAAAAACCAACAGCCAATATCATACTAAATGGTCAACAACTGAAATCCTTCACACTAAAATCAGGAACAAGACAAGGATGTCCACTATCACCACCTTTGTTCAATATCGTTTTGGAAACATTAGCCACACCAATTAGACAAGAGAAAGAAATAAAAGGAATTAAGAGAGAAAATGAAGAAGTCAAATTGTCATTATTTGCAGATAACATGATACTCTATATAGAAGACCCCAAGAACTTCACCAAAAGTCTTCTAGATTAATAACCAAATTCAGTCAACATAGCTGGATACAAGGTCAACACACAAAAATCAATAGCTTTCCCCTACACGAGCAACAGACTCACTGAGAGAGAAATAGGGCAAACAATTCCTTTAACAATAGCATCCAAAAAACTGAAATAGCTAGGAATCAACCTAATGAAAGAAATCAAAGATCTCTTCTCTGAAAACTATAGCACTCTGAAAAGAGAGATTGAAGAGGACATCAGAAAATAGAAAGACATCCCTTGTTCCTGGGTAGGAAAATTCAACATAGTGAAAATGGCCATACTTCCAAAACTGCTGTATAGATTCAATACAATCCCCATTGAAATCTCAGCAGCATTCTTCATGGATCTTGAGGAAACAATCCAAAAATTCATTTGGAACAAGAAGAGACCTAGAATAGCAAAAGAAATTCTAGGCAACAGAGACATGGCAGGGGGTATCACAACCCCCAACTTGAAACTGTACTACAAAGCTACTGAGATAAAAACAGCATGGTACTGGCAAAGAAACAGACCTGAGGACCAGTGGAACAGATTAGAGGATGTAGAAACAACTGCAGACACACTCAGCCACCCCATCTTTGACAAAGGAGTGAAACACCCTCACTGGGGGAAAGATAGCCTCTTTAATAAATGGTGCTGGAAAAATTGGGTTTCAACTTGCCAAAGATTAAAACTACACCTATATCTCTCTCCATGCACTAAACTAAAATCAAAATGGGTTAAAGATCTAAATATTAAATCTGAAACGCTGAACTGGCTGGAGCAGAGGTTAGGTAGAACTCTTGAAGACATTGTTATTGGGAAAGATTTTATGACCAAAACCTCAGTTGCCTGTGAACTAGCAAAAATAATCAACCAGTGTGATCTCTTCTTATTAAAAAGCTTCTGCACAGCAAAAGAAACCACAAACAGAGCTAACAGACAACCCACAATGTGGGAAAAAATTTTCACCTGCTGTTCCTCAGACAAAGGTCTAGTATCTAGAATCTATAAAGAACTTAAAAAAAAAAAAAAATCAGACCTCCCAAATTTAAAGACCCAATCCAAAAATGGGCATCTGAAATAAACAGACATTTCTCAGACAAAGAAGTAAAATAGCAAATAAACATATGAAAAGATGTTCAACATCACTGGTCATTGAAGAGCTGCAAATGAAAGCAATGCTGAAATTCCACCTCAGCCCAGAAAGAATGGCTGCTATCATGAAATCAACCAATAACAAATGCTGGCAGGGCTGTAAGGAAAGAGGAACTCTGCTCCCCTGTTGGTGGGAGTGTCAAGTGGTGCAACCACTGTGGAAATCAGTATGGAGCTACCCCAAAGAATTAGGACTGGAAGTCCCATTTGACCCAGCTATTCCCCTGCTATCTCCCCCAAAGAATTAAAAGAATCATGCCACAGCGATATATGTGCACCCATGTTCATAAAAGCACAACTTGTAATAGCTAAAACTTGGAAGCAGCCCAATTTCCCATCAACTGGAAACCGGATAAAGAAAATGTGGGGGTTTTTAATAAAATGGAGCACTACTCAGCCATAAAGAATGAGAAATTAGAGGTATTTATAGATAAATCGATGCCCATTGAGGTGATACTCTTAAGTGAAATAAATAGGACACACGTGTAAATACTGAACAGTTTCTCTAGTGTGAGAAACAAACTGTAAATAAGGACTAAAAGGTACAATAGATAATGTGAAATAGGAAGAAAAGGGGCAAAGGGGAAGGGGAAGTGTGAGGGGTAGGGGAAAGGAAAGAAGGGAATGGAAATAATATGAGAAAATGAAAAAAATGGAAACAAAATCTTTCTGAATAGGAAGGGATGGAGGGGTTGAAGGCAGGGCAGGGGAATGGGGAAAAAATAAGCACCAAGAGAAAAGTAAGAAATGATGATAAACCGTGAATTTATTATGAATCAGCACTGGGCTCTTTCAAAACTCATGCTCAGAGACTGAAAGACAAACAATGATTTCCCCAAAACCACCACCTTGCATAAGTAGAATCTCTATCTGCATCTTATAAGAGCAATTTAGATAATTTTTAAAAAGACCCTTAAAAGGTCAAGCAAAAATGGTGATAACAGATAAAGAAACTGGAGTTGTTTAATCTTTAGAAATGGAATTGCAACTATTTTTTAAAGTAGAAAACTTTACTAGAAAGCAAATTTCCAAGCTTTTTCCATACTATAAGGGCTATATAAGGTAGGAAGATTTTGTAATTTAAATGAGATTTACACTAGAGATAAGGGAGTTTCGTTGGTACAGATTATAATATTCAAAAAAATGTTTCTGCAGAAATTAAATCTCCCATTTTAGAGGACTTAAAATAGGATGCAGGGTAATCTATCTGAAGTTGCTATGCTATCAAAGAAATTTCTCTAAGCAGGTTGCACTTAGGGACTCCCTTAAGAGTTAGAATTCTTTACTTGGACATGGTGGTGCAAGCCTGTAATCCCAGCACTCAGGATGCTGAGGTAGGAGGTTCCCTGCAAGTTCAAGGCCAGCCTGAACTACATAGGTAGGCCCTGTCTCAAAAAAACAAATGAAAAACCCCCCAAGAATTAGGATTCTTTGATTTTACTTTTGATCACTCAGAAACTTTTATTCTTAAGAATAACAACTTTGTATTTCAATAGTATATGGAACACTGATTATTTTAGGAAAATACTGTTTCTTATCAGAAATCTTTGTGATGTGAAGAGAGAACAAGGTGTGCAACAAAGGCAATGACAAAAGTAAGTAAATTTTATATGATTATAGATAATTTGAAAAAAAAGTACATCTGTTTTTCATTCTTCTTTCCTCTGTGATTCTGAAGGTCATTTCTGACATAACACTGAATCCCAAGAGTGAGAAATAAGGAGCAGCTTTCAATAAATTTAAACTCTAGATAAATTTAAAAATGGAAAACATCAAAAATTGAGTGTGTCACAAGTATTATATGCTGAGAAATAGAATTTGTTAGACCCAGAGTTGTCCTCATCACCAACTGTAGAACCATTCAAGAGAGATGGGGTCACCCCTACACCCTGGATATAAGATCCACTGTCCTTTGTCTGCTTCTGACATTTTCCCCCTGCATTAAGTGCATGATGGTGCAGTTTCATTCACACTATCTTTCCTTGCAATGCCACAACTAAAAGAATACTCATAATTAACAACAGGAAGTTCCTGAACTTGATGCTTACCTATTACAAGAAGATTACGTTGTAACATACTCTATGAACACATTGTATGTGTGAATTGACAAAACTCTTATTCACAGATGTTTCAGACTAATTGTTGTGGTACTTTTTTTTATTGCTGTGACAAAAATACCTGAGAAAATCAATTAAGAAAATCTTCTAAGGGAGAAAAGTTTATTCTTCCTCAAGGTTTCAGGGGTTAAGTCAATGGTTCCTTGACCCCATTTTGGGGGGTTGGTGTTGGCAAGAATGCATGATGGAGAAGTTCTATTACCTCATGGTAGCTAGGAGACTGAGGGTAGGGGCAGGGCTCCAATCCCACCTTCAGAGGCATGTCCCCAGTAACCTAGCTTCCTCTGATGAAGCTCTACTTCTTAAAGGTTGTACCGCCTTCCACTAGAACACAAGCTGGAGATCAAGACTTTGAAAAACAGACCTTTGGAAGATATTTCAGATCTAAGATACAGCAGTCATTGTAAAATTATAGAGAGCTTATAAAATTCAAATAATGGTTCCATCAGCAGGAAACATGTAAAACTATGCCAAGTTTCCAAAAATTTCCTTCATTTATATTCTACAATTTTAATAGGATAGGTAAAATAAACACAAATGCATTTATCTGGTTAAATTTTTCAACTTTGCCAATATTCTGTTTTTCCAAGTGGGAATTTATATTATATCTGATTTTTTTAGACCTTTCCAATTAAAAAATAAAAAGGTTCAATTCAATGACTTCCTTTCGATTGGTATGATGAGTCCAGAAACCACCAACTGTCTCCTGTGCTAAAAGTCCTTTAAGTGCTCTTTCCCTTGCCTTTAGCCAGAAAAGCTCATTTGGAAAACTGATCTGGAGTGCAAACCTTGTAATGGTTTAAGGAACACATTCTCCATCACCATCATCTTCTCTCAAAATCAACACCTCATCCTGAAAAAGAAGAGAGGGAGAAAAATAATATAGAACAACAAAAAAAAGTCTATCTCTAGTGGACTTAAAATTTCTAGCAATGCTGGAAGAACTAAACAATTGAGAAGGGAAACATTTGAAAAATATAACATGTGGAGTCCAGCTTACTTAAAAACATGAAAGTCAATTTTCACTATTATTTACAAACTTCAGGCATCTGATCTTTTTTCTAAGAAAATAGAAATAAATGGCTAATTAAATCATCTTTTTTGGCAGCACTGGGGGTTTAATTGAGGGCCTTTACCCTGAGCTTCATCCCCAGCCCATTTATTTATTTATTTATTTATTCATATTTTGAGACAGGATCTCGTTAAGTCCCTAAATTGCCCGGGCTGAGCTCATACTTGCAATCCTTCTGTCCCAGTCTCCCAGAGAATTGGGTTAAATTGCCTTTAGATGCAATTGTGAGAGGAGTGATTTCAAGGTGACCTGAGATTTTGCTAATTTATTTCAAGTTTTTACAAGTTAAGCATACTCCTATCTCTTTTAATAAGATAAAGGTTGACTTGATGAGTGACCATCTGGATTGTCATGTAGTTAGAATACATTAAAGGAAATAAAGTCAAATGTGTATGAAAGAATACCTTATATTCACCTTTTATTTCATGCTGTATCAACATTCAAATAATGCCAGATAAGATAACATATTAATTTACTTTCTAAAACAGTTTTATGCAGCTTTTCTTGAACATAGATTTTTTTCAAAGAGAATTATGAGTAACTGGAGTCATCTTGCAAACAAACAGAACAGGGGTCAGAATATGAAGATATGGTTTGGGGCCACTCAGGGCTCTTAATGGCAAGTGATAGAAAACACTCAAATGAACCAGTCCACCAAAGAGAAATATTGACACAGATCTCTAAGAAATCCTTGGACCATTTCAAGCATGGCTGAATCCATACACAATATTGTTACACATCTGAAGTTGTTCATACTTCTGCCATCTGGTTTCCTCTCTGTTTGCTTTATTGCAAACAAGGGTAGCAAACACCATCTCCAGCAGCTTCAGAATTAGAGCTAAGAAACACAGAGCAAAGAATGATACACACGTTCCTGACAACATGTCCATTACGCAGTCAAGCACAGTCAAGAATCATGAGACACACTAGTTACCCTATAGGTGTCTGCTTCTTCTTCAGTGAACTTTCTCATCATAATCACAAGGATTTAGAAATTCCATTTTAGTTCCTAGAAGAATAGGATAGACAACCACTTTCATTCCACCCAAATACTCCCAACACACACACACACACACACACACACACACACATAGCTGATGAATTTTATAGGTCTAAAGAACATATTAATATTACAGTGGGCCCTTGACTTATGAACTCAATTCATTCCTGAAGGATAGTTGTAACTCAAGTTGGTCAACTGAAGTCTCAGGCTCCTCTAAACAGCCTTCAGTCTCTGTCCTGTATACAGGCAGATCTCAGCATCCTTTGAGAGACACCGGCCCAGGATTTCTCAACCCCACACAGGAAAGGATGCTGTAATGTTCCTTCCATAAATCTTTAACTCTTTAAATCTGTATATGAGACCATCTAGAAGCACAAGCAGACATCATTTGGATCATAAATCTAGTCTTTGGTTAAGTTAAAACTAAAATTCTGGTTGTAACCCAAGTTGTTCGTATGTCAGGCCAGTTGTAATTCGAGGGTCCACTGTATTTGCCTGTTCTTTCTCTTCCTTCTCTTCTTTGCTCCCTTTTTACATTCTCTCTTATTTATTTCTTCAAAATAATGGATATATTCTGGATAAAGAAAATGTGGTTTTTTTATAAAATGGAGTACTACTCAGCCATAAAAAATGAGAGATTAGAGACATTTATAGCTAAGTGGATGCACATTGAGGCGATACTCTTAAGTGAAATAAATAGGACACACATGTGTAAATACCAAATAGTTTCTCTGGACTGAGAAACTGAAAGTGTAAATAAGGACTAAATGTATAATAGGTAATGTGAAATAGGAAGAAAAGGGGCAAAGGGGAAGGAAGTGAGAGGGCTAGGGGAAAGGATAGAAGGGAATGGGATTAATATGAGAAAATGGAAAAATAGGAACAAAATCTTTGTAAATAGGGAGGAATGGAGGGGTTGAAGGGAGGGCTGGGCAAGGGTGAAAAATAAGAACCAAGAGAGACTATGTAAAGGTGCAAATTTCCAATGATGAATGTCATTATATTGTATACCTAAAATGTACCAATGATTAGAATGAATAATCGATAATGCAAAATAGGAAGAAAAGGTCCAAAGGGGTAGGGGTAGTGGGAGGGGCAGGGGAAAGGAAAGAAGGGAAAGGAAAAATGATGAGAAATGGAAAAAATGGAAAAAATGGAAATAAAGTCTTTGTAAATAGGGAAGGGTGGAGGGTGTGAAGGGAGGGCTAGGAATGGGGAAAAAATAAGAACCAAGATGCATTATGTAAAGGTACAAGTCCCAATGAGAAATGTAACTGTGTTGTATACCTACAATGTACCAATAAAAGAATTTAATACAAAAAAAATAATTTAATACAAAATAAAATAATGGATATATATATTTTTAACAATGTATATAAAATGTATGTAGATAAATGTATGTATATAAAATGTACTAATTAGGGCCTATAACAAAAAATACCAGTGGTACATTTAAAGTCAAGTTAACCATATCTTTCACAGTGCACTAAACTAAAATCAAAATAGATCAAAAATCTAAATACTGGAAAAGAAACAATCTGCTGGAAACAAAATAAAGCTTTTGAAGACATAGATGTAGACAAAGACTTTCTGAACAAAACCCCAGTTGCACAAGAAATAATACCAAGAATCAACAAGTGGGATCACATCAAATTAAAAAGCTTCTGCACAGTAAAGGAAACTATCAACAGAGTGAAGCGACAATCTACAGAATGGGAAATAAATTTTTCTAGCAACTCCTCAAATAAAGGACTAATATCTAGAATATATAAAGAACTCAAATAAAATAGACTCCCCCACTTTTAAAGACCCAATTAAAAAATGGGCATCTGAAATTTCATAGACACTTCTCAGATGAAGAAATAAAAACACCCAATAAATACATGAAACAATGTTCAACATTAGCTGGCCATTCAAGAAATGCAAATTAAAACAACACTGAGATTCCACCTCACTCCAGAAAGAATGGTTGTCATCAAGAAATCAACCAATTACAAATGCTGGCAATGCTGTGAGGAGAAAGGAACCCTTCTCCATTGTCAGTGGGACTGTAAACTGATACAACCACTATGGAAATCAGTATGGAGATTCCTCAAAAAACTAAAACTAGAAATTCCATTTGACCTAGCTATTCCTCTTCTATGTATCTTCCCCAAAGAGTTAAAGATACCATATTACAATGATACATGCATATCCATGTTTACAGCAGTACAATTCATAATAGCTAAATCTTGGAATTAAACCTATATGCCCATCAACAGATGGGTGGATACAGAAAATGTGGTATTTATACACAATGGACTACTATTCTTCCATAAAGAAGGATAAATCTGAGTCATTTGTAGGAAAATGGATGCACCTGGAGACCATAATGTTAAGTGACTCAGATACCCAAGCTTCAATATTACATGGTTTCTCTCATATGAAAATCTAGATATATCATGAAATAAAAGACAGATAATAGGAAAAAAGGGGGGAAGTTATTGTAATCCAGCACAGACAATGTATCTAAAAGTGTACCTTGATTTAGTACAGCTTTCTTGCAAGTTTTAGTGTTCTTTGGTCTCTTGGTCTAGTTTTTAGTATGTATATGTGATAATTACCTTCACGAGGCCTTATAAGATAAATGAATCTGATACAGAAAAATAAGAGAAGGGTAGAGTGAAAGGAAAAAGAATAGAAATGTGTAATGTACATGCACCAATTTTCTACAGTGAATATAGTCATTATGTACTGCAAATATGCACCAGTAAAAGTCAAAAATTGAAAAAAACTTCAAGTTAAAAGAAAAAAACAGGATTCTCAAACATGATGCTGGTTAGACATGAAGAGTGAAGCCCTAAGGAGCTATTTGTACTATCTTAGAATGTTCTACTGGAAACTTCACCATAGAATAATCCATTGAGAGCCTACCCATGTCTTTGGGGGAACTCCAAATGTGAGAAACAGTAGATATTATCTCTTGACATGCACAAGTTCAAAAGAGAACTAGTTTCTTGCCAGGTAGGAGATGGATACAGACAGCCTGGACAGATGATATTCTCAGATTTGAAGAAAGGAAAAATCTTGGTGGAAATGGAAATGTCTCACCATTCAATAGTACACCTTCACTTACTCTAAATTTTCGGCCCGGTGCCCCATCCTTGCCTCAGCTGTCCCACCTTCCCTTCAATCCAGAGGGTCTTTGGGTCATCTGCTTAGCTTGGACAGGTGATTAGTATAAGGTGGTACAGGAAACCTGGGAAGTCTAAGGCTCTTCACACAGATTTTCAAATGTACTTCCAACTTTCTACTCATTTTCAAATGCACATGGTACTATCAACTGAAAGGTCAGGAACAGTAATTCATAGTATCTTTGCTACATGTTGCTGATATTATCCATTAAAGAAGAATTGTTTCTCCCAATATATTGGTCTGCTACTGCTGCCATTAAAAAGTACCCCAAACTGAGTGGCTTAAACAACAGAAATTTACAGTCTTACGGTTCTGCAAGCTAGAAGCCTGAGATTAAGGTGTTGTCTGGGTTGTTACTTCAGGGGCCTGTGAGGGCGATGAATCTGTCTCATGCCTCCTTCCTCTCTTCCGGAGGTTTCCTGAGCTCTTTGACATTTCTTGGCTTGTATAAGTCATCCTGATCTCTGCCCTCATCTTCACACTGCTTTCTCCCTCTGTCTGTTCCTCTGTCCACATTTCCACTGCACATTAGGACATAGTCATTTTGAATTAGGATCTAAAGATCATGTTTCCAAATAAGGTCATATGACTTCATCATATGAATGTAGGAGTGACCCAAGTCAGTCCACAATACCCAGTAGGACATCATGAAGCAGGAGAAGAAAGCCCAACAATGTGATTAAGTAGGGGAGCAGACTGGGTTTAGAAGCTTCTTGTGAAAGGCAGGCCTTAGGCAAGAGATCGTAGCACCCTGAGCCATAGAGGGAATAGGTTTGCCAGAAATGAGGAGGAGAATGGTCAAGACAAGGGAAAACTGAGGCTCAGCTCTGAATGTGACGAGATCTTATATGGGATGGACCTCACTGTCACATATAATTTGCCTTTTATTTCAGGCTTGACTATTTTATTATTTTTTAGTTAAACCACAATGTTTCCTCCCCAGACATAGGCAATCACATTCTTTTTTCTCTCACTGAGTAAAAAAAAAAAGAGAGAACTCAAATGTTACCTGAACCCCACGACTACCTCCTGATTCCAGGGCTAATAAGTCATGTTCTGCAGCAAAGGGACTGTTACACTCCTGAAATTCCCAGTCCCAGATCTGCATCAGAATAGGAGCATCAATTTCCCTAAAAATTGCCATTCTATTCTTCTCTCAAGCATCATTAGATTTAACAATTACTTTCTTTGGAAGGGCAGGCAATAGTTTATTATCCTCCTGGTCCCAGTGCAGAATCAATGTCAACATCTCCAACTGCTGACTTCTTTACAGTGTACTGAAGGGATTGCATAATCTCTATTCTATGTTTGAAATTTCCTTTAATCAGAATTCTAGTGATCACCTAGATTGTTGAATCCTGCATACTTCTGCTAGTGTTGTAGGTTAATGGTACATATGTGTAATTAAAAATAACACAAATATTAATACCAAATAGCTCAAGACTAAAAGTTAAAATAGTAGTTTGAGATTTTCCAAGGGGGTGGCAAAAATGATTAATTACTGTTACTATTTATAAGGAAGAAAAGCAGTACGGAAAAGCAGCATCACATAACAGTGAAAGCTGAAAATGCCAATAAACCACATGATTCAAGTGAATTTTATTCAAGTGATGCCCTTCATTGCTTCTTCAGATAATTTTTCCCTGTCTTTAAGCTCATGAATTGTAACATGTGAACCAATCTTTTAATTCCCTGAGAAAACAAAGCCCTCCAAACTGATTCCTTAGTCTTCATTCCTTCTGTCCACGAAATAGGAGGCACCTGACATTGAGCTGTATGACTAGAAGGGAAGGGATAGGGCCAAGTCTTGAAACTGTGTTTTTGAGCAAATACATTGATTTTAATAATATCATATTGTTTTGGATCAACAATTATAAAGATTTATGAATGTTCCTTTGTATGATATTAAGAAACACCAGGCTTCCAGGTCTACATGCCACAGCTCCCAGTGCAGAGGAGGTGAGAACCCTTCCACCTTCACCTCCATTGAAATGAGAAGACAAGTAAACAAGCCCCACAACCAGACTTCCAGATCACCTACAGGAACCCCAAAGGGAAATGAGATGGAACACTGATACTCAACCACCTGGACTCCCTGAACTAGCAACAAAAGAGGATCTGGAAAAAAATGAAATCAGAAATAATTTCTCACATAAAAGCAGAGATTGTGCCCACAGTGCAAGACATGACTAATAAATCTAGAGAGGACACAGATAAAAAAAATAGAGGAGCTGAGGAACATGATGGAATCCAAATATAGGAAACAAATGGAATCCATAAAACAGATGCAAACAGACTTCCAGGACATTAAAAACTCCATTGAAAGTCTATGCAGCAGAATGAGCCAATGTGAGGGCAGAATTTCAGATATAGAAGATAAGATTGCAATTAGTGACCAGGAAAAGAAAAATTGCTTCAAAATTATAAGGGACCATGAGAAATCCATCCAGCAGCTGCAAGACAATGCAAAGAAGAATAACATAAGACTAATCAGAGTCAATGAAGAAAAAGGAGAGAGTGCAGATGACATAAAAAATCTGTTCACAGAAGTGATGGCAGAAAACTTCCAAAGCAGGGGAAAAGAACTTGACATACAGATAAGTGAGGCATATAGGACTCTAACTAGCCTTGATCAAAAAAAAAAAATCTACACATAGGCATATAATAGTTAAGATTCCAGAAACACAACAGAAGAAAAAAGTTCTACAAGCAGTTAGAGAAAAGAAACAAATCACATACAAAGGAAAGCCCATCAGAATCACAGCAGACTTCTCAATGCAAACCATCATGGGAAGAAGAACTTGGAGTGACATATTCCAAGCCCTAAAGGAAAACAGCCTCCAACCCAGATTGATGTACCCTGCAAAAATATCTTTCAAAATTGGTGGATAAATAAGATACATTCATGACAAAGAGCACCTTAGGAACTTCATGAATACCAAACCAGGACTCCAAAAATTATAGACAATATCCTAGGAACAGACAACAAGGATCACAACCCCAGGAAGCCCAGCAGAATGAATCCACCAGGCACAACAAGAAATTAAAAGCAAAGGGGGTAGAATCCAACAAAAAGAAAAAGTCATGGCAATAATAAGTCAATACATATCAGTTATAACTAACAATGTTAATGGTTTCAACTCACCAATCAAAATAAAAAGACTGGCAGAATGGATCAAGAAGCAAGATCCAACGATATGCTGCATACAAGAAACACACTTAATTCAAAAAGAAACTCATAGAATGAATGTTAAAGGGTGGAAAACAATACCCCATGTGATGGGAACCTGAAAAAAAGCAGGAGTAGCTATCCTCTTTGTAGACCAATTGGATTTCAGACCCACACTGATTAAGAGAGACAAAGAAGGACACTACATCCTTGTAAAGGGAAGAATCCAAGAGGAAGAGATAACAATCATAAATATCTATGCACCAAACACTAGTGCACCCAACTATATAAAACAAATACTAACAGACATGAAAAATCATATAAGCACTAATACAATAGTAATGGGGTACCTCAATACCCCACTGTCACAAATAGATAGATGAACTAGACAAAAATACAAGCAACAAAATACTAGAAGTCAATGAAACTGTTGAACAAATGAACTTAACAGTTGCTTACAGTGTTCCATCCCACAAAATCAGGTAAACATTCTTTTTGGCTGCACATGGGTTGTTCTCCAAAATAGATCACATACTCTCACATAGAACATATTTAGGTAAGTGCAAAGGAACTGACGTTATCCCCTGTATATTATCAGACCATAGTGCCATGAAATTGGAGATTAATAGGAAAAGAAACCACAAGAATTTCATAAATACATGGAAATTGAGCAACATAATTCTGAATAACCAATGGGTCACAGAGGAAATTAAAGAAGAAATCAGACAGCTCCTACAATTAAATGACAATGGCAATAAAACACATTGGAATCTATGGGACCCAATGAAAGCAGTCTTACAAGGGAAATTCATAGCAGTGAATACTCATATTAGGAAAACAGAGTGAGCCCAATTAAAGAACCTAATGCTGAACCTCAAGCTTCTAGAAAAAGGAGAGGAGGACAAACCCAAAGCTCATACAAGGAAGGAAATTATCAGAGCACAAATCAATGCAATGGAGACTAAGAGAATACTACAAAAAATCAATGAAAAAAAAATCAATGAATCCAAGGGTTGGTTCTTCGAAAGAATAAACAAAATTGACAAACCCTTAGCCAACCTTATCAAAAAAGGAAAGAAAAAGCCCAAATCCATGCAAATAGGAATGAAAAGGATGAAATTACATTGGACCCAGCAGAAATCCAGAGGATCATCAATGCCTACTTGAAGGACCTATACGAGAATAAGATGGAAAACTCAGAAGAAATGAACAAAGGAAAGAACGGAAAGGAAAAATTATGTGAAAGAAAAAAAATGGAAACAAAGTCTATGTAAATAGGGAAGGGTAGTGGGGGTGAAGGGTGCACAGGTAATGGGGAAAAAAATAAGAACTAAGATACATCATGTTCAGGTACAAACACCCAATGATAAATGTAAATGTATTGTATACCTAAAATGTACCAATTAATACATAAAGAAAAGAAAAGAACAGATTCCTAGATACGTATGAATTACCAAACTTGAGCGAAGAAGACCTAAAAATTCTAAATGACCCAATATCAATCAATGAAATTGAAAATGTAATTAAAAACTTACCAACTAAGAAAAGCCGGGGTGCTGATGGCTTCACTGATGAATTGTACAAGACATTTAGAAAGGAACTACTGCCACTACTGTTTAAACTCTTCAATGAAATTGAAAGGGATGCAACACTACTGAATTTATTCCTGGAAGTAAGCATCACATCTTGATCCCCAAAGAAGAAAATGACCCAACTGAAAAAGACAACTATAGGCAATCTCACTAATGAACATAGATGCAAAAATCCTTAATAAGAGTAGAATAGAATTCAGAAGATCATCAAGAAGATCATAAAACCCTGACCAAGTGGGATTCATCCTAGGGATGCAGGGATGGTTCAACATATGCAAATCAATCAATGTAATGCACTATATGAATAGAGCCAAGGACAAAAATCATATGATCATCTCAATAGATCCAGAAAAAGCATTTGACAAAATCAAACACCCATTTATAATAAAAACCTTACAAAAAATTGGAATAGATGGTCTCTATCTCAATCTGATGAAAGCCATCCATGAAAATACAACAGTCAATATCATATTAAATGGTCAACAACTGAAATCCTTCACACTAAAATCAGGAAGAAAACAAGGATGTCTACAATCACCACCTTTGTTCAATATCGTTTTGGAAACATTAGCCACACCAATTAGACAAGAGAAAGAAATAAAAGGAATAAAGATAGGAAATGAAGAAGTCAAATTGTCATTATTTGCAGATGACATAATACTCTATATAGAAGACCCCAAGAACTTCACCAAAAGTCTTCTAGACTTAACCAAATTCAGTAACGTAGCTGGTTACAAGGTCAACACATAAAATCAATAGCTTTCCTCTACACGAATGACAGACTCACTAAGAGAGAAATAGGGCAAACAATTCCTTTCACAATAGCATCCAAAAAACTGAAATAGCTAGGAATCAACCTAATGAAAGAAATCAAAGACCTCTTCTCTGAAAACTATAGCACTCTGAAAAGAGAGACTGAAGACAATATGAGAAAATGGAAAGACAACCCTTGCTCCTGGGTAGGAAGAATCAACATAGTGAAAATGGCCATACTTCCAAAATTGCTGTATAGATTCACTGAAATCCCAATTGAAATCTCAGCAGCATACTTCATGGACCTTAAGAAAACAATCCAAAACTTCATTTGGAACAAGAAGAGACCTAGAATAGCAAAAGAAATTCTAGGTAACAGAGACATGGCAGGGGTTATTACAACCCCCAACTTGAAATTATACTACAAAGCTACTGAGATAAAAACATCATGGTACTGGCAAAGAGACAGACCTGAGGACCAGTGGAACAGATTAGAAGATGCAGAAACAACTCCAGACACACTCAGCCACCTCATCTTTGACAAAGGAGACAAACACCCTCACTGGAGGAAAGATAGCTGCTTTAATAAACAGTGCTAGAGAAATTGGGTTTCAACTTGCCAAAGACTAAAACTAGACCTGTATCTCTCACCATGCACTAAACTAAAATCAAAATGGGTTAAAGATCTAAATATTAAAACAGAAACACTGAACCGGCTGGAACAGAGGTTAAGTAAAACTATTGAAGACGTTGGTGTAGGAAAAGATTTTATGAACAAAATCTCAGTTGCTCATGAACTAGCACAAACCATCAACAAGTGGGATCTCTTCTTACTAAAAAGCTTCTGCACAGCAAGAGCAACCACCAGCATTGTAAAGAGACAACCCACAACGTGGGAAAAAATTTTCACCAGGAGTCCCTCAGACAAAGGTCTACTATCTCGAATCTATAAAGAACTTAAAAAAATCAGACCTCCCAAATTTAAAGACCCAATCCAAAAATGGGCATCTGAAATAAACAGACATTTCTCAGACAAAGAAGTAAAATAGCAAATAAACATAGGAAAAAGTGTTTAATATCACTGGTCATTTGCGAGATGTGATGCAAATGAAAACAATGCTGAGATTCCACCTCACCCTAGAAAGAACGACTGCTATCAAGAAAACAACCAATAACAAATGCTGGCAGGGCTATGGGGAAAGAGGAACCCTGCTCCACTGCTGGTGGGAGTGTAGGCTGGTGCAACCACTGTGGAAATCAGTATGGGGATACCTCAAAGAACTAGGACTGGAAGTCCCATTTTACCCAGCTATTTCCCTACTGGGTGTCTTCCCCAAAGAATTAAAAGAATCATACCGCAGTGATATATATGCACCCATGTTCATAGCAGCACTACTTCTAGTAGCTAAAACTTGGAAGCAGCCCAATTGCCCATCAACTGGAGACTAGATAAAGAAAATGTGTGCTTTTTTTAATAAAATGAAGTACTACTCAGCCATAAAGAATGAGAAATTAGAGACATTCTTAGCTAAATGGATGCACTTAAGTAAAATAAATAGGACACACATGTGTAAATACTGAATAGTTTCTCTAGTTTGTGAAATTGAAAGCATAAATAAGGACTAAAAGGTATAATAGATGATGGGAAATATGAAGAAAAGGGGCAAAGGGGAAGGGGAATTGGGAGGGGTGAGGGAAAGGAAAGAAGGGAATGGAATTAATATGAGACAATGAAAAAATGGAAACAAAGTCTTTGTAAATAGGGAGGGATGTAGGGGTTGAAGGGAGGGCAGGGGAAGGGGGAAAATAAATTTAAAAAAGAAAAAGCAAATAATCATTTTAAAGACTTATGACTGATATTACTGTTTGCACTGGTGTTTGGATGATACTCCTGGAGGTTTGGGTTGGGGCTATAACTATATGAGCTCATCATCATATCATCCTAACATTTCTGTACACTTTTCTCTTTCTCATATTTGATTTGTTCTCCCAAAGAGATGTATCCAACCCTCTTTCCAAAGTTATGTCCCTCACAACCTAGCCCATCACTATGGAGACTTAATCTGTAAAGTATTCCCTCTTTTATCTTATAAATGTATGCCTTTAAAAATAGCCCATCAACTTCTACTAGTAAGTCTACAAATAATAGTCTCCTGGAAGTTTACTAGGTATGGTCAAAGCAAATACTGACTATTTAAATTTTTTAAAATTATTACAATAAAAGATGCATCACCTTTGATCCTCCTTCAATTACCCACCTTTTACTACAGACAGTTATCCCATCATTCTTGTCACTTCTGAAGCAGTTATAGAAGTTCTCTTTCACAGACTGTCTTTACAAGGTGTGATCAATAATATGAATGCTGTTGCTGGCCAGTGCCATCCAATAGAAAGGCAAGTTCATGGCACCATGTGGCTTTTTGGCCCTTTCTCAAAGTCAAATGATCATGGAAACTAAACATTTTGAATCAATTCAGGACAGCAAGGTAGCCATGAAAGCACAAATAAAGACATCCATGAAAGATGATTTTTAGAACTGCTTCAGAAAGTAGAACGAATACTGGGATAAGTGTGTTCAAAGCTAGGGAGTATTTTCAGGGGTATTAATGAACATGTGATTTTACTGTAATAATTGTTAATGTAAACATCATGTTTTACTTTCACATCTTGTGTGTTGGGGCACAGGCAGTTAGTGGGAGGGTCAGAGGGCCCTGAAAGTCTAGGTTACTTCTGAACCTTGTCCATCACCACTACCCAAAGCAGCAGACTGGATTTTACACATCTTGGATTTGGAATCTTATTACTTTTTTTCTAAAAATAAATTCTCACTGCTAGAAGGATGCTTATAAAACCCAAAGAAAACAATGTGCTTACACTGTCCATATATTCTTTTCTATTTAATAAGATGTTCCCCATTAGGCACCATACTTTACCTTGTTTTTATTACCCAATGATCTACAATCTTTGATCACTCGCTACCATGATTTTTACTTTTTTTCTGCTTTCTTGTTCTCTTTTCTTTCCCCTTTTTTTCTTCTTCATTCCTTCCCTTCTTGTTTACATTTGCTTTGTTTTTTTTCTTTTTTTATGCCTGTCCTGAGGACAGAGATTTTGTTTTATCTTCTTTACTCCATATTATTTAATGTCTAGTAATGTAATTGTCACAAGTCAACACATACTTGGTGAAATGAAATAAAATATAAGAAATATTAAAAATTGAGATAAACTAAACCAAAAGAAGTTCTTTTAAGGACCACAAATAATTTCATGATCTAATTAATTACTATTAACCTTTAAGTAGATATCCTTTGGATATATCTAACACATATTCTTCATGAAGCTCAGTCTCTCTGAGGAGGTAGAAATATACGTATCAATACAATAAGTGCTATGACTGAACAAAATCTTATGAAGCAGAAAAGATAAGTAATTAATTCTGTCTGAAAGAGTTAGAAAGTATAATAAAAGGTGAACTTAAAATATGAGTAGAATTTGCCAGATTACTGTGTGAAATTTTAAAGAAAATCCCAAACCTCCTATTATTCTGCTGTGCCACATTTTTGTTATTAGAATAGAAAATATTACATGATCATTGTTCAAAAGCAGAGCATGTCAAAATGATAATACCCATTTTTGTATGGGTGTTTGCATGAATCCACTGGGAAGTAAGACTGACCTATCCAAACCCCCTGCCTGAGGTTCCATTTTCTATGCCCTGGATGCCAATCCCACTCTAGTGAAGGATTCACTTAAAATCTTGCTGCTTCACAGAAATTACTGAGATTAGCTTTCAAAGAAGATGCAAATAATTTCATGAGCAGCCACAAAACTTCCCTGTTAACCTCCCCATGCCAAAAAAGAAGATGAAGAAGGAGAGGAAAAGGAAGAGAAGGAGGAAGAGAAAGAGAACAAGGATATCATTTCCAGTTGGTGGAGCTCAGAGCCTGTGGTTCTGTTTTACTGTGTGTACCACAGTCCATGCCTGACATTCGCCATCTCAAATACAAGTGCCAACAGATCCAGACTTTGCATTGTTCGGTTGTCTATTCTTTAACAGAAGACCAGGAGCTAAAGGGTAGTATTTAATTAGGTTTGGGTATTTGTTTAAAAAATAATCAATGGACATTAAAACTCTTTGACCAGTTTCTGATCTTGAAGGCCTGAAATTTTTGTAGCATTGAAAATGAATGAATCATGTGATTTATGATCTGGGCTACAGAGTGGTATCACCTCCAATTTGGCGCAGATTCAAAGCAGAGATTAATGATGAGCAATAAATGGGTGGAGATTAAGCAAGGCATTTTGGAGAACAGTGAGATGCTTACTACTGTAGAACTGACGGACACAAAGACAGGAGAGAGTATTAAAAAGTGAGATGAGAAGGGTAGATTGGGGAAAGATTGTGAGAGGCATTGTATGCTAATATAAGAAAAATGCAAGGTATTATACATTAGTTAAAATTCTGTTTATCTCTGTAGGATAAGAAGTTGGCCTCCCAAGTACAATCATAAAAGTTAGTGTCAATATACATATGCAGAGGAGTATATTTCCTAGGAGTAATCTCATTTCCAATTCTTCCTCTATACTTTCTTGAAGTCTGAGAGTGGCCTTGATTTTTTTTCACAAATGTAGACATAAATAGGGATAATAGAATTTTCTAAATAAAGGTAAAATAAGACAAACAATTTTACAGAGCAAATATATGTAGATTGATGATTTGAATAGAAACATTTCTAGCTGAACTAGAAGAGAGTGAGTTGGCAATCCATAAAACACACTGACCTTTGTAAATTAAGAAAAGGATAACATAGTTACAAATATTACTGTCATTTATGGGTCCATAAATTTTTCTATAAAGGGCCAAATAGTAAATATTTTAGTCTTTGAAACTTATGCATTATTCCTTTGCATGTATTCAAATCTGCCATTATAACATAAAAGCATCCATAGGCTACATGTAAATCCAATAAAGCTTTATTTATTAGCACTGTAACTTGAATTTCATTTAGTTTTTATTTATAACAAAATATTATTCTTTTGGTTTTTTCCAACCATTTAAAAATGTAAGAAACATCCTTAGCGCCTGGATAATTCATCATTTGGTTGTTTGAGAGCCCTGTTGAAGATGGCAATAGGTGAGCATAATTTGACAACTTATTTCCTGTTTCACCCACAACTCTTTATCTTTGCCCTTGAGAGCCTTTTAAAAAAATAACTATGGGGCAAATATAAGCAGAAAGTTTTTAAAATCCAGAAAATATACAATTTTTCTTATATGGGGTTCCTTCGTATTATATAAGCAACTTTATGAAAACTGAAGGAGGGAGGGACCCTCAATCAAAACAATAGATCTCTTTTAGAAAATGGTAACATAGATTAATAACTATCTCTTTAAGAGAATGTCATGCATATAAAATATAATATATGTATATTTTAAATCCTGGCAGTGGTTTAGATTTAATTCCATGTCCTCATGTTGTTGTTATCTCAGGAACACTCAGACACCAGACTACAAGTGGGGTTGGCTGAAAATATTTTATTTTTTGCAGCAGAAGGAGGCAGAAATGTCCCTGTTTAGTCAGTCCCGTTTTTGGTTTTGCAGGTCACATCCCAGCCCTTCAGTTCATGAAATTTCTCTCTATTTCTGGAATAAAAGCGTCCTTCGCTTGTAGAGCACTTCAACCACATCAGCTCTGCCAGGAGAGAGCTGATGGCACTGATTTCTCTGCTGCATGTTGTGAGCGAGACAGCATAAAACTAACAGGCTTAAAGACTCAGATGAAATATCCCAATTAAAATGAAGTTGAAACATGAAAAACAGTACCACTAGTGCAATATATCCCAAGAAAGAAAAGACTGTCATTGTGACCAGTGTCACACAAGAAAAAGCATACGGAGAGAAGTTCAAATGAGGAGTTTTCAAGCTACACAGGAGGTTATAGGCAACAGGATAAAGATGACAGATAGGAGAGCCCTGGACTCAAACCAATGACTTCACTAATTAAACAACACTGTGGTATTCAGAACCCTAGGACTTCTAATGAAAAAAAGCAGTAAATTTTCATAAAACTCCCTGATTCTTATCAAACAATATGTTCATTTTTTCAAGCTCATCTTCAAAAGTCTGTCCATTTCTATGTTCTTTAACTGCGTTCTTTAGCTGCACACAGAATCAATCTCTCCCCTGCTCTGCTTCACATTTATTCATCCCTTCTATTTATTTGCAGGAATATGAGAAAAAGCTGATGAACACCCAAACTTATTAGTGTAGCCACCAGAGCACTATAAATGCCCCAGAGAAAGATGCAGAAGAGGTAGCCGTGGGGAAGAAAGCCAGGAGACCTGGACAGATGCAGTTGGCTAAAAGAGCCAGCAAGCCCAAGTGAAGAAGGGAGCCATGGCTGCATTCAGTGTGCAGCTATTCTGCTGGGCCTGCATTTGGCTGGCTTGTGCAATATTTAAAATTTGAATTAGCTCCCAACAGTAATAAACCTGGAAATTTTACATAAAAGTATAGTTTAAGTCTCTCGGGGCTGTGCAGGTCTAATCTTGGTTCCTCTAGCTGGATGAACTCAGCTAACTTACCTTACCTATAAAACAGGACAGGAATAGAATTTACTTTATAGAGTTCTGCAAGGAGTCAGTGTCAATATACCAAAAGAACTCGGGACAGGCAGTCCCTGGCACAGGGTCATGACATTAGGTGTCAGTACTGATAATTCTTGCCACTGCATTTGACAAAGTGACCCTTGCAATTGTGCTGCAAGAATCAAAACAAATACAGGAAAAGGACTTAGAATTGATTGACAAGGCATATTTTATAGAAATATAAATAAATAAGTTATATGAACTACTAACATAATGACTTGTTTTTTAAAGTCTGCACATGCCCAAACTCGTGAAAAATTATCTTCTAAAGCATCATTCAAAGTTGTATATAAATAGAAATAATTGTGCACAAGACAGCAGAATTCTCATCTTGAAAGTAACGAAAGAAAAAAAACTTCAAAATATAGCAGTGCTATTTCAGTGAGTTCTTAATAAAAGAAAGCATCTGAAGTGCCATTGTGGAGACAAAATGTCCTTACCCTTCACTACAAGTTTGGGAGGGTAAAACTTCCATAATGCATGTAAAAAATTTAATAATGGAATTTATAATGATATTATTTTTAAAATATATTTCATAAAATCACAGTAACTGAATGCTGGTTTTAACCACATTGTTATCTGACATCTAAAATGAAGTAACACGTATAAGCATTTATGAGCACAAGAAAGCAAAATGAAGTGTGATGCACATGCACACACATTTATATATATGTGAGTTAGCTTTTATGTATACAAACTCCAAGAGCATTGTCTTAGTTACTCTTCTCTCATTGCTGAGACAAAATACCTGACACCTAAAGTTAAAGGGGGAAAGGTTTATTTAGCTCACAGTTTGCACGGGGTTCAGTTCATGGTCCACTGACTCCAAGGCAGGGCGGCAGAGGGCAAAGGGATAATGCAGAGGAGACACAGTTCCCAGCACACAGAGGATAGCAAATCCAACAAGGGATCTTAACAGCATATTTCTTCACCTTTTATCTTATCCAGGCTACTTAAGGCAGGCAGCACTCACACCCTTAATCCTAGTGCCCTTGAGCCTAGCACTGCACTGTGAAATCAATTCTAGCATCACACACTCTAGATTTAGCCACCTCTGAAAAAGCCCCACCTGTGACTGCATGAGGCTTTGGAGGGGACATCTAGACACAGCCATAACAAGCACTTTGGGATTACTAAATATTCAGTTTTCTGAAGAAAAGTTAAAGTATTACTACTCTTAACACAGAATAAGCTCCTATAAATTAACAATAAAGACTGCAACATAACAAAATTAAAAATGATTTAATTGCATGGTCATTTTCTAAAAGAATAAATGCAATAAGCAAATTAATTTAAACCACCAATGTAATTACATACAAGATATGCTAAAAATATGGTGAATGTTTAAAATTTTTTAAATTATTACAGTAAAAGACACATTACCTTTCATCCTATCAAAGTACTCCCCCTCCCTTCAAACACATTTCTCCCATCTTTGTTTTGTTTTGAACAGGGTCTCACCATGTAGTCCAGACTGGCCTGAAACTCACCATGTAGCCCAAGCTGTCCTCAAATTCATGATGATCCTCCTGCCTCAGCCTCCCTAGTGCTGGGATTATAGGTGTGTGCAAACATGCCTGGCTTATACCATCATTCTTATCACTTTCTGAAGCAAGTCTGGAAGTCCTCTTTTATAAATGTCTTTAGTTGCACTCTTCTGGCTGCCTTGATGTTCTGAATCAATTAAAATGTTTGCTTTTCACTGTCATTTGATTGGGGGAAAGAGCCAGAAGTCACATGGAGCCAAATCCAGGGGACAAAGACACACTGTGATGTTTCTAGGGGTGTGTTGTTGGGTTGGACAGCACTTGATAGCAGCATTCACTGAATTTTTTATCACACCTCCTAAAAACACAAAAAAGGACTTTCAGAACGCTTCAGAAAGGGTCAAGAACCACGGGATAAGTATGTTCAAAGTGAGAGGGATTCATGACAGGATGTTTCCTCCCATAAGAAATTCTTTTTAAACACTCACTGTGTATTTTGATCACACCTTGTATTTCACCTACAAACCAGTAGAGATTTAAAAATGTAATGCTCAGAGAGAATAGGGGGTCTAGGAAAAGAGACCCTCACCCATTGTTGGTATCAATTTCAAAAAAAAGGTAGGTACTGTATGAATAGGTACAAAGGCCTAAACTATGTGCCTATTCTTCACTCCAAGATTTCACATTTAGTAAGGGGGGTTTTTTGGTAAAATATTACAGTTAAAAAAAAACAAGGAAGTTGGGGTCAGAAATTTAAACAAGAAAAAAAAAACAGCTCAGTGAAGCAGTTCCATCAGTTTCCATGGATTTTAACAGCAAGAAAAGGTTTACTGTTCATATTGGGTCTGCTGGGATAGAACAGAGAAATGAGCCCTCTAGTCCTATATAAAAATATATAAATCCATCTTCCTTGATATACTTGTTCAGTACTGCAGAAAAACCATCCAAGTGCTCTGTGTTTTCTTTCCCAATATTCTCTTCAGTAAGGTGAGCAATAAACATCACAAACAGTTCCAACAGCATTGCTACTACCATCACTAAAAAGACTCTTTCTCTGATAAGCAAAGAGAGAGATATCGCCTCTTTTTTCCTATATCTATGATAATATAAATTACAAACATGTAAATATTTTTGATACACACATAAACATTTTTATTAAAGTCTTCATTATCAATTCACTGTTTTATGTGTATAGTGTACTGACCACAAATCTAAATAAATATCATCCAGCTGTTCTGAAATGCTATCTTTATTATACCCATGTGTATTTTTTTTTTTTTTTTTTGGTACTGGCGATCAAACTCAGGACCTTGAGCTTGCCTGGCAGGCGTGGCGCCACTGAGCTAAATCCCCTGCCCTGTGTTCTTAATACCTAAAACTCCTTTAAAATTTAAAAAATAAAGTTCGTGTTATAAAATGGTCACCCCAGAAAAAACGCCTGATGACTGAGGCAAAGCAAGAAGTTTGCCCCATGCCTGTGTCTTAGGCAGCCAGCAGCAGACAGAGTGGGCCTGAGGAGAAAGGGCTGAGCTCACTTCCAGGACAGATGAGTCAATGGTCACCTCCCTGTGGCTCCCTACTGTCATCTCCAGGTGACTCACATTGAGACCTAGTCGGGCTGGGCCACCATCAGAACATCTCATCTCTGACTTGTGATTCTCTGAAGCTCAATCCTCAGTATCACATGGAAGACCCAGAGAATAATAGATGTCACCTCCTCCTAAACCCAAGATTCAAAGGGGAGTCAGAAGCCAGCAACAAAATCCAAAAGACATTCAACTACATAGCAATCTGGAATGTCTCTGTCACAAAATAAGCTTTATAAACTGCTAAGAGACAAATGAAGGGCTGGGAAAATATAAATTTCTCACATACATATAAAAGACAGATATTCTTTATATCCACAAAACTCTTACAGAACAACATAAAAAGACCAAACTCCAGTTAAAAACGATGCCAAAAAATATTCCTTGACTTTTCAAACAAAATAAGCCCATATTTCAAAACAAAACAAATTTACTCTTCGTTAAACCATGAGACACCATTTTTTACCCATTGAACTTGCAGAAACAGTTGGTAACCTTTGCGGACAGTGACCGTGGGACACTGCGTATACTGTAAATCACCAGTGGCTGCATAAGTCTGTCCAAAACTCCAGAGAGGCCAAGGGGAAAATGATTGGATTGAGCTATTCCCCTTCTAGAAACTGTGCAATGAGTATACTAAAATAAGTACATAATGATAATTTTTCCTTTCAACACTGCTTTTAGTAAAAAATCCTGGAAATAATCTAAATGCTCATTAGCAACGGACTATTTCAATAAAAAGTAAGATATGCAATGACATATCATGAAGTAATTAAAGAGGATCAGGTGGATCTACATGCAGTAATACTCGACTGCTCTGAAACTCGTCAAATTAGGTACTTGACCCTTTCGTCAGGAAAATTTTGTCCTGGTACTCATCATTTGTTTGGCACTCAATATGCCAGACAATTTGTTTGGTATTCTTTGTTTTTGTACTTATGGCATTTCTGGGAACCAAGTGACCAATACCAGGGTACAACTTATACTGATAAAGAATCATTAATATGGTGATATTTTTTTACTTAAATTTTTTTATTGGTACATTTTGGTATGCAACACATTTACATTTCTCATTGGGAACTTGTACCTTTACATGATGCATCTTGGTTCTTATTTTTTCCCCATTCCTAGCCCTCCCTTCATGCCCTACACCCTTCCCTATTTATAAAGACTTCAGTTCCATTTTTTCCATTTCTCAACATTTTTCCTTTCTCTTCTTTCCTTTCCCCTGCTCCTCCCACTACCCCTACCCCTTTGGACCTTTTCTTCCTATTTTGCATTATTGATTATTCATTCTAATCATTGGTACATTTTAGGTATACAATATAATGACATTCATCATTGGGAACTTGTACCTTTACATGATGCATCTTGGTTCTTATTTTTTCCCCATTCCTAGCCCTCCCTTCATGCCCTACACCCTTCCCTATTTATAAAGACTTTAGTTCCATTTTTTCCATTTCTCAACATTTTTCCTTTCTCTTCTTTCCTTTCCCCTGCTCCTCCCACTACCCCTACCCCTTTGGACCTTTTCTTCCTATTTTGCATTATTGATTATTCATTCTAATCATTGGTACATTTTAGGTATACAATATAATGACACTCATCATTGGAAATTTGCACCTTTACATAATCTCTCTTGGTTCTTATTTTTCACTCTTGCCCAGCCCTCCCTTCAACCCCTCCATCCCTCTCTATTTACAAAGATTTGGTTCCTATTTTTCCATTTCTTATATTAATCCCATTCCCTTCTTTCTTTTCTCCTACTCCTCCCACTTCTTTCCCCTTTGCCCCTTTTCTTCCTATTTGACATTACCTATTATATGTTTTAATCCTTATTTACACTTTTAGTTTCTCACACCAAAGAAACTATTCAGTATTTATACATGTGTGTCCTATTTATTTCACTTAAGAGTGTCTGTGTCCTCTCTAGATTTATTAATCATGTCTTGCACCATGAGCAAAATCTTTGCTGTTATCTGAGTAATTATTTCTGATTTCATTTTTCCCAGATCCTCTTTTGTTGCCAGTTCAGAGAGTCCACGTGGTTGAATATCAGCTTGTTCCATCTCATTTCCCTTTGTAGTTGCTGTAGGGGTCCAGAAGTCTGTTTTTGAGGCTTGTTTATGTATCTTCTCATTTCCACGGGGGGGGGGGTGCTTCTGGCACCCATGTAGCTCACTTTCTCTGCCCTAGGAGCTTGGGATGGCAGTAGGGGAGCTTCCTTCAATGTGCTGGGACCAGCTCAGCCTCTCTGCCCTAGGAGCTTGGGATGGCGGCAGGGGAGCTTCCTTCTGGGTTCTGGGACCAGCTCATCTTCTGTGCCCTAGGAGCTTGGGATCCTGGCATGATCCTTTTCAAAGCCTGTCCTGCCTCACACCCCATGAGTCTAGTCCTCTCCACACTGCTGAGGCTGCTTCTGAAGGCCACAATCTTATCTTCTATATCTGAAATTCTGTCCTCACATTGGCTCATTCTGCTGTGTAGACTTTCAATGGAGTTTTTCATGTCCTGGAAATCTATTTGCATCTGTTTTATGGATTCCATTTGTTTCCTATGTTAGGATTCCATCATGTTCCTGAGCTCCTCTCTAGATTTATTAATCATGTCTTGCACTAGGAGCACAATCTCTGCTGTTATCTGAGAAATTATTTCTGATTTCATTTTTTCCAGATCCCTTTTTGTTGCCAGTTCAGTGGGTCCAGGTGGTTGAGAATCAGTGTTCCATCTCATTTCCCTTTGGGGTTGCTGTAGGTGATCTGGAAGTCTGGTTTTGAGACTTATTTACATGTCTTCTTCTAATTTCAACCGAGAGTCGGGGTGGGGGGCGCACTGCTGTTGGCACCGGCACAGCTCACCTCCCCTGAACTGAGAGAGGTGGGACAGGGGCCAGGAGCAGCAGGATGGACGGCGGCCCAGAAGCCCCTTCCTCTGGGCTGAAAGCAGTGGGACAGCAGCTCAGAAGCCCCTTCCTCTGGGCCAGGAGCGGCGGGACAGATGGCAGCCCAAAAGCCCTTTCCTCTAGGCTGGGAGTGGTGGGATGGATCAACATGGTGATTTTTTAAAAAGAAAAGTGCAGAAGAATTACACATTTTGCTCTCAGTTTACATAAAGTGCATGTGATTCTGTGTATATAGACTATATATAGAAGGATTCACATGACACCTTTATTTTTCTCCCATTAAGTTTATTGGTACATTTTAGGGTTTGTCCCGCTCTTCTTTTTCTGGAAGCTTGAGGTTCAGCATCAGATTGTTGTTCTGTTATATTCATCATTGGAAACTTGTACCTTTACATGATGTATCTTGGTTCTTATTTTTTTCCCTATTCCCCTGCCCTCCCTTCACCCCCTCCACATCTCCCTATTTACAAAGACTTTGTTTCCATTTTTTCATTTTCTCATATAAATTCCATTCCCCTCTTTCCTTTCCCCTACCCCTCCCACTCCCCCTCCCCCTTTGCACCTTTCTGCCTATTTCTCACATTACATTTTTGCTAGTAATAGTTAAGTTTTATAGAGCACTTACAATAGCCCAGCATTAGTGTAAGTGGTTTACATGTATTATTTTGCATGTGGTAGGTAAAATTACACGTCAGGTACAGTTAGTATGCCCTACTTCCAGATGAGGAAAATAAGGCCTACAGAGGATAAGTAACTTGCTTAACATCACATGGTTTACTATTAGCTGTGATCTGAACACAGTGGGGCTGCCTCCAGAGTTAGAGTTTTTATCAGTAAGTAGTTTACCTCTGGGGTAGGAAAACTAGAGACCAGGATTAGAAGGAATAGTTTCTATATTATCATTTTTACCATGTTTTTCAAAACATGAAAATAAAAATTATTCAAAATATCACACAAATTCAAAAGTGTATCTGACAAAAGCGAGAGGAAAAAATTCTCAAAATTCTGATAATGTCTAATAAAGAAGGACTGGCCCATCAGATGGTAAAGACTACTACAAACAGAAAAATTTAAATGTGAAGAACCAATGGAAGAACTAGCAGAGAGATCAGTGGAATGGAAAAAAAAAATTTAAAAGTCAGTCCTAGCAAAATAAGAACTTAGTGCATTGTATTAAAAACTTGAAAAAGTAGCATTATTCAATTAATCCCATTGGCAAAGTGACCAGTTATTTGGACCCACATTCTGTTAAGATGTCATCTGATAAATGCTAAATGCAATACAAATTAATTGAAGAAATAAATGTAAAACTGAAACATAAAAAACAGGAAATATTTGGGAGAATCAGCTATCCTAGGTAAGTGTTTTCTTAGCATCAAGAAAAATGAAGAAAATAATCAAAGGAGAATGGAGTAATTTTGGCAACATCAAAATTGTAAAGCTCCATATTTGAAGTATAAGCAAGCCCAAGCCCATGAATTGAGGATGAGAACTTATAACAAATAAAACCAAGAGTTAGCACTCACTGTGTCTTCTATACAGTTACAAATTACAAATCAGTAAGTAAAAGACTGAGATGTTAAATGATCAACTAGCCAAGGAAATAAATTGATACACAAATACAAATTACACATAACTTACTTAATTCTATATTTGACTTAGGTATAATTATTTCTCCCATTTATAGGTGAAAATTGACACACAGGAAGCTTAAGTGCTTCCCCAATATGACAGCCAATAAACAGTGAGCTGAGATCTGAATGAAAATTTTATTTTACCTGAAAGCCCCTGCTTTTAAAAAACTCTCTGGATAACGACATTCATCTCTATACTGATGTCCCTGACTTACAAAGGAGCTATTTCCAGATAAGTGAAAAAAAATCATAAGTAAAAAAAAAGTACATGCTTAGCAACACAGGAGACTGCATTCACCGGTTACCCTCAGGATCATGTGGCTGACTGGGAACTGTAGCTCTTTGATGCCACCCACCATTAAGAGTGTAACTCAGTACATTGCACTGGCCCAGCAAATGTTCAAAATTCAGAACTGAAAGTATGGTTTCTCTTGAATGTGCATTGCTTTTACACCATCCTAAAGTTGACAAAATAACTTTACATTGTGCCATTGTAAATTGGGCACTATTTGTATAAACATACAATAGGCATAGAAGTGAGAGTATGTTACCATCAAAAGTAAAATTGAAGAAATTTCCATTTCGTGGTTATAAGAGATGAATTAGTGTAGCACATCTCTGTGTCTCCTCTTAACATGAAGTCACTAGACCTACTTAATTCAGGGAATATCCTTACTACTTGTATTGGTCAGTTTTCTATCTTCTGAGACAAAATTCCTGATATCCACAACTTAAAGGAGGAAATGGTTTATTTGGCTCATGGTTCCAGAGGATTTAGTCCTAAGTTGGCTGGCTTGACAGCAGAAACATGATAGTAGAAGGACATGGTAAAGCAAGCTGCTCGCTTACAGTCAGCTGGGAAGAAGAGCACAAGTGAAGAGTGTCAGCGAGAGTTAGATCCTGGACAGACATGGCCTAGTAACCCACCTCCAACTGATCCCAACTTCTGCCACCACATCCAGCCATGAATACCAATGGATTAACCCATGGATGACTATGGTGCTCCATGATCCAGTCACTTCTTCAGGAGTCTCTTTCTTAATCCAGGCAGGTGGATGATTAATTGGCACACTATTTTTGTTAGTGAGCCAGTCCAATGTTATCCATGTGAGAGTTTATGTTTTGGGAGTTCAAATTGGGAAAACTACTAAATATCTCAATGGGAAAGAACTAAATGCATTTCTTGTTGAATGTTTCTCTGTTATATGTAGAAGTTTATCAGAATGCCTGCAGTCAAGTAACAATAATGGCCTAAAGAGTTCTGAACTCACAGAAGGACCATTAGGCGTGTATTAATACCAAGAAGAAATTTAAATTATAATAGCATTAGCAATAATCTAATATGAAATTTTCATTTGTTTGCATTATTTAAAATAATTTTATAACCAGATAAAACCTAAGGGTGTTTCTGTTTAAAAGTTAATATCTGTATTCTGAGTTAAATCTGCTTCCTTGCTAAATTGTTGGCCCAGAGTGCTATTATAGCTGAAGTTAACTGAATGCTAGATAAGGAAAGATAGGTGGTAGGAAAGGTTATCCCTGAAGTTTTAACATATTCTTGCCAAATTCATGATCTATTTTAGTCTTAAGACATCTGTTACTCTGAAAATGCCCTCTTTCCTCCTTCATCCTTTTTTCTCTTTTTCTTGTCTTCAGTTTTCTTTTCAGTCTAGAATTTTCATCTTTCTGATATCAGAGCTTTTTGTCTCCTATTGCTGTGTCCTGGAGCCTCACACCATAGTACTACATTTTTATTACAAAATTAATGGAGAGTATTGGGAGGGCTGATAATCTTTAACCCATGGTCACTTAGATGGTGTGTGTGTGTGCGTGATGGTTAAACTGCTTAACCCTGTTCACTGTAGCCCAAGTATATTTGCTGCAGATAAATGCATACATGATAGGAGTAGAGAAGAGGAGGCTGTCAAATGCCAAATTACAGCTTCAACAGTAGCTACTGCTGCCAGTTTGCATGACTTCAAATATCCTGTCACAGATGGCATGAGAGTTGATTAGTGGAGAGGAGGACACTTCTTTAAAATGGACATACTGAGAAAGGTATTATAGGGTTAAACCTGGAAGTCTAAATGGATTTTATCTTACAATTATGTCTCTACTAATAAAACTCTACAGAATAAAACATGTTATTAATGCATCCACTTATCCCACTTTAACTCAAGTACTTGAAAAATACTATAAATATGACAATATGTATTTCCATACAACAAATATACTATTATCATCTAAAGAGGAGTTCAAGTGCTTGCTTTGGCAGCACATATACTAAATAAGAGTTCAAAAAGAAAACAGAACAATGTTGGATTTATTATTACTCTGAGTACTGGAAAAGCTCAAAGTAAATGGAAAAATAGAAGCCATGGGAAATAGAGCATTATAATTAAACTAATCAACAGGTATGCATCTTATTAAAAGTCATGTAACTGTTTTCTTTCCTCTTTCTTTAAAAAATTATAGTCCACATGCTATTTATATTGCTGAAGTTTCCTGTGTCTTTTGAAAAGTCATTGTATCACACCAGACATCTTTCATTTGTTCTGTATATATAAAATACAATTTTTGCTTATCATTTATATTCACAGTGATACCTTTGAAGAGAAGTGGACAGAAGCAAAGGTATAAGTAGGTGTTACAGAATGGTCAATTTCAGAAGCATCAGTGAGTTATGACTAAGTTGCCATTGCTGGGGAATTTTTTCACTTGTGCACACTTGCTGTTGTGTTTTAAATGCCCCTCATTTGTAGAAACACAAATGGTCCTACTCTCACAAAGTAATAAAACAGCTGTTGCTCCTCACTTACAATATGTCAAAACACACGTGGCTCAAGTAACAAGGGCCAAATTTCACCCTGGAAAGCCACAAGCTGCAGGTGTCTAGAATTTCAGCCATCATCAAGGCTGATTGCTACACATCAAGTCGATATTCTCCATTTTAAAAAAGTTCTAAAAACTATAATTCCCATCATGTTAAGATTTTGGTAAAAAGGACAAAAGAAACTTTAAAAAATAAAAGGTTAAAAATCATCATATAAAAGGCACAATTCATGCTAAATTGCTGCTTTTTAAAATAAAAAATTCAAAATATCCAAAAGGTAATAGGACAAAACAGTTTCCAGACAGTTTCCTCTGGTGAAGGCATCAGTTTCTTATAACTCACTCCAGAGATATTTCTATGGAAATCAAGCAATTATGTGACTTTTTTTTAACCACCTGAGTCTTACAAAATGCACCATTCTACACATTGCTTTTCTCATTTAATTTATCCTAGAGATTGTTTCATGTTACTATATAAGGAAAAAAATTTCATTGCATCACAATCAGTTGTATGTATATGCAATTAATTACTAAAATTCCTCATTGATGAATATTTAGATTGTTTTCCATCTTGTGTTATTATAATAACCAAATAAAGCAATATATAGGATCCTTCTTAGACCCTAAACTCTGGAATTATTTAATGTATTGGTTGAAGCAACACAGAGCCACAATGTTATACCTGAAATCATTTTATCCCTTCATAAACTTCTCCAACCCAAATTGCCAAGTATAACAGCGGCTCTTAGTGAACATTAGTGAAGGGCATTGTGGCATATTGAATTTCATTAAAATTCTAAATGGCATTACCAATAATCACAGGAGCTAATAGACTCCATTTGGCTTTCTTTTGCATTTTGTTGGGGGAAAGGTGAGGAGTGAACCACACTGGTTTTGTGACATCAGCTATGACTGAGCTCCCCTATTTCAAAGCTCTTGTCTCAGGAGGATAACCACTTCACTCTTCTATATTAAAGCCTGATTCAGGAGCCTTTGTAATTACTGTGGTCTAACTATGGTCCACTGAGATGTAAAAGGAGTCACTGGAAGGACAGTGACAATACCTAAAATTACCTAAAGGGCAAGGCTTAAGAAACACAGAAACTAACACAACTCAAAGGGGATCAGGAAGCAGAAGAACATCGGACTAAGAAATCTCCTGGGTTCATTCGAACAGGATGTCTTGTGTGGCCACTGCCCCTGAACACTCCCACAGCAACTACCAAGGAGCCTCCACCACCCCTCAGTCCGGTCATGTTTTTCAGTCTTTCTCATCTGTGCCCCACATTAAGGGCTGTAGTTTACATGGTACTGCAGTGTACACGAGCACATTTAACTAGACCAGTATCATTAGATAAAGGTTAATTCCCATGTGCAATGCATTCCATTAGCACATGTTTCCTTCTATTTCATTTTTTAAATGCTGGTTGCAACTCAATTGATTTCAAGACCTACTAATACGTTGGGATGGTGGTCTGAAATCACTGCTTGAGAGAGATTGATTTAGACCATGAGGTCACTGCAGATAAGCAAAGTACACAATCTTTTGGAAGACGTGAAGAGTAAAGAATATAGAAGAGTCTTCTGCATTTAGAAGGGGAAAAGGATAGAATATGAAGCTTGACCACAGCAACATTTTATGAGCTACTTTAGCATGAAATCCAGCAGCCCAAAGTCTATATAACTGCTCTGAGAAATTCCCATGTGTTTCAGAGGCATTACTTGCTTTCTCATGCCCTTTTCAGCTTCTCTGCACCAGCTCCTCTCCTCTTCCATTACTTAAGCTACAGTCTGGTTATCTGACATGAGCTGTCAACATACCAAGAGTCATAAAATTAAAAAGAGTAATCTTGTAGGATCCAGCTGCCTTCATGCACATTCACCTAGATTCTAGACTAAATTCTTTTCATTTTGCATGCCATAAAATAAATCTAAACTCAATGTTCAAATTATGTGTTGAGGCCCACAGCATTTCTCACCCCGTGCTCAATTTCGAGATCTGTCTGCAATTAGATGACATTCTCCTCAGTCTCTCTCTCTTGTTTTCATCACGTGGCAACTACATCTCTTCTGGGAACATTAAGCTTTCCTGCAAGGTTTCAGCTTTGGCATTTATTCCCTCTGAAGTTCTAAAGTTAGTAGAGAAGTAGAAATATTTCATTTCCTTGATTATGCTTCCACTCTTTCAAATTACTCCCAGGAAATGTCAAAGCGAGAAGAAATATCTTAGCTACTGTGACTGAATTAAAATTTTGGAGAAGAGTGGCCTGCTTAATGAAATCATCTTGCACAGCCACAATGGTGAGCCTTCTGAGATACAGGAAAGTGTTTCCTTGCAGGCTTTCCTGCTCACGGGGTAATCTGACTGTTGCTGGCTGAGGGACAGCCTGGAGAGCCTAGGAGAGGCCAGCTGGAGTTTCCCAGCTAAGTAACCAGGTGCTCCTCCTGTGATTTCCTCAGCTGCAGAGTGAAAACCCTGAGTTTGCCTCCTATTTTTAGTCACATGTGTAATAGTGGAATGAAGAATAAGTGACTCTTGAACTCTGGTTACTTGTCAGTCAGGGAGAGCAAATATAGCTTACTCTGATGGTTACTAAGTTAGAGTGAAAGAATTTCTAAGCAGCTCGGGGGTGTGAATTTGCACATTCTTAAAGCTGGGTTTTTTCTGGATGCACTCACTACTCATAAAATGTGAAACATGATGTGGAACATATTTGGCATTCACAGGTGACAATCCAACTCTTGTAAGTCTAATTATAGCATGAAGGATTATCAGCAAAGAGCTGGATTCTGGAGAGGGGTGGGAGGTGAGGCTGTGTCACTCAGGAGACTTCCCTGTCACTTTCCAGTGGCCTCAGACACAGACCTCCACACCACATCCAAGGCTAAAGAGGCAGCGTGTCACAATACACAAAAATTATCAGTCCCTGAGGTCAGAAAGAAAATGAAGGACAGATGAGAAATGTGTTTATTTTAAAAAACCAGGAAAATAGAAACTTCCAAATTGCTTCTCAAGGTCAACTTCTGGTTCGCTCTTAAATCCATGAATAATATGTGACAACTACTGTTTCCTGATTTGATCTCCTTTTGTTTATTGTTCTGTCCTGTTGCCATCATAATCTGATTTCACTAAATACTAGTTTTCATATTTCACTTTAGGAAACTATTTTGAATGAAATAATTCAATATATTGCATTTATAAGGAATAATAGCTCATAGTAAAAGCTTCCATTTTATTTCAGGGAATATCTACTTTTACTTCTATCTATTGCTCTAATGCTCAATGTTCCAGAATATATAAGAGATGTTGCTGGTACCATATCTTACATATGACCGACATATCTCTGAAGATAGGACTGAAACAAAGAAACTGGTTGTTGTCCTAGTGAAGAAATAAACTTTCAGTATCATTCCCTAATTATAGCAAACCAATTTCTTCTCTCATCCACCAAAAAACTAGAGTTTTTACCCCAGAGTGATTGCAATGTCTGGATGGAAGATGCAGTGGATCCTGAAAATGAGAATAAGAAAATGTTAACATGGATAAAATCTTCTGTTCTACAAGTTGTATACCAGGGACAGTCCATCACATTCCAACTGGGTGTACTTTTAAAGTTCATACAAAAGTCAAGAAAAAAATGCTTTTGCAAGAATCCATTAACCAGAGAAAATCTATTTTAAATCATTATTGCTCACCCAAAAATACACTATGCAATTATGAAACTACTGGAAGAAAACATAAGCGGAAGACTTCAGGATTTAGGATGGGGAAGAATCTTTGGCTGAGACACCAAAAGACAGGAAACAAAAGAAAAATATACAGATGGGATTGTATCCAACTGAACTGCTTCTGAAAAGAAAAGAAACAATCATTTCGGGGAAGAAACAACTTAGGAGAAAGTATTTGCAAACTAAATATCTGAGAAGGGGTTAATATCCAGAATATATTAAAAAACACAAAATAGCAAAGAAAAACCTGATTAAAACATGAGAAATAGACCTAAACAGACATTTCCCAAAAGGAAATAAACAAATAGCAAATAGGTGTATAATAAATGCTCAACACGACTAATCATCAGGGAGACACGAATGAGAGTCACAGTGATATAGCATCTCACTCCAGTAAGAAGCATTGTTATCAAAAAGGCTAAAGAAAAACAAAAGCTGGTGCATATGTGGGGAACAAAGAACTCTTATACATTGCTGGTGGGAGTGTAAATTAGTACCTGCATTATGCAAAACAGTATGGAGGATACTCAAAAAAGTTAAACTACAGAGCTACCATGTGATCCAGCAGTCTCAGGTCTGTGTATATACCCAAAGGAAATGAAATCAGTATGTCAAAGAGAGCGCCTATGTTCATTGCAACACTAATCACAATAGCCAAGAAATGGAAACAACCAAAGTACCCATCAATAAGTGAATGAATAAAGAAAACATTGTGCATATACAAAACAGAGTGTTATTCAGCCACAAAGAAGAGTGAAATCCTGTCATTAGTGACAACAAAGTTGGAAGTGGAGATGATTACTTTACGTAAAATAAGCCAAGCACAGAAAGACAAGTACCACATCATCTTATGTGTGGAATTTTTAAAAAGTTGATTGCATACAAGTAGAAAGAAAAATGGTGGTTACCAGAGGTTGGGGACAGCAGAGGGTAAGGAGGGATGAGGAGAGGTTAATCGGGGTACACTAAGTTAGAGTTGGATTGTAGTAAGAAGTTCTTGTGAGATAAATTGCACAGCAGAATATCTGTAGACAGCAATTATGTTCTGCCTATTTCTAAAAAGATGGAAAGAAGGATTTTTATGTTTTCACCATAAAGAGCTGATAAATATTTGAGGAGATAGATATGTTTAACCTGGTTTAAATACTACACAATGTATAGAAACTTCACATGTGGTCCCTCTAATACAAACAAAGTTTTACGTTTTTTTGTTTTTTGTTTTTTGGGGTTTTTTTTTTTTTTGGTACCAGGGATTGAACTCGGGACCTTGCACTTGTGAGGCAGGTGCCAAATGTTTTATGTTTTTATGTGTCAGTTCAAAAAAAGAAATAAAAGCACAGTAAATCCACAGAACTAATGAATAAGTTTACATAAACATTAAGGTCACTCTCATGCTCTATGAACCATTTGAAAATGTTTTCTTAGTTACTCTATTTTCTGAGTTTACTTGTCAAGCCAGTATAAATGAAAGAATACACCTTAAAAATACAGAGCAAATGGGACCTCTAGCCCTAGTTCTTTGAGGAATCTCCATATTGATTTCCACAGTGGTTGCACCAGTCTGCATTCCCACCAACAATGGAGAAGGGTTCCTTTCTCTCCACAACCCCACCAGGATTTGTTATTGGTTGGTTTCTTGATAGCACCCATTCTTTCGCAGTGAGGTACAATCTCAGTGTTGTTTTCATCTGCATCTCTCGAATGACCGGTGATGTTGAACATTTTTTCATATGTTTATTTGCTGCTTTCACTTCTTTGTCTAAGAAAAGTCTGCTCATTTCAGATGCCCATTTTTGAATTGGGTCTTTATATTTGGGGCATCTAATTTTTTTTAAGTTCTTTATATATTCTAGATAGTAGTCTTTTGTCTGAGGAGCAGCTGATAAAACTTTTTTCCCACATGGTAGGTTGTCTCTTAGCTCTGTTGGTGGTTTCTCTTGCAGTGGAGAAGCTTTTTAATAAGATGAGATCCCAGTTGTTCATTCCCATTTGACCCAGCTATTCCTTTGCTTGGTATCTTCCCAAAAGAATTAAAAGAATCATACCACAGTGATATATGTGCACCCATGTTTATAGAGGCACAGTTTGTAAAAGCTAAAGCTTGGAAACAGACCAAGTGTCCACCAACTGAGACTGGATAAAGAAGATGTGGTTTTTTTAATAAAATGGAGTACTACTCAGCCATAAAGAATGAGAAACCAGAGACATTTATAGCTATGGATGTACGCTGAGGCCATACTCTTAAGTGAAATAAATAGGACACGTGTAAATACTGAATAGTTTCTCTGGTGTTAAAAACTAAAAGAGTAAATAAGGATAAAAATGTATAATACATAATGTGAAATAGGAAGAAAATGTCTAAAGAGGTAGGGGAAGTGGGAGGGGTAGGGGAAAGGAAAGAAGGGAAAGGAAATAAATATGAGAAAAGGAAAAAAGTGGAAACAAAGTCTTTGGAGAGGGGTGGAAGGGTTGAAGGGAGGGAAAGGGAATGGGTAAAAAATAAGAACCAAGATATATCCTGTAAAGGTACAAGTTCCCAATGATGAGTGTCCTCATATTGTATACCTAAAATGTACCAATAAACTTAACAAAAAAATAAAGCCGTGGCCCATTATCACCACAAATATTTATGCAAACAGTAAATAGAATGCTATTAAATCAAATAGAATGCCATATTAAAAGAAAGACACCTCGTGGTAAGTAGGATTTATTTCATGAAAACAAAGATGGCCTTACAGTAGGACCTTATAGATGTAATAAACTTTATTAGTAAGTAAAAAATGTCTCAGATGAACCAATTGGGTTGACACATTTCATTAAGTCATTTGTTACTTTTTTAAAAGCCCTTGACTTTTAATTAGCAAAATCCCTAATAAAATAGAAGTAGCAAAATATTGCCTCAACATAAACTAAAATGTATTTTAACCCACAGTCCAACCTCATATATAACTGGAAAACATTAGAAGAATTACTTTAAAGAGCAGTAAACTACCCTAGGTACTGTATTGTGTGACACATGTAGGTTTTCTGTCTACACAATAAAACATTATATCAAAAGTAGAAAAATTTGAAAGATTATTCATCAAAAAAACCCAAATAGATCTATTGAGGAATAAATTTAAAGTGTTAAGAAAATACATAAACAAAAATAATACCTAGCTGTCTTAAATACCAAGAATAGCAAGTTAAAAGATATAATGGGATAAAAGTTTATTAGCTTGAAAAAATTTAGTTTCTCTGAGTAAACATTTCAAAATGTGTGCAGGATCCATATTGAAGACATTCATATTGTTGCAATTATTATGAATTAAAATCCTGCTTAATATTTTTAAACTGTAAAGGTGATTCTAAGTACTGAAATACTAGAAGTCAATCAAACTCTCAAACAAATGAACTTAACAGATGTTTACAGAGTGTTCCACCCCACAAAATCTGAATACACATTCTTTTGAGCAGCTGCACATGGTTCGTTCTTCAAAATATACCACTTGCTCACTCATAGAACATGTTTAAGTAAGTGCAAAGGAATTAAAATTATCCCCTGTATATTATCAGACCATTGTGTGAGGAAATTGGAGATCCATAGCAAAAGAAACTGCAAGAATTTCATAAACACAAGGAAATTGAACAACACACTTCTGAATAACCAATGGGTCACAGAGGAAATTAAAGAGGAAATCATACAGTTCCTTCAATTAAATGACAATAACAATACAACATATTGGAATCTATGAGACACAATGAAAGCAGTCTTATGAGGGAAATTCGTAGCAGTGAAATTTGTAGCAGACTCATTTTAGGAAAACAGAGCAAGTCCAATTAAACAACCTGATGCTGCACCTCAAGCTTCTAGAAAAAGAAGAGTGGGACAAAACCAAAGCTCATACAAGGGAGGAAACTATAAAGATCAGAGCAGAAATCAATGCAATGGAGAATAAGAGAATGATACAAAAAATAAATGGAGCCAAGAGTTGGTTCTTCAAAAGAATCAACAAAATTGACAAACCCTTAGCCAACCTTATCAGAAAAAGGAAAGAAAAGGCCCAAATCCATGCAATTATTAATGAAAAGGGTGAAATTACCCCAGACCCAGCAGAAATCCAGGGGATCATCAATACCTATTTTGAGAACCTATATGTCAATAAGATGGAAAACTCAGAAGAAATGGACAGATTCCTAGATACATATGAATTACCAAAGTTGTTGGGACACCTAAAAGTTCCAAACAACCCAATATCAATCAATTAAATTGAAAATGTAATTAAAACTTATCAACTAAGAGAAGCCCAGGTCCTGATAGCTTCACTGCCAAATTCTATAAGACATTTAGAGAGAAACTACTGCCACTACTGTTTAAACTTTTCAGTGAAATTAAAAGGGAAGCAATACTCCCAAATTCATTCCTGGAAGCAAGCATCACCTTGATCCCCAAAGCAGAGAAAGACCGAACCAAAAAAGACAGCTATAGGCCAATCTCACTAATGTACATAGATGTAAAAATCCTTAACAAGATACTGGCAAATAGAATGCAGATCATCAAGAAGATCATACACCCTGACCAAGTGGGATTCATCCCAGGGATGCAGGGATGGTTGAACATACGCAAATCAATCAATGTAATACACTGTATCAACAGAGCCAAGGACAAAAACCACATGATCATCTCCATAGATGCAGAAAAAGCATTTGACAAAATCCAACATGCATTTATGATAAAGAAACCCTACAAAAAATTGGAATAGATGGTTTCTGCTTCAATCTGATAAAAGCCATCTATGAAAAAACAACAGACAATATCATACAAAATGGTCAAAAACTTAAAGCCCTCCACTAAAATCAGGAACAAGACAAGAATGTCCAATATCTCCACTCCTATTCAATATGCTATTGGAAATATTAGCTACAGCAATTAGACAAGAGAAAGAAATAAAAGGAATAAAGATAGGAAATGAAGAAGTCAAATTGTCATTATTTGCAGATGACAGGATACTGTATATAGAAGACCCCAAGAACTTCACCAAAAGTCTTCTAGACTTAATAACCAAATTCAGTAAAATAGCTGGTTACAAGGTCAACACACAAAAATCAATAGCTTTCCTCTACATGAACAACAGACTCACTGAGAGAGAAATAGGGCAAACAATTCCTTTCACAATAGAATCCGAAAAACTGAAATAGCTAGGAATCAACCTAATGAAAGAAATCAACGACCTCTTCTCTGAAAACTATAGCACTCTGAAAAGAGAGATTGAAGATGATATCAGATTATGGGAAGACATCCCTTGCTCCTGGGTAAGAATGATTAATATAGTGAAAATGGCCATACTTCCAAAACTGCTATATAGATTCAATGCAATCCCAATTGAAATCCCAGCAGCATACTTCATGGACCTTGAGAAAACAATCCAAAAATTCATTTGGAACAAGAAGAGACCTAGAATAGCAAAATCAATTCTAGGCAACAGAGAAATGGCAGGGGGTATCACAACCCCCAACTTGAAAATATACCACAAAGCTACTGAGATGAAAATGGCATGGTACTGGCAAAGAAACAGACCTGAGGACCAGTGGAACAGATTAGAGGATCCAGAAACAACTCCAGACACACTCAGCCATCTCATCTTTGACAAAGGAGCCAAACACCCTCAGTGGAGGAAAGATAGCTTCTTTAATAAATGGTGCTGGAAAAATTGGGTTTCAACTTGCTAAAGATCAAAACTTGACCTATATCTCTCACCATGCACTAAACTAAAATCAAAATGGGTTAAAGATCTAAATATTAAATCTGGAGAGAAGGTAAGCCAGTCCCAGCACCCAGAAGGAAGCTCCCTTGCCACCATCCCACACTTCTAGGGCAGAGAAGGTGAGCCAGTCCCAGCACCTGGAAGGAAGCTCCCCCACCACCATCCCACTCTCCTAGGACAGAGAAGGTGAGCCACGCAGGCACCAGAAGCACACCCACTGACCCCTGTGGAAATGAGAAGACATGTAAACAAGCCTCAAAAACAGACTTTCGGATCACCTACAGCAACCACAAAGGGAAATGAGATGGAACAACCTGATACTCAACCATCTGGACTCTCTGAACTGGCAACAAAAGAGGATCTGGGAAAAATGAGATCAGAAATAACTACTCAGATAACAACAAAGATTGTGCTCATGGTGCAAGACATGATTAATAAATCTAGAGAGGACACAGATAAAAAAAATAGAGGATCTGAGAAACATGATGGAATCCCAACATAGGAAACAAATGAAATCCATAAAACAGATACAAACAGATTTCCAGGAGATTAAAAACTCCATCAAAACTCTGCAAAGCAGAATGAACCAATGTGAGGATAGAATTTCAGATATAGAAGATAAGATTGCAATTAGTGACCAGGAAAAGAAAAATTGCTCTAAAATTGTAAGAGAACACAAGAAATCAATCCAGCAGCTGCTAGACAATGCAAAGAAGAATAACATAAGACTGATTGGAGTCAATGAAGAAACAGGAGACAGTGCAGATGACATAAAAAAAACATTCACAGAAGTGATGGCAGAAAACGTCTCAAGGAGGGGAAAAGAATTTGACATAAAGACAAGTGAGGCATATAGGACTCCAACTAGCTTTGCTCAAAAAAAATCTACACATAGGCATATACTAGTTAGGATTCCAGAAATCCAAAAGAAGAACAAAATTCTACAAGCAGTGAGAGAAAAGAAACAAATCACATACAAAGGAAAGTCCATCAGAATCACAGCAGACTTCTCAGTGCAAACCCTCAAGGCAAGAAGAGCTTGGAGTGATGTATTTCAAGCCCTAAAGGAAAACAGCCTCCAACCCAGATTGATGTACCCTGCAAAACTAGCTTTCAAAATTGATGGAGAAATAAGATACTTTCATGATAAAGAGCACCTCAGGAACTTCATGAATATCAAACTGGCACTCCAAAAAATTTTAGTCAATACCCTAGGAAAAGACAATGAGGATCACAACCCCAGGAAACCCAGCAGAATGAATCCATTGGGTGTGACAAATTAAATGCAAAGGGGGAGAATCCAACAAAAAGAAAAAGTCATGACAAGGCTTTTAAAACTTTTAACTTCATCTCCCTAATGAGTGTATAATTCAATCTTGTTATTGTACTGATCAGTATTTTTCTGATTCTAGAGTTGCACACCTTTCCTTGTGCTATACTGGCTATTTATCATCTTCTTATGTCTATATTTTAATTGGGTTGTCTATTAATGAGCTGTAAGTGTTCTTTATATATTCTGGTCATAGGTTATATGCATTTTAAATATGGTCTGTTTAAGGACTACTTTTCACTTTAATGATGTCATTTAAAGTTCTAAATTTTGATGGACTCTCGTTTATCAAATTTTTTCTTTTATACATCGTGTCTTTTGTATCCTAGGTAGTTCTTGCCTACCCTAAATTCATAAACATTTTCCCTTAAAATTTCTTCTTTAAGTTTTATACTTTTAGGATTTCATATTTAGATTCATAGATCCCTTCAAGTTATTTTCATGTAAGGAAATAAAGGGTTGAGGTTAATTTTTTATATACGGATACCAGGTGTTCTAGTGCCATTTGCTGAAAATATTATCTCTTCCGCAGCTCTTGAATTGAGTTTACATTCTATAAAATGCTAATGTTAAATAATCTTTCAAAACTTAGTGGACCATATATGTATGGTTCTATTTCTACATTCTCTGTTTTATTCCAAAGATCTTTATGTCTTTCCTTACACCAACACTGCCTTGATTACTGTAGCTCTAGAAGAAGTCTTAAAATTAGGTACTAAACCTCTTCAAACACTGTTTTTTTTTCTTTTTTTTCTTTTTTTAACTTTTCTAGATCCTTTGTACTCCTACATAACTTTTAAATTTCAATATCCAATTCTTCATTTATAGCAAGTATACACAGACCTGAATTTTTATATATACCTTGTGTTTTCCATTCCTGCTAAATTCAAATACAAGTTCTAGAGGCTCCTAGAGATTTCTTAGTATTTTCTCTGTAGATGATCATTTCATCTACATATAAAGATTTTGCTTCTACCTTGCCAATCCTATCCTAATTGTGTCCTTTTATTGCCAGACTATTTTGGTTGGACCTAGGTTTCAAAGTTTAATGGACAGATAAAGAGTATGCATATCTGCCCTTGTTCCTCACCTCAAGGAGAAAGCATTGTATCTTCTCCATTCATATAAGGCATTCTCGCTGGAAGTATGGAGCACATGTCTTTAATCTGTTGAGAAGGTTCTGTTCTACTTCTAGTCTCCTGAAAGCTTTTACCATGAACAGCTGTAGAATTTAGTCCAATACTTTTTCTCCAACTACTGACAGGATCATATGGCTTTTTCCTTTCCTCTGTTAAAATGATGACTTTTGGGGGTGGATCTTCCAATGCTGAACCAACACTCCCATCCCTATAACAAAACCACTTTCTCCATCCTGCCAGATCTGACTTCTAATAGTTTGTTTTGTTAAACAAATTTCTATCTATGTTCATAATTTTTTCTTCTATTATCTTTAACCATTTTTAGGATTAGCACAATGTTGATTTCCTAAAATGAGGGGAGAAGTGTTCCTTCTTTTTTCTGCTTTAAATGTTTGATATAATTTATCAGTTAAAATGTATATGAGCCTGCTGTTGTCATATAGGTAGGTTTTCAAGCTAGGAATATACTTTCTTTAATAGGTGCTATTCAAATTTTATATTTCCTCCAGAGTTAGTATCATTAATTTGTCTTCCAAGGTACTTCTTGAAGTTGTCAAATTTATTTCAAAAAAGATTTTTGAAATATACTTTCTATATCCTTTTAAATTCTGTAAAATCTGTGGTAATGTCTCCTAGATCTTGATATTGTAATTTTAAAAATGTATGATTGATATTGTGTAATAGGAAGCAAAGGTCTATAGGAGCAGGGAAAGTGGGAGGGGTAGGGGAAAGGAAAAAGGGGAAAAGAAAAAGTATGAGAAAAGGAAAAAAAATGGAAACAAAGTCTTTGCAAATAGGGAAGGGTGGAGGGCATGAAGGGAGGGCAAGGGAATGGGGAAAAAAATAAGAACCAAGATACTCATGTAATGGTACAAGATCCCAATGATGAATGTAACTGTATTTTATACCTAAAATGTGCCGAATAAACTTAATGGAAAAAATAAAAAAGTAAATAAATATTAAATCTGAAACACTGAACTGGCTAGAAGGGTTTAGGTAGAACTTTTGAAGACATTGTTATTGGGAAAGATTTTATGAACAAAAATTCAGTTGTCCGTGAACTAGCACAAATAATCAACCAGTGTGATCTCTTCTTATTAAAAAGCTTCTACGCAGCAAGAGAAACCAGCAACAGAGCTAACAGACAACCCACAATGTGGGAAAAAATTTTAGCAGCTGTACCTCAGACAAAGGACTACTATCTAGAATATATAAAGAACTGAAAAAAATCAGACCCCCCCCAAATTCAAAGACTCAATTCAAAAATGTGCACCTGAAATGAACAGACATTTCTCAGACAAAGAAGAAAAAGCAGCAAATAAATATATGAAAAAATGTTCAACATCACTGGTTCTTCAAGAGATGCAGAAGAAAACAACACTGAGATTCCACCTCACCCCACAAAGAATGGCTGCTATCGTGAAATCAACAAATAACAAATGCTGGCAGGGCTGTGGGAAGAAAGGAACCCTTCTCCATTGTTGGTGGGAGTGCAGACTGGTGCAACCACTGTAGAAATCAGTATGGAGATACCTCAAAAAACTAGACCTATAGGTCTCATTTGACCCAGCCATTCCCCTGCTGGGTATCTTCCCAAAAGAATTAAAAGAATCATACCACAGCAATATATGTGCACCCATGTTTATAGTGACACAGTCTGTAATAGCTAAAGCTTGGAAACAGAGCAAGTGCCCATCAACTGGAAACTGGATAAAGAAGATGTGTTTTTTTTCATAAAATGGAGTACTACTCAGCCATAAAGAATGAGAAACTAGAGACATTTATAGCTAAATGGATGCACATTGAAGCCATACTCTTAAGTGAAATAAATAGGATGCACATGTGTAAATACCAAATAGTTTCTCTAGTGTGAGAAACTGAAAGTGTAAATAAGGATTAAAATGATTAAAATGAATAATTGATAATTTGAAACAGCAAGAAAAGGTCCAAAGGGGTAGGAGAAGTGGGAGGGGAAGGGGAAAAGAAAGAAGGGAAAGGAAAAATTATGAGAAATGGAAAAAAATAGAAACAAAGTCTTTGTAAATAGGGAAGGGTGGAGGGGGGAAGGGAGCACAGGGAATGGGGATAAAATAAGAACCAAGATACATCGTGTACAGGTACAAGCACCAAATGATAAATGTAAATATATTGTATACCTAAGATGTACCAATACAAGAATTTAAGCAAAAAAGAAAGAAAATAATATTTCCTTGGTATAACTTAATTGAGGGAAAATAAATGATAAATGCATAAATAAAAGGATTTATTGACTATACCAAAAAATAAAGCCTTCTATATAACAAGAGCCATTATAAATAATATAAAAACCAGAAAACTAAAGGGGAAATATATTAGGCAATGTGTAAATAACATTAATTTATGAACTGAACAAACAAACTGTTAAATAAATAGACAGTAATACATTTTAAAATAGGTTAAGGGACACAAAAGCCAAAATGTAAATGGCCAACAAAAGTAAATTTCTTTCAACACTGCAGTAGTGATTTAGTCTGTTAGGTTTGTGAACATCTCTATATCTATGTATCCATCTATCTATTCACTGTTCATTTTTCTATTCATTTCTAAGACATTAAGAATGCAGGGAAATTAATACTTTTATAATTTACAGTTAAAAGAGGATTGCAAATCCTTTGTTTAAAAAATCTAAATAGTAAATATTTCTAGTCTTGTGGCCCATACGTTCTCTGTTGCAGTCACTAAACTTTGCTATTGTAGGATAAAGCAGCCTTATGCAAAGTGGCTGTGCTCCAATAACACTTTATTTACAGAAATTGGCAGTAGACCAGATTTCTCCATGGGGCTAAGTTTATAGAGCCCTGAGCAACAGTTCAAAAGAATTTGTCCAATCTCTGTCAAAAGTTTTGAAAGACATGCTTATCATTTAACCAATCAGTTTCCTTCGGTGAATGTATTCTACAGAAACCATTATTCTTATGAGTAATGATATTCATCAAATAATTTCATTAATATTTAACCATTGGTTTAAACAAACTATGCTTGACCATTAAAAAAAACTATGCCATAGAAAAAACTTGATGGCATAAATAAATATTTATAACCAATTGAAAAACGCAGGTTTCCATAGTGCAAATACAATATGACTCTAAGTGTCTGTCCACATGCGCACACACACATACACACATTCACACGCACGCATGCAGAAACACACACTCTGTATGATCAACAGCAAAAAATCACACATCAGACTGCCCAAGTTCAAGTTCCATGATTTTCTGTGTAAATTTAGTTATAATTCAATGTCTCTCAACCTCACTCTCTTCGTCTGTGAAATGGAAAAGGGAACTATACTTGTCTCAGTCAGGTATTATGAGATTTAAATGCGATGATACATTTGAATGCCACCATAGTCTATTTAAACTGATCTAAAAATATCATAACTCAGATAGTTTATAAAGAATAGAAATTTATTTCCCACCGTTCTGGAGGCTGGAAAACCCCAAATCAAGATTCATTTCTGTCAAGGTGTCACCTCTTTGATGATAGCCATCTGTCTTCTCACTGCGCCCTCATGTGGCAAATGGGACAAGGACATTCTCTTGGGTCCTTTTTTTTTTTTTTTTTTTTTTTTTTTTTAGTACTGGGGATGGAACTGGGGACCTTGTGCTTGCAAGGCAGGCGGCAGCACCACTGAGCTAAATTCTGGGCCCTCTTGGGTCACTTTTATAGGGGCACAATTCTCATTCATGAGAACTCTGTTCTTGTGACCAAATTACTATTTCCAAATACCACATAATGTTTGGTTTCAACATATGAACTTCATTCAGATGTATTCAGTCTACAGGAAACACAGTGACATGATAAATGCCACCTATATCCATATCAAAATTTCAACTTACTTTTATTATCTTCTTTGTACCTTCAAGTATTTATTTTCATAAAACATTACATATTATTTTATATTTATATAAAAATGTCAAAATTTTGTATTCAGACTTTTACAAGCTACATTCAGTCTCACAGTAGAGTAGAACTTTTTAATTGTAATAGCATTTTCAAGAGTTTGGTAAATTCTTGTGAGTACTGAGCTGGTCCAAAATGAAGAACCTGTGTCTGATTTTAAAGAAGCAATTTTACAGCCTGTTGATGCCCTTTTCCCTCCCAGAAAGAAATTTAGAGATGTCTTTATCACAGTTGAGATAGATATGGATCGTAGCCTGGTAGAATTTAGCCTCATTGGTAACTAGAAGACTGATCAATCTGCTTAAGGCAAGAACAAGTAAACATCTACCGAATTTCAAGAACTTATGCCCTGGTAGGAAATACATCTAAGAGTAAATCCATGTGACCCTTACTTCATATTTAAATAAATCAATAGGCCGAGACATGCTCTTTCATGCCGAGGCAAGAAACATACTTCAGAGTAAATCTGAACGCTCCTTACTCCATATTTGAAAACATCATTAAGCCCAAACATGCTTTCTCTAGGATTTGAGTCACGACCAGCTCTTTTCCTACCCCTAACTACACTCTGATTAAAGTCAAGTAACTCGGGCTGGAGATTTAGCTACATGGTCCCTCTACCTGACTTGCAAGGGCAAGGTCCTGAATTTGGTCCCCGATACAAAAAAAAAAAAGAAAGAAAAGAAATCAAGTAATTCATCTCCCTGTCTTTAAGGGGTATCTGAGGAATAAGCCACTGAAACATGAAAAATCCAGGGCATCTACTCTAACTCCCAGTAAGTACTTCCTAAATCCCCTTCACAGTACAGCACTTCCCCTTCTTGCCTTCATTCCTTCCTCCCTCCTTTCCTCTTTCCCTCCTTCCCTCCTTTTCTTGTTTTTTTTTCTTCCTTCATCTCTTTAGGCAATTATAACAAAATACCATAAATTGAGTAGCTTATAAAAACCAGGAATTTGCTTTGCACAGTTCTGGAATTTGGAAAGCCCAAGATCAAGGCAGCGACAGAGGTGGTATCTGATGGATGCTGGCTTTCTGGTTTGTGGATGGGCCTTGCTGGATCGTCACATGGCAGCAGGAAAGAGAAACCTCTCTGGTGTGTTCCATAAGGATGCTCATTATGATCATGAGGGTTCCACTCAAGTAAACACCCAAGGTCCTGCCTCCTGATACCAACACCTTGGGACCAGGTTTCAAAATAAGAATCTGGAGAGAACATAAACATTAAGTATACTGTTCTTTCTCTCTACTCTTTTTTAGATTTCATATCCATTCTGGTATGTTTCATGTAGGTAAGCAAAATTCCGACACATAAGCAAATACCTCTGCACATCAGGTCTGCCTTGTTCTCCAACTCCCTCCACTCCCTCTTTCTTTCCTTCAGCTCCCTAAGCAGCCAAGCTTCCTTCTCCACATGGAATCCAAACACTAGATGCACTGCAGTGGTGCAGCCATGTGCCAGTCTCTGCAGTGGACATATGCACAGGAGGCTTTGTGTAGAAGTTAGATGACCAGACGAAAGGGTATGGAACCTCTATTCTGCTGATGTTGGCAGAAGAAGAAGCAGTGTCTTTTGGGGCAGAGGCAGCAATGGTAATACAGCTCCACAGTGGCTTCTTCTCCCAGAGGTAGCAGCGGCTTTCCTTCTAGCCCAGTGCCGCAGTCGCACTGTGGAAGTATTTCCTCAAACTTCAGCCTAGAGTTTCTCCAGCTCTTCCAATGATTTAGTTACCTACACCATCCTACTTAAAATAATGGGAGTGGACACTATATGGTCTACAAGGATTCTTTCTGTGATTCTCATTTCAAGCTTTGTTTACATTTATTGGACATTATTCATAAGAAGTTTGGGAGAATACCAAGGATTTTCAAAGGCTAAGACCAGTGCAAAAAACAAAAGGAATATGAATGTGCAAGAAAAAGCATTATAAAACTCCAGGGACCTGTTGTGAACCTACCTTTATTCATCACTAAATTATCCACTGTTTTAGGCTCTGCTCTGAAGATATACACATGAACACAGAGTCCCTGTAATGGTGATTTTAAAATAAAAAAGACAGTGCTAAAACCATAAGAATAACTATGCATTTCATGCATCATCTCATTTTGCCTCAAATAATTGTATGAGTAGATACTATTACCTCCAAAAGGTCGAAAGAAAGACTTGCCTGAAACCATGAAGCTAATAAGGGGCCAGAATAAGGTTTAAATCCAAATCTGACTATAGACCATGAGTTATAACTCTCACACAACAGCAAAGCTGTAGACGTCTGTTCACTCTTTCAGTGAGTAGTTATTGGCCCTGACTTTGGTCAGGCCTTGGACTAGGGATCCTGAGAATATTCAGCTCATGCAATGAGGGATATAACAGCGTAATGAGTGGTTTGATGTAGGAGTGAGAACTGGGTATGAACACAAGCACAAGCCACATTCCACATGTACAGAGGGATGCGGAGGGGCCAAAGGTGTTCAGAGGGCCTGCAGGCTCCAGACCCTGCTCGAAACCTTAGGGAGGAGTCCCAGACCTGCCTGTGTCCATTGTATTCACACACTGCTGTGGCCTCAGCACCGAACCTCAGAAGTATCTGTGTGAGTGAGGGAGAAAACAATACAATGTGTTTTATTGTAGTGCAGTGAAGAACTTTCATGCAGAAGGCATCGGAGCCAAAATGTAAGGTCAGAAACACTTCAAAGAAAAATGACTGATCCTTAAAGAATGAGTATGATTTTTTAATGATTTTTTAAACCAATATGCCTAGGTTGCCTATCTGAATTTCTTTTCACGACCTTGTAATTTAGGGGTTTCTTTAGGTTCTGGATCTATGGGTAAAATTTAGTAAATGTAAGGATAAATCTTTCAAAACTAGGGATCTTATGAATATCTTTCCATATTGCTCCCATGTTTACATCAATTACATGTTATACATGATCTCATTGTATGAAGCTTCCAAGTATTTGTGTGTATCCATATATTCATATGCACACACTCTACAGGCACACACATATATCTATATACATGCAAATACTTATGAGTCACTCCAGCTTCAGAATATTCTGAACCATCATAGAGTGTTAATAATATTAGAAATAAACTAGACCCCCCATCATGGTCAGAACACTGTTCCTCTTCCCTTGTGGCTTTAGACCTCAAGGCAGGCCCTGTCCACTGCTCCTCCTGGTTTCTGCAGCCCACGTGTCCCTTCCTCTCTCTTTGCTCTTCAGTTAGCAGATGATTCCAAGAGCTGGTGACTCACAAGCACCGTGACAGATGAGTGTCAGTTTTCACACACACAAACACAAAAATAGTTTCGTATTTCCTTAGGAAAATATATATTGAACATACTTTTCATACTGCTTCAAATATATATTGAACTTCCACTGCCATTCTGTCACGACCTCCTAGGGAAGAATGTGGTCCCACCAGGGATGAAGGTACCAGGCAGAGGGGGACAAAGCCAATGGCTCAAAAGCACCCATAATGTCAAGACCAGGCACAGAAGCTGTGTTCGGCAAGCCTTGGATTTTTACTTTTCTCTCTTCAGTGAAACACTGACTCTTAACATGGGTAAACACATGGATGAGAAAAATCACATTTTTTTTTTGCTAAAATAAGACTATTCAACAGACACATGCTATTAAACATGCCCAATATTTTGCTGCTTTTGACACATAAAGGTATTAGAATCACTAAAAAGAGTTCTGAGTCGTTTCCCTAGTCTAAACTTTTATACTAATGTAAAGGAATAGTGAGTTGATTTTTTTTAACTTCAGAAAATCCATCATCACACTTGTTCATGAAACTAGTGATTCTCTGAAAATATTTCATGTGGATTCACTAACTTTGAAGTGACAGCAACAAAACATTTCTCAGGCACAGCCCACCTCACATTAATGAGTCAGATTATTGTGCTAGGGTCTGTTACTTGATGTTCTTCCATTGTGGAGCTTCTGAGTATCTGATGAAGATGTGATTCCACTGTAAACTTGGTCTGGGAACGATGACACCAGGCTGTAGAATGCGTGGGAGTGGCACCCAGGTCAACATTACAAGACTGGCATGGGGACATGGGACAGGACTCCTCTGCTACTCAGGCTACAGTGAGCTGCAATCTGGACTGGGGCCTACAGCTACACAATAGAGATGCATTGTATCACCACTGTGGAGCTGAGAAGTTGAGAGTGGGCTGTCAGCAGGGCTGTTTGCTGCTGAGGCCCTGAGGAAAGACTCTTTTCCCCAGCTTCTCTCCTGGTCACTGGTGGCTGTTGCAGGGTCCTTTGCTTCTGCTGTAGCATCCCAGTCTATACCTTCATCTCCACATACTGTGTAAATGTGTGCACACTCCCAATTTTCCCTTTCTATAAGGACACCAGTCAAACAGGATTATGGGCCTGCCTGACTCCATCCAGTAGGACCTCATTTTAACTAATTACATCTGCAATGACTAATTCCAAAATATGGTCACATGCTGCAGTACTGAGAGTTAGGCCTTCAACATATAAATTTCTGAGTCACAACTCAACCTGAACACCTAGGAATATCATTGGTGCTCCAGACAAAATGCCCAATGTGCAGTGCCGAGATGCTGACAGTATTTTTTCCCAACTGTATGAAGGAAGCAGGAATCTTTGATCCAATGTTAGGGAATAAGTTTACTTACATGAAGTGGGAAAAATCCCTGTACTCTGAAGCCACAGCATCCTTACAGTGAGCAGAAATGTGTGGCCCTTCAAAGTGCAGGCAGATAACACAGCACGTAGACCATCTGGTAAATACCAGCACTGTTGGAGGTACCCAAATGCATGACCTCCTGAGAGATTCAAACTTTTTTTATTTACAAGTAAAGCAATATCATTGCTCCCCAAGGAGTAGTAAAGTCTCCTGATACAAAGCAAAAGAGCCATTTAGAATCCTCTGGAGCCACATACTTTTTGACAGCGGGGTGTGGAGAGATTGCCACTTTTCATCCCTGTGTGCAGGAAAATGGTCTCATGAGTAAGGACAACAGTGTGGTGAAGAGAAAGATTACATTGTCCTAGTCTGAATTTCATGGACTTCAAATACACAGATTCATACACATTTTGTATCACCACAGAAGAAATTATTACAAACTTAGAGACTTAAAACAGCCCTCACGCCTTTTTAAATCTCACAGTTCTATTAGTGAAATACCTGGCACAGCCTGAATGGGTTCTCTGTCCAGAGTCTCTCACACTGAAACCAAAGACTCAGCACCAGCTCTAATTCTCTCTGAGGCTCAGTCCACCGGTTGTGGCTAAAATCCCTCCTCCTGCTTCCCCTGTCTCATCCTCTTTCATCCAGTAACTGTGCATGGAGTCAGCACACCATGAATCCCTCTGGCTTTCTACTCCACCTCCTCTTGACTTTTAAGCATTCACATGATTACACTGGGCCCACCCAAGAAATAAAGGATAATCTCCCTATTGTAAAATCAACTGATTAGTAATCTTAATTACATCTGCAAAGTGCCTTTACAGTAGTGTCTAGATTAGTATAGGTTAACTGAATAACAAAGAAATGGGAATTTTGGAAGACATCTTTAGACCAATCATAAGATCTGAAAAAAAAAATCCTCAGGCCAAAGATACTCACATATAACTAAGTAATATTCAAATTTGTACTTTAAGCAAACATAGAGAAAAGATAAAATGTAATTTGAGAACAGAGTAAATATACTGCTAGCCATCTGTAAGCTTTTGCCTTGATCCTACTTTTAAAATGGAACCTTGCATAACAGAATGAAGAAAGAAGGAAAGAGATTAGGTCTGAGAACCCTCAATTCCACAATAGTGCTGATGTTGGGGTAAATATTTCAGTCTCTGACATTCAATTTCCTCTCTTACCTGTGGCCTCATCAGATAAAAAGTGAATAATAGTAATTATATTCTGAGAATCAGATTGTCATGGGAAGCAAATGAGGTAATTTCTCGAAAGTGCTTGTGAACTATAAAGCCTAAAGCAAATATGACTTGTTAAAATTATCACAGAAAGTTTAAACTGATTCAAGAAAGAATCAGATTATCCAAGCATTATTTCCTTTAATGAAATAATAACCCTAGAGGATAAATGAATTCCCATGACCAAGAAACCCAAAGCCCAGTAGAAACTTCGTCACATTAATGTAGGAAGCATTCTGGTGTCTGCATAAATGGGTACATATGTGAGCGTGTTGGGGGTGTGCTACGTGAACGCTGTGTTTTGATAATTAAATAAGCAATATAATAAGTATAAGGCACATTCTGGTGAGAGAAATTTAATACCAACACCGAAAAGAAAAACCTAAAAACATAGCCTAGAACCAAGCAGTTGGAGAAGAAACAATAACAAAGGGAAGAACAAAGCATTTTCAACACCCAGCAGCAAACCCTCTAGTGTCACATTCTGCCTATAAGATCTTGGCAGACAAATCTGTGAGGTTTGGTCAACAAATACAAGTAATCATATGAATAAATGTCCCTGCTATAATCTTATAAACCTACTGGTCACCTATCTGTTTCTCAGAACATTACAATTAACATTTATATCCATCATGAATTATTGCATCCTGAGAATTATTATATTTATGCACTTATCAAGTACTTACATAACATTATGTGCAAGACACTGTTCTAAATTATTAATATTAACTCAAAATAATAACTCATCTTCATAACAACCCTATAAAGTTGAAACTACCATTATCTCTATTTATAGAAAAATGTAACTGTAGTAATTTGTTTCAAAATCTTTTTCTTTAAAAAGGGTATTTTTTTCCAAGTGGTTTCTTCCCTTCATTTCATCTTTTCTACAATTTCTATCAAGAAAGAATTTGAAATGCAGTTGCTAAAGGCTTTATCCTAGGAAAAATGACACAACACAGTCAGACTGATTTCAGTAAAATCTTTGAAGTGAACAGATTAGTCTTACATAAAGTGTACTGTGATTAGAGGTGACACTGGAATTTTCTAAACACTGTCAGCTTTAATTTTGGAAAGTCTTTCCCCACAAAACGAAAGGCACCCAGTTGTCTGTTTTTGATTCACTGTGTCTCTTGAACAGTGTCATTCTCGTCTATATTTAAAAGCATGTGCAATTCAACATGCTTTGATTTTACCCTTACCACTTGCTGATAAACACGGTGAAAATCTACCCTCCCTACTCTTAGCAAGAAAGACATGCTCCTGATGTATTTTTTCATATTTTATTTCTCCAGCAAAATTTTTAAAATTTTCTTCTCACTTACTCTGGTATTTCAAGGTTAGGCTCAAAAAATTAGAAAATATTCCAAAAGTGGTAGACTGTTCTTCCTTACTCCCACCCAGCAAGGCACACAGCCCTTGCCAGTATGATTTTGTGCACTAAACTCTGCCTGGGTTTATTCTCAAAGCTCATGGTTGCTAGTGAAGGACAAGTGGCCAGGGGGTGGGACTGATTCTCCTCGCTGAAGCAGAAAGGTGGTCGTAAGAAAAGTTTCTGTAAACTAAGTTTCATTTTGTGTTTTATATTTCAAGTTCTACATATGTATCTAATATTGAAAACTGTGTAATATTATTATAAACATTAACCAGTCGGTAAAAATGTATTATGGGCCAGGGTATATGTCAGGTAAAAGGGCCAAAAACCAAGGCCAGACCAGGCCACAACAAGCTTTTATTAGGGGAATAGATCTGCCTGGCTGTCTCTGAACAAAGGAGAGACAAAAGCAATATGGCCGGGGCTGGGAGAGTCTTTTATAGAGACTGGGGTGGGGTTTGTAGGGGCTGAGGTGGGGTTGGGTGAGGTAATGACTAGGGAATGGAGGAGCTGGTGATGTCACTAGGTGATAGGAGGTGAGTGAGGACTAGGTTACTCTCTAGGCGGGAACAGGGGCATGCTGGGAAGAAGGGTTTATTCTTTGGTGGGAGCAACCATCTTGGCACGATGTCACACAGGGGAGGGGGCAAGGCACCATAGGAAGAGGGCAGCTACTGTACATAATAGCTGCTGAGGTGGTGGGAGACCTATCAGTATATAACATTGGAGACCAGAACTCTTTGAGAAGTTAATCTACCAGGTACTAAAAATAGACATGTTCTTCAAGATTTCAGGGGAAAGAGTGTTCACTGAGAGTGAGGCTGCCAAAAAAATAGGAATATTTTATTAATTTGGCCCCATGCTAAGGTATCTGAAGTTGTTCTTGTGACAATATTTAACAACAAAAACTACCTTAGTCCTGGGCCAGGAATTTAGCTCAGTGGTGCCTCTGCCTGCTTCGCAAGCAAAGCTCTTGAGTTCGATCCCCAGTAACCCCTAAAAACTATCTTAGTTCCAAGGCAATTAATGTACTATCCTGAGTTGTGTGCCCAAGGCCGGAAGACGGGCCTTCCTGCTGGCCTTGGAAGTCAGTGGCCCCTACAAACCAGGCTCCTTCCTCTCTGAAAAAGTGTGCCATGTTTGTAAACTTAGATCACCATCTGAACGTAAGGTGATAGAGCTACAGACACAGCCGTCCCTTATTTCCTGCCTTCTATGTTCCAGCCACTCTAATGAGCATTTTACAGCGATTTATTATCTTTATTTTTAGAAAGAGGGTATTGAAGCCTGAGAGGCTGAACAAACTATCTGGGGACAAAGCTAGGAAGAAAGAGTAAGGATTGAAACCCTGGCAGGCCAGCTCAAGCACACACGTCTAACCACACATTTCTGAATCAAAAGTCCTGGATCTCACATAATGAAATCTCTTCAAATGTACTTTCAAACCTCATGCATACTATCTGTACACCCTTAACACAGTCCACTCCCGTCTACATATGCTGATGATGTATTACCTGGAAACTTCCCGCTTAGGCACTGTACACTGTCTGTGGAGAGAGCTCAGCAGGGCCGTGTGGCTTGGGGCTGGTATGGGCCATCTTAAGGCTCAATTAGGGCAGAGGGTCTGTGCTCCAGGTAGCTTGTTCATAATGCTCTGGAGCCAGGCCTTGGTTCCTTGCCACTCCTACCTCTTCTGAGGCTACTTCAGTGACAGAGCAACTGACTTTCCCCAGGGCAAGTGATCCAAAAGAGAAAGCCAGGCAGAGCCCGTGTGGCTTCTGCGATTCCCCCTGAGTTGGACCCTTGACTTAAACCCTTGACTTACGAACTCAATTGGTTTCCCAGGGCTGTTTATAACTCAAGTGGGTCAGTTGCCTTCAAAGTCTCTCTCCTGTATAATTTTAGGCCATACTTTCTTCCAGGCAGATTTCAGTGTCTTTAGAGAGACACTGGCCCAAGATTTTTTAATTAACCCCATACAGGAAAGGATGTAATGTTCCTTCCAGGACTCTTTAAGGGTTAAATCTATCTGAGACCATCTGGAAGCACAAGTGGCCGGCATTCAGGTCATAACTCAAGACTTTGGTCCTAAGTTAAAACTAAAATTCTGGTCATAACCCAAGTTGTTCGTATGTCAGGCTGGTCATAATTTGAGAGCCCACTGTGCATCACTAATTTCAACCCAACTTCATGGAAGAGAATAAGGCTCCACCCTTTCAAGGGAATGTCAGAGAATTTTGGACCATATATTAAAGCCCACTACAACATTTAGTTTAGTTCAATTGAAGAAATTTTTCTTTCACTGTAAACTATTACCAAAATTTATCTTATCTTATAATTCTCAGGACTGTTGTATTTACTTACACCTTATTCTAAACACTGGCAATAACTCTGATTCTATGTCATCATTTTTTCTGTTAGCTTGACTCTTATCGCAATGTGCCTAGAAATGCTGATACTAAAAGCTGGACACATTATTTCTCCCATGCCACCATTCACACCTACTGAGAGTGCCTGTTACGGCTTAGATCTAGATGTTCCCCCCAAGCCTCATGTGCTCATACGTGGGGCTTTGGGACTGACTGAGTCATGGGTGTGTGATACTGGGTCAGTCCACTGATTGTTCTAGCATAGTTCTGGGTGTGGATGATGGACTTACTGAAAAGGGAAAACCCACCCTGGATGTGGATGACACCAAACAACAGACTTGTAGCCTCAATGGAATAAAAAGGGGAAAAGGAAGCCTTGCCATACACTGTTTCTCCTCTGCTGCATCCCTCTGCCATGCTGTTCTGCCTTGGAGCCAGCCAACTATGGGCTGAAACTTTTATAAACTTTGAGTTAAAATAAACCATTCCTCTTTTAGCTCGTAGGTGCCATGTACTTTGTCCCAGCAACAAGAAAGTAAGTAAGAGCACCTGTCAGAAAAGAAGCAAAAGCAGTGTTTTACCTGGCTCTGACCTCTGGTCATGGGCTTTCTTAAATATTCTATTCCCATTACCTTGACTCATTTGAGAAATATCCATTTTTTTCAGCCCACAGTGGCCAGCACCTCTCGCTGAGCGCAATTTCCCCACTCAGATGTGCCCAGGGGTCAGCCTGCCTTTCCATCTGTTCACCCTCTAAGGTTAGACCTTCTGACCCTCACTATCATTTGGCACTGTGGCCTTATCAGATAAAACACATGTAGAGATTTCAGAACCTTCCTCTGAATGAGGCAGTGGACAATGCTTGGAGATGAGCAAAAAGATTTCAGTTCTGTAGGTAGCTGCCTCTTCAGCAGCCACTTGGCCTATCGTCCACTAGTTAATCCACAGATCCCTCTCCTACCCCATGCCCCCTGGGTGTCTTGTTTTTATGCTATGAATACTTCTCACTCTTCTCTGCAGTGACTCATGCTAAGCACTGGACACTTGCAAAGACTCACAGAATTACACAGGCACATCCAACTCTGCACTATGCAGAAGGAAACAGTGGAACCTAGAAGCAGGAAGAGACCTAACTAGAGTTGCTGGCACCATGGTGACTAGCAAAGTTGTCCCATCTTCAAAAGGCTTGTAGGGAAGAGGGCCAGCCAAGGATGGCAGGAGTTCAGAACTGAGGGGTTCAAAACTGGAGGGCCGCAAAAGGAAAGGTTGGCTAAAAAATATTTCAGCAAGGAAGGGGCAGGTGTGTGAAGACACACATGGGCTTTTGTAGACACTTGACCTTTGGCCTTGAGTGAAAAAAGGGACTTATCTAAGGAAACTGCTGTCCACATTAAAAATGTACCCAAGAAAATGGAATCTGTTCATTACTCCTTGAAAAATTGCTGAGTGCCTAGTTTCTGTGTCCAGTCGTGCCCCAGGTGTCACCTCCTCTCCCCATGTCCTGTCCCTTTTTAAAAGGCTCCATCAGTTCTCCTTTGCCTGAGAATTAAGGTCTTTCAGCTGACCCTTCCCCACCATCTAAGCCATCGTTGCCCCTGATGCATGAAATTGAGCTACTTGTATTTTTTCTTAAATGCTTTTCCCACTTTTCAGCTCAGTTTCCTCTCCTTAAAATGCCCTTTCCCAGTATCAGTTCTGTTAAAATGTCCCCCCGCCGCCCCTAACCACCCCAGCCTCCAATTATCCCAGCCTGCGCTACTCAGTCTTTAACTCCAACTGGAAATATCACTCTGTGGCTTTCCGGAGAACCCAGTTTTCCTACTTGGGGAAAATCCCCTGGACTTCAGTGAGCTCTGCATCTGACTGTTTAGCCAACCCCACGGGGAAGGAATGATTTTATTCATCTCTGTCCTGCAGACTTTGAAAACCATATATGCTCAATAAACATTTGTTGAATTGTAGTGAAATTTGAGTTTTCCACACTTTCATTTTTAAAGATTAAGAAAAACCAAAGCCAGCCTGAAAACTTCCACTTTTTGATATATGCTGCCAAATACCTTAATAACTTTGGCATTTGTAGAACATTATTTCATTGCTGAAGTGCATGTTGTAAATATTCTCTTATTAACCCTCCAGTGGCCCTGGCCTTGCTGCAGCAAGTAATAGCATGGAGATTTCTGGAGCAGCACGTAGATTTGGATGACAGCGTAGAGTTGGGTGCTTTCCAAACCACAGGGAAAAGGGAAAACAGCAGGTTTCAAACAAAGCAGCCTCCACAGAGGGGCTGAGGCCGTGATATAAACACCACGGAGAGCAAAGACTCCTTTGCTTCTTTTACCTTGTTACTATTGACAAAATGTATGTTTGCCGCAAAAATAAGCATTTGTGGTGGTAGGTTGATAATTAGCCTGATTAGTCTACATTGTACTCATAATTCAGTATTATTTTGTACCTCATCAATATACATAACTATAATTTGTCAATTTTCAATTAAAAAAATTAAAACCTAAAAAACCACCCAAACAAACAAGCAAACAAAAAATCTGAAAGGTAATTTGATAATGTACATATTGATTCTATAAGATAAAATAAGTGTTTGTAGTGATATCTAGAATCCATGTAGAGTAGTAAAAATTAGAAGCAATTATAGGTCCATCAATAACTATGAAGTATACATGAGTAAATTCTGTTTTAATCATACATGGAACACTATGCAATGATTAAAATTTGTGTTGTAAAAATTAGCATTTTGTTAAAATATTGAAAGTGATTTTTAAGAGAATGTAAATATTTTATAATTCTGCCCCTTATCATAATATGCTTGAGGTCATCCTTGTGAGAAGGTAATGGGCAACCTCCGCTCAGACCCTGAGACCTTGCTCCTAAGTGCTGTTGTCTCAGGCTGGATGTAAGGGGTGTGTATGTGTGTGTGTGTGTGCGTGCATGCGCATGTGTGTATGCTCACACCCACGTGCATCAGGCACACATGAACATACTCTTTCATGCTTTATTTGAGAATTCATTCACTGGGCTCCTGATAACATATAAAACATTTTTTATAAACTTAAATCAATAACAATAGTAACAATGAAAGGACTGAAACATGAAAGACTCAAAAAAGGGCAGAAGGAAGAGCTTGAAAAAGTAAAAAAATGTTAAAAAAAAGAAAAAAGCAGAAATAAATAAAATATAAAACAAAAAATTGAGGAGTATTAAAGGTAAAAGGCAATTTGGAGGACAGCTAACCAAACTGATAAATTTCTGGGAAAACTGATAACACAAAAAGGCATCAATTTTTAAAATAATAATAAAAAAATTCAAAAGGCATAAATCGCTGTTAGGAATTAAAAAGAACTTCCCTATAGGCCCTATACATATAAAAAAGATGGTAATATTAAGTGAAAAAGTTTCTTTTAAAATCCAGTTTACCAAAATTGGCACAGTAAAAAACAGAAAATCTAAAAAACCAAAGGAAAAAAAAATAGAAAATCTAAATTCTCTAATATCTATTAAACTTGGCTATAACTAACACCTTTTCACACAGAAAACTCCAGTATCAGAAGACTTATTAGGATTCTTCCAAATATTTAAAGAAATAATACCAATCTTAGACAAACTTTCCCATGGAGTTAGAAGAGTGCAAACTTCTTCAGTGTTTTATGTAGCCAGTGAGGCTTGACAGTACAACCTGTCAAGAATATTGCCAGAAAAGAAAATCACTGGAAAATTTATGTACAGCGTAGATGCAAAACACCTAAAAATTAGTAAATAAAATTCAATAATAAATAAATATTATAATCAAGATTAACTTTTTCCAGAAATGTAATTTTTTGAAAATATAAAAGAAAAATAATTAGGTATATTGTCAAGATAAAGACTAAAACCATGGTCCATGTAAAGAGAAAAATGTTTAATAAAATTCAAAACTCTTTATATATAGGATATAAATAATCCTATTAGATTTGGAATGAAAAAAATTCCTCAGGAAGGGCCGGGGATTTAGCTTAGTGGTTCCAGTGCCTGCCTCACAAGCTCAAGGTCCCGAGTTCAATCCCTGGTACCAAAAAAAAAAAAATTTCTTAGGAAAATGTAGTCAATCACATCATTTATTTTAAAAGACTATATAAAGCAAACATCTGACTTAAAGTTAAAATACTGTAAGCTCTACCTTCCTTTTTGGGGATAGAGATGACTACCATTATGGCTTTATTCAACAATCTAATGAAAGACCTCATTTTTCTGATAGTGAAGAAAAACAGAGGATATAAAGAGTAGAAATTATGAAATGCAAATACCACTATTCACAGATGATATATACATTTAAAAAATTAAAAGATAAATAAGTTTTTAGAATTAACAAGAAAGAAAGAAGAAAAGAATTGCAACAATGGGGTACATCAAAGGAACACAAGAGGCAGCTGAAAGAGGTTCCAATAACCAAAGTTAGGACAATTTGAGGAACAAAGTAAAGCAATTTTGTAATATCATCGAGTCCATATTGATATACATTAATAAATTAATACATGAGGAAAGGGAGACAGTTCTCCCATTTGGAACACCATGGAAGGTGCAGACCATTACTCTCCACTCAGTCATGGGCCATACTTAGTGGCTTCCTTCCAAAGGGTACAATAAGAGAAGAGGGAATAACTGTAGAGTGGAGAAACCTGACAAACACCGCCTCCATCAGGAGGTCAAGGTCAACATCACAGCAGTAAGTCACATTAACACTAGGTGTGCCTGACACGTCTTATAGAAAAATGGCATTTACCTTAATGGGCTTCCTTCCAAAAGCACAGAGAGAGCCCCAATCTAACCAGCATAAAACATCCAACAGATTCCAGTAGAGGGGTCTCTCCCAATACACTTGACCAATATTCCTCATAACTCTCAAGATCTCCAAAAATAAGAATTGTTACAACCAGGAGAAGCCTAAGGAGTATGATGAGTAAAAGTAGTAACCTAGATGAAATCCTGGAAGAGGAAAAGAACATCTGGTCAAAAGTAAGGAAATATGAGTAAAATAAGGACTCAATATTGGTTCAATAATTATAATAAATGTACCTTAATGTACATAATAAAGATAATTGCATATGAGATATATGAGAACACTCTGTATTCTCTGTAATTCTTATAAACCTATGGCAGTTATAAAATAAAAGTTCATTTAATAATTTAATAATTTGTACTTTATAATAGGGGTAAATATTTCCAATATCTATATCCAGGAAAAGACTCATACACAGAATATATACCAGGTGTGATTAAAACGTACAGTGTTTAATTTTTTAAATTATCACAGTAAAAGATACATTGCCATTAATCACCTCCCAAATAATCTCCCTTGCTTTGAACACACTTATCCCATTGTTCTTGCCACTTTATAAAGTAGTTATAGAAGTTCTCTTTCATGAGTGTTTTCAGTAGTGCTGTTGTGGCTGCCTCAGTGTCCTGGACTGATTTAAAATGTTTACTTTTCGTGGTCTTTTTGACTTTGAAAAAGAGTTAGAAGTTATACAATGCTAGAGCTGATAAACGAGGTGGATGAGAACACACCATATTTTTATAAGCCTGCCTTTCTGTTGGATCACATTGGGCAGAAATATTCACTGTATTTTTGATCACATCTCATAAAAACATTCATGAAACAAGACTTTTAAAACTGCTTCAGAAAAGAGGCAAGAATGATGGGATAAGTGTGTTTAAAGTGAAGGGTGATATTTTGAGAAAGGATTAATAGTAATGTATCTTTACAGTAAAAAAAGTTTTTAAATTAAGCATTCACTGTATTTTTCAATCAACACTTTCAAAGATTTGCATTAGAGTACATAAAAACACAACCTTTGAGAAAAAAATGATCAGTTTATTGAGTAGCTATTTCAAAAAACAGTATATACTGTACAAATCGCCAATAAATACAATGTGCTCAACGTCATTACTCATCAAGAATAATTAAAACCATAATCAGAAGAATAAAACTAAGTAAATGAAAATCATAATCAGGAACTACCTCACATCTACCAAGTGGTTATAATTTTTAAAGCTGTGTATCAATAGGAAGTCATAATAATTGCTGTTGGAAAAATGCACACAGCTATTATCTATTAAAACTGTTGAAAAACTGTTATCTATTAAAGCTGAAAATATTTATTTTCTGGGCTCAACATTATTCATATAGCCCTAAAGTAGAAAATATCCTCAATCACAGGTAATGTTTGTATATTTACATACTGGCACTTTATATTAAACAAAATAAAGAGATGTTTATGGATGAGTCTTACAGAAATGAACTAAATGAGCCAGACACAGGAGAGTACCTGCATTATCATGCATATAAAGTTAGAAAAATGACAAAATGAATGTATAGTGATAAAAGTCAAATGAGTGTCCCCTCCTCCATAGGGAGGACAATGAATGACAATATGGGAGAGATTTCTGGGATAAGAACAACATTCTGCCTTCATTTTAAAGTTAAGATATGCATGAAGAAAAGCAGAAAAATCTAATGCATGTTCATTAAATTTTCTAAATTATATGTATACATGTTTTTTTACTTTAGAAAAATTAATGGAGCTTTATACATTGGATTGTGTGCATTACTGTATGTATATCTGTTATGGTTTAAATGAAGAATGACCCCAAAGACCTCATGTGCTCATAGGGAGGGTTTTCAGAGGGTGACTGAATCATTGGAGTGATTTTCTGACTTGCTATTAGGAGGCAGGGTGTGGCCAAAGAAGGTGGACCTGGAAAGGTGTATCTGCCTCTCCAACTCTTCCCTTTGCTATCTCCTTCCTGGCCACCATGTTGTGAGCAGCTTTTCCTCCACTGTGCCCTTCTGCCATGCTGCTCCTGCCTAGAAGCCCAGCAACCATGCACTGTAACTGTGAGCCATAATAAACCTTTCCTCCTTTAAGAGTTGTGAGTATCAAGACTTTGTCCCAGTGATGGGGAAAATGACTCAGCGTCATACTTCAATAAAATAATTTACAGAAGCAACTATGTTGAGGTACCATTTCTGACCTGTCAGTCTGTCCAGAGTTGAAAAGTTTGACAGTGTTGTCTGTGCGTGACGGTGAGGCAAAAGGGGCCCTCCCTCCTGAGCAACGCTGTGGGAGTGCTCTGTGTCACAACCTCTGTGGAGAATGTGACACTGTCTGTTATGAAATGAATTATGACTCTTCTAAAATTTATGTGTTAAATCCTAATACCCAGGACCTCAAAATATGACTGTTTTGAGACACAGGTCCTATAAAGAGGTGACCAAGTGAAAATGAAGTCACTAGGAGGGTCCCAGTCTAATATGACCAGGGCCCTTATTATAAGAGACTCTTTGGATACAGAGAAGGGGTCTGAGGACACAGCGAGAAGGTGACACAGGCTAGGGAGAGGCCTCCGGAGAAACCAAACCTGCCATCACCTCGACCCTGCCACTCCAGCCTCCAAGACTGAGACTAAAAATCTGTGTTCAGTGAGTCACACAGGTGTGATCCTTCATCATGGCAGCCCCAGTAAACCAACATACCAACACAATTATTATAGTGTCCCTGAAGGTCAAGTGCAGACTTAAGCATTTTTAACTTCAGAACTACAAATGGAAAGAGCTCACAGAAAATCACTGGAGCATTTATATTTCTTATCCACCTATTGTTGTGAAACTTAAGTAATTTTTATTTGCTTTTCAGGGTTTCTCATGGGATAGGGTAAACAATGATTTAAAATTTTAAATTTAAAAGTAATTATCCCAAATTCACAAAATTAAATCCATGGGCAAAAAAAGAAATAATTGAAGTGGCAAATTATATTTTTGTAATATTTTAACAATTATATTTCTGACAATATTAAGACTTAAAACATACTAAACTTTGTGGAGCAAATTATAAATGCATTTATTATTTGATCCAAAAATTTCATTTTAGATATGTAATATAAAATTAGACTGACAAAAATCTTAAAAGGTAAATTTACAGGGTTTTTTTTCATTACTATTTGTTATGCAGACATATTGGAATGTCTAGACACCTTGGAATTTGCATTGTTGTATATATTTTACTTTGAAGTCAAATGGAAATTTTATAAATTTAAAGTAAAAATTCAATTTCATAAGGGTAACCCCTAAAAACTGAAGTAACAAAACATATGCTGTCTACACAGTTCATGTAATAATCATACAAAGGGAAACTAATTCAAGTGACTTGAAAGCATAGTAATTTGACTATATTCTCTATGTGAATAAAATGCAAAACTTGTTAACTGTTACAATAATCATATCTAAATGGCAATATTGGTGTTTTTATCCTGGGACTATTGTGCTGGATAGGGAAATTTGGTATTTATGTAGGTGTCAATGAGAACTGTGGTAGGGGACACAGAAGAAAGAAAATACAGATATCCTATCAGCAAAGTTAAAACTCTGTCATTCTGAATTGGAACTGGAAATGTCAGAATCAGTGTACTGTTTACTTTTAAATGTGCACTAAAGACACCTGTGAACACAGGATCCTGTCTCAAGCATGTGCACATCCCGTGAATAGAGGCACCAACTGTCCTTTGTTCCCTCTTTCATTCCAAGGCTTTTATACAGACACGAGCCTTGCAAGACAGCCAGATTGTCTCCCTCCAGAGCACAGGGAAGACATGTGGATATCCCAACCTCAGGGCTCCTCTCTGTGGCATACCTACTTTGTGTGCAGAAATCATTTGCTCCTCTTATTACCACCTCGTGGCAAATGGAGCTTGGGATATTAGTGCAAAAATGCTGATACTCTGGATACTTCTGAACTGGGAAATGCATTGGTCTTCATTTTCCATCCAGAAGTCTCTTGTCCTCCACCAATATCCATGAAACTGTGGAAGGCTGACTTAGTAAGTTGAGAAGGCAAGATCTCAGACCTTCAGAGGTCTTAAAAATATGTAGAAACAGTGTCCTGCCTGGTAGTAACGAATAACCCTAGTATCCATGTTGTTGTCTCTAAATACATTTTGCACAAAAAGTAACCAGGGTTCTTTAGAGAAATGGCTAATTCCAGGCCTGGGGCAGGAAATCTGTTAGAATGAGCCTGAAACATCTGGCAAGGGCAAGGAGAGAGCAGAGGGGCTAATGGCCACTAAGATGAGGTCATGTTCAAAGGACCCAGGAATCAGGTTAAGTAGGCTCCCTGTGGGGTGGCAGATCAGCAAATGCAATGGGAGAAAACACAAAGTGTGTAAATCTGTAGGTACATGATTTTCTTTAAAAAAAATATGACGCATTTGTCACCTCTGGAGTATGAAAAGAAATCAAAACAATTTCACAAACGTGTAAATACAATGAGAAAACATAAGCTATTTCTGCTTTCTTCTGTATGCACTATACCTCATGGTAAGCAATTAGTTAACAGAAGGAAATTTTTCTTTATAGAGTGATTCAGCTATTAAATGAATTTTTCATATTAATATTTTACAGCCACAAATATAAACAAACAGAGTGTAGGTACCTCCTGATGGAAATTCATAGCACCGCCTAAGAAGTCATTTTGCCAAAATAAATAATGAAGCCTAATTTTGATGAAGCTTCTACCTCTAGCTATCAATTTACAGGAAATGGAGGCACAAAGCTAATTTTATTGAACAAATACCTGTTTTATTAACAACAACAAAAGTAAATAAAAACATGAAGGAAAAGAAAGATAAAACACCTATAGATTAAACGAGACCTTGTTTTGATACCATTTCAAACTTTTAAAAGCATAATTTATATTTATAAAACAATAGAGGAAATTCAAGCCCAAATGTTAGTTATTATAGAGTTATTTATTTGTGACAATAATACATTGCCTATTTCTTAAAAACTGCCCTTGTCTTTCAGATTACTTACAGAGCTCAAATAGGTACCATGTCAGGGATTTTAGATTTTATATGATTCTCTGCTTCTATAATTGCTTGATGTTTTCCCTAGGAACGTGGGTTTTTTTTAATGGAGTAAATTTCTTTCAATAAAAGAGAATGATGATAAAATAACCTATAGGAAAGAATTCCTAAGAGGAAGTAGATATTGAAGTATTGAATTTATCAGCTGAGTACTCAACTCCGCCAAACACAACAGAAAAAAACTTTGCCATTTACAGATGATGCAAAATATGGTACACTTAAACAAATTAGTCTTTTTAACAGTTTGCTGGCAGCATTTAATTTTATAAAAAAAACTGCTGATGCAAAACACTACTCTGGCATAACTCACTTTACAATTACCTGGAAGCCCACGCTAGTCTAAATTCATAGGAATAAGTTACCCACGGAATTAATAACCATCCAATTCATTAATTTTCATATCATCCAAGCTGCTGAAGAAACTGGTTACCTGGAAAATTATGTATTTTTGGGATACTTGTCAAATTTAATTTGGTTGAGTTGTAAGGCATAATTAACAAGCATATTCCTATTCCATGTACCCAAAGAACCACAGGTACAGCAGACTTTGGTATGTTACAATAATCCTACTCTCGGCAGCTGTGCACTCGAGGCTACCAGAATTGAACATCTCGAAGGCATAGCTGCAGAAGTCTCTACTGAATTTAGCAGCTGTCAACAGCTAATTGCCTGGTAGCATACCTAGTTTTCTAACATCTTAGCGATTGATTTTAAACTTGGGCTGATGCTTGATGTGCCACATCAAAGGCATACTCATTGTGCAAGGAAGACTCATATTAATGCAGAATCTCTTCCATTTACTTTTGTCACCAACATGGTAGGAATAAATTTGGCTGTCTCAACACCGAGAAAGTGACCTCAGGAGTCTCACAAATTACCTTTATATTTTATATCAAAATGTAAATATAAGGACTGGGGATGTAGCTCAGTGGTAGGGTGCTTATCTAGCACATGCAAGGGCCCACATTCAATCCCCAGAATTGTGTAAGAAAAAAATAATACTGATATTCAAACAATGTCATCTGATTTCCAATTAATTTGCCTCATTTAAGTAAATAGCAAAAATCTTGGACTCCCAGTACATTTGAGCTTCAGATAAACAGTGAATGATATTTCCAGTATATGTATGTTTTTGTGCACAACGACATATGAAGAATTTAGGACACACATGCTATAAAAGCATTTGTTGTTTATCTGGCATTTGAATTTAATTGGGTGCCCTGTATTTTGTGTGGTAACCTTCGCCCTCCACAGCATCAACATCAGAGACAAAGCTTTTGAATCTTACAAGAGGATGAGTCTTTTTACAGCATTTGTTATTTCTCTTCTTGCTGAATGAAAAATTGCAGTATTCTGGTACAGTGCCTCAAGGGAATCATTGTTAAGAGATAGCCAGCTATACCCATTCTTCCAAAATCAATCTCAAGAACAAATTTTCACCTGAAAAAAAAATCACCAGGCAGAGCACCTCACTTGATTTTACAAATAGATTCACTTAGAAAGGGACATAAAGTTGCTGTTGAGGAGCATGGCACTGTACAGAGCGTTGCACTTTCCTTTATGACTTGGGGCAACCGCAATCTTACTGAAGAAACCAAAGTCATCTTTACTAATGAATTGATATTCAAATCTTAACAGCATGCAAATCACCTTGGGGTCATGTTAAAATGCAGACTCCGGTTTAGTAAGAATGAACTCTGCGGTTCAAAGAGCTCCCAGGGGACTCCAGTGCCCCAGTCATCACAGCTTGGTCTGAGAAGAGAGGCACCAGAGTCAAGCAATCTGCCTAAGAGATTCCAGGCAAGATTTCATAACAAGAAAAGCTGTTGGATGTCAAGGACTCAAATCCCAGGAGGGCCTTCAGAAACAACATCAAGTGAATTATTCTTAAAACTGGGAACACAGACAAAATTTGATTAAATAGTGATTGAGAATGTCCGAAAGCCATCCCTAATACATACAGCCTTTGCCTGAGGTAAGTAACACAAATAAGTAACAGACCCTTAGGTCAGAAAATTGCTATTTATGGAAAAGAGCTTGAAAGAAAAGCAGTCCTTGCCTACCTCTGATTCTGGAGCTTGCCATGAGGTCCCTGTGCCTCAGTGGTCCAGGAGTTTGTTTGGGGTCAGCTCAAGAAACTCTCAGCATATTATTCAAATTGAGTGGTAATACTGTAGGACCAATATTTAAGATATTTAACAACCAGCATTGCACAGGCACTGGTCCCCTTGGAATGTCTGTGTCTGAGCAGTCGAAACAACTGCCAGCCAGGATGCCGGCATGGTGCAGCGCAGATGAGAATGAGAGGCTGCTGTCTCTAACCTCTGACTTGCATCAGATTCAAGTCAGTGACTCAGCAAGGTCCTGGACCACCGTTGTCAGTGGGTCATGCCAGACAACAAAAAGCCATGCACTTCTGTAACGGAACATAATATATGACTGGTAAATAGTATTTTCTTCAAAGTTGCTTTCACTGAGTTAAAATTGAATTGCCCAGTTTTACTGAGAATTGATAAGAATGAATTTCATTAAATCAGCTAGTGGATTTTTCCTGAAAACCACACCTAGTGTATCTCACTGTCCTACATAAAGCAATCATAGATCAATTTAGTGAAAGTCAATTCAAGGAATGTCTAATGTTGCAAGTTTATTTATTTCTGGCTTAACTCTTTAGTCCATTTTCTATTTTTCATTTCATTTTTATAAAACTATTATGAAGAATGTTTTGGTTGTCTTGAATTTAGCTTTGACTTTGTAGACAGCTTAGTCAAAGGGAAGGAACGCTCAAGTTCAGACAGTGGAAGACTGAGGAACAGAGAGAGGGGAGAATGTAGGACATAAGAATACATTCATAAATGGAAAATCAGTAAAAGAAAATCAGTAAAAGAAAACATAGGGGGAAAGTTATTTGACTTTGGTTTGGGCAATATTTTCGGATATGACCCCCCAAACCTCAGGCAACAGACATAAAAATAGAAAAATACATTGTGAGACCCAGTTTCAAAGAATAGTGCTTCCAAGTAATGAAAATGATTCTATATTTGCTTATAATTTTAAAAGCTAAGCTTAGGAAGAAACTGAAAGGAGCTGCTATATAGACAAAATGTTGAACTCTTACATCAGAATGGTGAATATTTGTAAGTTTTTTTCTATTTTCCAATTTCTTGTCATTGCATTGGTACTATTTTCACATTGAAAAGAAATAATGTAGTAAATTTGAACAAAATGCAAAAAAGAGAAAAAGATGATCATACCAATTTAAAAGGGAGATCTATTGTACAACATGGTGACTATAGCTAATAATGCATTATAGACTTTAAAACTGCTAAAAGAGTTGATTTTCAGTGTTTCCACCACAGATAACCAGTAACTATGTGAGATAATATGTGTTAATTTCACATATATGTGATAATTTATCTATTACTTCATTAATAGGCTAATTAAAATGTGTTAATTTACCTGTTTATTTCACAGTTTATACAAATCTCAAAACATTATATTGCATAAGTATATATAGTTTTGTCAATTAAAATTTTTATAAATGATACATTTATAGTTGTGCAAAATATCTGTGAATGTACTATTTATCCATTCATAACAATGTCTCATGATAAAAACACAGTCAAGAATACATTCAAGAGTATACTGGCAACTTAACATACTTCCAAAATTGTTATACAGATTTAAGGGAATCCCAATCAAAATACTAAAAGCCTACCTCACAGAACTAGAGAAAACAATCCTAAAATTCATTTGGAACCAGAAGAGACCTTGAATAGCAAAAGAAATCCTGCTCAACAAAGGCAAGGCAGGGAGCGCCATAATCCCTGATTTGAAGTTATACTGCAAAGCTACAGTGATAAAAGCAGCATATAATTGGAAAAAAACCCTGAGAATCGATGAACAGAATAGAAAATGCAGAAACAACTCCAAGCACACTCAGCTACCTTATCTTTGACAAAGGGGCCAAGCACCTTCACTGGAAGAAAGATAGGATTTTAACCAATGGTGCTGGGAAACCTGGCTTTCCACATGCCAAAGATTAAACCAAGACTCATATCTCTCACTATGCACTAAACTAAAATTGAAATGGATCAAAGATCTAAATATAAAAATAGAAACAATGCTGGAAGAAGGAATAGGTAATACTCTTTTTTTTTGGTACCAGGGATCAAACTCGGGTCCTTGCATTTGCGAGGCAGGCGACAGAACCACTGGGCTAAATCCCCGGCCCTGTACTCTTGAAGACATAAGTATAGGCAAAGACCTTCTGAACAAAACACTAACTGTACAGAAAATATTACAAAAAAATTAACAACTGGGATCACATCAAATTAAAAAGCTTTTGCACAGCAAAAGAAACCAGAAACAGAGGGAAGAGACAACCCACAGCATGGGAAAAATTTTTCACCAGCTGCTCCTAAGACAAAGGACTAATATCTAGAATATTTAATAAAGAACACAAAAAGCAGACACCCCCCCTAAATTTAAAGACTCAATCCAAAAATGGGCATCTCAAATGAACAGACACTTCTTAGATGAAGAAGTACAAACAGCTGATAAATATATGAAATTACTGGTCATCTCAGAAATGCAAATTAAAACAACACTGAAGTTCCATCTCACTCCAGAAAGAATGGCCATTATCCAGAAATAAACCAATAACAAATGCTAGCAAGGCTGTGGGGAAAAGGGAAAACTTCTCTATTTTTGGTGGGAGTATAAATTGGTGCAACCAATATGGAAATCACTATGGCGATTCCTCAAAAAAACTAAAGCTAGAGGTTTCATTTGATACAGCTATTCCCCTTCTAGGTATCTTCCTGAAAGAGTTAAAGCATCATGCCACAGTGATAACCATACATATATAGCAACACAATTTATAAAAGCTAAATCTTGGAAACAGCCCCTATTCCCATCAACAGATGAATGGATAAAGACAATATGGTATTTAGAATCAATGAAATACTATTCTGCCATAAAAAAAGATAAACTTGAGACATTTTTAGGTAAATAGAAGCATCTTGAGACCATAATTTTAAATGAAACAAATCAAACACACAAATTCAAATATTGAATTTTTTCTCTTGTGTGAGAAACCCAAAGAGTAAATAAGGAGCAAAATAGAGAATAGATATTGGGAAGTAGGAAAAACATGTTCATATAGGAAAGGGAACAAGGGAGGGGAAGAGAGAAGGGAAGGAAGGGAAAAAGGGTTTTTTGTTGTTGTTACCAGGGATCGAACTCGGGTCCTTGCACTTGCGAGGCAAGTGGCAGAACCACTGAGCTAAATCCCTGGCCCTGGGAAAAAGGATTTTAAAAAAGAGAATGGAAACAAATCTTTCATTAATGGGAAGTAGAACAAGGGTTGAAGGGGAATGGGAAAAAAAAAAAGAAGAATTAAGATATATTATGTACAGGTACAAATTCCCTATGATGAATGTGATCATTATGCATGCCAAACAGGTTAATAAAAATAATAAAAATAAATAAATAGTATGTTGGCCACTTGGTAAGTGGACTTCTGATAAACTGGTACTCTGTATAAAACACATGTGTTATAGTTTAGACTAAGAATGTCCTCCAAAGGCCTCATGCTCCCATAAACAGGGCTTTTGGAAGGTGAGGGGATATAGTAAACTTGCTAATGGGAGATGGTCCCATTGCTAATGGGACCTGGTCCAAAGAGGCAGGTCACTGGGGGCATGGCCCAGAAAAGATCTCCCTCCTGGCTCCTCCTCCTCCTGGAAATAAGTAACTTTTCTTCCCCTGCCCTCTGCCACGTCGTCCTGCATCAGAGCCAATGGGCTATAGACTGAAAATGTGAGCCAAAAAATAACATGTTCTCTTCTAAATTGTGGTTGTCAAATATTGTGTCTCAGCAATGAAAGTAACCAAGACAACATGTAAGAAATTTCAGAGTTCAACTCTACAGTAACCTTTATTTCTCTCTAGGAGCAGGTATATTTCCTCCTGTGGGAGGTGAGACCTCTATAACAGATATTTTTCCTGTTATCTTTTGTTGCCAGGAAGTTCAAAGCCAAATTTATGATTCAATTATTATATCTCATTGGCAAGTTTTGGTCTTTGTATCCATACTTTTTTCCCTCCTTGGATTATAATTTTTGATTTTATAGTCTACCTCAAAACACTCTTGTGGTTTCTTGGGTTGCAAGTTATAGAAGGCAACTTCAAATAAAATTATGAATACCCCTTCAGTTTGCTCATAACATCAGAAGAGTGAGCAAAGACAATCTCACTGCATGAAGACAAAATAACACGTGTGTGACATGTGCCACTTAAGTTTAATTATCAACTTGATTGGCTTAGGTGTTGCCTAGGAGATTAGTAAAGCACACTTCTAGGTGTGTCTGGGTGGATTTAGGAGTCAAGACTTTTGGTACTATATATATCTGGTCTCTGACTCCTTTCTTTCTGCTTCCTTACCCTGTTCTGCTTCCTGGCTACTATGAACTCAGTAGCTTTGCTCAACCATGCCCTTCTACCATGTTTTTCCTGTCTTGGAGCCAACTAACCATGGACTGAGTCCCCTGAAACCATGAATCAAATTAAACCTCTCTTCCTCAAAGTTGTAGGTGTTGCCATGTCCCAGGACAGGGATGCAACACAGAATTCAGAAAGTGTTGTAACCCTTTTTATGTGATTACATTTCCAAATACTTACTCAGGATATTAAATAAATAGATGTATGTCACTGGTCATTCTTCCAATTTTTTTCTTATTCCCATATTTATGTCCCCTTCCCCATACTCACAACCCATCTCTGAGCTTGAAGCAATACTCATCAAGACTACACCATGTTCTAGACCTGTACTGGAACCTAGATCTTGTTTACCCTGACAATAAAAGAGAAAGCCTTCATCTTTCCAATATTTGAGAAGTAAAATCTGCAAGACAAGATTTTTTTTTCTTGCTAACATTGGCCTACTCCTCAATGCATAACTACTGCCACATTTTGCAAGGGAAGATTTCATTTCTATTTGCTATCTCACTTAAGACTTTCTGAAGATAGAAAGAAGGGTGAGAAAAGAAAACTTCAACTTGCCACATGTATAAAAAATTAATTTATTGGGAATATTCTGGAGTATTCCCTATAATCTAAAAAAATTAAACAATCAGATCCATTACAGTTTTTCACTCTGTGTGCATCTATTTCCATGTGGCTCTATATTTAAAATCTGACCACTTCTCACCATCTTTTCCATAACCACCCCCATATCATCACCTCCAAACCAAAAGCCTGCATAGTCTTCTTCCTGGTCTCACTTTTTCCACAGCTGCACTCCACCTTCACCCACCCCATGGGCAGTTATCTTCCAGAAAAATCAGAGAAGTCCTTTTAGCATAGATCTGATCATGTTAAAACCCTGCATACAGCTTAAACTTCCTATTCTAATAGCTGGAGTGAAGAAACATTTTGCTATTCCCCCAGTAAGTATAAATAAAATAAAATACCTGTACATAATATATTGAAAAACTTAAGAGGACCATTAAAGGTAGAGAAAGAAGGCAGATTGGTTCTATGCATCCTGTGATATCAGGGGAATTCCATGGCTGCCTGGACTTGCAGCCCTCCCCTCCTGCAATGAGGCCCCTCTTCCCCTCCCTGCTAGAGCGATGTCAGAGGAGACCTGCTGGAGAGTCAGACCTTCAGTATCACTCACTGACAGCACAGCCAAGCCCAGTATGGCATCGGTGGGAACAACATGGGAACCTGGAATATGCATCCCTGTACCACAGTAATGAGGAACTTCCATTTTAGGTGGTGAAATACTTGGACTGGTAACTACATTTGGTGATGCACTCCCAACCTCCCTAACCTCCCTGCCAGAGCAATCTCAGAGAAATCCAGTTAAAACAAGATAGAGTTTCACAACCTTATATGAAAATGCCCAGGTTTCAATGAAAAATATCCAAACAACAATAAAGAGGATGTCAAGCTGAATTTTTAAAAATGACAATTAATAGATGTGAGCACTATGATGATCAAGATGTTAGAATTATCCAATAAAAGAATTTAAGAAAAATAAATAAATTTCCCATCTTAAAAAAAAAGATGTTAGAATTAGGTAATAAAGATTTTAAACAGTAATAATAAAAATGCTTGCATGAGCAGTTATGAGCACACCTGAAACAAACCAAAAGCCTTAGGAAAAATTACAAAATATAAAGAAAAACCAAATGGAATTTTTAGGATTTAAAAGTATAAATTTCCAGGGATGTAATCATGATATATACCTAAAATGTACCAATAGTCTTAAAGAAAAAAATAGCCAACATAAGAGGCTCAGAAGATGGGCTTAAAAGCAGAATGGAGCTGTACTGTCACCTTTCCCATTGGTGGGATAAAATACCCGACACTCACATCATTAAAAGAGGAAAGGTTTAGCTCATGGGTTCAGAGGTTCCTGTCCATGGGTTGTCCCAGGTGAAGACATCATGGCAGAATGGTAGAGTGGGTTGGTATGAGTCAGAGAAGAAGGGACCATGGGCCAGATATAGTCCCCAAGACCACAATCCCGTGACTCACTTTCTTCAACTAAGCCTCAACACCCAGCAGCCATTCAGCTGCCAAGCCCATGGGTTCACCCAGGGAGGTGGTTATTGCCCTCACAATTCAATCATTTCTCCAGTGGTCTCTTAGTCTAGTCAAGCTGATAATCAATATTAATTGGCACAGGAGGGGACAGAGGAAAGAATCTGTGAACCAGAAGAGAACAGCAGAAATTAGTCAATAGCAACAGAAAAGAGATTATATAAAATAGAATTACCCAATAGGAACAACAGAGAGAAGACAAGCTGAATGAAAAAAGAAAGAGAGAAAGAAAGAAAGAAAGAAAGAAAGAAAGAAAGAAAGAAAGAAAGAAAGAAAGAAAGAAAAGGAAGAAACAAAAGGAAGGAAGAAAGAAAGAGAGGGAAAGAAAGATCCTCAGGTGCCAGGGGGACTATACTAAAAGATCTTACTTTTCTGTCATCAGAGTCCTAGAAGGAGTAGAAAGAGGGTGAGGCTAAAATACAACTTGAAGAAATAATGGTTAAAACTCTCCTTTAGGAAGGGTTTTATGAACGTTAGTTCATAAGGGACATTAACCTACAGATTCAAAAAGCTCAACCTATGTTCAGCAGAAGTCCCCAAATCCATACCAATCCATATCAAAATAAGACTTATGGGAACTAACAATAAAGACAAAATCTTGAGAGCAACCATAAAAAATGACACCTTACAGGGAGGAGGAAAACATACTCAAATGAATAATAAATCCCCCAACAGAAACCACGAAGACCACTAGGAACTGACACAGTTTTTTCCAAGTCCTGAAAGATATTTCAATCCATAAATCTGTATCTACCAAAAATGGCTAGTTAGAAGTAGACTCCTGAGTCCTATACTGAACAAAACAAACTCACTGAATGGCAGAGGAACATGTGTCTTTTACCTTGATCCTGGTACATAATAGAGTGCATCTTTTTTTTTGGTACCAGGGATCAAACTCGGGTCCTTGCGCTTGCGCAGCAGGCGGCAAAACCACTGAGTTAAATTCCCGGCCCTAGAGTGCATCTTAAACCTGATAATAATTTGACTCTCCCATCTTATCTTCCACATCTTCAAAGTTACTTTAATATATGTCCTCACTGGTGTCTTGATGACATGTGTCTATCATACCAGAGTGGCATAAATAGGTTAAAATTGTGTAGAAGAGGATGTGGTGGTTTGTGTGGAGGGGAAACATTCAAAAGGTCATTGTCACTCATAATTAAACAGATGGCTTGCCTTTAATGGCAGAGAACATGGGCAAGTTTTAGTATAATAAATTCAGGTCCTTGGTTCTGAAACATTTTGAAGCTAAAATATCTCATCATAGCCATTAATATATCCAAAAGATAGAGATGCCAAATACATAATTGAAGTGTTTGCTGGATTTTATTCAATTTTTGAGAAGTCCTTTGATTCCAGGAACATGGCAAATCCCACTTACAAACTGATGAGCTATATTCAAGGTTCCTCCTGGACGGTATTCAATGATGATGTTGCACTGGCTAGCTGCTCACCAAACACATTTGTATTTCTTGGATGCTCAGCTAGATGACATTTCTCAGCCTCCCCGTACTCAGGCCCTCCATGTGACTGAGTTCTAGCCAGTCCAATGGAAACAATAAAAAGTGCTGTGTGGCATTTCTAGGCTGGATATAGAAGCCCTGGCACTTGACCCTTCAGCTTCTGTCTCCTCTTCTGTCTGACTTGATATATAGCAGTTTAGAAGCCAGACGTGAAAGATGGTAGAACCCAAAAAGGGAAAGAATCTAGGTCCTCGGTTCCTAACATGGGAAACTGCTGCTTGCCAATGAGAAACACTTGTGTGAACAGCAACACTTCATGTGAGTAAGACACAGGTTTCTCTTGGAGCAAACACCGGAACTTTGTGGGTTGATCTGTTTCTGAAACTAGAAGTGTGCTGATGCATGCTGTAGGGTTTGTCTCTATGGTCTCACTTGCCCCATTGTTTATCATTTTCCATCTTCAGTGCTCTCCTCCTTCCCTTTGTTCCCACTCATCTCCCAGAACTGTCGAGCTCCTGGCCAAGGGACAGCCTTCAGGCAGTGCTTCTTGCATTCATTTCCCTTTTCAACCTTGCACCTGAGGCCCCACTCAGAAGAAAGGGAAGACTGGGTTTTTACTAAGAGAGAATATAAGCCCAGCCAGGGCTCCTGGGGAATGAAAGTGAAGCAGAAATGGGAAGGTGGTGACTCAGGGTTTGCCGTGCTCACTGAGGGTTGAAGGCCAATCTGCAAACATTTGTGGCTGCAGCCCCAGCGCCCCAGGGAGAGGATGCCAAACACCCAGGAAGGAAAACCCAGCTCCTGTGCCTCAGGTCTAGTCTGGTCCTCAAGGTGAAGTTTTGTTGTTAAGGCCAGGGTGTGTGATTGCTACAATTTCATTGTTCTTTCTAAGATTCACCTGGCCCACCTCCTTTTTATAAACCCATGAAAAAAGGCACAAAAACAAACAAGCAAGCAAAAAGCTCACTTCTCTGCTGCAGGGTAACCCAGTCAGCCTTTAAATTAAAAATCCCAAGTTCCCAACAGTCTGTTCTGTATGCAGCCTTCTCCCTGCTAATAGGAGTGAGTCAGAAACTTTATCCTAGGAAAGAAGGGTCTGCAATAAACAGAAGCAAAAGACGAAGACTGAAAATCATCATGAAAAGAAGCTGCAGAGGAGAGAGAGGATAGTGGTGGCTTATTCGTGTCACCTGGGGGTGTGGGAAGGGGAGCCAGCTTTGAAGGGATGTGATTGTTTTGTGTTGCGTGTTAATAGATAAAAGATGTCAGCTTGAATGCAGGTTTTTTGTCAACAGTTTTGAGGAAAAATATATGTGCATCTTTAAAGAGTAACAAATACAGAGTAGATGTTCAATAAGGTTTAAATGATGGAATATTTAAAAGACAGTTTTTCATAAACAAAAAATAGAAGATGGCTACCGATCAGAGGACTTAATGATATTCTTTGAAGCCTTGGAAGACTGAGGCCAATAATATCTTTTTATATAAAGAACTCTCACTAAGCCATGTTTGATACAGGCTAATTTATTTTAGTACCATTTAACTCATAAATCAAAGGTTGGGCTGGCACAGAAGGTTATTCAAAATTCATAATTAAAGTAGAGCTGGCCAATTACTATGTAGACTGAACAATCTTCCTTTCCTTGTGTAGCTAAAATAAAATCTTTTGGTCTAGCTTCTCTACTTTCTCTTTGGTGCTATGATGGAGACTTATGATTATTCTTTCTGTTTTTTCTCCCTTGAAATTTCTTACCTAACCCTTAACTCCTTAGAGTAAAACCAATTTCAGTCTAAAAGAAAATAAGGAATACAATTTCGCCCAGTCAAGGGACAAGAGTCTTTCTTTTAAAGAACTAGCACAGTGTGACACCCCAGAGGAGGAGCCAGTAGCAAAAGTGGCTCTCCAAAGGAAAGACTGGCAAGGCCAGTCCAAAGCAGATGGCTTCTCCTGAGTTCCTGTCCTCAGGACAAATTAGCCCTGGGTACTCGTGCTGAGTATCCTAACAATTCCATAGCTCTTTGACCTTGGATTAGTCCAGCCTCTGGGCGTGGATTCCTCCTCTGTGAAGGGCGTAACTTTCCAGGTGAAAAGTCTCTGTAATAAAGAGAGCTGCCCCGACCCAGTTTGGAGGTTCAGAATCTTTGCCTAAAACAGAAATAGGAAGCATTTAATTTGCTTGCTCAGGATACTCACGGGCAGATTTGCTGCTTTCAGAGTACAAGGAATCACTAAAGACAGATTTGTTAAAAAAAAAAAAAAAAAAAAACATAATGGAAGACACAAGCCTGGCACATTTTCTTTGCATAGTGTCTATCTAAACCCATAGCACTGAGAAAAACTGCGGCACATTTCCGTCTTTTCTTTTAGTCAAGTCGTAGAGCACTCTGTTTTGCTCTCTCCCCTGCCTATCCTTCCTCCCTTGTACAGTTACTTGTGACCAGATTGTATAAATGCAGTGTGGGAAAGGCCAAAAATACTTCAACAAGTGCTCACACTTAAGATGCTTATAGTTGAAAAGATTTATATATGTGTGTATATACACACATGCACACACACGTATAATATGTATTATATATAATATAAATATATAATATATATATTTTTTCACCCAGTGCCATCACATATCTATTATACATAAAATGTGTGTGTGTGTGTGTGTGTGTGTGTGTGTGTGTGTGTACAGGTAGGAAATAAAGTGCTGTGGCAGAAGAAAAGTGAATCAGTAACTTTCATGGAAGAAATGACTTTTTCGAGCTGCCAGGGGATGGCACTTTTTCAATGTGTGGAGACATGGGAGAAACAATGTTTATGATGAATTAATGGGAGCTTACATTAACTTAAAGGTTTTATTTTGTAGTGAGTAGGAAGCCACAGATGATTTTCAAGCAATCTGGCAGCATGATCTAGATGAAGAATAGGAAGAGATTGGTGACAAGGGAAGCAGAGAGGAAGCTGCCAGGTGAGGAGAAAAGAGGATGTTAAATCGGCCTGGGGACTGTGGCCATGCAGAGGGGACACAAGCACAGACTCATCATCTGGCCACTCATTTAACTCTAGGAGGGAATGAAAAAGAAGAGTAGAGACAGAGAGGACAGTACTGGAGCCCCCAAAACTCACGAGGAGGCTGGAGCCCCACCGGTATCAGGAGGAGGGGTGGGAATGGAAGACAAACTGGTGAATTGGTCGGGGCAGAGGACCCAAGAGGTCCCGCCCTGTCTTTTAATACTGCATATAATGGAAAGACATGGAAGCAGAATTAATTAAAAGTTTTATTTATGACAGCTAGTGTACTCAAAAAGCACACTCACAAAGTCACATGGACCATCTAAACGATCTTTGGGATAATGTCAAAAAAAAGTCTAAATTTGCAGAACTCCTTGAAAAAGAAGCCCTTGGTCAATTCTGGAAGTGACCAAGAATGAAAAGCAGTGTGTGAGAGAGATCAGGGCTTAAGAGGCAACACGAAATCAAACCAAGAAGGAATGTGTCTCATGATTTGGCAAGGAAATATTAATATGCTACCTAAGGAGTTGTATTTTCAGCGTTTAAAATGGTTTGGAGTAAGCTTAAGAGAAATTGACATGGCCGAAATTTTCACTTATTTTCAAACTTATGTTTTTGTTTTATTTATGTAACATCGCTTTCTTTTTGTAATACAAATATATATGTAAATATAAGCTTCTTAAGAAATATCTTCTAAAGATTTTTCCACAGAATGACAATGACATAGATATAAGATGAAAAGAAATACTATTGTCAAGTGCAGCAGAGAAATACTGCCAATGATGACCTCATGCTATGAAAGAGTTCAGGGCACACTGGAATACAAAGGACCCTGAAAATTCTACCATCCACCAAGCTCACACTTTGTGAGGCCCTGGCTAAGCTCTGAAAGTATTTCACCCACCCGATCTCAGAACAATCCAGTACCTTGGCTGATACGATTGTCTCCATTTTTTTAGATCCAGAAATTGAGGCTTAGAGAAGTCAAGCAAATTGCCCAGGTCCCAAGGTCATTAAATTGATATGAAATATTCCCCCCCCCCCGAATACAAAATTAACTCAAGGAGCAAACACAGTTGGGAAACTCTGCCTGGGGCAGGTTGATTCTCTTAACCAAAAGCCATTCAGTCTGACTTCTCCATGCTGACTCTTCATCCTAAATGGGGGTGGGGGGTGGGGGGTAATGCAAGAAAGACTTCCTCAAACCTGAAACCCCAAATCCTCAAAGGGTGCTGCCAATGTTATCTTGAGTTTCCCCTTTTCCAGTACGGTGTGCTAGGCTTAGACTCCTTCTGATTAATTTTATAGAGGCTCACCACTTCGGATGCACCCCAGTTTAGGAATTAGAATACTAAGATGCATTAAATGAGCCCACACTTGCATTCCTAGCAAACAGAGCACATAAAAATAATTGCCCCCCAGACCTGAGGATCAGTGGAACAGATTAGAAGATGCAGCAGCAACTCCAAGCACACTCAGCCCTTGACAAAGAGGCCAAACACGTTCACTGGAAGAAAGATAGACTCTTTAATAAATGATAATAAACAGTGCTGGAGAAACTGGCTTTGCACATGCCAAACACTAAGCCCATGTCTCCCACCATGTGCTAAACTAAAATCAAAATGGATCAAAGATCTAAATATTAAAACAGAAACACTAAATCTTCTGGGAGAGAGAATAGATAGAACTCTTGAAGACATAGGTATACACAAAGATTTTCTGAACAAAACCCCAATTGCATGGGAAATACAAGGAATCAATAACTAGGATCTCATCTTATTAAAAATCTTTTGCACAGCAAAAGAAATCCCTATCACAAAAGAATTTCCAACAACTAAACAACTCTGAAAAGTGTATATGATGAAAAGAGATGTAAAGTAAAATGTGGTTTTCTCAAAATTGTTGTACCTTTGAGCAGCTGCTCAGCAAAGAGGAAAACCTGCGAATAGAGACCACTCAATTTTTAATCTCTATCTGCTTATTTGTTCTGAGCCTATCAAAATAATAATTTGTTTTGTGTTACACAAAAATAGCTTGTTGAGGCTTTAAGAATATTAAATCTGTATGTCAAACATCTCATTAAATTGGAAAAACTTTCATTTGCTTTCAGACAATGGAGTAACGTTCAAAATAAGAACCTGATATTTGAATTAAGAAACTGTGAGATTACATTTTAAATACCAAGGAACACATGTGATGTGTGTATGTGTTATGTGTCCTATATAATAAAAATGAATTTTATATTTTTCTAAGAGCATGTTTCACATTGTAATTATGTAGAATTACATGCACTTACTGTTTGTATAACTAATTTTAAAAAGAAAATTGAGTCAAATTGTAGGCAGACATTTAGAAATATGTATTATATACAAATAGCAAGTAGAATAGCATGTACTTTTGTATTTGTTGAGCTATGGTCTTTTGTATTTGGGGTAGGAAATGTACTCGTGTCATTTCAAGAATCCCATGTACATTGTCAATTCTGTGGCTATAATAAATACTGAGTACACTTATACTGAAATTTCATTTGTATCTCACTTTTTTGTTTCCTAAGATTTCTCACTCTATTCACTTTAAATTGTAATTAATCCCTTGGCTAAATCAACATTTGATTCTACTTCTTGGGATTTAAGAAATCATTATTTGGCGTTTTCTTCTCACTCTGATTCTAAATTTGCTTGATCATGTGTCCTCCATCCCATCTTACTCTGACGTCAGGTGGTCCCAGGTCTTAGTAAACACCTGCTTCTCAGCTTCTGCAGTTCTGTCCTTGATGACCGTTTTACCAAAACGATCAGTTACAAAGGCTGGTTTTTCTGTGTATCTGGTGAAAACACAGTGGCCGTAGTCCCCAAACAGATTTCTTAAATTAGAAAATACAGAAGATTAAGGTGTTAGAGCTCAAAAGACTGATGGGAGAAGTGAATTCAAGAAAACCCATTTGTGTCCTCCATGTTGGACTTTAATCTTCTATTCTTTCAGTGACACATTAAATGAAAAGGTATTTTTGGCTGCCTGCTGCAGTGCAGACTTACCTACACATACATACATACCAGAATCTGTTTTAATAATTAATCTAGGTGGTATCATTGTCCTTAAGACTTTGGAAAAGCCTGATCACCCTCCCCTCAAAACACTGGGCTTCCTACAATGTGCCCTTTTACCAATGCCCATTCTACTAGGCCTCAGACAATAAGAAATGAGCTTCAATTCTGAAAAGATGAAGCCCAGCCCATTACTAACAGATCATTAAAGGTAATATTGGGTCCAGGGTTTCACACGAAGTTTATAACAAACATTTGTAACCTAACCTGAGGTGAGATCCAGCCTAAGGCAGGGGCAATGATAGGAAATAAACTCTAAACCAAACCCCAAACACAAGGACTTGATGACTCTTCAGTTTAGGTCCTGTAAAGAAGGTGCTGCTCTGCCCAAACACTTTATTATACATGCAGGTATGAGTTCTGAGACCTTAGGGGCTAGGCCAGATCACAGCTCCGAAGTCAAGGAGATGCCTATAACAGGAATGAACACTTACTGAGAACTTAGGACTTGCTGGGCACTTTTCAAATACATTTAGCATGTGCTAATTTATTTCAGTTGTTTAATCCTCTCTTTACCTGTGAAGCAACTGGTACATTCAGTTACACAGCAAATATATGAGGCAACCAGAGCTGAGCAGGTGCTCTTCATCAGCTCCTAGACTCCTACCAGTATGTGGGCTTCTCTAGCTTTTGCCAGAAATAAAAGGCAGAAGAGAAGAAAGGTAAGTGACTTGCCCTCCTCCTTTCTTCTACCAAGTCATGGCAGGAGAGCTGCTTCTCTCTGCTGAAGGATTCAGGTTGTGATGGCCAACCCGACTCCACCTTGTGCCTCAACGTCATTTTTTACCTGTGCTTGGACAAAGTGCTTGCACTTGAACAAAGCACCCAAAACCCCCACATCCTGCTTGGCAGTAAACTTGCTGCAGTTGCAGGATGTTTTGTAGCTCACCTAGTGTGTGTGACACTTCCTTGTACTCTCCTCTAACCTGGCATGATTCTGTTTCTGTAAGATTCCACTTGCTATCCCCTGAGCCCTCCCCAACTGAAGGAGAAATCAAACTGCTTCCCATTGCTGAGGAAACTTTCTAGGCATTAGGCCCCCTCGGCCACCAGCTATAATAAATGGGCTCAAATCTGGCAAAGTGTGGCACATCTCTATTGTTTGAACTCGCTCATCTACAACAAGGTTCCAGGACCACACTTTCCCCTTGTGTCTTCATGGGATGTCGCGCGTACGAGCCCTCAAGACACCATGACACTGCTGTTGCTTCTCTCACGTGCTGCCCCACTTCTGTGAAGAGTCCTTTTGTAAATCTATTCTCATGGATTCTACAGGTACCTTCGGATGCATGGACTGCCAGCTGCCTCCTCCTTTACTACTTGCCATTTGGGAGGCAGCAGTATAGAGGCAAGGCAGCAATGCTGTGATTTCATCTGCACTGAAAGGCCACTCAGGCCATCCCTTGACTATCTCTCCAGGATGCAGGGCTCATTTGGGTGTCCCAACACATAAAGCCTTGTGGGAGGAATATCAGAAAGGTGGGAACTATCCCCGTTTGTTCATTTATTCATTCAAAACTATTTTCTGAACACTTCATACACGCTAGCCATCAGGCACTGTGCTGGAGACACAGCCGTAACAGGTAAGTTAGACTTGCTCTTATGTAACTAGCAGTTCACTGGGCAGAAATAGAAAACAATCAACACATCCAATAATTTGGAAATGGCTATGAAGAAAATAAAATAGTGATATAGAAAGCAATGGATGGGTTAGGGAGGCTATTTTCGACAAGGTGATCAGGGGAAGAGGTGACCTTTAAATCCAACATGGAAGGAAGAACCTGGTCATGTGAAGACCTGCAGACAACATTTTAAGCAAAAGAAACAGCAAGAATGAAGACCCTGAGTAAGAGGGACACTCTCACGGAAAGGAACAGATTAATGCACCCCAAACATGAAAAGGGACAAAGAAGGAGAGGTAGGCAGAGAAAAATCATGCAGGGCTTTCTAATTCTGTAGTGACTATTATGTCTTTGACTCAAAGCAAAATTTGAGACTGTCTACTGCCAATTATAGACAAGGCACATGTGAAGGGCTCTCCCTAGAAAGAATCCTGCTAAGGTGAGCAATCCAAGCAAGAGCCAGAAGCCTAAGCAAAAAGAATCGACCTTTTTTTCTCCCAAAGGCAGCAAAGACATTGCTTTTAGTTTTATAATCCAGGTAAGAGAATGATTTTCTCTGAGAATGTTGTTCTATGGTCCTGAGAGTTTTATATGTGGCTTCTGGCCATCTAGGAGACAGACTGAATCCTACAGTTCATGATTCTTTTTTAAGATGAAATGCATTCTGAGAGATATTTTTCTTTGTCTAGTCCTGTATGCAAATGTGCTAGTCCTATCTAACTTCTTGCCCCTTTCATAGACTCACTTCTCCTGCACTCAAATTTAGCATCCGAGATGCAGAAATGCAGAATAACCTACATGCTGACCAGAAAGAGCCAGGATTTCTGGCAGAAATTCTAGTGTACGAGAATAAGCATGTAGCTAACATCAAAAACAGATAATCAAATCCTAATGTCCTAGAAGACAAATCTAAAAGCAAGAAAAAAGTGACCATAAGCTAAAAGAGCCTATTGGGATTTTGTTACCTTTATAAAAATTTATTAATTTACTGACATGTTTAGGGGTCTGGTGGGTTTGTCCCAATGGTAAAATGGAGGTACATATGAGGAATGAACAGATTTTGAGATGATTGGAATAATTTTCAGATTTTGAGATTATTTTAAGAGTTCTTTTTCATGGGTCCTCTCCAATCCACATACATATGTAGCTCTGAGAACACTTGACTCTCTGCAAATACGTCAGCAGTACTGACAAAGCTTAATTCTGTTCTAGCATTTCAGTGTCCTTCATCTCTGCAAGACTTTATTATAGAAATATTTTTTCCTCTCTACCATTTCCTTTCCCTCCATTTCCTATTCACAAATCTTAATTTCTCTATTTCTGGTTATTTACAAAGAGTGATGACCCATAGCCCACACCGATAAAGAAAGGGCATAGTTTAGTGAAGTTCCACAGACTGGAATTTTGTATAAGGAATCCTGTGCTGTGGGGAAGGTACTTGTACCTCCTTTCAATAACTTCTTGGAAAAAAAGTCTTCTCAGTTAATTCCGTGTGTAAGAATTCCTCAATTCCATATAATCTTCCCAACCCATCTAATTCATCCTCACTGACTTGTATAAGTACGTGGTTTCCTAATAACTTACAGATGCTGGATTTCTTTGCCATCACGCATACTCACGTGTCTGAAAGGCCCATTTGCTGAGCCCGGTGCAGGCATTCAGCAGGAAAATGCAGCTGAGGTTGAGATAGGAGCAGCCTCTCCAACACAGCAGTATTAATGAGCACTTTTTCCATCGCTTCATTCCCCTTGTGAGATTGTCACTCTTTATCTCCCAGTTCTCCTTACCTCTTTTCTATTTTTCCTTTACTTCTGATCACATCTTTTACCTGATCTGCTCAAGATTCCTGTCATGCCTGCCCAACTAGCTGACATTTTTAGGTAACCTGTTTCATGCATGTAGCAGTTAATGTAGCTTGGGAGATTTAGTGAGCCTGTATTTCACTGATGATACACATTCTTGGAAGGAAGCAGGGAGGAATCTGAACACCAAAATTGGACTTAGTTAAAAATTTATTTAAAGGTTGTTTGAAAGTGCAAGCATAATTAGAAAGGGCTTGATAAGTTTAGAATTACTTTGTTGAAAATTAATCACCCTTCAGATTTAATTTCTCTATTCATCAGTGAAGTAAATCTAACTTATTATAAATGAGAACAATAAAGATGTTATTTTAAACTGTTTTTAGTCAGAGTAGTCTGATGACAACAGTAGGAGACCAAAGATACCATAAAAACCAATCTGGGTTTGGGAAAAATAGACAAATATTTCTCTGTCCTTAAATATTTAGTTTCCTTATATATTTGGTTTTGTTGGTAATGGTGGTGATAGTGATTTGTGTGTGTGTGTGTGTGTGTGTGTGTGTGTGTGTGTGTTGTTGGGACTCCAACTCAGGATCTTACACATACTAGGAAAGCACTTTACTGCTGGGCTATGCCCCAAGCCCAAAATGAATTTTTATATCTGGAGTTTATTTTCATGGCAATAATCACCTATAGGACATAAGACAAGCCCCCCAATTTCCTTTCGCATAAATCACTACACAGGAACATTCAACCCTGATTAGTTTCTCTTTTGCTCCAAGCTAAACACTTCAAAAACAAAGTTGTTCAAATGAACAAATGGAATAGTTCCCTGGTATTATCAGGCAAGGAGGAAATTTAATAAAATAAGCCTATATCCATCTTGAAGAAATGTCAGCTAAGTGAATATTTTCCAGTACTGAGTGTTTTTTATTCATGTCAACTTGAGAACAATCACTGAAAATAATCTAGTATCCAAAATATGTCAACATTCATTATTTGAAGAGAATCTTTTACTATGTAGAATTCAAAAAATAGGAATAATAGGAATAACTTGTTAGAAAGTGTAGGATGCTGTCATGTTGGAAAGTGGCCTGACTTCATGTGGAGGTGAGTGATTTCATGGGCCACAAAAAGAAATTTATTTTGAAGGTCACTCAACCTTTTCAAAATCATTAGAATATTAATATATGCTTAGGGAATTGTCATGTTATGCAGATGCAATTTCCTCCAAATTAAGTTAATAGGCAAACAAGTATCTCATAGCTACATCTCAGTTCCTGTCTTAAATGAGCTTATATGGCAAGGAAATAGCTGACATAAGACCATTTTTAGCAGAAACACAGAACTCCATGGGTAAAATTCAAGGTAGTAAAAGTAAATAGAGAAAAGGAACCTGGGTCATTTAAAAACTTTTTCACTACTGTTTTGTCTGTACTAAAGTAGAATAAATCCGTGGGAGCTCAAGATAAACATAACCTGAACTGGATTGCCTGCAAAAAGGTTTTAGAGAAGATAAAATCTATTCTCAAAGAGATAAAATGGGAAGAACATCTATGAAACAAGAGGAGCGCAGGATAAAATAAAAACAAAATGAAATCTGCAACAGACCAAGCAAAATTGCTGCTGGGAGCAGCTATTAGCTGGTTATTATGAAAAGCTGCTGCTGGATTGGTGTGGAAAGAGTATGAAAGTTAGAGTTGGAAATACTTGGATTAAAACTGGTTTGTTTCTTTATTCACTATGTGGTCACAAGAAATATCATTCAATCTCTCTGAATCTTCTTATGTAAATGAGCTGGTCCAAATCATTCTATTGTTGTACCCTGAGGATTAAAAAGAAGGTAATACCTTTGAGTCGAAGGACACAACAGGCTGAGTCTTACCCTGAAAAAATATCTGTTACTGTACCTATTCCTAACATTCAGTAGGCACTGGAAACATGTGAATTCCACCTGAAATCATTAAAATGACCACTCCATGACAAAATGAAGAATTGCAAAATACAAGCAGAAAGTAGGAACCATATCCTGGCCACTGAGAAATAAGTGCAAATATTAAAAATTTTCCAAAACATGATAATCACAGAAAGCATAAAAATCTAACCTAGAAAGGACAGTGTTTTCTAAAGCACACAGGATGAATGGACTTTATCATGACTAGTAAAAATGTGAATTAAGACAATTTCCAAAAATAAGAAAAATGGCAACTAAGATTAGAAACAAGCATCACCATGAATCAGGTTTTTAAAAAGAACTGACTGCAAAGAAAAATGATTTTGTACACTTAGAATCTGAAAGGAACATTTCAAGGCTATAAAATGAATCATAAAGACACTGTTGTCCTCTGGACCAATCAAAGCGAGAACACAGGTGTAATATCTGAAGCAATGTTACATATAAATGGTCAAAAGGAATGACTCGAGGTATTTCATCTAGAAAGAGAAATGAATTCCCAGATGTCTAAAATACCTGGGAATATACTAACCTTCTCAGAGAAACTACCAGTAAGAGATCTCTTATAATAATCAGTATGAAGATTAAACTTTAAATGCAGATGACACCATGATGACACCAACACTTAATGATTAGCACTTTTTTAAAATGTATTTTTATTTTTTTGTTGTTGTTTATTTTTGGGGCACTGGTGATCAAACTCGGGACTTGAGCTTGTGAGTCAGGCAGTGGAACTACTGAGCTAAATCCCTGGCCCCGGTTGCTATTATTTTACAAACTGGTTTTCTGCAAACAGAATTGTATCCAAACATCTCTAGCTTCATAGTTGGAATAGTGGTTTGGTCATTGATTTATTTTCTCCATCACTCCCATCATCTCATCCATGGATATCATCAGGAATACTTAAGCATTTAGGCACAGCAAACATTTTCTGTGAAAAGAAACTGCAATTGTTGCAAGCTTTGTATAATTTTTGACAGTATATAGACCCTACTTAGATGATCTCTTGTCTAATCATCAATTAAAACTTACTGAGTGGGTAGTCTGGCTGTGAATATATAACAATTTCAGGATAAAGATTAGTTTGTATTACAACAATGCTCCTGTATTAGTTGCCTGAGAGCAACATTATTATGTCATAGTTCCTTCCCAAATACAAAGCTACCCTTCAATCAGAAATATGGTCAGGTTTACTGTTGGCAGGTTATGGCTGATAGTGAAGTAAGAATGACAAGGTTGAGTCACATCTTTAAGAGGTTGCATGTCATAAATGGACTCGCCATTCTCAAACAGCTGGATGGTTGTAGACTCTGCAGTACTCACTGCCAAGTCTCCTTCCCACCTTTGCTTGGGGGCCGAAGATCAGCAGGCACCCCGAGCTACCACTGTCTAAACTCAGCCATGCCCAACAAGCTACAGTCACACCCCTGACAATTCTTTCTGACCAAAGTGCTAGCTGAGGCTGTTTACTCCGCCCCACTGATAAGCATGAGAAATTGGTGTTTTTCAAAAAAAACTAAAAGCGAGGATCTCTTTAAGTAGAATAAGCTTTAGGTAAACACTGTCAAAAGGAAAGGATTAGTAAATATTAACAGTGTGTCTTGCCCTAGGATTTAAGAAATAAATATTTACAGGCAAGGAATGGATTCACTCCTTTCAGAGAGAGGCTGCTGCTCTTAGCTGACGTGCAATGTGGCAAGCAGGACTCAGCCCCAGCACTTCTCCTGTCCCTCCCCATGCTCCAGCCCAAGGGCTGTGAGGTTTCAGAACCATGCACTTTATGCTTTATTATAAACAGTGCTAAAAGGGAATCAAATTCATTTTTCAAAAACATACATTTTATCTAAATATTTCATCTTACATTTCTATTTTTATTAAGACTTGGAATCAACAATTTTGGGGGGGGGGAAGGAAAACATCTCCAGTTAAAAGTTCAGAATCAGTGGAGAAAATATGCATTAGTTTTTAGAAATTCTGCCCTGGGAATAACTTTTTGCAAATTACTTGAATCTGTTTGGGGAGATACACCTGGGATATACATTAGCATCGGGCCTTGTGTTTGACTTAGAAAGTAGTAGCATCTTGCCAACTGCATGCTCTTTTCATGCTGTACATCTTGTTTTGTGTCTTCCATTTGGGAAAAAGGGTATAAGTTGGTTTGCAGGGTAAAGTTTGATATTTCAATTATCTTTCTCACTTTAAATATCTTCAAGTTTTATTTTTCATATATGGAGATTTTGGGTGGGTTTCCATTATTAAAACCTGAGCAATATTTACAAAGCAAAAGAGGAGTCTTGTAGTAACTGTTTTGGTACTGTGACTTCTGTAGCCTCATGGTACTCAAAGTTTGGGGCTCCACACCAGCAGCAAAAGAAAAGAGTGTGAACAGAGGAAACTCACTGAGTTAATTCATCCAGACGGCTCCTGAAAGGGTCTTGTGTATCCCAGGTTTGTTAGCAGCCTTTTCTTTGTCCTTTCTGTCCTGGCCAGCTTTTTTTTAAGTATTGCCCTCATATTTGGGCTATATTTTATTTCCCGGACTAGGAAAACTATTCTTTATTATGGCCATGTTCTCAGTTTGTCTATTGAAAATTTTAATCTAATCACTTATTATACATAAATTGTATGATTATATGTTTAATTGAATTTTAATACAGTGATTATATATTAGAGTTTTAATTAAATGATTATATGGTAAATATATTAAAATAAGTTAATTAAAATTTTATACACAATGTTTTCAGAAGTCCATTTTGTGTTCTAATTTCATATCTCTGAGGTTAATTTTTAATTTCTTTGTGTCATCACTACTTCCTCAAAGGGGACTCTCTTGTTTGGGGAGTTATCAAATCCAGGTAAGCCCCCTTGGAAGCTCCTTATTCTGTATGGTCAAACTGGCCTTTCTTCTTTGGATTGGAGTTTTTGTTCCCTTGCCAGCTCAAATGGTCATCCAGGGTGTTTTGGATGGTATATCACTGTCACTCGTGAGTGCCTGTCTTGTGGCTGGTGGTGAATGAGCTGGTCAGTCCCTGGGGGAGTGAGCTTCTCACTGCCTGATGGTGGTGAGCAACCTTCCATTGGTTTATTTGCCACTAGAGAGTCCTTTATATGAGTAGACGCAAGTCCTTTGTGCGGTGGCAAATATCTTCCTCCTGTCCATATCTTGACTTCATTTTCTTATCAGTGTCTTTTAAACAGAATACTTCCCACTTTTGATGAAATTTTATTTAAAAATCTGTTCTTAAATACTCCAAGTGTCATATCTAAAAAAAACTTTGAGTATTTTTCACAAAGATTTCCCATAAGTTTTCATCTAAAAGTTTTTAAAGTGTAGGTTTTACATTCAAGTCTATGATCCATTTCAAGACGGTTTATGTGCAATGTGTGGACTGGGATCCATTATACTGCACAGGTATATTCCCTTGTCCCAGTGCCATTTGTTGGAATGATTATCTTTTAGCCACAGAATTGCGTTTGCCCCTTTGCAGAAGATCAGTTGTCCATATATGCTTGCATGGATTTTTGTGCTCTATTCTTTTCTATTGAACTATTTTCTGTCTTTATGTCAGTACTACACTGTTTTGATTACAATGTCTTGAGGTGAGTGCTATATTTCAATAAATTTATTCTTATTTGTAAAGTTTAGGTCCTTTATCAGCTTGTTAATTTCTTTCTCTCTCCTTCCCTCTTTTCTGTGAGACTATGTTTACAATATATCATAAAGATAGTCACTGTGGGGAATTGGTATATATATCACAGCTTGATCCTTTTGAACTTGCCTTTCCCCTACCCTCTCTCCCATCTTTCTTCATTCCCAGATCCCCTTTCCCATCTCCATGAAGTCTATCTCATTGCTTCCTATTATTTAACTTTTATTTTGCTCCTACACTATGTATACTGTGGGTTTCTCATGTAAAGGAATCATAGAATATATAACCTTCTGTGTCTGATTTATTTCACTTAGCATTGTCAGTTTCTACAAAAACAAAAAAAATACAAGGACTCTGCTGACATTCCACTGATTTATAGATTAATTTGGAATAATTAACATATTAAAATACTAAGGCTTCTAACCCATGAATACAGTACTACCTTTCCATAAATAAAGATCTTTAATTTTTTTCATCAAATTTTTTCTTTTCTCTGTGTTGTATGTCTTGATCACATTCATCCTTAAACATAACAAATTTTTAATGTTTTTGTAAATGATATTCTACTGAGTATTTATTTGTGTATTTATTTATTTATTGGTACCGGGGATCTAACTCAGATCCTTGCACTTGTGGGGGCAGGCAGTGGACCTACTGACTATTTATTACTAGTATATATACAAATGATGTTTTATATTGACCTTGAATTCTTCAATCTTATTTAACCCATTTAATTATTTCAAGAGATTTTTTAATAGATTTCATCTGCAAAGACAATTTATTTTCCTCTCTCTTTCAATCTGGATGCATCGAATTTCTTTTTATTACCTTGGAATTCCTTCCTTTGCAGTACAATTTAGAGATCAGCCAAATATTTGAAAGGAAGTTTTTGTACAAATTCGAAGGCTCCATTTAATGAAGTCCTCCCTCATTTGAAAACTTTTCCTCTCACTTTTAAGGCACTCTGGCAGCCCCAAATTCTGTCCTTTGACACCTGTGATGGTTGAGTTTGATTGTGTCAACTTGAATGGCTTGGGAACTGCCCAGGGAATTGGTGAGCAACACACTTCTGGATGTGTCTGGGTGAGCCATGGAGTTGTGACACTGGGTACTATATCTGGCTGCTGGCCACTTCCTCTTTGTCTTTGTTCCCCTGCGTTCCTTCTCAGCTGCCCTTCTGCCATGATGCTTTGCCTTGGACCCACCTAACCACAGACTGAATCACCTGAAACCATATGCCAAATTAATGTCTTTTCCATTAAGTTGTGGATGTCAGATGTTGTGTTTCAGCAACGAGAATACTGACCAACACAACACCTTGATCCAATAAGATGTTTCCTGGTTAAATTCTTGCAGCTGTTACCTCTGTGCTGAGGAAAGCCCTCAGAGAAAAAGCTCTTAAAAGTGGGTCTTACCCAGTTCACTGGCTTCTTGCAAAGCTTGAATTCTTTACAATTTTGCTTCCTTTTGTCACTCTCTTATGCCTTCAGATATCTTTTTAATTTTTACATATCTGGATTTCTAATTGTTATATGCAGGAGAGAGTTACAGGGTTTTTTCTCCATGATGTTCTTACATACTTTGTGTCAGCTTTTGTCCCAGATGAACTTTACAAGAAGGTTTGAATATAAAACAGCCTTGGAAAATAGAGATAGATGCTCTATTATGTCATGAACAATAGAGCCCTGTGTTTTTTTTTAATCTCAGTCTTTTCTCTTATGCTATCATCTGTGAAACTGCAGCAGGCTAACTTGGTATCTTGCAAGTAAAGTTGAGACGCTCCACAGCCCCTGAGAAAGGGCTAATCCTACATGTGTTACTCCACTATTACCAAAATCTGAGGTGATTTCACTTTAATACATTTCATTTGATATTTCATGATGTGATGATATGCAAATACATTTTATTCAGTCATTTCCATATTGATGAGAATCCTGTTTCTCTCTCTCTCTCTCTCTCTCTCTCTGCCACCACAAATAATGAAATAATGGAGCAAGGTAAAAAAAAATTCTGTTCTGGGATTGGTATTTTCTTGTTATTGGTTTCTAGTTTTATTGCATTGAGGTCAGGAAGATACTCAATATGATTTCAATTTCAAAATATTTGTTGAAACTTGTTTTGTGGCTTATCCTGTGATTTATCCTGAGAATGTTCCATGTGTTGGTGAGAGAACCATGTATCAACAGCTAAAATCTGTTGGGTCCACTTGTTCTAAGGTGCAATTTAACTACTCTTTCCATGTTGACTTTCTGCTTCAATGATCTCTCTCCATTGGTGAAAGCGAAGTGTTTTATTTCCCAACCATATATTGCCATGGAATTTTATCTCTTTTTTGATCTATTAGTATTTGCTTTGGGTGTTCTGATCCTGGGTGTGTATATATTTAGAGCTGTTTTCCTTTTGCTAAATTGACCCCTTTTGCTATTATATAGTAACCTGTTTTTTATTTAAAGCCCATCTTATTTGACACAAATATGGCTACTGCTGCTTTCTTTTGGATTCTATTTACATGGAATATCTTATTCCATCGCTTCATTTTCAGTCTAGTATGTCTGTGTTAGTGAATCTTCATTGTCAACTTGATTGGATTAAGAAACTCCTGGAGAGGTGATTGGATCATGAAGATGTTATTCATCAGTAGATTCATCCACTGATGTTCATAGCTGATAGTGTTGTGAGGAAGTGGGACCCAGTTGGAGGAGGTAGGTCACTGGGAGGTGCCTTTGCAGAGTGTATCTGTCAACACTGTTCTTCCTCCATGCTGCCCTTCCTGGCTACCATAAGGGGAGCAACTTTGTTCCATCATTCTCATTCATGATGATGCTCCTGCCTTGGAATCAGCCAACCCATGAACCGAAAACTCTGAAACTGTGAACCAAATTAAGCCTTCTTTCCTTTACATTGTTGTCTATATTTTTTCCAAGCAATGGGAAAGCTGACCAATAATGTCTTTAGAGGGAAATTGAGTTCTTTTGTAAGCAATATATAGTTAGTCTTGTCTTTATTAAATCCATTTAATCAGTATAGGTTCTTTAATTGGAGAATTTAATCCATTTATATTTAAGGTAATTATTTATAGGCCAGGTCTTACTAATGATATATTGTTACTTCTTCCAAGTTTTATTGTACTTTTCTTTCCTTCTCTTACACTCTTCTTTTGTGGTTAAGTGATTTTTTTCTAGTAATATGTTTGATTCCTTTGTCTTTATTTTTGGTGCATCTATTATAAATTTTTGCCGTGTAGTTATCATAGGGGTTACATAAAAAATCCTTTTATTATAAGAAGCTATTTGGAAAAATAGCAACTAAACATTGATTGTAAATCAATAGAAAAGAAAATAAGAAAAATACTAGTGAGAAACTCTAGAGATCAGGGATGTATAGCTCAGTATAGAGTGGTTGTCTACTATGTACAAATCCATCATTTCAGTATCTCACTGCACTAGTGCTGTTACTAATCACCTATGTTTGTACTTCATTGCATATTTTGAATTTTCAAAAATTAATTTTATTGGTACATTTTAGGTATACAATATAATGACATTCATCATTGGAAATTTGTACTTTTTTGGTTTGCTCTCTTCTTGGTTTCCAGGTTCTTCTCATCTCAAAGAATTGAACAAGACAAAAATGGCAACAAGGCATATTTGAAAAATGAATAAGGGAGAAACTGTCTCTACAGAGTGAACTTGGACTGAATAAAAGAAGGAGAAAAAATCAAAATAAGAGTACACCCTAGTGAACACACAGTGGGGTGCCATGAAGGAAGCCACATGGCAAGCTCTTCATGGTGTCTGTGTCCTTTTATCCCATTCACACCTCATGGGTTCTCTCAAGCAGTCTACGTACCAGGTCCTGAGAAGTATTTTGCAATAGCAGACAGCTCCACAGTGGGAAAAGCTACTGCGGTTTGTTCAACTTTAATACAACTAAAACCACACTTTCTCCCAGAAGATGGATACCTGAAGTAGCACAGATGAAAAATTAGAGGTTCAGCTTTTGAAGCACTGGGAGAGAATGGAAAAGGAAGAATTAAAGTAAGACAGAAAATAAAACTGGGTGCAATGGCACTGGACTGTAGTCCCAGCTACTCAGAAGGCTGAGACAGGTGGACCACTTTGAGCCCAGGGATTTGAGGTCACCCTGGGCAACATAACAAAAGTGAAAAAAAAATAAGACAGAAAATGTATTTATATTTTGGTATTTAAATGCCATTAAATTTGCTTTATTTATTTACTGTGGCAATAGTACATAATTTTTAAATGTTTTCCAGATTTGAGTTATAATTGATAAAAATTTTATATGGTGTAAAATGTGATATTTTGATATTTGTATACACTGAAATGAATACCACAATCAAGCTAATTAGCATATGCCTTCCTTCTCAAATGTTGTGTGTGTGAGTGTGTATGTGGGGGTGAGAATGTTCACAGACTACTCTCATCACAAATTTTAACTGTACGAATCCCAGCACCCGAGAGGAGGCTCCCCTGCCTCCATTCCACGCTCCTAGGGCAGAGAAGCTGAGCCAATCCCACTGCCCAGGGGGAGGCTCCCCCACCGCCATTCCAGGCTCCCAGGGCAGAGAAGGTGAGCTGCACAGGCGCCAGAAGCACCACTTCCCCCCCACCCCCATGGCAATGAGAAGGAACATAAATAAGCCTCAAAAACAGACTTCCGGATCACCTACAGCAACCCCAAAGGGAAACGAGATGGAACAATGTAATACTCAACCACCTGGACTCTCTGAACTAGCAACAAAAGAGGATCTGGGAAAAATGAAATCAGAAATAACTCCTCACATAACAGCAAAGGTTGTGCCCATAGTGCAAGACATGATTAATAAATCTAGAGAGGACACAGATAAAAAAATAGAGGATCTGAGGAACATGATGGAATCCCAACATAGGAAACAAATGGAATCCATAAAACAGATACAAACAGATTTCCAGGAGATTAAAAACTCCATCGAAAGTCTATGCAGCAGAATGAACCAACGTGAGGATAGAATTTCAGATATAGAAGATAAGATGGCAATTAGTGACCAGGAAAAGAAAAATTGCTTTAAAATTGTAAGGGACCATGAGAAATCAACCCAGCAGCTGCTAGACGATGCAAAGAAGAATAACATAAGACTGATTGGAGTCAATGAAGAAACAGGAGACAGTGCAGGTGACATAAAAAAACCTGTTCACAGAAGTGATGGCAGAAAACTTCCCAAGCAGGGGAAAAGAACTTGACATACAGATAAGTAAGGCATATAGGACTCTAACTAGCCATGATCAAAAATCATCTACACATAGGCATATAATAGTTAGGATTCCAGAAACCCAACAGAAGAACAAAATTATACAAGCAGTGAGAGAAAAGAAACAAATGACATACAAAGGAAAGCCCATCAGAATCACAGTAGACTGGGCCAGGGATTTAGCTCAGTGGTTTTGCCACCTGCTGCACAAGCACAAGGACCCAAGTTCAATCTCCAGTACCAAAAAAAAAAAGGAATCACAGTAGATTTCTCAATGCAAACCCTCAAGGCAAGAAGAGCTTGGAGTGACATATTTCAAGCCCTAAAGGAAAACAGCCTCCAACCCAGATTGATGGACCCTGCAAAATTATATTCCAAAATTGATGGAGAAATAAGATACTTTCATGACAAAGAGCACCTTAGGAACTTCATGAATACCAAACCAGTACTCCAAAAAATTTTAGACAATATCCTAGGAAAACACAACAAGGATCACAACCCCAGGAAGCGCAACAGAATGACTCCGTCAGGTGCAACAAGAAATTAAATGCAAAGGGGGGGAATCCAACAAAAAAAAAATCATGACAATGATAAGTCAATATGGATCAGCTATAATCATCAATGTTAATGGTCTCAATTCACCAATCAAAAGAAATAGACTGGCAGAATGGGTCAAGAAGCAAGATCCAACAATATGCTGCATACAAGAAACACACTTAATTCAAAAAGAGAGTCACAGACTGAAAGTTAAAGGTGGAAAACAATGTTCCATGCTACAGGAACCCCCCCCAAAAAGCAAGAGTAGCTATCCCCTTTGCAGATCAAGTGGATTTCAAACCCACACTGATTAAAAGAGACAAAGAAGGACACTACATCCTTATAAAGGGAAGAATCCAAGAGGAAGAAATGACAATCATAAATATATATGCACCAATCACTAGTGCACCCAACTATATAAAACAAATACTAACAGACATGAAAAATCAAATAAGCACTAATACAATAGTAGTGGGAGATCTCAATACTCCACACTCACAAATAAATAGATCAACTAGACAAAATATAAGCAACAAAATACTAGAACTCAAACTCTTGAAAAAATGAACTTTACAGATGTTTACAGAGTGTTCCACCCAACAAAATCAGAATACACATTCCTTTAAGCTGCATAAAAGTCATTCTCCAAAAAGACAACACACTCACTTATAGAACATGTTTAACTAAGTGCAAAGGAATTACAGTTATCCCCTGTATATTATCAGACCATAAAGTGATGAAATTGGAGATGAATAGCAAAAGAAACAGCAAGAATTTCATAAACACATGGAAATTGAACAACACACTTCTGAATAACCAATGGGTCACAAAGGAAATTAAAGAAGAAATCAGACAGTTCCTACAATTAAATGACAATGACAGTACAACATATTGGAATCTATGAGACACAATAAAAGCAGTCTTACCAGGGAAAGTCATAGCAGTGAATATTCATAGTAGAAAAACACAAGCAAGCCCAATCAAAGAACCTGATGCTGAACCTCAAGCTTCTAGAAAAACAAGAGCAGGACAAAAATCAAAGCTCATAAAAAGAAGGGAATTATAAAGATCAGAGCAAAAATCAATGCAATGGAGACTAAAAGAATAATACAAAAAATCAATGAAGCCAAGGGTTCTTTGAAAGTATAAACAAAATTGACAAACCCTTAGCCAACCTTATCAAAAAAGGAAAGAAAAGGCCCAAATCCATGCAATTAGGAAAGAAAAGGGTGAAATTACAACAAACCAAGCAGAAATCCAGAAGATCATCAATACCTACTTGGAGAACCTATACTCCAATAAGATGGAAAACACAGAAGAAATGGACAGATTCCTAGACACTGCATTCAAAGTTGGACAAAGAAGACCTAAAACTACTAAACAACCCAATATCAATCAATGAAATTGAAAACATAATTAAAAACTTACCAACTAACAAAAGCCTGGGTCCTGACGGCTTCCCTGCTGAATTCTACAAGACATTTAGAGAAGAGCTACTGCCACTACTGTTTAAACTCTTCAATGAAATTGAAAGGGAAGCAATACTCCTGAATTCATTCCTGGAAGCAAGCATCGCCTTGATCCTCAAAGCAGAGAAAGACCCAACCAAAGAAGACAACTATAAGCCAATCTCACTAATGAACATAGATGCAAAAATCCTTAATAACATACTGGCAAATAGAATGCCAAAGATCATCAAGAAGATCATACACCCTGACCAAGTGGGATTCATCCCAGGGATGCAGGGATGGTTCAACATATACAAATCAATCAATGTAATACACTATATCAATACAGCCAAGGACAAAAACCATATGATCATCTCAATAGATGCAGACAAAGCATTTGACAAAATCCAACACATATTTATGATAAAAACTCTATAAAAAACTGGAATAGATGGTCTATACATCAACTTGACAAAAGCCATCTATGAAAAACCAATAGCCAATATCATATTAAACGGTCAAAAACTGAAATCCTTCACACTATAATTAGGAACAAGACAAGGATGTCCACTATCACCACTCCTGTTCAATATAATTTTGGAAACATTAGCCACAGCAATTAGAAAAAAGAAATAAAAGGAATAAAGATAGGAAATGAAGAAGTCAAATTGTCATTATTTGCAGATGACAGGATACTCTTGGAGAAGACTGCAAGAGCTCCACCAAAAGTCTTCTAGACTTAATAACCAAATTCAGTAAAGTAGCTGGATACAAAGTCAACACACAAAAATCAATAGCTTTCCTCTACATGAACAACTGTCGAGAGAAACAGAGCAAACAATTCCTTTCACAATAGCATTCAAAAAACTGAAATACCTAGGAATCAACCTAACAAAAGAAATCAAAGACCTCCTCTCTGAAAATTATAGCACTCTAAAAAGAGAGACTGAAGATGGTATTATAAAATGGAAAGACATCCCTTGCTCCTGGGTAGGAAGGATCAACATAGTGAAAATGGCCATACTTCCAAAACTGCTATATAGATTCATGTAATCTCAATTGAAATCCCAGCAGCATACTTTATAGTCCTCGAGAAAACAATCCAAAAATTCATTTGGAACAAGAAGAGACCTAGAATAGCAAAAGCAATTCTAGGCAACAGGACATGGTAGGGGGTATCACAACCCCCAACTTTAAACTATACTATGAAGCTACTGTGATAAAAACAGCATGGTACTGGCAAAGAAACAAACCTGACAACCAGTGGAATGGATTAGAAGATGCAGAAACATCTCCAGACACACTCAGCCACCTCATCTTCGATAAAGGAGCCAAACACCCTCACTGGAGGATAGATAGCCTCTTTAATAAGGGCTGGAAAAATTGGGTTTCAACTTGCCAAAGATTAAAACTAGGCCTATATCTCTCACCATGCACTAAACTAAAATCAAAATGGATTAAAGATCTAAATATTAAAACTGAAATGCTGCACTGCCTGGAATAGAGTTTAGGTAGAACCCTTGAAGACATTGGTGTAGGAAAAGATTTTATGAACAAAACCTTAGTTGCCCATGAACTAGCACAAACAATCAACCAGTGGGATCTCTTCTTTCTAAAAAGCTTCTGCACAGCTAGAAAACCACCAACAGTGTGAAAAGACAACCAACAATGTGGGAAAAAATTTTCACCTGCTGTTCCTCAGACAAAGGTCTACTATCTCGAATCTATAAAGAACTTTAAAAAAAAAATCAGACCTCCGAAATTTAAAAACCCCATTCACAAATGGGCATCTGAAATGAACAGATATTTCTCAAAGAAGTAGAAATAGCAAATAAACATATGAAAAAATGTTCAACATCACTGATCATTCGAGAGATGCAAATGAAAACAATGCTGAGATTCCACCTCACCCCAGAAAGAATGGCTGCTATCATGAAATCAAACAATAACAAATGCTGGTGGGACTGTGGGGGAAAGAGGAACCCTGCTCCACTGCTGGTGGGAGTGTAGACTGGTGCAATCACTGTGGAAATCACTATGGAGATACCTCAGAGAACTAGTACTGGAAGTCCCATTTGACCCAGCTATTCCCCTGCTGGGGATCTTCCCCAAAGAATTAAAGAATCATACCACAGTGATATATGTGCACCCATGTTCACAGCAGCACAATTTGTAATAGCTAAAACTTGGAAACAGCCCAAATGCCCATCAACTGGAGACTGGATAAAGAAAATGTGGGGGTTTTGGGGGTGGTTTTTTTATTTTGGTACTGGAGATCAAATTTGAGACCTTGTACTTGCGAGGCAGGTGCCAGAACCACTGAGCTAAATCCCCGGCCCTAAAATGTTTTTTAATAAAATGGAGTACGACTTAGCCATAAAGAATGAGAAATTAGAGACATTTATAGTTAAATGGATGCACATTGAGGCGATGCTCTTAAGTGAAATAAATAGGACACATATGTAAATACTGAACAGTTTCTCTAGTGTGAGAAACTGAAAGAGTAAATAAGGACTAAAAGGCATAATAGACAATGTGAAATATGAAGGGGCAAAAGAGAAGAGGAAGTGGGAGGGGTAGGGGAAAGAAGGGAATGAAATTAATATGAGAAATGAAAAAATGGAAACAAAGTCTTTGTAAATAGGGGGAGATGGAGGATGAAGGGAGGGCAGGGGAATGGGGAAAAAATAAGAACCAAGAGAGATTATGTAAAGGCACAAATTACCAATGATGAATGTCATTATATTGAATACCCTAAATGTACCAATAAAATTTAAAAACTAAGTTCTAAAAGGCTGTGGGATGTCTTCTGCAACCCTAGAAACTCAGCAGCCACCACTCAGTGCTTGGGATATGTAGGAGCTTGGTTATTTGCTGAGTGGAACAATGTACACACAAAGCTAATCCATGTGCAGAATTCTTGATAGCCAACCCAACGTCCCCTGAAGATCCCAAATTCTGCTTCCTTGAATATTTCTGTCATTTAAACTTTCACAAAGGCGTTTGCTCATTAGCTCTTTTTACATAAGAATTCCGAATGTAACTTCCTTCTAAATTTCAGTGTGAAGAAAAATTTTCTACAGACAAACTGAGGGGTCCTTTTATCAAGTGTAAAAATTAGTCACCCATTGTCTCTTTTGGCTAGGCTGCCAAGAAATTCAGAGATACATTTACATATAACTGCAATGACCATCCTATCTCTTGGTAAAATTTCTCCTTTAAATTATATCAGATTTTAATTTTGTTATAGATTTTAATACATTATTTTAAAATTTACCCTTTTTAAATATTATCTAATGTCTGCGATAAAATAATTTTGCTTTCTTTCCCCTTCCTCTGCCATCTCATGTTGTTATATTACCATTTCAGATGCTCCATTGGTTACATTTACTTTCACAACTTTGATAAAGTATGGTGCAAGGAAATATTCCTTTACCATTTTAACAAAAGGCAGATTAATAGGAGAAAAGCATATAAATTTACGTTTACATGACACAGGAGTCCTCATAAGAATATGAATACTCAAAGAAGGAATTAAAGAGTTGAGTGCTGATATACTGGACAAAGAGTAGTAAATCATGAAAATCCCACTACACCAAGAAGTTTGGGCTAGGGCAGTTAATGATGAAAAAGTAACAAGGAAGATAAAGGTTAGTTTAAGGTTTGTTTGTTCAGAATATTATTGGCCTGATGAGAAGGATGTAACTTTTCTCCTGGTATTGGGAGGGCACCTTCAATATAAGGGTTTAATCTAAGAGGAAAAAGGGGATGTCAGAGCGATCCTGCACGTTTGGGGGGTGGAGTACTGAGGACTGAATCCAGGGCCTAGTGCTGTAAGCACTCTGAGCCCCATTCCCAGCCCTTCTCATTTTTTTGAGATGAAGCCTTGCCAGGTTCACCTGGCTGGCCATCAACTTGTGATCCATTTGCCTCTATCCCGAGTAGCTTGGATTACAAGCATGCACCTCCTAATTTTTAAGTATCTTTAGTTCAAAGTAATCCTTATGATAAAATGGAGTATTCTGGGATGGCATATTTCATGACTTTCCAATACTCATATTAACCTCTACCAGAGATAGCATCTTTTAATTTCCCTCTTTCACTGATCCCCTCACAAGATGAGGCTATTTACATCCTTTGCCCCTTAGGTCTCCTTTTACCCTTCTCCTTCAGCCTTCTAATTTTTATGAAGTTGCTATGGTTTGGGTCTTAAATGTTCTCCAAAGGCCCATGATAAAGGCCTCCATTTGGGACTGGGGGGTGGTGGCAGCTTGAGGAGGTGGAGCCTAGTGGTAGGGAGTGTCTCCCTGGGGTGCAGGCCCTTGAGGAAGTTACTGGGATCCCAGTCCCTTATTCTGTCTCCTTGCTTCCTGGCCGTCACAATATGAACAGCTTTGCTCCACCACATACTCTGTGGTGACTCAATGCCTTTACCCAGGCCCAAAACACCGGAGCCAGATGACTATGGACTAAAGGCTCTGAAACTGTGAGCCAAAGTAAATCTTTCCCCATTTTAAGTTGATTTTCTTATTTTGTCACAGCGACACAAACTCAGTGGTCAAGGTCAAGGTGTTCTAACTGATGTGTACCATGATTTATGGACTTGTTCTAAAATAGGAAATTACTGTTAATCTTGGACATAACATTTCTGAGAATGGTAGTATACTTTGAAAACACTCTTATATTGTTTTTTGTTCTTCTGGAGCTCCTAAGTGCTTTATTTGTCCTACACAATGTCCATTTTTAATCCTTTGGTAGTGTACCAGAGCTAGAAATCATTTCAGTTTCCTCCTTGCCAGTATCTTTCTGTATGGCTTCATAAATTAATTACTTTGAAGTCAGCATGGAAAGTGGGGGCCTTGGTCTTTTGGAAAGTCATAACCCTAGCTGATTTCTAATTTAGGCATTTTTCAGGACTTCAAAGGAAATCTGTTCTTCATTAGTGGAAATTCTAATACTTAAATCAGCTTCATGAAAATATAAGGTTAAAAGCATTCCATATCACTAGCAGGGGAGAAAACCTTCATGCTTGAATGAAATTAAGACTTCCAAATTAAGTAGGAACCAAATTTTTAGAAACAAAGAAAATATTTTAAAAATACAGCTAGCGAAATAAAAAGCTGATGATATGACAAAACATAATTCCTAGTAGTGATGAGTATATGGAAACATTAAAAATAAAATTTCTGAACTTCTAGATAGGAAAATAAACCTCAAATACATGGTAAATATGCATTCCCCCTTAATCAAAATATACTTTATGTAGGCTTAAAACAATACAGACAAGTTTAAAGCTTTTAGCTAGCAAATTTGCTTGTCAACTGAGCACCTTCCATGTGAAAGGGCTATTACAGGCAAAAAAAAAAAAAAAAAAACCCCAAAGTTGTATTCAAGGACTTCAGTCCAGAGGTGGCAGGCATGAAGGTGATTAGTCATGAAGGATACACGTGATATGAGGTGTCCTGTGAACACGGGGCTCTGCACCTAACACAGGACATAACGGGGGAGGAATGTAAGGACTCAATGATGAAGCTGAGACCTGAAGAATAAGGAACTCTTGGCAGACAAAATGAAGAAAGGGCACCACAAGAAGGAACATTTCAACAGAGTGAGGATATAGGCATCCTAGCCAAGTAGATCATCTGAGTTTGGCTCACGTAAACAGGGCGGGGATGAGAAGAAGCTGGAGACAGGAAAGACAGACACAGACAGGTCACAAGAGGGCTTATAAGTTCCATTCCAAAATATCTGAAAACTTTTCAAAGAAATACTGTAATCATATTTGTATTTTAAATATCAACAATAGGCTGAGAGGAGTCAGGACTTGACAGAAATCCCCATGACAAAGTTCGAAAACCAGTGTGCATTAGTCTGCATTGCTAACACAACGCCACAGATGGGGTACCTTATACAGCAGAAATCTGTTTTTCCAGATACAGAGGCCAGAAGTTCCAAGAACAAGGTTCTAGTAGTGCTGTGTTCTAAGGTCTCTTTCCTTGGCCTTCAGACAACTGCCTTCTTCCTGCATCCTTCTGTGGCTTTCCTGTGCACTTTCAAGATGTCTCTCTTAAGGACATCAGTCACACTGGATTAGAGATCCACTCAACAGCCTCATTTTACCTTCATTCTATTTTAAAGGCCCTATCTCCAAATACAGCTATATTCTAAGATACTGGAGGACAGGACTTCAACATACAAATTTGTGAGGAGGCACTGTTTTTTTTTTTTGGTACCGGGGATCGAACTCAGGTCCTTGCGCTTGCACAGCAGGTGGCGAAATCACTGAGCTAAATCCCCAGCCCAGAGGAGGCACTATAAAGCTACAAAGCAGTGAGTGGCAGTAGGAAGGAAGTAAACTGAAGGACGGTGAGGAAGTAGAAGTCACTGTGATTTGACTGTGATAAGTCAGCTATACACAAAAGATAAGGAGGTCTGCCTGAGTTTTGATTTAGGCAATCAAGCAGGCTTCATCCTGACACATTAGGCAATATCTAAAAAACAAAATGAATACAGAAGGCGACTTAGTATGCCCAGGATAATGAAGAGTTCAACTTCAAACATGTTGCAATTCAAGCAGTAACAGGTAAGTGAAAGTAGAGCCTGGGAAAACACAATATAGATGGAGAAGTGTACCTTAACCTGTCCACAAAGAAAATGTAAAATAAGAACAGAAGGGAATGAAATCCTGGTAATTAAGCTAGGCAAAAAAAGCAGGTGCCAGACAAACACAAGGGAGGCAAAGAATCAGAATAGAAAAAAGAAAAGTGGTTCAAAATATTGAGACCAAAAAATTAAGTTATAGGTCATTGCTTAATTCTTTTCCAGAAACTTAATGATATTTTACTTCAAGGGCTATGATGTATGTTTTCTAAATGAGCTCTAATTTATGCAAATAAATTAGAATAATTTGTGATTATATTTCATTAACCAGAATGTGTTCAAAATATTCTACTGATATAGCTTTCTCTGTATCATTTGTAAATTTCGAATCTTTAGAATGAAACATATTTCTAAATGTTAATGTCATATATCAAAATGATCAGTAAACTGATTTTTTCAGGATTATTCTTAACACATTCACTTATGCTGGAACATAAATTTTGAGGTCATCTAAAAATAAATGACACCTACAACCATGTATACACCTTAAATGCTCTTGTAGAGGTGATATCTAATGGATTAATATTTCAGCAATATAACTTAGAATGCCACAGTCTTAAGCAGTTTGAATTTTTCAATGAAACCTACTGGAGTGTAACTAATAATTTTATGTAAAAAAATGAAAACAGTTGCATATGGGAATAACATTTACTTACCAGCTCTACTGTGAACACTGTTTTTACACAATCAGATGTAGATACTTTAAAATTCCACATGGCTCTGTATACACTAAAGCATGGAAACCAGTGATTTATGATTATGTTTTTAAAAAGCAACACAGGGGAATATTCTGGAAGATTTTAATCAATTTAACACCAGTATACATTAAAGAAAAACATTTTCCAAAAACATTCCCTCACAAAGCAGGTAGTTTTATATTTACATCACAGTATTACAACAATTTTAAATGTTAATCTATGATACAATAATGTCACTTCAGAAAACATAAAAAATATATTTCTTTTTAATAGTCATGCTCCCATTTTTGATGAAAGCTCACTTATCCTAATATTACTTTAAAACTATAGAAATGCATAGCAGGTATCCAGTCAGCTTCATAAACCCTTTACAACAGAAGGCTGTCAAACAGAATAGGCAGAAGGCTCCTCATCACTTAGGTCTGAATCTTCATCTATTCCTTCGATGACTGATTTCTTCCCTTTACAACAGGATACAATTAATCCAATCAGGAATACCTGTAAAATTAAATGAGCTGTTGGTTATTTCTCAAATCTAAAATCATTCAGAAGTAATGCATTTAGAATTCAATGGCAGTACTGTAATACTAATGAGTTTGACAAACATTTAACTTTTAAAAGGAAGGTCACATGGAGCTGGGATGGCTGTACTTACCCCAAGAAAGGCCCAGTTACCAAAATAGTACGCAGCACTAAAGAACCAGAACTTGTGAAGGAAGAGGTATGTCCGGGTAACTGTACACTGATCTATAAAAGCAAGTAAAAGACTATGGTAAGATACTTCCTTAGAACTGACAGTTCACTCTGTATCTAAGATGTTATTAACCATGCTAATTACCAAGAGCACACTGCCAGTGAGTGTTAGAAGACTGAGATGTAGGTTTCTCTCCAAAGCCCACCCTCAATCCCCTGAATGTAGTATTAAGTGCCAACTATTAGGGTCTAGTTTTTAAAAATGAATGCCACCATCATAAGGATCATAAATATTAAAAACATTATATTGGCTTGTTCAATTTATTTGAAATAGAAAAATAATTTCAACTGGCATATCCTGAAACAAAACAAAAATAAAATTTATCAATTTAACAATGACTGTCAAGAAACAATGGACAAAGTATCAGATATGGTTAGTATTAAGTTGCACTTTTCTAAAAAACCAATTCTCAGGATAGTTCAAACTTGAGGGATTTTGTTTTGTTTTGTTTGTACTAGGGATTGAACTCGTGACCTTGTGCTTGCGAGGCAGGCGGTAGAACCACTGAGCTAAATCCCCGGCCCTTGAGGACATTTTAAAAAACATTTTTCTCATTAAGAATGCTATTGAAAACACAGTTACTTCTAAAGAAATATAAAAATCATTATTTACTGTTAGGCTTCTTGTTTGAACTTTAGATAGCATTATAGCTGCAATTAACATAAATCATATATTTTCTTCATATAAAATGTAACTTATGCCTGGTATGGTGACACACTCCTGTAATCTCAGCACTCAGAAGGCTGAGGCAGAAGGATCACTGTGAGTTTGAGGCCACCCTGGGTTACATAGTGAGTTTAATGCCATTCTTAATTACATAGTGAGACTCTGTCTCAAAAAAACTGTTAAAGAAAAAGCAGCAGACATTATTTGACATTCATATCAGATTCCATACTAATGTTATCCAAATATATTATTTCCATTAGGTTATAAAGTTGTCTATATATACTGGCATATAGAAAATGATGTTTAAAGAAGTATCTGCTTATTTAAGTCACTTAGAAAGGCCTACATAGCACAATAAAATGTAACTGTGGAAAATTATAGCTAATACACAGCTAATAACAGATAATAACTTCACAAATTTCAGAGGGCCTTTATTCTTTATAAAAGAGATCATGATTTCTGATTTCTGCGTACTTTTATCCAAAGCAATGACAAAACACTGTCCATGCAAGTAGGAGACCAATATCATATTCCACAGCTGATTTAAAAAATACACCTTTTAGGGCTGGGGATTTAGCTCAGTGGTTTTGCTGCCTGCCCCGCAGGCACAATGACCAGAGTTCGATAACCAGTACCCACCCACCCCACAAAATACACCTTTTATTTTTATGAACTGTCTTCTCAGCTTCAATAAGTAAGGGCTATTAAAGCAAAACAGCTAGGGGATTTTTAGTCCAGCTTATTACATAAAAGAATCTAATAAACTTAAAATTTTTGTGGCTGACACATGGTTTTTTGAAAAGCAGAAATTAGGTTTTACTTTCCCAAAATACAAGACTTGATACCTGGATATATAAAAATTTAGATAACCTAAATCTCATCTACTCTAGTCCCTTCCACTTTCCTTCTGAGCTGCTCAATAGCAAACTGGACAAAGCTGTCTCTTTCTGGTAAGAAAACATGCAATTTATGAGAGAAGCAACCTCTTCCTTCCACAAGTGAGAACCACAAATCCAACTCCTGTGGATCCTCAAGAGCTTCTTTCATAGTCTTTTTATTAAATTAACAGAAAAGTGTAGAAGAAATATTCACAATTCTTTTTTTTCCCCCATTAAGTTTATTGGTACATTTTAGGTATAAAATACAGTTACATTCATCATTGGGATCTTGTACCATTACATGAGTATCTTGGTTCTTTTTTTCCCCCATTTCCATGCCCTCCCTTCACCCCCTCTACCCTTCCCTATTTGCAAAGATTTCGTTTCCATTTTTTTCCTTTTCTCATACTTTTTCTTTTCCCTTTTCTCCTTTCCCCACCCCTCCCACTTCCCCTGCTCCTTTAGACCTTTCTTCCTATTACACAATATCAATTATATATTTTTTAAATTATAATATCAATATCTAGGAGACATTACCACAGATTTTACAGAATTTAAAAGGATATAGAAAGCATAATACAAAAATCTTTTTTGAAATAAATTTGACAACTTCTAAGAAGTACCTTGGAAGACAGACTAATGAAACTAACTCTGGAGGAAAAATAAAATTTGAATAGCACCTATTAAAGAAAGTATATTCCTAGTTTGAAAACCTAGCTATATGACAACAGCAGGCTCATATACATTTTAACTGATAAATTATATCAAACATTTAAAGCAGAAAAAAGAAGGAACACTTCTCCCCTCATTTTAGGAAATCAACATTGTGCTAATACAAAAACTGGATAAAGATAATAGAAGAAAAAAGTATGAACATAGATAGACATTTGTTTAAGAAAACAAACTATTAGAAGTCAGATCTGGCAGGATGGAGAAAGTGGTTTTGTTATAGGGATGGCAGCAGTGTTGGTTCAGCATTGGAAGATCCACCCCCAAAAGTCATCATTTTAACAGAGGAAAGGAAAAAGCCATATGATCCTGTCACTAGTTGGAGAAAAAGTATTGGACTAAATTCCACAGCTGTTCATGGTAAAATCTATCAGGAGACTAGAAGTAGAACAGAGCCTTCTCAACACATTAAAGACATGTACTCCATACTTCCAGAGAGAACGCCTTATATGAATGGAGAAGATACAATGCTTTCTCCTTAAGGTGGGGAACAAGGGCAGATATGCTTACTCTTTATCTGTCCATTAAACTTTGAAACCTAGGTCCAACCAAAATAGTCTGTCAATAAAAGGACACAATTAGGTTAGGATTGGCAAGGTAGAAGCAAAATCTTTATATGTAGATGAAATGATCATCTACAGAGAAAATACTAAGAAATCTCTAGGAGCCCCTAGAACTTGTATTTGAATTTAGCAGGATTAGAAAGCACAAGGTATATATAAAAATTCAGGTCTGTGTATACTTGCTATAAATGAAGAATTGGATATTGAAATTTTAAAGTTATGTAGGAGTATAAAGGACCTAGAAAAGTTAAAATACAAAAAACAAAAAACAAACAAACAAAAAACAGTGTTGGAAGACATATAGTACCTAATTTTAAAACTTCTTCTAAAGCTACAGTAATCAAGGCAGTGTTGATGTAAGGAAAGACATATAGATCATTGGAATAAAAGAGAGAATCTAGAAATAGAACCACACATATATGGTTCACTGAGTTTGGAAAGATTATTTAACATTAGCACTTTATAGAATATAAACTCAATTTAAGAGCCAAGGAAGAGATAGTGTTTTCAGCAAACGGCACTAGAACAACAACTGGTATCCGTATACAAAAAATTAACCTCAACTCCTTATTTCCATACATGAAAATAACTCGAAGGGATCTATGAACCTAAATATGAAAGCCTAAAAGTATAAAACTTTAAGAAGAAATTATAAGGGAAAATGTTTATGAAGTTAGGGTAGGCAAGAACTACCTAGGATACAAAAATCATGATGTATAAAAGAAAAAAATTGATAAATGAGATTCCATCAAAATTTAGACCTTTAAATGACATCATTAAAATGAAAAGTAGTCCTTAAACAGACCATATTTAAAATGCATATAATCTATGACCAGAATATATAAAGAACTCTCACAGCTCATTAACAGACAACTCAATTAAAAAGTAGACATAAGATGATAAATAGCCAGTATAGCACAAGGAAAGGTGTGCAACTCTAGAATCAGAAAAATACTAATTATTACAATAACAATACTGAATTATACACTCATTAGGGAGATGAAGTTAAAAGTTTTAAAAGCCTTGTCATTACTTTTTTTGTTGTTGGATTCTCCCCCTTTGCATTTAATTTGTCATGCCCAATGGATTCATTCTGTTGGGTTTCCTTGGGTTGTGATCCTCATTGTCTTTTCCTAGGGTATTGTCTAAAATTTTTTGGAGTGCCGGTTTGGTATTCATGAAGTTCCTGAAGTGCTCTTTGTCATCAAAGTATCTTATTTCTCCATCAATTTTGAAAGATAGTTTTGCAGGGTCCATCAATCTGGGTTGGAGGCTGTTTTCCTTTAGGGCTTGAAATACATCACTCCAAGCTCTTCTTGCCTTGAGGGTTTGCATTGAGAAGTCTGCTGTGTTCTGATGGGCTTTCCTTTGTATGTGATTTTTTTTCTCTCACTGCTTGTAGAATTTTGTTCTTCTGTTGGATTTCTGGAATCCTAAATATTATATGCCTATTTGTAGATTTTTTTTGATCAAGGCTAGCTGGAGTCTTATATGCCTCACTTATCTGTATGTCAAGTTCTTTTCTGCCATCACTTCTGTGAAGAGTTTTTTTATGTCATCTGGACTCTCTCCTCTTTCTTCATTGACTCCAATCAGTCTTATGTTATTCTTCTTTCCATCGTCTAACAGCTACTAGATTGATTTCTCGTGTTCCCTTACAATTTTAAAGCAATTGTTCTTTTCCTGGTCACTAATTGCAATCTTATCTTCCATATCTGAAATTCTATCCTCACATTGGTTCATTCTGCTGCACAGACTTTCAGTGGAGTTTTTAATCTGGAAATCTGTTTGTATCTGTTTTATGGATTCCATTTGGTTCCTATGTTGGGATTCCATCATGTTCCTCAGATCCTCTATTTTTTTTATCTGTGTCCTCTCTAGATTTATTAATCATGTCTTGCACCATGAGCACAATCTTTGCTGTTATCTGAGTAATTATTTCTGATTTCATTTTTCCCAGATCCTCTTTTGTTGCCAGTGCAGAGAGTCCAGGTGGCTGAGTATCGGATTGTTCCATCTCATTTCCCTTTGGGGTTGCTGTAGGTGATCCGGAAGTCTGTTTTTGAGGTTTGTTTACATGTCTTCTCATTTCCACGGGGGGGGGGGGGTGTGCTTCTGGCACCCACACCGCTCAGCTTCTCTGCCCTAGGAGCCTGGGATGGCGGCGGGGGAAGCTTCCTTCCGGGTTCTGGGACTGGCTCAGCTTCTCTGCCCTAGGAGCCTATTCACAATTCTTGAAGAAAACAAGAAAGCTATCGAGCAGCGGTGGCTAAGAAAGTCCTTCCATGGCCCCCAGGCTGGCACCCAAGGCTGCAGCCTCACACAAGGGCCTGGAGTCAGCCTGTCAGAGCAGGGCACCAGCAGGAGAGGCCGCTCACTTCCTCTCTACTCCCACCACACTATTCTTACTTCAGCTGCACATCTCACTTCAGAGTAATAGTAGTTTCATTTGCCATCCTTTCCATTAGACAAACCTGATAATTTTAAAGTTCAGAGTACTCATATTCATTCATATTCAATATAACTGTTGAAATAAAAATAAATTTAAGGCAAGGGATATTCTACTAAAAATTCACATTGTTAATAGTAGATTTTCTAATATTTTTAAAAATTAAAATCTGATAAGATTACAAAGATGTCAAAACAAGACAATGGAACACTGTTAAAAACAGAAGTATAGACAAAAAAAAAGATGTTTGCTTTCACGAGAGGAAAGGCCTGGCCTGACAGCCTGACAGACCTGGGGGGGCCGTCACTTGACAATACACACAAGAATGGGTGCGTCACAGGATCTGTGAAGACCAAACAAGGCACACCAAAAGCTCAAGGACAGTGGCAGGTAGTATTAATTTTGCTCCATTTTTTTCTTAAGTAAAAGGAAACTCATGATAAAGAACATAGTTCTCAACAGCTACTCAAATGGTAGTAAGATAAAAACAACTCATCTTAAGCTTTTAGAAGTACACGTCCAACTTCTCAATACCTGTCCTCCAACTTGTTCAAATGGGAAGGGAAAGAAGGGAAAAGAAATTAAGAAAAAAAGAATGGAAGGAAAAAAGTAGAAACAAAGCTTTTGTAAATGGGAAGGGGAAGAAGAGTTGAAGGGAGGGGAACAGAATGGGAACAAAGAAGAATTAAGATGTATTATGTACAGGTACAAATATCCTATGATGAATGTGATCATTATGCATGGCAAACATGTAGTAATAAAATAAATTAAATTAAAAAGAATTACTTGTCCAACAGTAGCAAGGAAAATAATTATTTGGGGATTAGTTCATGACTACTTGTGCATATTCGTTATATTTTTCTCTACACGTAGTTCAAACAGACACAAGTCGACTAAGCAAAATTCAAATGTATGAATTCAATGACAGGATATACTCCTAAAAAGTATCAGTTCTTTAAGTAAATGAAATCTTTTTGAAAGTTTCAAAAATGAAGAGAGATGTAGGCTGGAGAACTATGAAAAAAAATGCTTGTTCACAATTAAAAACAATAGTACTATCCCTGGCTTATATATTGCCTGAGCTCCACTGCACAAGGATAAAATCTGTTTTTAAAAAAAGCCTCAATGCCGGAAACTAGCTGCAGTCGATGTAGGGTAGGAAGGGGAGATGTCCTGGGCCGGTGATGAGAAAAGAACCTTCACAAGCAATGTTCAGGTTCCCTCTGAGAAATCTCAGTGTCTGATTTATTTTTATATCTTTAAGCAATAGCTGGGAGGCATTGGGCGGAACATGTTTACATTTTAAATTGCCTTAGCAATTTTCTATAGAAGTAAAGGTTATTTTTTGCTAAACAACGTACAATTCCTCTAAGCTGTTTCATTTCATTGAACATCATGAATACATATTTAAAAATTACAATTGTCCCCTTATTTACCCACACCTAAACAGAACAGAAAGTAACTTAATCAAAATCTTTATATCAGCGGGGGTACAAGCAATATTTAATCAACTAAGTGTCAAACTTGTGGTCACCAGCTGGCCCTTGAGAAACTGCACAATGGTTAATATAGTTTGCTATTAGCTCTCTATTTTTCTTTACCTCTATTCATCTTAACTAAATGTCATTTGGGTTCATTGTCCATGAGCAGGAGATATTTACAGCACTTTGAGAAATATTGAGTAACTTGTCTCCTTAATGCATTTTCCTGTCTTAACTTTCTTTCTTTTTCCCATTTTCTACTATTTCTTTCATCTAAAGTCTGTCTTTCCAATCTTTTTGTAAGACCCCTTTCGTAAATAGAATGTCAGCAATAAGAGGGGGAGTCATAGTAGTGGGGAAACAGAGGGGGTTTTAGGAGAAGTTTTTTTAGAAGTGGATGTGGCAATAGAACTAAGAGAAACTGGAATTTGGGACTTGTGAGCCAGATCAGATTTCAATACATCACTGCCAATTTGCCTTATGGAGAGTTTGTTGTTAGTCATAAACACAATGACTCCTGTGACCAGAGTAACAATTATAAACATTATGGCAAGAAAAAATTAAACATGAGGGTACGATGTGTTCCACCCTTTCTTTCCCCCAGCTGGAACTTTGTCAAGCAGCATTGGAGGTCGGTTGGGCTTCGCCACCTCAATACTACCAATGCTCAAAACTTTAAAAATGGAAGTTCTAACATTCATTTCCATACTTAAAGATATTTTAAAAGTCAAAACTTGACTGAATTAGAAAATTCAGAACGAGGATTACAAGAGGCTGAGCTAGGAGAAGCAAGTACAATCAAATCACTTCCCCCAGGGGCCTAATAACCCGCTCAGTGATGTTTCAAATTGGTGTATGATCTGATTCTCTGGCCCACCACGAAAATCGTATCAGAAATATTTCCCCTGTCACACTGTTTACATGTTTACCACTTTTAAAGGTTGTGGACTTTGACACAAGCTTTCCAAAATAACATAAAAGGTAAAAAAAACACTATTAGTGTTTTGCTTTCTTGTTGAAAATCAGCTAGAATAAAAATATATACAGACAAGTATGTAACAGCTTTTTATAGTTAGCTTTATACACTGCATTTACTTTTACAGGGTGGCCTACACCCCCAGAGTAACTTTCTGTTAAGCTTCTCGCCATACTTTACATTCAGGGGATGATTTCACACGGAATAAATGGAGGGGAGCCTGCTTCGTCACCATCTGCTGACTGCCAGCTGCTCACCTCAATCACAGATATCTACATCTATGGATTTCTTTCAACATTTATCTGAGAAAATAGCAAGAAATATTTTGCACTTGCTTTTACCTTCAAAATAAATTTAAACTGGTAGGTGTTCCATTTAGGGACTCTTTTAAAATGAGAAGTGTTCAGGAGACTTCTGACTATTGTCACTCAAAAGGACACACCAAGGTTCCCATTAAACTGAAGACTAAACATTAACAATGAAAAATAAAAATATAATTTCTTTTACTTTCTGATGACAGAGTGGCTACACAGAAAATATCAAAATAAAATGTGTAAATGGGATCTGAAGTACAAGAAAAAAACTGACAGTCTTTAAATTCCAGTATTACCACCTTTCCTCCTATCAGAGAAACAGAGAAATGCAATCAAGCCATTTTTGTCATATATTAGCAATCTTTACTGATTTACCTAATAACTTGTATATTATATACTTATTTGCTTTTAGACCACTTTTTAATGTATGCTTATTACCACTAAGATAACAACAGTTATCAACTATAACAATTAGCACCTTTTACTTTAAATGTTCTTTCAAAAAGTATTTAGTGTTGATTTAAAGCACAACAGGGTCAAAATAATTACACTCTATATCTGTACTTATTATTAAACAAATCTTTGTTACATATGCATAGACAAAGAAGGCATTTGAGAAAACTGATGGACGATGGAGAAAATTAAAGCAAGTATTTTGTTTCACAAGTGACAAAAAAACCCCAACCTGGTAGAAAATCAAACTATTTAGGATGTTACTTTGTATCTCATTGCTGCCTAAGATTAGACTAACTAGGGTTCTACTACTACTGAATATTTATAAAGGACACAGATATTTTGTTGTTTTTCAGAGACAGGGTCTCACTATATAAGTCACTATGTAGTTTTTAGGTCAATACAATGGGTTTCATTTAACAAAGAAAGAAGCTAGAAGACATTCAATATATTAAAATTTTATGTTACTGTAATGAAGCTATTCAAAAAGAAATTTAAAAAAACCCAAAATGTGGTTCAATTTTATAAATTGTATTTGAGGGAGACAAAGATATACTTACACTTTTTTTATCCTCAAGGAGCTTACTTGTATTCATGTAAAAAGGGTAGTGAGAAGATACATAAATAACTATAAATTAAGGGAAAAATGTAAGAAATATAAATGCATTGGGAATTCAAAGGAGAAAAAGAGCATGTACACATTTTTGGAGATATTTTAAAAGAAGGTCTGATTTGAAATAGGCCTTGTAAGATGGTCAGGATTTTGATTAATGAAAATGGGAAAAGTGGGATAAAGACTGGTTGTGACCTATCAAGAAAATAACAGAAAAACCAAATAAGGAAAAGATGGCCTTATCTAGAAAGTGCATTTTAAAAAGCTAGAAACTTGTAGGATGGGTTAAATAGTGGCGGTCCTTACATCCTAGCCTGCATTTGTCAGATGAGGACACGGGAAGGACTTGCGATTTTTACTGGAGACCTGGTGTAATCGGAATACTTTCGAACGGTGGTTTCCATGATTTGGTTCCCAGACTGGAACCATGAGAAAACTTCCAGGGAAGAACCAAACTCAAAAACTTTGCAATCTGGGCTAAAAATCCTTACAAGTGTTTCTGATTAACGCCAGCGTTGGATGACCATTGTTTGCAAAGAGCTGAGCTAACATCATTTAGTGGAGAAGTAATGTAAAGTAACTGAAGTTAAAGGTGCCAAATGCAAGATTTGAGATTTGAAGGTCATTATAACAACTGCAGACAGGTGTCAGCTGTAGGGGAGATCTACCGAGCTGATATGTAATGACCAGCTGTGCAGCTGAGAAGTTATTAAGTTGTCCTATTAGTTCTTGATTTATGAAAGAATACCTAGAACACAACAAAGTCAACCGGGTTCAAAGGAATAAACAGATGTATAACTTGAACATCTCCAACTTGATTTTAAAGATTATTTCTCCAGATAGTATCAATAACAGAACATGAGACAATAAACAAATATTTCCTAATTAGAGCTCAAAACATGGGCATCACTTTTACTTTCTCTCTCACATCCTCTACTGGACTCATCAGCAAATCCTTTTGGCTGTTCCATTAAAATATCTCTAGATCTGACCACTTGCTGCCATGGCCACTATCACCAGAGCTCTCCTTTGGATTACTGCAAAAGCCTCCTGTCAAGTCTGCTTTTGCCCTTGGCTCATTATGGTCTATTCCAGGGGTTAACAAACTATGGCACACAGTGCCAATCACAGCCAACCCTAGTTTGCAAAATTATTTGAACACATCATGTATTGTCTATGGCAGCTTCCACGAAGCAAAGGCAGAGCTGAATGGTCATGGCAAACTATCATAGGTTCCACAGAGCCTAACATATTGCTTTCTGGCCCTTTACAGAAAGCATTTGCCAATTCCTGATCTGTATGATAGCAGTAATCAGAATAATCCCTTAAGAATGTAAGTCACTTCATGCTATTGTAGATAGGTAAGTTAATTAGGTATCTTGTAGGCAGTTAGACAGGGACCCCCTCAAGGTGCTAACCCTAAAGGAGCCAACACAGCCAGAACCCAACATAGAGAACAACTGAGGCACATCCACTGGTTAGCATTATAAAAAGAAGAGGCACTACTTCCCCTAGAGACAGATAGCAGTGATTGATATTCTAAATGGGAAATTCCTTGTATGTGACTTGTTTTTCCATTTGATCCCCATTTAATTAATATCACCTGGGTGACTGTACTTGTAATCTTATTGGTTGGTCGTGGTTTTGTCCCACCTCATGCCCGCCTTGTAAATTTCCACTTATAGTTCTGTCTTATAGTTCTGTCCCATTGTACCTGCCTCACCTCATGGCTTTGCTGTATAAAACACCTTTGAAAAGTGGGGTGGGTGGGTAACCCACTTTCCAGTCCCCCTTCTGTCTCTCTTAGAAGCTTTCTTTCTCTCAAAAAATTTTTCCTACTCTGTTCCTAGAATTCATCCTTCAATTTTAGAGAAGGCTAACTCATGTTTCGGGTACCTAACAGGTTTGGGAGTTTCTTCTCTTCCCCCCTATATCAATGCCATTTCTCTGCTCACAATCTTCCAAATACTTTCTTTTGAAAGTAAAAGCCGCAGTTCTTTAAACTTATCTGTTGCTGTTCTACTTTCCCACACACATTCCCACATCATACTCACTGCATTCTCTATCAGAATATTTCTCCTCAGAAAACTTTTGTTTCTTCACTTCCTGAAGGTCTTTCTGCTCAAATGTCGTCATCTTCTCAGTAACAATTTCCTTCTTACTTTACTAGAAATTTTATACCATCCCTCCTTCCAAGTACCACCTACCCTACACTTTGGTACTTTATTTTTCTCCACGGTACTTATTACCTGATATATTTGTCTGGCTCCTACTAAAAACTCAGGAGGTGGTGATGAGAATACATTACTGTTTTGTTGATGATATCCATCACTTAAATAGCACTCAGCATGTAACAAATGGTAACAATGTTTTCCACTTGGCATTGAATCCTATGCCTTGCACATGCTAGGCAAGTGTTCTCTCAGCTATAAACCCATCAAGAAACATTTACGTGAAAAAGCACAGGAATGGCACATAAGTAGAACTAAATCATATGGGATACTTAATACTAAAACACCTGTAAGTTTATCTTAGAATTTCAAGACCAATTACTAAAGATATGTCAGTATCTTCTAAAGGTGCTTGAAGTGCAACATAGTCATTACTTACGGTTTTATTCCACAGAGTAACTTTCTAAATAAGGCTACCAAAATTGTAACAATTCTATCAGAGTTGATTTATCTTCAACTTACTGACTAAACCTAACTATCCTTAACTTTCCCATGCCCACCCCCAAATTTGTAGACCATAAAACAAAAGGCCCATATAGCTCTTTAAAAGGCCACTGCCCCATGTTCCTGAGTCCGAGGGACTGGTTGACTTCTCCTGGAGTGGGTCATCTTCCTAGTTATGAAATTTCAGAAAGCCTAAATGAATTAGCTTCATTTAGTATGAGGTAAGAGATATTCAGTTAATGTTCTGTATTCAAACCTGTTTTTCAAATCAAAACAGTAACAGTCTCCCACCTTTTTTGAGCTCACAGAGATGCTGACAAATGCTATCACCACACAGCACCAGTCATTTTCCTGCTGAAGCCCTTATGGGCTAGTTTCTAGGAAAATCTCTATCAGTTTCATCTTCGGTCTGTTAAAACGAGCGTTCCTCAAAATGAACATTTTATGTATACCTATAAAGTCAAATATTAAGTATCAACTAGTGTAGTAACTCTTTTAGAAACTGTCTTAGTTGCTTTTCTCATTGCTGAGATGACATACTGGACATCCAAAGTTAATGGAGGAAAGGTTTATTTGGCTCAGTTTGTAGAGGTTTTAGTTCATAGTTGGCTGGTTCCAAAGCAAGGTGGCTTGGCAGAGGAGCATCAGAGAGGAGAAATGGTTCATGGCAGGCAGAAGGTAGCAAAGCAAGCAGCAAGCTGCAAGTCACAAGTGAAGACCAAGGACACGAGCCCTCTTTCTGTCCCTTATATTCTATCCAGGCTACCCACCCTTCGGGTGGAGAGCACTCACACCCAGGGTGGGGCACCCTTAATCCTCCCCAGAACTATGCCAAACCAATCAGTGGACTAATTTAGTAATCACACACCCCTGGTCCCAGCATCACATACTCCAGATCCAGCCACCTCTGAAAAGCCCCACCTATGACTGCATGAGGCTTTGGAGGGACATCTAGACATAAACCATAATAGTAACACTGGTTTTAAACAGAAGCAGAATGTGTAAAACTCATTTTTCTTTGCTTATAGGCCCAAGTGGGAGGGGGATTTTAAAGTCACTTGAATCCACTGTATATAACAACGTACAGTAAATACTTAGTACTGCTAAGTTACCTAGAATTTGAAATAAAATTTCCAGGAAAACTCAGAAATTTAAAGAGAAAGAAATATTCTGTTTTCTGGAAAAATACAACACAAAGAAGTTAAACAAATTTTTAAGAAGTCTCAGTAACTACCTTTCCCACTCACTTTTCAATAAACTAGAAGGAACAAAATTCCTCCCTGCCAGTATCTATGTGGCAGATGCTTGTCACTATCTTGTCTCTCATTGATTTTACTCTTCAAAATGCTTAATAAGTGTTTTTTAAATGACAAGAGTAATAAAATGTATTTATTTTTATAAGCCCAGAATGAGTATCTACTTCTTGCCTGAGGTAAAACCAGAATTTTAGACTTCTACTGTACACAAGAGCACTAAAAAATGTGATCATACACATACACACAAAGTATTCTTCTACCTGTCATCATATAGTATTTTCTTTTTAATGTCAAAACATATAGTGATATCATTATATTTTTGTATTGTTATTTAAAGCATCCTTATTGATAAAGCCTGTATACAAGAGCACTAAAAAATGTGATCATACACATACACAAAAAGTATTCTTCTACCTGTCATCATATAGTATTTTCTTTTTAATGGTATCATTATATTTTTGTATTGTTATTGAAAGCATCCTTGTTGATAAAGCCTGTGTGTGTGGTACTGGGATTGAACCCAGAGGCACCCAACCACTGAGCTACATCCTCAGCCCCACTTTCTTATGAGATAGGGTGGTCTTGCCCAGGCTGGCCTCCTATCTCAGCCTACTGAGTAACTGGGCTTACAGTTGTGTGTCACTATGCCCAGCTTGCAATTATTTTTGCTTTGCTATTTCTCATTTAAACTTTGTAAGACTTAGACATTGGTTAGTTATTGGGAGTGAGTGAAAACATGAAGATAGTTCAAGACTTCCATCAGAGGAAACAGTTCACAGGACAGAACAGGACCCGGACTACTCCTACCCATCCTATGACCAGGGTGGATTAAAAGAAAGAATTGTAAGAGAAAAGGAAAGGTGGTTGGTCAGCTGTGCACACCCGGCACATGCCTATAATCCCAGCATGCTGGTAGGTGTGAGATCAGAAGTATGAGCCCAGACTAGGCAATTTATGAGACCCATTCTCAAAATAAAAAATTTTTAAAAGACTAGGGATGTAGCTTGTTGTGAAGGCCCCAAGTTCAATTCTCATTACAAAAAACAAGAACAACAACAAAAAAGAGAAATGAAGAGAACAGAAGAGATAAGAAAACAGAAAACAAAGACACAGGTCATGTTAGCCTTGAGGTTTCAAGGTTGGCAAGACATATATGTCCATCCAAATTAACTAGCAAACAGAAAATAACAGTAGTTTAAGACTGAATTCTTGATGTTGCCTCCTAAATTACTTACAATGGCAAGTTTCTATGTTGTCAACTTTCAACTCTTCAAACACTAGAAAACTTCACTGATATAGAAGAGTGAAATTTGTTAAATTTACTCAGTGAGAAAGAACAAGAAGAGCAGAAAGACAGATAAGCAGATTTATAAGGTTATAGGAATGAGGTGGGCGGGCCATTGTACCCAAGTGTGGAGGTCAGATGGGAAGAATGAGCCCTAACTGGCGTCCTTGGTGAGCACTGAGAAGAAGGCAGGCAAGCTGTTCACACGCTGCAGGAAAAAGGAGAAACACTGGAGGTTAAGCTGTTTACCGGGAGAAGTACCATGGAGGGCGGGAGACAGATGAGTCCTGTTTCTCTAATTGCTCGTTCCTGTGTCTGAGTGAATAAAGCCAAGGGCCACCAGTCACTTGGGGCTCTATGTCAAAGGGAGACATGAGCCCTCAGACCCTCCAGATTTTAACCTGTTTCTGTGTCTATTTTTCATCTTCGTCACCCCTCGGCCAGATTCGAGCTCACCTTGTAGGCTGCTTCCTACACTCAAGGTTTTGCAAGCTGAGGGAGGAACTGCTTAGATCTGGACTAAATTTAGGACCATACAGTTTGGGGTTAGTTGGCGGAATGGAAGGAAAAGTCTCCTACCAAGTTTTATTGAGCAATTAATCTTGATAAATAAGCTATTTTAATTGTTTTATCATCGGGGTAAACTTTCTACAGTAAGAAGATAAACTGTTTTCTTTTTCTAAATATCACTTAACAAAGGGGCAGGGAGATACACTTGCACTCAGAATTATTCAGCATAGCAACATTATATTGGTGTCAGCTGCCTACATTTCACAGGGTTACAAAGTTTTAAAAATGTATTGATCAGCATTTGAGAAATGGTTTAATTTCATTATGAATTATTAAAATTAAATGTGGTATTCTGGAATGGAAAATGTGGTGGGTCTGACAAAGTGAATTTGGAAAATTACCAGAAAGAGGAATATCAGTTTGCTGATGCTATCATATTATTTTAATTGGAGAATTTGTTTCTGCTCATAGCTTTCAAAGCAAAAGCTTCACATAAGAAAATATAAAAATTATCATCTTTGCATTTAAATTGGTGAGTTATTAAAAAATATGAAAAATTCCTCAAAAACATTTAAAGTACGATATGCCTTTAGAGGAGTTTTAATTTTTGAAATTTTAATATGTTCTTTGTGGATTTAAACTGTCATTTTGTATAACAACTTCTAAAGGAACATATCCTGTAGGCCTAGTCAAAGAATGGCTCATTTTACATGACTATGTAGTAATTAAATCATTTTATTTGATGCTAAAAAATTGTATCAGAAATGTAGAGAATTATTTTATAGCTGATTAAAAAATAAAAGTAAATAAGATTGACTCACTTTCCTATAAAATTATGCCTTTTAATTTACATTGTTTAGGGAATCAGCAGGTAGCAATATATTTTATGTTCAAAATAAATTGTCATTTTGCATGTCAAAATACAAAATATTAAAGCACTGAAGATACAAACAAATTTACAGGATTTAAAAAAGTACATAAACGTAAATATTAAATGTATATAATTATATAAATAACATAGTGTATGATGTCTCCACGATGGTTATTTAGGTGAGGCCTGGCTGGGGGGAGGGTGCATCTCCCTTCCCGGCTCCTTTCTCTCCCCTTCCTGGCCACCTTGAAGAGAGCACTTTCCAACCCCACCGCTTTCCACCATGCCTTTTATCCCTTGGGACCTGCTGAGCAAGGTCTGCAACTTCTGAAACTTGGAGCCAAAAACCTCTCTTCCTTTAAATTGTCAGTGTCAGTTATGGATGGGAAAGTGACTAAGACAGTAAAAGTGTTTCAAAACAGAAGCAATATGGGTGGTGTATAGTGGCTCATATTGTGTTTTTTTCTGTTATTCTCTCAACATATGTAAATTTATTCTGACTTTACCTCTTGATGGTTAACATTTTTAAAAGAGAAGGATATTTCCTTGTGTACCTGTATTACAGGCATCAAATTCAGGAAATTTAACATTGATACTGTTTACTATACACTCTATTTTCTAACTCTGACACTTATCTTAGTAATATTCTTTATAGTACTTTTATCTTCCTGTATACAGGATCCAATCCAGATCATGCACTGCATTTGGCTATCTTGTCTCTTTAATACTCTTTCATCTGTAACAGCTCCTCAGCTTCTTTGTCTTTCATGACATTGACTTTTGGTAGGGCTTCTTTTGAGATAGGGACTCAATGTTCCCAGGTTGGCTTTGAAATCATGATCCTCCTGGCCCACCCTCTGCAGTGCTGGGATTACAAGTGTGAGCCACCATTCATGGCTTAACACTGACACTTTCGTATTATACAGACCAATTACTTTGCAGCGTATTCTTCAATTTAGGTTTGTCTGATATTTCTTCATGATTTAATTCATGTTATTCATTCATCTCAGGGTGGTATTTTATAAGACACACATAGCACATTTACTCCATGATGTTCATTTTGATCACCTGCTGCAGATATTCCCTAGCTTCTCTGATGTATAGCTACTGCCCCTCCCTTTTAAAAAATAATAAATAATGTATGGAAAGAACTCTTCATGGATTTAATCTGTAGCTTCCAACACTAAGTTTAGTTTCAATTAGTACTATTATAGTCATACCTAAACGTTTTACTTGGGTCATTTACAAATCTTCTAGGGTTTCATTTGTTCATTTATTCACTTAAAAAAGTTTTTTGTAATCTACCAGTATTTTGAGCTGACTTAATTCCTTTCCTTTAGTTAGCTGTTCTATAATCTGTGTTGATAATGCCAATTCAGGTCTTTTGCAAGTCTCTATTTGTGGTATTCTCTTGATGATCTTTCATCTAGTCTCACAGCTTTATTTTCCAGCCATTCCTAATATAGCATAAACTTTCTTCAGAACTCTAGATTCAAATCAAGATCTCTACGTGGATGTTTAGTAACATAAAAAATGCTCAAAACTAAACTTAATTAATGAACTAGGAAATTTATATGAAATTAATAATACATTCATTTTGCAAAAAAATCAAGAGGAATATATATATATGTATAACTATATATGTTTATATGTATATCATACTCAGTAATACCTACATTCTTTTAGTTCATGTGGCATTCAGTATGCACGGATTTTAAAAAGGCTGCTGAAAAACTGTGGTTAAAAATAAAAATCCCAAACTAAAACCACATTAGGATAAGGAATTTTCCTCACTTAAAAATTTCTTTACTTAATTCTCAGTTAAACTCATTCTAGCTTACTGAATGATTCTCAGAAGTCCAGGATTTGATACCTGTTAAATCTATCTCCAAAGCATTAACATGACTGACCACTGGCATGACATTCATTCGGGTAATAAAATGCTATAGTCTTAAAAAAAAAATTAAAAATGCTATAGTCTTCTGGTTCATCTCTCATTTATCAAAGTCCTATGTCTTACCCAGTAACTAGTTTGAGCCTTTTGGCTTTTAGTCTTTCTATTGTCTGTGACTTTTACTTCCTTGTGGCTTCAAACCACAATTTCCATTATATTTGAAAAGCACTAACAACACTTTATTTAAAAACTTTTAAAAGGTAGATGGTACAGTAGTGTTACATTTTCTGTTTCTGAAACAAAGAACAAAAATATTAAAGGTAGAAAAAATAAATTTGGAATCCAGGTATACTATGCAATGTTTAACTCTTATCTCTTAGAGCCCTCCTTTCTGTACTTACAAAAAAGATAGAGGTTATACTACTTAGATGGCTTTCCTAGCATTTTTTTTCTTTAGTACTTTAATTCATGTTTTAAAAATTACTGACAACTTATATGGCTCTTTATGGCCTTTATTTCCATTTCTGTGGCTCCATGTAAAAATCTGGGGGTGTTGTAAGATTCTGTATTGCTACATATGTAATAAAGTCAGCTATTAACATACATTTTACTTTATTAATTTTTCTTCCATATTATTATTCAAAATACTTCTCACTTTTCTTTGCACTTCCTATGTATGGTTATTTCTGCTTTAGCTTTTAATTTTGTCTGCTCACATTTTTCAATTTTCATAATTCATGTAGTTTGGTTTAACATATCAGTTTCTGTCTTGGCACCTAATGACTACCTTAGTCATTTGTCCTAGTATCATCATATCCCCAAGCTAAAGGTTCTTCTCTCTGTATGTTAACAAATACATCTAATCAGCACAAACCTACAAAAATAGTTTGACTTACAGACAGCATTTCATTTCCAGCTACCTTAATGTCCAAATAGACAACACAAATCTACTTCAAGAATAGATAAAAGTAATTCAATGGGATAGCAGAAGTAAGACTTTGAGTTCCTGGATTTACAAAACAAAAGTCATTTGGGAACTTTTGTCTTCCTTTACCCCTCACTATTCAAATATTTGGTGCTCCTGTCACAACTTATTGTTAAGGTAACATGCCAAGTTTATGCTTTTGTGTCTTGCTAATTCATGTTTTCTCTTTACTTGGAATATTTATAGATTGTTCTGTTTGTTCATTTTGATTTAATTTACTCTTCTGGCCCAAAGTGAAATGTTATACTGCCACCTGGGTGGAATAAATCATTATCCTCTTCTGCATTCCCACAGCATTCTGTTTATAATTTCATTATAGGTGACCCTTTAACTCTCCTCGTTGTCAATTATTTATTTTCACATCTAGTTCCATTAGGCTGTATGCTTCTTGAAGTTAGGGCTTCTGTTAAGTGTCTCCTCTGACATGTTCTTAAAATTTAAGCCAGTACTAAATGTCTACTGTATTTGTCCATTAGGGCATATTGGCCTTTAAGTTTCTTATGTTCCTTTTAATTATTCTGTTACTTAAAATCATTTTATTCAATTTACATATGAATTGTCTATATATTAACACTTATTAAGCCGTAATTAAAGAACATAGACACAGAACAACAAAGGTCTCTCTTCATATACAAAACCTGATTCTTAATTTGCTCAGCTGACTCACTTTAAACATATAAACAATGCAGGATTCTTGTCAGGATAATTAAATATTATCATCTTAAGGGAATTTTATAAATATAGTAAGAGTATAAGATTTCTAAATCTTTGTGCTTTAACATTATTTTAAGCACAAAGTAAACTTTTTAGATAAATGGCTCTCTTTTGAATACTAATCAAATATTCAAAACTAGAGTTTGAATATTTCTGTATGTTTAATAAATGTCAGATAACCCCAAATGTCTCTAAAATGTGTTTACTATTGATAAGAAATCATATAAGTATTTTTTAAATTGCTCCCTTAAATTTTAGAGGGAGATTGTCTTTTCTTGGAAGCAGTTTTAATTATCATACTATAATTTCATCTCTAAATCTAAAAATCATTCTCTAAAACTGTGTTACTTGTAGAAAGACTCAAAGGTCGCACTAAGTGCTTTACAGGTTATATATACGATCCCATCATCTACGCCACTCAGATATGTCCATGGATATCACAAAGACAGTGCTGTGTTGATCGTTACTCCATGCACTGAGATTTCCAGGTTCCACTTCCATGGATATCACTGCATCAGTGCCTCACCCCATCCTAACTGTATATCTAACTATGTCCTAATCTACTGCTTCATCTTTCACTATCAGTATTTAAAATTCTTTATTAAAAAAAACTACCTTGCCACCCCAAACTTAATTATCCTCTATCATACTAAGTGTGTACAGAAAATTTAATATTTAGACAGGTACTACAGAACAAAAGTTTGGGAGAAATAAATCCAATCCATAAACCTAATGGGCATGTTTTTGTACTGCAAAATACATTTCAAAGGGTGAGTCAACTAAATTGTTTAAAATTATTCAGTGGTTCAAAAAGAGTCATTTAACCACAGTAAATCAGATCAAACTGAAAAAGAAAAATATTAAACTGTGCCTCATTAAAAAAGTTACAGACAAGTGTATCATGTGACTAAAGCTTCTAATTAGAGCTGTAATACACAAATTCATTCAATTTGGCAAAATAGGAACATTTTAAAGTTGCCTGTATCAGCACAACGTAATTTTGAAACCTTAATTTTTGTTTTTCTACTAAGGTTTTATTATTACTGTAACAATCTGAGGAACAGAATCTACTTCAGCTCTTCATGGGTGTCCCTTTAAGAGAAAATACAAACCAACTCAACACTTACTTTTCATCCTATGCTAAATAGAATGATCCACAGTATTAACTGTTAGCCCTGTTTGTGATATGTTTAAACACTGCAAAATAAAAACATCTGGGGCTATGACCACTAATAAAGTAATTTGGAAAATTAAATGAAGTGATACTATTCTCATTAACAGCATTTTAACTGTCACTTCTTCATACAAAGTATAGTTACCCCTACTGCATCCCCTCCTCCACTGTAGCTCTTGATTTTGCTCCTGAGTTTTAATCTCTCCCCTTACTTCTTATGCATCTGGAATCTTTGATCACTTTATTTTCTAATGTTCAACCCGCACTTTGCTTTCCATCCCAATCCTGTCTTCCTTCCCTAAACAACCCAGTCATTCATGAAGAACAATCACAGTAGTATTGCAGATTTGTTCAACAAAAATATGATAATTTAATCCCTCTCCCTTAGCATATTTACCTGTCATTATCTTATCTTCAGTCAGATTCCTCTTCTGTTCCCTGTCCTGGGCTATCAAAAACTTTTGACACTTTCTTCAATTGTCTACCTCATGTTCCAATGAAGTCTCAGAAGATGATCTGAATTTACACTCCACAGCAAATTAAGACAATTACAGAGAAATGCCACTTCTTGCCCACTCCTAGACAGTAAGAAATTACTGTCTGAGCCCACATCTTTTCTTTCTTACTTGAAAGAGGTATTGGGAGCCATTCTATATAATTTTCAGGGCAAATCATTCCATAATTAAAGTATGACTATAGCTGGCAAAGGCCCAATGTTGCTTTGCCTTTGAGACCTGGGCGGGGGCGGGGGGGTGTATGTCCTATGGAAACAAAACTCTGTCTTGCCTCCAGTCACAGCTGAGATCTCAATAGTCCCGTGATGCTGTCACACTCAAGGGAAAGATTAAGATCAGCTGAAGACATCCTGGTTCCTTGAGAACTGAGTAGTAAGAGAAACATTTCACTTGGGGAGGAACAGATTCCTCATCAGCTTATTGCCTTCCACCTACTGTTGTTAAGAAAACTCTCCTTACAGCCTTCATCAACACTGGAACCTCGTGACCTAAGATCCTCATCAGCATAAGATCCCTATTGACATAAGATCACCTCTACCCCCTAAGTCACCCGATGCTCCCTCCAATTACTGTGTGTACCCAATAAATAGTGGCAAGCTTAGAGAGTCCCTGTCTTTGGCCATTCTGAGGCGCTGACCTCCCGGCCCCCAAATACTATGAAATTACACAAGTCTCTGTTGTCTTTTTTTCTTCAGCCCTTCCGGCCCCCTTTCTAGGCAGATGGAGGATTGATCGATAAAGAGGCATCTATCTTCCTTTCTAAAGCATTCCATCTTGAATATTTTTAGTATCAGCTCTTCTAGAACTGGATGTGATTGTTCCATTAGTCATCCTTTCTGACACTGTTCTCCAACCTCTTCTGCTCCACTAGTTAAACCCCATCAAGCTAAGATCTCTAATGTTAAAAAGAAAAATCCTTGACTCTGCATGCATGCCTTCTCTAGTTCCATCCACTCTGTCTCTATTCAGAATTTCAGTAAGGACTAATGTAAACTCAGTCACTACTTCATACTCCTTTTATGCAATGTAATTAGCTTTCTATCATTAATATTTGTCTTGCTTTTCAGTCTTCTGTACATTTTTTATTTGCTTGCCTTCAGAAAATGATTTTCCTGAGTTTCAGTCTCCATTCTCTTCTCATTCTATGCCCTTCTAATTTCTTACATATACAAAGATGTAATATACAAGATTTATATATACAAAGATTTAATTAAGAAATAGTGAGTTTTTTTAAATCATTAAAGGAAATGACCCAATATTGCCATTAACCCCTCCCTATCAAAACACCACCTCCCTCCCACTGAAACCATGTTTATCCCAGAGTTCCTGTCACCTTATGAAGTAGTTCTGAATGTCCTCTCTGGGTATGATCAAAAATACAGTGATGCTGCTGCTCACTGCCAGCCAGTGGAAAGGCAGGCTCATAAAAACATTTCCTTGAGGGGCTGGGGATTTAGCTCAGTGGTTCCATCCGCCTACCTCCAAAGTGCAAGGTCCAGAGTTCGATCCCCAGTACCAAAAAAAAAAAAAATTCCCTTGTGTCCTCATCTGCCTATTTCACTGGATCTAGCAGTGGATCTAGCAACTTCTGGCTCTTCCCTAAAGTCAAAATGACTATGAAAGGTAAACATTTTGAATAGATTCAGGACACCAAAGGATTTCTAAAACTACTTCAGAAAGTGGCCACAATGATGGGATAAGTAAGTTTTCTTATTTAAACAACATATTTCTTGCATATATCCAAGTGCCTATGCGATTTCTACCTGCCTGTCCCTGAGACATCTCAAGTTGACTCAATATTTCTTGTTTCTCCCTAATCTTCACAGATTTATCTCATCTAGTGATACCAAAGTTTACCAAACTACTCAGTAACTGGAGGGTCATTCTAGAATCTGTTTCCTTCATCACTGTTCTATATCTAAGCCCCAGAAATTCTTTAAATTTGATCCCTGAATTTATCTCATCATTTCACACACTGATAACTACTGTTTAAAGTTTTCATCATCTCTCTTGGATTACTGCAGCCTTCCTTCCCCTAACCTAGTTCCATGTTCTAGTGTCAGTTTCTCAAATTCCTTCTCTGTATAACTTATAAATAATTTACTGCAAATAAATCAGATCATAACTTCTGGTTTCTTATTGAGAGCCCTTCATCAGCTCTTTCATCATTTCCCAAGACCTTGTATGATCTGAATCTCATTCCTCTATCACTACAACCCTCGCTCTATTTTAAGAAAACAGCAAAACAATAGCAATGTTTTGAACTCTCTTGAACACATCCCTGGTGTGATTTGAGGTAATTTTCCTTGTGCATTTTGTTCCTTGGCTTATCATGGCCTTACCTTAATGCACACATCAGATAAATTCTTTTTCAACACTGAAATGCAGCACTAGCATCTCTTTTCTAAAATCTTGTTTTTTTCCTTTATTTTAACTGTTTTGCAGCAATTTGTACCACAGACAGTGAATCTCATCTTCCTTCGTTGAGGCCATCACTGCACTCTGTACTTGTTCCTATTAGTCTATTTCAAAACATTATATAGGTTACTCTGCTAAAAAGATTTCTCAGAATTTATATTTTTCATAATTGCATACACAAATTATTTATGAAGATATCCACTACATTTGAAACATTACCATGAAGGCATTTTGAAGGCAAATATAGAAACATGTTTTATAAATTTTGAAAAAAAAAGCCAGGAATTTTTAATCAGAATTAATTTCTATTCTAGTCAAAGAAAAAAAATCAAGACTCCAAAGAAAACAGGAAAAAATTCTCCAAAAATATACAGAAGTTAAGAGCATAGAGTTGAATTTTGTCAGAATACAGATTAGAAACCTAGCACAGTGCCTGAATATAACTGTTATAGTCCTAAAATTTAACTGCTGAGACAGGAGAGAACAAGAGGGCCCTTTAGAGTCTGGCAGGTTGAATAAACCCAGTGGTGCTATCCTCCCCACTGAGCACAGCAAAGTCAGACAGTTCCAACTCAGGGACTCCTGGAAGCCTCAAAGAGAATGGGGTAAACTTTAACTGTCATGCATGGTGCGCCACCCCCCCACCCCCCACCCTCACCGGGGCCAGCAGGGGCAGGACACCAGGAAGAGAAGAGGTTTCCCTAGACAGACACCAACTAAACAGAACAGGCGGCCTGATCCTCCCACTTACTAGGGGAGGTCTGCACACAGAACAGTCAGGCTGTACTCTGGCGGGTGGGGAGGAAGACCCAGCAAGGCCAGGTTGAGAAGGGGAGAGGAAGGAAAAACCAGTTCTGTGGCAATGATGTGGAGCCAAGTCAGGGAACAACAGGGCCCCTGGGCGACTGTGTGACCCAGGGGAGCCAGGAGAGAAATCACACCCCCTTGCTGTTTCCATGGGTGGGGCTTCTCGGCCTCGTAACAGACAGGAGCATAAGCAGAGGGAAGACCTGGAGGTCCACAGCTTTACTTAACTCCAGGTCCATCAAGGTCATGGGGTCCACAGAGGGTGGCAGGGGGAAAGTGTCTGAAGCTCAGAATGTCCAGAGCCCTCTTAGGACACAAAATAGGCGAGAGGAACACCCCAGCGGGCTTCCAAGAGGCAACTGTCTGGCTCACAGAGGGAAACTACGTGGCTAACGGAAACCAGGCAGATACCAGTGTAAAGGAAGCCACACTGCAGCTCTGGTTAATCTTATGAAAAGTATGTAGAAGTTTTAATACTACTTTGCTATAAAGAAGGATATAGTAGAATATTTGGTAGGAAAACAGATGCACCTTGAAAACATAATGTTAAGTGAACTAAATCAGACACCGCTTAAATATCACATGGTTTCTCTCATATGAGAAATCAAAAGTCTAAATAAAGATCAAAATAAAAGATAAAAGGAAACATGGAGATAGATGGGAAGGGGACCAAGAGATGAAAGAAGGGGGAAAGGTGGGGGGGTGGATAGAAGAGGCTATAAAAACCAGAAGATGTGCTGTGTAAATGTACCAAATAACCACAATGAATGCAGTGATCACAAACATGAACAAATAAGTCAACTGAAATTTAAAGAAGAAAAAGTTAACTGTGATTGTAATTCACTGTATTAGTATTAACTAAAGTGAACAGACGTGTCTGGATTAAAAGTTATTCTAGGTCATAGGTAATTTTGGTCTCAGTACTAGCAATGTACATTCCATCAAACTCTGAAGTTTTTTAAGAAAAAAATCATTTAAGTGATTTGTTATACTAATAAATGTGATATATAATAACTAGCTTTTTACTTTGAAGTAAACAGGTAATTTGTAATAGTTCATTCCTTGATTGAAATTATTCCATCACCAAGAAATTCTGTTAGAAACTTATCAACTTCTACTTGCTAAAAGTTCCTTTGTTACCACACATTAAAACAAATGCATCCAATGATTAACAGAGCACAATGCACAGCAGTTCTTTTCTTACCAAATTATAAATGCTAAGATAGCTGATAAAGGTGCTTTACCTTCAGGGGCATCTGCGTCACATCTCTTTGGCACAGAAAGGGTTGAATTGCTTTTGTGATCATCAGAAGTTACATTGCTCTGAATGATGAAAATACAGTTAAAATGTAAACGTTACACTAGTAAGTATATTTGGATTAAAGTATTCACATTATGAACTTTATACTGTTTTCTATTAACTACATGTAATATTCTAAAAGGTAAATTTAATGCAAATTCTCATCAGAAGAAAATGAAGTATGGTAATTTAATATGAGGCTTTTGGGAATAATCTTTTAGGTCCAACATTAAATAACAGAGATCTTTCCTAGAACACACTTCTAGTCCAAAGATGGCATCTAAAAAGAAATGGAGTACTTATCATTAGACCATGAACAGGCAAAGACTATCTCTTGTCCTTGCAAAAGCATAATCTGCCTTTATTTATAAAAAAAGGTGTATTAACCATAACACAGTGAGTGAGCTAGGTACAGGGGATGAAGCGGGAGAGAATCAGAGGCTAACGGAAGTGAGAAATGGTTCGGGTCTCCAGCAGGTGCTGCCCATGCTCCAGTCACTCATGCACCTCCAGGCACATGCACGCATGACCTGGGCTTTCTCTGCCCCACTTGCAGTATCAATTACCTAATATTTTTCGGTGAGCTGGCTTTTCAACATTTAGCAGTATTGTGGTACTGACTGAGGGTTTGACGTGCTTGCTAATTTTTTTCTAATTACATGTTAAATTAAAAGAGAATGGCAGAAGTATAGGTCAAATGGAGTGTCCTGGGCAGAGAGGAATGGTGCAAGATTCCACTAAAGCAATGCTTGAACTAGGGCCTGAAACATGAATGTGATGTGAATTCTTGAGAAGCAGAGCAAGAAGCATTTGAGGAAAAGGAAACAAACTAATCAAAGGTTAAACCAGATATGTTAAAATATTGTAAACTGTCAGAAAATCCAAATGTCTTGTTCAATTAAAGCTAAAAAGTTGGCTTTTGAGCAATCAACATTAAAGAATGAGTGGAACAGATAAGAAGACAACAATCCTGCTGAAAAAAGAAAAACCCAGCTACATACACACACACAAAATACTCAGAACACCATTCTATAGGATTCGTAGTAGCAATGAAGAGAAACAACTGTTCAACAACACTTTTTTGGAAGTCATATTATTAAAATTATTTGAAGCAGTGTTTTAGAGGAGGCATTATGAGTTTTAATAAAGTACTAAAATAAAGCCCAACAGCTTACTGCCAGAGGATCCATTCAAGGAAAAATTATAATGAAATTCTGTGTGCTATTTTTAAAAAGTATGAAGCAAATATTAAATATGCTCAAAAATTGAACAAAAACCCAATTTTAGCAATATTAAATTTAATCTGATGAGTTAATATGCTAGCCACCAAAATTAAGATTTACCTTCAATATCACTATCTTAAAATATAAAAATGATCAAATTTTAAATACAGTACTTACCTCTATTAAGTAATTTTGACTTCCATACATAACATACTGAGGAGCAAGACTATAAATCATGTAGCTCGTGTGCAGTACAATCAGCAGAAGTATCATGCAGAGAAATAGGAGTGCCTGAGGCCTGGTTCTGCCCCTTCTGATTTTATATAACTGCAAAGAAGGAAAGGACAAAAGTTCAGCAATATGTTTTATTTGCAAAGCATTCTGTTTTTGTGTGATGGGGAATGATTTCTACAGCTCAATCAACCATTTCTTTGACACAAAGTAAATACTAAGAATTCTTAAGAATGAAAAAGACAATTTTTCCCCTATGAAGCTTTTAGATTTAACTTTAAAGACAATGGAACAGCAACTGTATCCAAACTATACTGTAAGTGAGCCATTAAAAACCAAGGACTAGGGGGCTGGGGATTTAGCTCAGTGGTTCTGGCGTCTGCCTTGCAAGCGCAAGGTCCCCAGTTTGATCCTCGGTACCAAAAAAAAAAAAAAAAAAAACAGCTTTGTCATCAAAATGAAGCTTTTAAGACATAAAAACCAAGGGCCCAGAGAATTTATTAGTGTTCACAAAGTCTGCTTCCAGAAAACCCTTCCAAACTTACTGCGTAATAGCATTTATAAGAAGCTCCCAGAGCTGAGACTTGTGAACTACCCCTATTTCTATCTACAGGTTATGAGTTTAAACTGTATGAGTGATGTATTTATGGCTTTATATTACTACCAAGAAAAGTTGTTACATGCTCGTAAATATTCATTTCTATAAAATTCCCTAATGTCCTGAAAATTTAATTATTAAAATTTAGACTATGATATAGATATTTTCACAAGTATCTACAATAAGGAAATTAAAACAAATGCTAATTTTAATGTAAAGAACCGGGTGACTGACTTCATGTTAACAGGGAACCACACTTCCACTTTAGCAATTTAGGTACCACCCACCCCTGTCATCTTACTAGATTACAGAATGGTACAGACTAACAGAATTCCAATTCTGGATGAGATGACAGTAAGATCACTTAAAGATGTGTATTTCCCAGCTTTTCGTAAACCTACCAGTGGTCCTGTAATGAAACACTAATCATGGAAAGGAAAGCGAGGGATTTATGGGGATGTCTTGCCTCACTGATACAAATGTCTGCCTCTTACTTCCATATATTTTTCTTCTACAGAACATAGACCGGAAAAGTGCAGCTGCAGCAGCCATGAGAAAAAGACTCCAAAAATTTAGAGATGTTGGCCCCAACACTTCTGAGCTATTAAAATAATGCTAGATTCTTCCCCCCATACCAAAATATCTTTCATTAGTTCAAACTCCTACTTCATTTAATTTTCTTTTATTCACAGCTAGAAGTAGTGTCTACCTGATTTGGCTTCATAGAAGGGACTGGAGCAGGGGGCACTAAATTCCTCAGTGGTAGACCTAAATGTGCTGCTAGGAGCCAGGGCCTGGTCAGGAGAAGGGTGTCACCAGGGGTATGTTGCTGGAGGGCACAGCGTGCCTCCCCAGCTCTCTCTTCTCCCTTCTTCTCTCTCCCTCTCCATGTCTCTGTCTCGGTCTCCCCCGCTTTTGGCTGTCATGAGGTGAGCACCTCTCCTCCACCAGGCCCTTCCACCATACTGCTTCTGCCTCGGAGCCAGGTGACCATGGACTGAATTCCCCTGAAAACCATGGCCAAATTAAACCTCCCTTCTTCTAAGTTGTAGGTGTCAGGTATTTCACTCCAGCAACAGGAAAGCTGACCAAGACACACAGAGTTGGCCCTGGTACTCCTGAGGGACTGATCCCAGGACTCACTATCACTGTGATGCCAAACCTGAAGATGTTCCAGTCCATTACAAGAACGGTGCTGTATCTGCACATAACCTATGCACATCCTCCTGTGTAATTTAAGTAATCTCTGAATTACTTGTAACAACTAACACAAACACTGGTAAATAGTTGTTAGGCTATGCTGTTCAGGAAATAATGACAAGGAAAAACATCTGTACATGTGCAGTCCCACCATGAGTTTTTTCAAATGTTCTTCTGTCCATGGATGGTTAAATCCACAGATGTGGAGCCCACAGATGCAGAAGGGTGACTGTAGTAATCTTTACTTTCTAAAATGGAGGGCTATCTTTTGAGATTCAGTGGATCCACTGTGATACATGGTGTTCTCAAGCAGCCATACACTGAAGAAAATAATGTCTTCTAGATAAGGGTTTATTAACTTTGGCACTGTTGATTTAGACTGGCTTAGTCTTTGTCCCATACACTACAGGATTTCTACAGCATTTCTGGCCCCTATTCAGGAGATGCCAATAGCACTCCATAGTCACAACAATTAAAAATGTCTGAGGACAGGGGACAAATTACTTCTGTTCAAGATGCACTTCTACATTACTGCAATGTGAAAGAGCTAATACTCTCCCCAACCCCGGTACCAGGGATCAAATTCAGGACCTTGGGCTTGCCAGGCAGGCACAATGCCACTGAGCTACACCTCCGGCCTGAAAGAGCTAATATTCTTATCATGCTTGATATCAAAACATAATGTGTATTCCTAAATATAAGGTAATTTGCAATAATGGAGATCATATACAAAATGAAAAAAGCCAAAACAATAATGGAATATATACTTACTCTAACCCAAAAGAACCATATGCCAATATTTCGAATTCCTGCCATTGAAGTAAAAATGAAGTACATAATAATAATTGTTATAAGAATATAATCAAGAGGAAAAACCTGGAAAAAGATAAAATCAAATTTAATGTGTAAATTATGAAAGCCCCAGAAGCAATAAAAATTAATTGAAAATTTCATTATTTATATTTAACAAATGTTTAAAATATCCCTGATTTAGATTAGGCTACTGTGATAATACCATTAAAAACAGAAAATTCCTCAAAAGTCCTCAAACTATTATCAAATCATGTAGTACAATTATCCTATGAAAAATCCTGACACAAATTCAACTACAAGTTACATTTATATATGAAAAGAATTAAAAATGAAAATTGGCAAATTTCATCTTATATAACATATGAAATAAAATTATTTTTAACTAAAAGTCTAGCAACATATTAATCTTTAAAGCAACATATCAATGTAGAAATTATCTACAGATCAAAAGTCATATTAGCAAACAGCACAAACATATGTCAAGGAGTAGAAAGCTCGCAGCATAAGAATTGTAAATGGAAGAAAGTGTCAGAAGGCTTGCTATACTACAAAATGACTGATATGTACTTACTGTTTGTAGTACAGGCAAAAGCATATTCAGTGGATTACTCAGGTTAGTTCCAAAAATTATGAAGCCAGAATCAATTCCAGCTGAATGGAGAGCTTTATCTAAACTAAACAAAAATATACAGAGTGATTCTATGTTATACTATCACATTTCCAGTCAATCTAGAAAGAATATCAAACTCACCATACAAATGCAGTTGATCAAAGAAAACCAAGAAAAACCAATCAAACCCCACAGGTATTGTTCAATTAATAGAGAAGAAAGAAAACCTATTATTGGACCTTTAAGTCGATCTTTTCTTAATGCTGTAGAACACTTTAGGTGGAATAGCTATTTAAGATGAACTGGCTAATGGAATACAGCACCAAAAATGAGTAATATTATAGAATTTGTGTAAGTGCTTTAGAAAATGTGTCTGTTGTACTTACTTTGACAGGAAGAGAGAAATTACAAACAGCAATGCAACTAAGATGAAAAATATTCCCCAAATGATCTAAAAGCAAAAATATATTCATTACAATATAGTTCTAAAAGTTGATATTAAAAGCACAAAACCATTTTGCTCAATATGAGCTGCTAGCATGTAACCATTTTCTAACTAAAGTGATCCAAGTTACATTTTAATTTAGTATAGATTCCCAACCATTTGCACCTAAATTTCCAATATGAATTGAGACTATCTGGTTGAGAATCAATACACAAGAGACAAAGCATTTAAAAAATTTTCACTAATAAATAAATAAAACTTTTTTGATCAAATACAACGTTGTTATTCTATTACACTGAAATATAAACTTCAACACTAACTGAAAAGTATTTAACACTAACATATACAGAACACACACACACACACACCACCCCAAGAAACCTATCAGGTTATATTTCCCTGTTAATTAAAACAGGGAAATAGGGACTAGGAAACATTTTTCAACTGAAGTAACACTATATATAGTAGTTAAATTATATCACAGCTAAGAAAAGTCTATATAAATGAAACTACTCCTGAAGCATTGAAGTAGCCACCAATGTTTCTGTAGGTGAACGTGTTAAGTACTATAACTGTTTTTTTTTTCCTACTATATCAATTTATTATTAGGGATGTTAAAAAAAAGATATTGGAAATGAGTTTCTAAGAAACTGTGTCCAAAAAAAAGCTAAAATTTATAGTGGCAATAGCGTAGGTTTCATCTCCTAGTATCCTCCCCAAGTTTCAAGGACAAGTGGGCTACATAATAGGCAAGTGAGAGAAAAAGAGAGTCATACTAACACAGAGTAAGTGCTTTAGGCTTCTCCTTTGCCTGGAACTGACAGAACTGGATGAATAAAATCATGAATGTTAGAGAGGCTGCTATCTTCACACAACTGCTGAACTATATTTCAAATGGTAAGGGGATAAAAGAAGTAAAATAACCACGTCATCCAACCTGGCATATAACAATCTTTGGAAGCAATGTTAAATCTTTGTTCGGTGAATTTCTCATTTTGGACAGAGTGACTTTCCCTTGTTGGGAAGGACACAGTTGGCAAGAAGGAGCCTACAGCCATCTCTTGAACTAGCATTTACAGTGATAGCATAGTAATTCTGCCTTTATTTATCTTATATACTGAGATTCTACATGAGAATTCATCATTTATAAAGTGTTTCATTGATAAATAAATTGGAAATGATTTCTTTATAGTAATAAATGTTGATTAGTAGAGGGCATATAGGAGTTACGCATTCTTTGGGCACTTACATTTGACACTTAGGTAAGATAGAGGGCAATAGCCTCATACTGAGGATCAACAAGTGAAACATAGTACTTCCTAATTGTTTTTTAATACAAAATAGCTTGTATCATGAGGCAGTATAATTGCCAAACTCCAATTAATAGTTGAGAAACATGACACAGAAACAGCACTTGAAGTTAAGATTCTCTTTCCTTGATTGTGCATTTTGTCAAAAAATTAAAATTACAAAAGATCCTCAGCTCTATTTCCAATTGTTGGGATGAATGACCCAGAGTAAGACTGCTTGCTTAGCTGCTTAACAGGATACAGAATAAATGTAAATAATATATATACTTTATAAAGACCAAGAAAACTGCATATATTTAAATACAAGAACTGAAATTAGCACTTCAAGCATTGTACCAATGATGATACTAAATCTAGTTACTACATCAGTTTTGCAGATAACTGTCTTTTCCCCTTCCCTTCCCTTCCCTTTTTTTATTTTTTCTTTTCTTTTGCTGGGAAATGAACCCAGGGCCTTATGCATGCTAGGTAAGCACTCTGCCACTGAGCAATACCCCCAGCTATGATGTCAACTTTGAAATAAAAATGAAGCTATAAAGGTGACACCAGTAAAAATAGTGAAATAAGAACCTCTGAAAAAAACTTCTCCTTCAAAAAACAGTAAGAAAAAGATCAGAATCAAATTTCAACACTCTGAAAATTAACCAAAGTCACACAACAATCCAGGAGCATTTGTTCAAGAAAACTAAACGAGGTTATGAACACAGAGCACTGTAGCATTTTAACTTGCTCTGGTCTAAATTCTGCCTCTCTAAACCCATGGTAGCCTTGAAAAACTAGTCAGAAAAGCCACCAGCCTAGGAGCCACATAAGGAAGCAAAAGGGGGTCAAAGTTCCTCTAAAAGCTCATGCCCAGAGAACTGTCATTGCCTGACTGCCTGCTGGTTCTCGGAAGGTCCCCTTGCAAGACTGTCTGCATTTGACCTGAACTGGCACTCGTATCGCGCTAAAAGCCTTTTCCCAGGAGTGTTGTCAGAAAAAAATAAAAGCAATATGAACTTCTTGTCCTCAAGGCCCAGTGGACAACAGACAAAATTAAATTAAGCAAAAGCTTATAACAAAAGCCTAAGAAATGAGCTATCCATAGAGGTTGTGAAAAGGTCTGACTAATTCTGGAAACAGGGAAAATGTTGTGTACGCTCAGGGATGTGTGCAGGATCCACAAAGGCAGTTCTGCTGAAGCAGTGATGGACACACACAGAACCCTAGGAAAAGACCGGGAGACTAAGAGTTCCAGGTGTTATGCAGACCTCTGTCCAATCTTTAGGAACCAACTGAGCAGGGACTAGAGTGACCCCACACAACACAGAGCACAGACTTTACCAAATCAGTGCACAAAGCCACTGACAAATAAGTAATGATGACCAAAATAGTAACAGGAAATCCTGGGGGAAGGGGAAAAATTGAGTTTCAGAATTACCATGTGATTTAAAAACCTTCAGATTTTAACAACAACAACAAAAATAATTAAGAAACAGACCAAAGAAAAATGAAACAACAGAAGAAACGACCAACTAAAAGAGTATGACTAACACAGCTAATAGAGCATGGAAAATCTTCAATATGCATTTTTTAGGAAACCCAGGCATTGAACTTACTAGACAAACACTTTAAATCTGCTATTTTAAATGTGTTCCAAGAACTTTAAAAAATGTATCAGCAAATAACAAATACCAATAATGAGATAAAAACTTCCTTAAAAGTGAATTGAAATCCTGTGAAATAAAAAATAACTGCAATTAAAAGTTCATTAGAAAGATCGAGCAACTGGGCCAGGGATGTAGCTCAGTGGCACAGTGCCTGCCTGGCAAGCGTGAGGTCCTGAGTTTGATCCCTGGTACAAAAAAAAAAAAAGAAAGAAAGAAAGATCAAGCAACAGATCTGAACAAATAGAAGACTTAGCACTATCAAGATTAATCAATTGAGACGACGCAATCAAGTAACAGAAAGAAGAAACAGTAAAGAAAGAAGACTCTTAGGGACACGTGGGATACCATCAAGCAGACCAACATAAGTTGAATAGAATTTGAAGAAAGAGTAAGAAAACAAACAAAAAATGAAGAAAGGATGGTCAATGCCTTTCCAAACTTGATGAAAAACATTAATCTGCATACCCAAGAAGCTCAAACAACTCAAAGTAGACATCTACATCTATACACGTAGAAAACTGAAAAGGAAAAAAACCCAAACAAACCCAAAATCCCTATGTGGGAAGAGACTCATCATATAAAAATATCCTCATTCTGTCAGGAACCACTGAGATCTGAAGACAGTGGGGAAACAAATGGGGTAAATGGGATAAAATGAGGATTGGGATGTCAGCTCCATGGTAGAAGAGGAGCTTAGCATGCCAGCATCAAAAGAACAAAAAAGGACTAGGTAACATGGATCTATTCTTAGACACTACCAAAACTGACTCAAGAAGAAAATAAATCAACAGAGAGCTATAACAAGACCCTGTAGAGTGTGTGTAAATACAAAAAAAATCTGAATTTTACAGTATACTTGGATCAAGGATTTGTCTATGAATATTTATTATTATTATGGGATGAATGCATACGTCTCCAAATTCCTATGTCAAAACCCTAACTTCCAATGTAATGATTTTAGAAGGGTTTTTAGGAGGTAATCAGGTGAGAAGAGGAATCAATATCCTTATAAAAAGGACAGACAGAGACCAGAGCTTGCTCTCTTTCCACCATGCAAGGACACGGAAAGAAGGCAGCCATATGCAACACAGGGAAGGAACTCACTAGGAACTGCATCTATCAGCAACTTGATCTTGGACTTCCCAGCCTCCAGAATGGGAGAAATACATGTACGTTGTTTAAGACACCCAGTCTATCATAATTTAATAATCTGGGTTAGAAAGTACATTAAATATGTATAGTGGAATGAAGCTAACCTAGGTCAAATAAAAGGGAAACAAAGAAGACAGGAAACAGAAGTTGGGGTAAGGCCTCAATACAGAAAAAGGTCTACTATCAATGGGAGCAGAAAGATATTTAAAAAACAACTACCATTTAAAATTAAGAATACAGTTTAGCTAGCTAGGCAAAGTGGCACATGCCCACGAGGAAGCAGAACTAGGAAAACTGCAACAAGTTCAATGCCAGCCTGAACTACATAGCAAGACTGTCTCAGAAAACCAAACCAAAAAAAAGAATAAAGAATAAAGCTTGGCTAGAAAATTATAGGACTGAGAAGTCTCACTTCTACTCATTAATCTTCATTTTCACTTCTCACAGTAACTACCATTAACAGTTTCCTATGAATCCCTCCAGAAATGGTGTAAACTGGTGTGCGTGGGCAGGTATTCTGATGCACATAATAATAAACAAGAACACTGTTGCTACCACGGGCAGTATCTGCAACCTAGGCATTATTTTCCTTAAACACAACACATCCTGAACAACATTTTAAACCCTTTTTCAAGATATTATTTAAAAATATAAATACACATTGTTTCCATTCATTTTAATGGCTGTATAGTACAGTATTTTCTAGTGTGGAGGTCACAATTCATTCAGCCAGTCTCCTACTGACTGACAATGGTAATTTACACTATGTGGTTATTAGAAACAATGATGGAAAAAAAAGTGATTTCTAAAAATGTAATAGATTTATTTTTAACACATATTTAGATTTACAGAAAAATTGAGGTGCCTACAGAAGCTTTTATATAACCTTTCGCCACGTAATTCCTTGTACTCTTAACATCTTACATTAGGCTGGTACCTTGTTACAACTGATGAAACAGCACTGATGCATTATTAACTAAAGTCCTTAATTGACATCAAGGTTTAGTCTTTGTATTGCATAGTTTTATGGGCTTTGATAAATGGATAATGTCATGAACCAACCCTTAGGGTATCATACATAATACCCAGATTCACTGGCCTAACGTCCCCTGGGCTTCCCCTATTTATCCTATACCACCTCACCCTAAACTCCTGAAAGCCACTGAGCATTATATTGTCTCCACAGTTTTTCCGCTTTCAAATAGTATATAGTTGGAATCACACAGTATGCAATCTTTTCAGGCTGGCTTCATTTGCAGTATGTGTGTGAAATTCCTCAGTTTCTGTGAATTGAGGCTTATTTCTTTTTATCACTACATAATACTCCGTTACATGCCTACAGCACAGTTTATCCACTCACCTCCTGAAGGACATTTTGATTGCTTCTAAAGTTTGGCAGTTACACATAAACATCTGAGTACAATTTTTTGTAGGGCCATAGTTTTCAACCCAATTAGGTAAACAGGCAGGACGATGATTGCTGAATCCTACAGAAGTATGTTTAGCTTTGTGAAAAAACTGCCAAATTGTCTTCCACAATGACAGGACCCGTTTGCATTCCCATCAGCAATAAACGAGTTCCTGTGCTCTACATCCTTGCTAGTATTTGGTTGTGTCAGATTTTCTTTTCATACTTTAGCCATGCTAACAATAGGTGTGAAATGGTGTGTCATTGGTATTTTCATCTGTAACTCCCTAATGGCACATGATGCAGAGTACCTTTTTATACTCTTATTTAATTATCAGTACATCTTTCATTGTATCTCTATTCAAAATGTGCCTATTTTTTAACTGGGCTGTACTATGGCTTGTATCTAGATGTTCCCCAAGTCTCACAGTCAGAGGTGGGGTTTTTCAGAGGTGGCTGAATCTAGGGTGTGTGATGCTAGGTTTAAGGGTGCCCCACTCTGGGTGTGGTAGCACTAATCAATAGGCTTACAGCCTGGATAGAATATAAAGGGACAGAAAGAAGCTGCTGCTGCCGTTGCTTGCTGCTTGCTGCTTGCTGCCTTCTGCCTGCTGTGCTTTGCCATAGACTGTTTTTCCTCTTTGATGCCCCTCTGCCATGTCACCCTGCCTTGGAGCCAGCTGACTATGAAACCTCTACAAACTGTGAGCAGAAATAAATCTTTAACTTTGGATATTGGGCATTTTCTCTTGGCAACAAGAGAAGTAACTAAGACAAATTACTGAGGTTTATTTTGTCTCATGTTTCAGAGGTTTCAGTCCATGTCACTTGGCTCTGTGGTGAGGCAGAATCATTATGGTGAGGAGCAGAAGGTGAGCAGATCTGTATTTCATGGTGACCAGGAAGCAGAGAGAGAGAGACATCATTGTAACAAAACAAACTTTTGACCATTTTCTCAACTTGACTGTGCTTAAGATGCTTATTAACCCAAATGAATGTCTACTAGAATTCAAGCTGTGTGATAAAGTCAAACTAAAATTCAAAGCAATATGAAAATCTCGGGTGTTTCTTTTTTACAACACAACTCTACAGGTTTCATGAGCAAAGTGCCTATGTCCATAAAACAATATTTTTATATCCAGAAATGCAATAAAAATAGAAAATAAAGTTACCACACCTAGAGACCCAAACCAAAGTTACAAATGCAAAATAAAAGGTGATTATTGCTATACTTTATTACTAATACTGCCTTACATAAAATACCCATATTGCTTTCCCTTTTTGCCAAGGGCAATGGCTGATTTTAAATATGTTTTTTTCTTTCTCTCTCTCTCTTTTTCCACCTTAAGAAATGTGCTTTTTATGTAGATTGAAGGATCTGGGGAAGGGGAGCCTCATTCTAGTCTTATTAATCCTTAATAATGAGGACAGGAAACAGAAGTCAGTTATCTCTTTAGAACCATTCAGAATCTCGTCATTTGAGGCTGCACATGGCCTAGGAGCAAGAGTCATGTGGAATCCTACAATAAACACAGGATCTTGGGACCCACCTCAGGCTGACTGATCAGAGTCATTCTAAGGAGATTTCCAGGCAATTTTATGCATATTAAAGTTTGAGAAACATTGCCTTAGGAAAGTCATCCAGAATATTAGATGATTACAATAAAAAGATGCCAAGTTGATCCATGTTAAGAGTTTTAAAAGACAATTATATTTTAACCCACACCAAACATCTCTTCTAAGGCCATCTGACTTTCCATGTTCAGTTGTATACTGTGAATGGCCTGGGTCCCAGTCCTCCGATTTAAATTAAGTAGTAAACTGATTAGTTTTCAAAGATTTCCTCATTGGTGAAAGGGTAACCCATATGGTTTTCATAAGCAAATCTTGATAGGACATTATAACAAGAATTGTAATTATGTAAACAGAGTTAACAGAGGAGGGGTAGGGTTTCTTTACATATTACAAGTGCCCTGGTTCATAATTTTTTTAAAATGTTAGATCAAAAATATTCAGCTATTGTTACAAAACCTTATTTTGCAAGTTACAAAGATTCTCATGGTGATTTGTCAATGTAGCTCCACTTATCTTTTTATCACAGTTATAATTTTCCCCACTATTGATTAGAACCAACTTACTTGGTCTAATATCAAGTTAACGAAAGGTCTTGTAAAACCTGACACTGAAGAAACGCTAAGGACAGGGCCAAGATTTTGTCAGGGGTAGGGAGATGTACTCAAAGTTAAGACCTTAAAACTTTTTCATTTCAGATGTAAGAAAAGATAGTACAATGAACTGCATTATACACTTAACCCAGATTCGCCAAATGGTAACATTTTATCTTGCTTTTATTATTTTTCCCTATATATACAACTGAACTCCTTAGGCTGTAGATAAAGCAATTCAGTACCTATGTCTTAAAATCAAAGACACTTTTCACATGATCAGTTTAATTACCAAAACCAGGAAATTAATAGTGATGCAACACTCTTATCTAATAGTGAAAATATCCTAAGTCAATTGTTCCATTAATATATTTTACAGTGAGAAATTTTTTCCTGGTTCAAAATGCAATTCAGACCACATACCTTTATCTATTTTGTAGAACTTACTGGTATTTTAAGACCTAATTACTATAATGATCAACTCTTGTGTTCTATGTGTACTTGGAGGAAAGGTGTATTTTCCTATTACCCAGACATAAAGTCGTAAGATATAGATTGTGGATTATATTTGGGTTTTCTATATTCTTATTCTTTGTCCACATGAAGTGTCTTACCCTGGACATGGTACATTCAGTCTATTATTATTGTCTCAGCCTGTGTTTCCTTGGATCTCTCATGGTTTTTGCTTCATAAAAGACGAGTGCTGTATTATTTGGTATTCATAACAGATATTACTATTACATCTTCATTATAAACTGTGACTTTCCATATTAAAAAAAGCATTAGTTTTCTACTGTTTCCATGAGACTACTGCAACCCTATTGGCCTGAGACAACACCCACCTACTATACCTCCCAGTTTCTGAGGTTCGGATAATTGGGAACAGTGTGGCTCAGTTGCTTAAGCTCTCACAATGCCACAAAAACAAGATGGTGACAGGACAGTGTTCCCTTCTGGCAGCTCTGGGGAAGGAACAGACTACGGATAGAGTTCAGTTCCATGAGGCTGTAGGGTTGAAGTTTTCATTTCTTTGCAGGCTGTCACCTGGGAGGCTCACTCCATTCCTGAGACTACATGTCATACTGTCTTCTCCACCTTCAAACCAGCAACAGCAAGGACTGTCAATATTTGTTATGAAGTCTTTTTTGTCTTTTTGAACCATATAAAACCAACTGTCCTGCATGTAAGACAGACAAAGATAGTCATAGGCTGTGGAGGCCGGCTGTGAGTGCCATACTGCTCAAAGAGCTCCTACACATGTAGATGGAACCCCTAACAAAGCACATGCTAGTCTGGGGGATCCAGAGCTGTGCCGGGCCAGTCATTCTTACATCCGGATCTCTGTCTGAACAACTTTCCATTGCGCTCTTACTCTAATCAAGAAAGTTATTTTTAAGGGTCCAGGTTATTAGACTGGGCCCATCTGGACAACCCTGGATAATCTGCACTTCTTTCTCACAGAGTGCCAACACTGCAATTAAACCTGAATACTGAGGTTTTAGTTCAGAAAAACAACTCATATATTTACTCCTTTCATCTGAAAAACAAAATAACACACATGTGATAGGATCGCCACTACTGGATTAGGGCATCACTGGGAGATGTGGGAGGCATTCTTCTACCACAAAGCTCATCCTTTTTTGTTGCATTTCATGTTTTCTGGTTTGAATTCTACTCTGTCAAACATCAAGATCACTATCTCCTTTCTTATTGTTTCTACTTGCCTAGTACCTCTTTGAGTACTTCTTTCAGTTTTTCAGAATCACAGTTTTAGGTGTCTTTTATACAACATATACAGTTGGATCTTGTTTGTGGAGAAAATTTAAACATTTTTAACGTGGCTTGGTCCATTTATGTTTATTTATTCTTAACAATGTCTTCTTGATAAATAATTATATATAACATTTCCTGTGTTCTTTGTATTATGTACCTAGAATAGGTAAACCCTAAAGGACAGAAAGTACAAGAGAGGTCACCAGGGAATACAATTATTTAATGGATAAATTGTGACTGTTTGGGATGACATAAAAGATTGGGAAACAAATAGTAATCATGGTTGTACAACATTGTTAATATATTGTCATAAAATATATATCAGAAGATATATGGCAAATTTTATGGTATTTGTTTTACTACAATAAAAAAATCTAAAAAATATATAAACATTAATTGATAACTACCCCACAGAAACATAAGACGTATACATGGTAAAATCTCAAGTTATATTTAAAAATAAATGGATCTATAGGCTACCCAGGCCAAACTGTTTTTATAAGTGCTAAGTATGCCATCTGTCAGGGAAGAGTTTATTCAACTATCAAGTGAATATTGGACTGTATGCCTAGTAATGTGTTTTGGTATTACATATAAATGCTATTTTAAGGCACTATTAACTTGTTTTAATGAGATATTTACTTTTGTAATTGTCTTCAATATGAAACTAATTTCCCTTTAGTTTCATAATAGTATTTAAAAGTTGAAAAGTTCTATATATAGAACTAAAATAGGAGCTGTAATTTTCTGAGATGTTTATCTCAAAAGGCACTGAACTGCATGTATTATTTAATGCTCAGAAAAATAAGACAAAAATATAACACTTTAATTGGTTATGCATCTAGTGAGGAACAGCAAGGACTCAAACCTGGTGGTAAGTGACTGCAAAGCCCATGCCCAAAAGCCACGTGAAATAAGGTTCCATAGTGTAGGTCTATTGGTCAGCTTTTCCACTTCTGTTACAAAACACTCAACACCTACAACTTAAAGGACCAGGGGTTTAATGTGCTCATGGTTTCAGAGGTTTCAGTCCATGGTCAGCTGGCGCTAAGGCAGAAACATCATAGAGGAAGGCCCTGGGGTACAAGCTCCTTACTTCATGGCAGCTAGGAAGCAGACCACACAAGACAGCCAGCAAGAGATATACCTTCCAGTGATCTACCTCCAAAGGTGCCCCACCTCCCAGCGGCACACACAGTTATGAACACCAGTGGATGAATCCACCGATGAGTACACCTCTCCAGGAATCTCCTACTCTCATCATGTTAAGAGTTAAGTTTAACATTCTCACTACAGTATGGATGAAAATGTGAAATCACATGATTCACAGGCATTTTCATAGGGGAAAATATCTGCTCTACTCTTATGAAATAAAACTATATTTTTTATATTTGCAAAAATTTACCTGTAACATATATTTTATAATACAACAACCATAGCAAAGGATATAGTAAAGACAAGGAACTAGCCCATTTTGAGATAGAATATAGCATATAAAAAATTTTTAATCACAAACTTCCTAAAGGTTTTAAATCAACTTCATATACTGCACAGTGCAAAGCAGTAGTGGTCTTATCTCTACCTTCTTTAAGTTGACTGACTTGGATGCTAATGTTTAAGTGGAACTAACAACTTACAGCATTTTATTTGTGAATTACATCAACTGTACACAAACACAATGAAAAATGAGGTTCACGTCTCAGTTAAGAAAAAAAGCAGTGTTTATCTCTTCCACATACATGTGAAACATTCATTTAATAGTTTGTATTATCAGAGATTTCTTTCTATCCTATTTCTAGGTTAGCATCAGAAAATGAAAAAAACAGGTAAAAATTTAGAACAATATTTAAGAATGACACGTTTATAGAACCAGAGGAATTTACAGTAAAGAGATTATACTGGAGTTTCCAGGCAATAAAATATGAAAAGGAAAAAAAATAAAAACAACTGGAAATCTCATTGGTTTAGTCTACTTCCTATCACTATGACAAAATACTTAAGATAATCCACTTTTAAGGAAGAAAGGAATGTTTTGGCTTGCAGTCTCAGAGGGCTCAGTCTAGGACTGCCTGGTCCGTTGCTTTGGGGCCTATGGCACGGCACTAGATCATGGCACAAGTGCATGGCAGAGGAAGCTACTCACTTCATGGTGGCTAGGAAGCAAAGAGAAAGGTGGCCTGGGGTCGTAACATTCCCCTCAAGGGCATGCCCCATGTCCAGACTTTCCTCCACGAGGCCTCAGCCCTGAATGCTCTCCCACTTCCCAACAGTGCCCAACAGTGGGAGTGGCTCCAGTCCCTAACACAAGGGCTATCAGGACACTATGCAAAACATAGCACTCAGAAAGGAAGGAGAAAAACTGTCTCCTTCACAGCTGACAGGATCATGTACATCAAAATTTCTAAGAAATCTACAATAAAGTTACTAGCACTAATAATTCAGCCAGGTTACAGAATATATGGTTAATATATAAATTCCTACATATTAGCAATAAATACTGGAAACTGAAATGAAACAATATAATTTAGAAGACTGTAAAAAAGAAACACTTAGAATACCATAACACACTGCTGAGAGAAATTTAAGATGTAAATAAACAGGTAGATATGTTCCTGGACTGCAAATTCAATATTATCAGGATATCTGTGTTAGATTTTCATTACTGTAATCAAAGACCTGAGAAAAACAGCTCAGAGGAGGAAAGATTTACTGTGGCTCACAGTGTCAGAGGTTTCAGCCCATGCTCACCTGGTTCTGCTCATTCTGGGCCCAGGACAAGGCGTAAACATCATGGCGGAAGGTGTGGCAGAGGAAACTGCTCACCTCAGGGTGGCCAGAAAGCCGGGGAGGGGAGTAGAGAAGAAGGGAGCAGGGGCCTGACACAGCCTCCAGGGTCACCCCCAATACCCACACCTTCAGCCAGGCCCCCTCTGTCTCCATCCCCTCCCAGTGGTGCATCACATCATGGTCTCATCCCTGGATTCATCCCTTGGGGAAATTAGACCAATCACTCCCCCAAAGCCCCACATTCCAATACTTGAGAATTCCGGGCATTTTAGATCTAAACCATAACAATAATCAATTCTCCCCAAATTTACCTATAGAATCAAAGTAATCACAGTAGATATTTCATAGATTAGGAACTGATTCCAACTTGTAGACACAAATGTAAAGGATCTAGCAACTTCAGGATGCTTTTCACAAAGGAAGATAAAACTGAAGAGCTTAAACTGCCTAATTTCACGACTGACTGTAAGGCTCTAGTAATGAAGTATTGGCATAAAGACAGATCAATGGGGAAGGAAGAGTTCAGAAACAGACTCTGACATACATAATGAATTGATGTGACAAAGCATCTAAGAAAATAGCAAAGGATAGACTTGACAAGAAATGGTGCTAGAACAACAACATATCACTAAAAAATAAATAAACCTTAATCCTTTAGTCATAAAATTAACACAAAGCGATCACCAACCTAATCACAAGAATTAATATTCTAGAAGAAAACAGGAGAACATGTGCGTTACCTCAGGACAGACAAAAATCTGGGCCAAAAATAAACTGAGTTTTATCAAAAGTTAACAACTATTCACTTAAACAGTAGAGTTAAGGAAATAAACCACAAGCTAGAAAATGATATTAATAATACATATATTTGCAAAGTGTATACAGTATAAAGAATTCTTGAAATCCACTCAGAATAGAAAAATCCAATCTGATCAATACACATTCATTACATATATGTACTGATATGTCACACACCACATAAATATGCCCTGTGTGTCAATTCAAAATGGGTATTCAAAAAAGAAAAACATAACTTATTAAACAGAAGATTTAAACATATATTTTACAGAAGATATCCAAACAGCCAATAAACATATGACAGATGCTCGATATCATTAGTAACCAGAAAAATAGAAAGCAAAACCATGAGATATTATTGCACATCATCAGAATAATTCCTACAAACACTACATAAGAATGGACAAGGATATGAAGCAATGAGAAAATCTTATATTGCTAAGGGACTGTAAAATATTAGAATCAGTTTGAAAAAATACTTTGACAGTCTTTTATAATATTAAACAAACATTAAACATTATAGCCAAAAATTCTACTCCTAGGTATTTATTCAAGAGAGATAAATGAAATCATATACTTATACAAAAATTTGTGCAAAAACATTACTATCAACAATATTCATTATAGTCTCAAACTGGAAACAACCCAAATGTCCACACACCGGAGAGTGAATAAACAAAATGTGATATAGATGCACATTGGAATACTGCTCAGCAATAAAATGAAACGAACCACTAAAAAATGGAGCAACATGAGTGACTCTCAAAAACTTTGTGCCGTGCCAAAGAAGCCAGACAAAAAATTTTATATGCCCTGATTCCATTTATGTGAAATTCTAAAATGCTTAAAACTAAACCTTAATGACTGAAAGGGTGTCAGTAATGACCTAGCATCTGAAACCAAGAAATAGGGCAAGGCACAACATAGATTTTGGGGTTGTGGATCTTCTACATATGTAAAAAACTTTATAAATGTAAATAAATGTCAATCTACATATTTAATAAGATTCACTTAAAAATCTTTCTAAGCATATTCATTGAAATGAGACATACATGATTAAAAGAAGAGAGCTGATGACAGAGATTTAACTATAAATATTAATTATAAAGAACTTACATTAAAATAAGGATGGAGTTCATCAAACCTTCGGTGCTATGAAGACAAACCACTTTGGGAAAAAGGACTGGAGCAAGTCCTTAAAAAATTTATTCTTGGCTGGAGGCATAATTCAGTGGCAAGACACTTGCCTAGCATGCACGAGGCCCCAGGTTTGATTCTCAGCATCACATAAAATAAACAATTCTCACAGAAGGTTCAAAGAGTGAACACATAAAAATTAAATGATTTAACTGATTGTGATATATTTTGGAAAAACTCTTCCAAAAGAACTTTTTAGGATGAGCACTTAATGTATTTCTTTCCTAATTATAAAGGTAGAAAAAGCAGCACCAGAATTCTACCTGACTCATCTTTGACAGAGTTCTCTGAATTATTTGTTTTGCAATTTGGTTAAAATATACTTTCAAGTTTCATTGTGCCTAACTTCATTTTAAATCAATGCACTCACTGTACTGTCTGAAATATAATTGCGTACTGCTGTGTATAAATGTGTTTAGAATCCTCCCACATATGAAATAGACAGTCTGTGGCCAGAAGGCTGACTGACTTTTTAGTCTGAGTCATACTACACAGCCTGAATTCAATATTAATTCAGGTATGACAGTCCCAGGAGTTGGAAGCTGGTAAATATTGGTTTCCCAAAATGAGAAAATAATGTTTTTCGATCTCAATTATACTTTCACACATATTTTCGAAAGCATCCTCTAACAATGAAGCAGATGCCTTATTCTCAGTATTCTGGAGTTCTACTATGGGTCCCAGATTTCCTACTTACAGAAGAGTAAAACTTGGAAAATATGCTAGTAGCATTTTGCATTATTTTTCTTTAAATGTCTTAATAACTCAGTTATAAATCTATATTACATGAGCAAATGAAGCTCTGAAGAGTTATATACCTTGCCTGAACTACCAGGGAGCTGAGATTCAAAGCCAGATCATTCAAACCCTAAATGTACACACTTAAGCATCACGCAAGAGCCTCCAAAGGAGGACTCATCTCTCCAAAAGCCTCTGCATCAACTCAAGAGAAGAGTGACAGTGTAATTTTTCAGACCTCTACTTACCTTCAGGGGACGCAGAGCGCGGCAACATTTTGTCCACCAGCTGTTTTCAATGAATTCTAAGTGCCTCTCTCTTTTCTTAAGTGTTCGTAACCTTTCTTCAAATTGCTTTAAGGAGCGTTTATCCCTTGCAGGCAAAGGTCGACCATCTTTGCTCTGAAAATAACAGAAAAAATTAAAGGATTTTCTGTTCTGTTTTGTGTTTCACCATTAAAGTCTGAATAAAGTACCCATCAGAGTTAGCAGCTCAAACAACAAAGTTTTTTGTTGCTTTTTTTTAAGCTTAGGCACTCTTTCAGTAAATTTAAAAACTGAAAAACGATGGCAACTGCAATGTGACAATAAATGTAGCTAAACCAATGTCAGTATCAAAATACAGGCGTGTAAATTTAATAATGACCTTCCTCTTCTTCCCTCTTTTCAAAAAATGTGCTTAAAATTATGTGGAGATAATTACTTGTCAAAAACAGCCACGAAAGGTGTTTGTTTCTAAGAAGTGTTGGCTGTTAGGCACTTTAAAACTCCCCCCCCCCCACCTGCAAGCTCCTCTCTACCCTCGTTCCTGTGGCCCTGCCTCCGCCCACCCTTGAGTTGTGGCTGTGTCCCCTGGGCTCAAGTCTCTCAGCCCACTTCAAACACCACGAGAGGCATAAGGAGATAACTTCTAAATACACAAGAGAAGAAATGTACATTTGTTTGCGTTCATTGGAAAGATCAAGAAAAATACTTACATGTGACATTTAAACATGTAAAGACATTAGAATAGAGAATGTCTGTAAAATCCCTATTAAGGCTTAAATGGGTTCTTAGCAGATGCACAAAGTACTGCTCCCTAGCATACTGACTGCAGTCTCAATTTAAAATCTACAATGAAGATTTTACCCAAAAACCCTTTAAAAAGGAGATGCTCAAAATTATAAAAATCTCTTTACATATGTGTATTACCAGGCTCTTCTAAAGCCAACTATCCTTCTCTATGTTTTATTTTAAAGCTTCTCAGACTTATCATTCATTAAAATCACCTGAAAATCTTGTTAAACAGATTCCTAGGCTCTACTTCCAGAGAAGACAATTTAAGTCTTGCATGGGCCTAGGATTTGCATTTCTACCGAATTCCCAGAAGAGGCCGATGCCTCTGGTCCAGAGACTACACTCTGGCTTGAATTCAGAACCCAGTTTTATAAATAGGAGATTTCACGTGAATTCCATTTTTGGTATTTTATTGATTGTATTGAATTAACACCTAAACTTGTGAACACTGTCATCTGTGGAATACTGAGTCTTCTCAATTAGGAACTGATGAATTTCATTTGAGTCTTCTGTATGTACTTCTGTAAATTTTATCACTTCCATCTTGATAGTCTTTATTATTTTTATAACCAGGGCTACTGTGAATGGAGTAATTCTCTAGGTATCCTCTAAATGGTTAATATTTTTATATATTTGTATCTAGGTACCTTATTTCTAGCTTGTCAATTAATTCTCTTGGTAGATATTTGTAAACAACAAAGATAGCTCTCTTCTTTGCTCCCCTCCTCCCAGTGTTTTTATTTAATTCCTTCTCATTTGACCTAGATCTCCAGAATATGCTGAAAAGCTGCAAGAATACTGACATTATTATCCTGTCTGACTTTAATGGGAATATTTCTTTCCCTGTTAAAATATGATGCTCCCCCCCCCCGACAAAAAAGAAATGATGTTCATTAGAGGCTCCTCTGGTTCAGTATTTTCTTCTCTCTAATTTGGCAATATTTCGTTTTCTTTTTAATCATAACTACACATTGACTTTTACCAAATTCTCTTGGGCATCTATTAGGATGTCTGTATTTCTCATTTAATTTTAATATGTTAAACTACTTTAATGTATTTGCTAATGTATCACCTTTGGATCTCTGAGGTAAACCTAGACTATTATAAAATATTCTTTTATTATAGTATAAGTTTTAAATTGCTAATATTTTTGTTTCAATTAAAATATTTGCCTCTATTTCCATATCAGAGACAGTATGTGCTTTTCCTTTTTATGTGCTATTACTGATTTCTTCAGCAGGTCCATGCACAGTAAAATAATGTATGTTTGGGTTTTTTTCCTATGTTCTTTAAATAACATTTGTATGTTATTTGAAGGTCATAAAGGAAAAAAAACCTTTGTTTTTAGAACTATAAATGGCAAGTGATTGCATGTAATCTGTAATTTGCTAAAAACAAAACGTGAAACATAAGTCATGCAGTAAAATACAGTGTTACATATGGAATAATCAGAATAACTGTGGACTAGTAAGGTCCTCTCATAAACAGGCAGAAGTTTCATTTTTTAGTTGTTAGAACATTGACAGAAATCCTCAAACTGCCAATGTCCTACACTACACAGAAGATAATTTTTAAAAATAGGAACATGATTCTTGAAAGATATATTATAGACATTAAAACCATGTAAAAATTACGGGTTTGCCACTGTTGAAGTCACAGCTGGAAAATAATTTTATGCTTCCCAATTACAATAAAACACCAACTCACTTTGGATTTGATCGCTTGAATGTGTTGCTCCACTTCTTCAATGTCTTCAGTGTTTTCTAACCGTTCATATGCAGCACTTCTAGTGCCTTTTATCAGATTTAAAGGTAATGCAGACATACCATAGGCCTAAAAAAATGAAATGCTTCAATGAAGCTATTTTAAACATACACAATTTTCAGGTTAAAAATGTTCTTAGTCATAACTTGAAAGTGAGTAGTTGTAAAAGAGCAGAGTCACTGAAGAACAAAGTATGTGGGAGTGAATCAATTGTACTGCTTCATAATTCTCTTGTTGATCTCCACTTACTTGTATGCAGTTATGTTTATAATACTATTCCTGAACGGACAAGCTGCAAATTTAATGTAAACATAATACTGTATCAAAGTAATGAGTTACAACTTCAGGCTAATTAAGTTAGGGTAGTGTGAAAAAGTACAAGCAAGTTACAAAATGATTTTCTATTAAAAGAAATATAGCCTGGGATGTAGCTCAGTGGCATCGTGCCTGCCTGGCAAGCGCAAGGTCCTGACTCCGATCCCTGATACTAAAAAACAGTAACAACAAAAAGAAATATAATTTTCTCCAAGTATATATAGTAAGCCTTAAGAAAACACAAGTGTTTCAATACATACCTGGTATTTGATGAGTGTACTGATTATCTATATGTGCGATTTATTTAAAAATTCTTCATATTCATAACCAATCTTTTTGCTAAGTATTTTAAACATTTTCCAACAAGTAATTTTAACTATTAGAATATTAAGAATAATTTATTATATGTACTACCGAACCTCATATTCCAGTTTCAAATAACTTTTCATTGTAACCATTGATAGAACATTCAATGGCAATTGCCATGTGGCCAGTATTTGGAGTTTGACTGCTTCTGGTTTGGGTTTTGTTTTTTTGAGACAGGGTCTCAGTATGCAGTTCAAGCTGGCCTTGAACTCACTATGTATCCCAGACTGGGCTTGAACTTGCAGCTTGAACTCTTGCTTCAGCTTCCCAAGTGTTGGGATTACAGGTGTGCACCACCACACCAGGCCATTACTGACTTGTAACTCTTAGAAAAAACATTGACAACCATTATCTCTTGGTCACTACATCACACGGTGAAGCAATATAAAATTATAATTTTCAATCTTGGTCATTTTCTTCTGCGCATACAACCAAATTGCTTTGCCCAGTCTCTCCGTGGATGGATAGGGCCCCGAGACTGAGTTCTGGACAAGGAATATTTGCTTTTTTTTGGTACCAGAGATTGAACTTGGGACCTTGCGCTTGCGAGGCAGGCGGCGAAACCACTGAGTGGACAAGGAATATGGTCAGCAGCAATGACAACGCTGAAGCTTAGGCTTAATCTCATTCTGTACTGGACGGACTTTAATACTTCAGTACTCAACACTGCTTCCTAAGGAACCTTCTGGCCTGGTCAATATTAACAGCACAGTGCTTACTCAGGTCATCTAATTCCTCCTAACTAGTCTGCTAGTCTCATTTTTACAAGTCCGTCTTCTACACCAGTGAAAGTGAACCTTTTAGAGCCTTGCACAATACGCTGCAGGACGTGTGCCATGGGTTAAGTACCACTGCTCTATACTGCTTCCAATGCGATCTCACTCTAAGGTGAGATGATGTCAATCCCTAATTAATATCCTTTAAAATGCTCCTGGACTAAGAAAGATATCCATCGAAGTGTACTCACAGGAGTTCAATGTTTCTGGGGAGGTGACTCTGAGGCCTTTACAAAAGGCAGCTAGCCATTCAATGCCCTGCCGCTATTTTAACCGGAGCAATTCTATCCATTCATACCGATACCTCATCTCTATATATTTCTGATATGTGTGTATATATAAGAATGCATATATATAAATATATATGAATTTCATGATGGTTTAAAGAAGTTGTTCCACTATTTTTTCAATGAGAGGTAGAATTACTAGTCCCATGAAGAGACACAAATTACTATAATCTTGTGTACTCACCTACTTATAACCTTACTTATCTCATACTTATCTCTTACCTATCTCACAACTACTCATACTTCTTAAAAAAATCCAGTTTTGCACAACTCCAGCCTCTGTCCAGTACCACACTTTAATACCTTAAGTGTTCTTGTCTAGAACACCTACTTTCTTATCCTACTTCATTAGCAAATTTCAGTGCCACTCGATCTCAGCTTAATTAGACCACATCTGAAAAGCTTTCCCTCATTTGTAAATGTGCCTTGCTTAAGGTACCTAACAATGTGTATTTAACATTATTGGTCTGCACACTTGTTTTATTACTCAATCTGCCAAACTTGGCTATGCAGATTTCTCAGCCAGGCTAAGCATAGCAGGAGACTACTGAGGATGCTAGGACTAACTGTCTTTCCTCCTGCCTTTATTCCATGAACAAATGTTGACTAAAATAATTTTCCTGAGATGACAATATTTGGCCAAAAATCTTTTAAGAAGAGAGAGCTCTTAATTCACATGAAGTTATCACCTTATTTTAAATTGGTATGATTTACTAGAAGAGCTGAATCAAATTCCTAAATAGCTAAAGGATTTTAGAAAATAAAAGTACATAATATGAGACCAGAATACAACATTTTTTTTTTCTAAATTTTTAAATGTCTCTGAAGAGAGCAAATAGAAAAAAGTAACTACTCTTTGGTTACCAAGCTTTTAGTTTGTTTTTTAGATTGCATGTTTAAGTTTCAAGGATTATCAGAAAATTTAACTATAATATTTATATTTTTAATAAGGTTGAAATAAAAATTTACAAAGCATTAAAGTCTTTCAGTAATAATCTTTTGCATTTAACCTCAGACTTCTTTTTCAGAAATAAAAATTTTATTGCTTACTACTGCCCTCTAGTGAATTTCAGGAAAAGCAACAAGGCTAAAGAGATTATACAACAGTTTAAAATGCTTTGAGGATGCCTGTAATTGCTTACAATTTTATTTGATTTCCAATAATAAATTACCAACTAAATGTTTAAAAATAACATATTCAAACTAAAAACATTTCTTCTTGCACTGTTTGATTTAGAATGGCACCTTTTACCTATGTATCTCTCCTTTGTCCAGAATTGAGTTTCTAACTATAACCTGGATTACAGTAAAGGGTCACTATCAAGCACTATCTGTAGTCTACATAAACATCTACCACATATTTGTAAAACCCATCATTTAAGGACATACATCTTGTACAACTAATGAAACAATTCATTTAGTAAGCACTCAAGACTAAATGTTCAGTTCTAAGAAGAATATATATATTCATATGTATTTTCTCACATTTTATAGAGGTGAAACTGAGATGTATCTAGATATAGAAGGTATATTATAATCACTGGCTAGGCAGAAGATATGAAACAGTTCTAATTATCCGCACATTCACAAATTTGGCCACAGTTGGTTATATTACATAGTCATCTTTAGTCAAATTACATCCATTCTTCGTATAAATACTGAGTTTAACTGCTACTTATGTCTTGTAAAATAATATTATTACTTGACATTAAAATAAAAGTTAATGCGTAAGGAGAAAGAAAGCAAAGAGGCATAAATAGTAAGGCAAATATTCATTGAAACAAGAAGTATAATTCTGTATTTCTTACAAAGCAACAGTCAAGTGTTTTATGGACTTAAGAAAAGGAGATACTTGAAGGAAGCCATTTTGCATTTTTCTACTTAGTTATGTGCAAAGGAATTGCCTTTCACCCTGCAAGACAAGTAGCAAGAACAAAACAACTTAAATTTACAGATGGGTGTCTCAACAGCCTCAGAGTAAATCCCAGAAATGACAACATTCAAGAAAAGCTGTATCATTAATCCTCATGATACCATAAAGACAATATAGTACAGTGAAACACAGATATCGAGACCAAATCCAAAAAGGACTCGGAATTCTCACACTCAAATGTAAAGTTTTAAAAATACTTTTCCAATTTATTTCACTCATAGTTTGTTAGGTATACAGAAGAGTGGTATGATTTTTTAAAAGTATCTATATAAGCTCTAGAAATTTCTCCCACTAAATATAAAGCAAGAATTGTAAGTGATAAGAAAGCATGGTCAAGGATTTTTCCTTATTAATGGTACAAAAAATAACAGTGCACATTCTAAAAGAGATTGTTTGAAATTTGAATTATTCAAAGATGAGTTAATAATGGTTAGTTCAAGTCTGGAGGCTATGGATAGACAGACAAGCATTGTTTAAATAGCACTATAAGTACACTCAGTACAAATGTTTTGCTGCTAAACAATGATTTCGACGAAGTGTTTCCATCTTTATTTTTTTAGTATAGGTTTACTTTCACTGAGAGAAAAAAGTAGAAACTATAGTTTGATCCATATGAAACTATGAATATTTAAGTTAATAGTGACTATTGAGTGGTCAACATCTCCTAAAACTTTACCCGATTGTTTAGCTGTTTAATCAAATCCTCACAATTGTATTGCTCAAATATTATAATTATGTAATTATTATGTAAATTTATATATAAATATTATAATTATATAGTATTTCATCTTCTTTAAAGATGAAAAAATTTAGGGATCCATGAATTTGAGATCGATATTTAAGTTTCTCCTTGAAGTATTTTATTGTTTATGCTGCTTCAGGAAAACTCACAACTCAGAAGTAGTCTGACCCAAGCTGTTTCATAGGACTCTCTCTCTCCTTTGGCCTCTGGCTGTAAGTGGCCTTCTCTGCCTACACAGCAACTTTTCTGGGTCTTTCTGTTTCACAGCCTCAGTCTCATAATGAGGTCCTATGGTTGTTTTATCAATGTACTCAAGCCCAGCCCTGTGTATGCCAGAAAAGTAGGACATCTTAACTAATTCTGTGTGATTATTATACTTGGTTTAATTAATTAAATGATAATTTTCAAAGCTTCAATTTGAACAGTATAAAACATTATATATTTAATATTTATTATATAAAGTATTTATATTTATTATATATTTATATATTTTAAATATTTATATTTATATATTTATATATATTTAAAATATTTATTCTACAATAAGATTGCTCCTATGGGGAAGCTCTCTTACTATTTTAATAACTCCACTGATTTTTTTCCATTCCCATTCCCCATCTCAATAGCTTGTAATTCAGAGCTGTCAGGTAATATCTTTAAAAGTGAGATCTCATTATTTTTTCATTCAAAACCTTCCAATGGCTTCTAATCTGTCAGAACAAAAGCTCAAATTCTAGTCAGAGGCTTTAAGGTTCCACAGAACATGACCACACGAACTCACTAACTCACATGAAAACTTTTCCTTCTTTTTCCTTGTTAACTGAGCTCCATCCTTGATATTATCTGAATACAGCACAAAATGCCCACCTTGGGACTCTGTCCTGGCTTTCCCTCTGTTGTTCAGGACTCTTTGGATGTAAAGGCAGCCACCCCGATCCAACCCCAGCATCAATCTCCACTGCTGTCTGTCCCCTGTGCTGCCTTATTTTGTTTCACAGTATTTACCACTCACCTCTGGGAGACAATTTTCCATGGGTTTCACTCCCACACATTTTGTAACCCTGGCACTATCGGCCTTCCTTTCTGTACTCTTTTTAAGGAGGTCTCTAAAGCCAATAGCCTGGGAAGATGGGGAGAGTGTCTCCCCCCAGAGCACAGGGCAGCCATGCCTGCTGTCAACCTGAAACACGGCTTCTCTGAGCTCAGAGGTGCTCTTTGTGAGGTGCGGGCTGCTCAGCTTCTTAGTTCCCAGGGAACCAGGACTCAGCACTGGTACCTGACACGGTACTCAGACACAGCAGCCCATCACCTTCAGCCACAACCCATATAACTATGGCGAACTACAAGGAGGTAAAATCTCAGACATTCATCACTCTTGGCAATGCCATTATATATTGGTTTTCTCTTTTTCTGTTTGTTTCTCCTGACTAATCTTTCATCCACTGTTATCTCATATCCCTATAGTTATCAAAGCACTTTTATAAACACTATCTCCTGACCTTCAAAAATTCCTAAAAAGCATTTTCTATTCCTATTTAATTAGAAAGATACTGACCCAGGAAGGTTAAAAGACAAAGTCAACATCAGCATAACAAATCAGTCACATGAGCCACAGAATGGCCACTAGAGTTCCAGGTCTAGCTCTTAATTTGTGTCTGACACCTCAGTGCTTCCTGAAAGGTGAACACTACTATGCTATACATGTATTCTCTGTGATGGTAGGATAATCACCGCTAATATTAGACGGTAAACTCCATACAGCAAAACAGCATTGACCAATAAAACACTACTCATAAGCACCTGAAACATATTAAAATGTACATGTTTGAGGCTTCTTCTAATATGCATTATGACACATGAATGACTATGAACAAAACTAGATTCTGTTCTTATGCCAATGATCCTAAAGGAAGGTGTATTGAAACAATAGCCAAAAATGTCTTCCTTATAAAGTTATTTCTCTTACTTGCAAAAATCCAGATTGCTCTAAATATAAACTTCATTAATCGGAAAATGTTCCAGATAATTTTTTTGTACAACTCTGGAGGATAATGAAGAAGTATTTGTCAGGGTTTTTATCCTCTGTAATTTCAGCAAAAGTCTCACAGAGAGCACTTGTAAGTTTGTCATAATTTATAATTCACACCTTGCCACTTCCAGAAAAACTGGAAAAAGTACAAAAACTAATGTGGGAGAATATTAGATTGTGTATACTAGAAACACATCAAGCTAGGAAATAAAATGCCTGATTTTAAAAACCCTTTAATCTCTGAGAAACTGCAGCCCTGTCTTTTCTATCAAAGGGGGTAGAGTGCCTCCATCTTAGACTCTGAACCTCCTGTGTGGCCCTTCCCCACCCCTCACAATAGAATCTCGAGAATCGCCTGCTCAGTTTAAACTCAGAACACAGCTGCAAACCAAGGACAGCTTATCAAGAGAAAGGACTGTCTGTTCCCCACACCCACTCACCTTTGGCTCTTCCTTTGCCTCAGCAACCTGCTTTAACCCTTCAGCTTAAACTGGCCAATGGGATAGAGTGTAAGGCTTTGAATTCAGCCAATGAATTTAAAGGACAGCTGCTTCCCATCATGAAGGCTTGAAAATCCGGCTTCCCGCTGCTCACTGAGCTGGCTGCCAATTGTCTGAGCGCACTGGCGCCCTTCTGCAGAAGTAAACTTTAAACTCTTCCTCTTCTAGTCCTCCTGCTTGCTGACTGGGTGTATTCTTTCTTCCCAGCACAAACAATTTAAATCTGGGGTTCATTTCTAACATCTCCAAGTAAGATAAACCTACTGACTCGGTAACAGATATTTATTTATTGTCCAGAGTTCTGGTTGCTTAGACCTCAAAATCTATCATCATACAATATATATATCCATCTTATATCCACCTCAAGGTTCACAAGTCATAAAATTTGTTTTTGGATATTAAATTTCACAAACACAGATAAAATGATTGTAACTAAGTGCTTAAAACTTTTCCAGCCTCTACAGTAAACACAACTGAAGGAAAATTGACAAAGCACTAAGACATTTTAAAGAGGAAAACAGAATTAGGTTAAGTAGACTATTAAGGTAAAAAGGTTGCTTTATAAACTGATTCTTTAATTTTTAACCTCGATTATCACCATTACACTTACTGTGTAAGTTATAGCTGCCAACATCCCGATCAAGGTCAGAGAACTGATAGAGAACGACAGTGCCGCTAATCCATCTGCGGGGAAGGAAACACTGTTAAACACGGACACGTGTACTGCCCAAGTGCATACAGTACAGCAAGGCAATATAAAACAATAACTAGATTCCTTAGATTCTTAAGGAATAAAACAAATATAAAACCATGCCCTTGAAGTGTTAACTCTGAGTGGAGAGATTTTAAAGGGCTCTTTCACAAAATGATTTATAAACGCTAAGATTTTCTTCCCTTTACCTCTGAAAATTACTATTTAATTATTGGACTGAGAAAAGATAACTGAAATGTCAGATGCTCAAAAAGTGATGAAAAAGACCACCTAGACGTTCCCAATGGCATTCTGGTAAACAACAATACACAGAAAGGCCACTGATCTTACTCTTTCTTCTTTCTTTAATCAATCCTGATACATCCAGTTCTTCTGTTTGAAATTTTCAGATAAACTTTTAATGTATAGCATAAAACTAAAATCTTAAGAGTTTACTTCACTTTTAAACATGAAAGGATTAGTCTGGCGATTTAACATAAAAATAAAAGGAAACACAAACAGAAAATAATTTTAAATGTAACGTCAAAGACAGGAACACTTTGTTAACAAGTAAGATTTATAACATTATTTAAAGAAAAGCCACAAGTGAGGCACTGAGGTGGCACATAAATACGTCAGATTACACAAGAAAATACCACGCACGTCTGACTAGTGTCAAATGTGAATGAGAAGTTTTTCTAGTTTTAATACAGAGCCTATTGGGCATGTATTGACCTAGTTTAAACGCAGTTCCTGTGAGACCAAATATAAAATTCTGATTAATTTAATAAATTAACATGAATATTTTCATGAATATTAATAAAACTATGTATCTTCTTAAAGCTCATGTCTCAGATTTAACAGATAAAAAGAGCATACTAACAAATTCACAAGTTGTGCAAAACAAATTTTTAAGCTGTTTTTTTCTTTTTGCTTTTTTGGGTTTTTTGAGACAGGGTCTCTAGGTAGTTCGGGCTGCCCTTGAACTTACTATGTAGGCAAAGATGGCCTCAAACTGGCAGAGATCCTCCTCCCTCAGCCTCCTGAGTGCTGGGATTTCAAGTGTGTAATTTTTGAAAGTTTTTAAAGTATATTTTATCAAATCAAACACATTTTGATGCTGTTACTTACTTTTCTGATCTTAACAGAAGTCTTAACAAAAGATGTTCATACCACTAAGATACCTGGCTGACAGCAATTATAAAAGTACCATCATTTATAAAATACATATCAAAATCATATATATTAAAATGCAGACAATTATGTCTTATAACTGATAAAATAAAGAATTATATTAACATTTTTGGCCAATCAAAAAGTTAATATTATTAATATTAAAAATTACCAGAACCAGGGCTAGAGATTTAGCTCAGTGGTTCCACTGCCTGCCTCGCAAGCGCAAGGTCCCGAGCTCAATCCCCAGTTCCAAAAGAAAAAAAAAATTAAACTAAAAATCACCAGAACCAAAGATTCAAAATTAATCTTTAAAGATTATTCCCATTTTTTTTAAAGATTACATAAAAGACACAGGAAATAAATTCTTTTAATAAGGCAGGGTCTGTGATCTGGGCATATATCTAAATAAATTCTACTGATAAGGAAGATGTGATATATTCTTAAAATGCATCATGTGCTGCAATAGAAATGAAACCAACTACTTATATAGATTTTAAAACATTATTTAGTGAAAGAAGCCAGACACATTAAAAACAGAATTATAAATATACTGGCACAAACTATAACTGCTCTGTCTCTCACGTAAATTATTAACTGAATAGGCGTACCAAGGAAATTTTTGTAGTGATGGATACGTGGATATGCTGTATACCTTTATGGCAATCAATTACACTGATTGTATACATGCACAGATAGGATGCATACCTTTTGCTTCATGTAAAAACTTCATAGTTTTAAAAAGTTAAACATACTAGATACCTAAAAATTCAGAGAGATAGAGACAAAAAGACTAAAAATTAAGAATAGCTGGGTGACTCTTTTGGACCTAAAAATATAGCAGATCTAGAGGGATCAGTGAAATGTATTCTAGAATATGCTGTTTAAGATTTGAGACTATGGATGGATGGATGGAGATACACAGATACTAAAGAGAATGTACAAAAATTAGATTATTACCTATCTACTCACTGATTCAAATCAAGTAATACTGAAATACTAGTATAACTTATGAAATAATGTTTAAGGTAGGAGAGTAGTAACTTGGAAACCTGAAGGAGTTAACTGTAAGAAAAGAGGCTATCTATTTCTCAGCAATAGGATCACAGTGCACAAATCCTGACAATTCATCAACAGCAGACACCAGTCTTGCTATCCTTACTCTTACTGGTATCAGCAAAGTATGAATGAACCACAACTTACAAGATGAAATCTTAAGTGAAAAGCAGGAAAATTTAGAATTATGAAAATTATCTCAGCAAGAATGGTGACCAAAGAATGTGCAGTACCTATTAGAAAAATTATAAAAGCTCAATCCCCAGTAGCAAAAAAAAAAAAAATTATAAAAGCAACAAAATTTTCATAGAATTAAGAAAATGATCTCAGCAAGAATGGTGACCAAAGAATAACTATTAGAAAAATTACAAAAAGTTACAAAAGCAATGAAATTTTTCAGTATGTTTTTAAATGTAAGTATTCTAGGTTTTTTTTTTGAAAATACACTTACCATGTCCAAGTGTTAATGAAATTGAGTGTGTGTGTGTATATATATATATATTATATATATATATATATATATATATATATATATTTTTTTTTTTTTTTTTTTAAACAGGGCCTCAGTATGTAGTTCAGGCTGGCCTTGAATTCACTATGTACCCCAGGTTGGTCTTGTACTCACTCATAGCATGAGTACTCTCAAGTGATGAGATTTCGGTACATACCACCACATCCAGCCACAAATTTTTATCTGACACTACTTTCTAACAGTAAAGCTATTTTTCAATGAGTAATAACTTTCTTAACTTATCCACTGAACATGCCTATATTTTCCCTTCAGCAAACAGAACAAGACAAGGATATCTACTACCGCCACTCCTCTTCAGCACAGTACTCAAAACATTAGCAAGAGCCACTAGACAAGTGAAAGAAATAAAAGGGTTATGTGCAGGAGGGGATGAAGTCAAATTATTGTAATTTGCAGATTTCACGATCTTTGAGATAGAAGACCCCCAAAAAATACACCAAAGGATTCCTAAAATTAATAATCTAAGAATAATCAATTCAGCAGTATAGCAGGACAAAAATATCAATGCATCAAAAGCAATAGTGTTCCTTACACTGATACAGATATTCCTCATTTAAGACCTACCCGTTAAAAGTATTCGGACTTAGGATCCGCCCCTCAGACTTAAGACTTGTCTTTTTTTTTTCCCTACAGTTCTGTATATCTTGTTTATAGCCTCAATGTCTTGTTTTGTACAGTACACCTTGTTTACTCAGTAGGGTAATTTCTGCTGACTGTATTATACAGTACAGCACTGTAGTTTTATGTTGTTACACATTACAGTATTGCACATTAAGAGTTATACAAATAAGAGCAGTCATCAAGTTGGAATTCCTTTGGCCATTCCTTTGCTCTGAATATTGTAATGTACACATTACACACAATTCCTCATTTAGTGACCAATTTATTTAACAACCTGGTTGCTGGATGAACTCAGTTGTTAAACGAAAAATGTATGTAATGAATTCACTGAGAAAGAAATCAGGAAAAAAATCTTTAAATACTTTGAAAATTAAACTCTTTAACATACAACTTTATGCAAAAGTCAAGGAAAATGCCATATAGAGGCCTCAATAAACACAGAGCTCCTAATTTGTTTAGTATGCAATACTTACGGCTACTTCCAAGTTCTTCAAACAGGAACTTTACTTTTTCCCACTCTGTAGAATTTTTGTTACTGGGAACATTCAATGGAACAAAAGCACTAGAATGGAAAAAATAATTCTGCTTAATGGCTTTAGAATAAAATTTTGAACAAAAGAAAATGATCTGAAACTAAAATTTTAATTAAATTTTTAAAACTAAGATCAACTTTCCCTCAAAAGAATTAATAATCTGTATCATGCACAGAACTGTGAGAAGTTTCTTATCTATGTATTCACTTCTTAAATTTAAAGTTTTATTACTGCATTTAGTAAAATTACTTTCCTCTCTAACTCCATATATTTTATTTTTTACATTTTGTCAATTACACCTTAGTAGGCTGGGAAAAATAGAACAAAAAATAAATAAAGTAAGTAAAGGGCCTCTGTGTTAATAAGTAAAGCAATGTTAGTACATGAAACTAATTCAACATATTTATATGCATTGAAAAGAATAGAGGGTACATACATTACAATAAGTGGGAAACTTCACACTGTGGAATTATGATTTTTATTTTTTCTTACTACTTTTCTGTATCTTTCAAGATTTATCTAATAGAAATAATGAAAACAATATCTACTTTTTAGTCTACAACTGAAGGGAGACTGTGGAAATAACAGAAAGCTAGCTTCTTAAGATTTGTTCTAACAGATTAGACTGGAGAAGAGGCAAAAGAGAATAAATCAATGGCCACTTTACTATCTAATCCGGGCCAATAAACAAAAAGATAATTAGGAGATTAGGGTAAAGCGCTGAGTGTATCTCTCAGACGGGGCAGGTGGAGAAGCAAACCAGATGGCAATGAGAAAATCTAAAACCATCTAGCCCAATTTTAATTATAAACAAAGCAGGTAAGATCTATCCACTTTTGTAAAAAATAAATGCTCACTGGGTTCAACAATATACTAAGGCATCTGTTGTGATGTTTTCAAGTAAAACAATATAATTATTCTAAAATTTTGTTTTTAAATTTAAAATCCATTACCTCTTGGTACTATTAATAATATTTATAAAATAATGAATTAGAAGAATACATCAACAGGTCATCTAAATTTCTTATTTAAATGTGACTTCAATTTACTACCCTCTTCTTAGTTGTGGAAACTTAATTCTCAGTGCTTTTAGAAATGTTACCAATCAAATGAATAGAGTTACCAAGTTATAATAAAATCATACAAACAAAAGCAGTGATATACAAAATTTTTTAAATGAAATAATGTTTTATTTGAACACTTAGACATACTTTTTTTTCTGGATATCCCAGAAAGTACATTTTGAACTTTTTAGCTCAGAATAACTAATCTGTGGGTATGGAAAAAGTAAAAATTCTATGTTGTACAAAATATCATCTAAAGTACTATTAAAACAGAAATATTGCAAATATCTAAAAGTCATATTCATGCTCAGAAAGTTCAGCGTCAATTTGTTAGTTTTAGGCAATCAAAGGTATTATACAGTGGTGAAAGAAAATACCATTGCTGGTGATAATACTTTCATGTTCAAATTCTTAAGCAGTGCTATTTAGCAATTCAAACATTAAAGAAGTAACACCAGAGGAAATCATGTATGACTAAAAAAATTTATTTTAAATTAAATGTTCTGAATTATTATAAAATGACCTCAGGAAAATACTTTTGAAGAAATTCATCAGAGAGTTAACATCTGAGAATTTCTTTTAGGTAGAAACTAGAGCACAAACTCAAGTAGGTTCCTTAATTACCTCATCCACTATACCTTATAATCTAAGAAACAGACCTCAAATATTTTCTTATAAAGTAAGAGGAATATCCATAAGGAGAGCTCAAAATAATTACAACTAAATAAACCCATATATTCTGAGCAATAACATTCAAAATATTTAACCACCAACATAGCAAATGTTCTAATCAATGAACACATGTGGGCCTTAACTCTAGAGGACTCTTAAGAACCAGGATTTCCATTTTAATGGGACGAGGGTGAAGAAGAGGACTGGAGAAGCAGAGGAGCAGCTGACTGTGTGGACGCATTTCAACCTTTAACTGCTACAGGAGAAGAAACAAGCACTGTTTACAGGCCAGGCTGACGATCTGTAAAGACAAAGGAATACCTCCTAACAAAGGATAGAAAGGCAACAGAAGTTAAATGAAGGTATAAAGATAGATCAGCTCTGAAGAGGAAAGGAGCAGATAGTAAGATTATCAGGCATTTACTAAACGATGATGATGCCACAATAATCAAGAGTTACAGTGAAATGGGATTTATGCATACAGGTACTTTCTTAATCTCAGTCCTCAAAAAAAAAAAAAAATGAATACAAAGCACTTCAGTCTCCGAACACAGAGTGCTAGATCAAATTAAAAACCACAGCCGAGTAAGATTACAATTTTCCTTCAAGCCCTTGAAAATAATAAAACTGAAAAATTTCTTAGTAAAAATATTTTATACCCAATCTGACTTACTGAATTATTTTAATACAGATTATCGCCTCAGAAAGAGACAAAGAAAAGGCAAATGAATTTCAGGAGATATGAAACTTATGATGAATTCAGCAGAACTGAAAATAAGTTTTTCACCTTCTGCACTCTATCACCAACTCAAGTCATATTTATCCTCTAAACGGCCTGCCTCTTCCTCTCTCCATAACTATTCTAGCTCTGGCCCTCATCTCTCACCTGAATTATTACAGCAGCGATCTAGCTGATCTTCCTATCACTTAACACATCGCTTCTCCAACTCAACACCAAACTACCCTTTCAAACCACCCTTCACAGTGCCATTAACATTTAAAGCAAAGACACATATATTTACTTTGTTGTATTCCCATGTAGAAATACATACATGTCTTTATTTTCTTCCAACTGCTTTGTAGAACAAAACTCAACATTTCTTCCACATTGCATGTAACACTCAGAGCCTACCTACCTAGCTAATGTGCAATCTTGTCATAGGCCCATCACCACTTGTAACATCATATGCTTTTTTAAAAACATTTTTGAGAAGGGAAGGTTTAAATTTACATCATACTCTTTTCACCATTCTTCAAACATTCCATGCTAACTTCAGCCTCTGGGCGAATCTATTTTATGGACTGAATTGTATCTCCTAACCCCCTTAATATAATATACTTTACCCTTGCCCCTCAGCGTGATACTTGGGTAAGGTGTCTTAAGGCAGGTAATTATAACTAAGTTCGTAAGGGTGGGGCCCTCATCCCATTCCTTTATCAGCAGAGGAAGTGACACTGGTGAGCTCTGTCTAGACACAGGAAAGTTCATGTGAGCACTGAGTGAGAGAGGTGGACATCTACCACCAATGAATGGACCAAAGTTTCCAGCATACTGATCACAGACTTCTAGCTCCAGAACTGTGAGAAAATAAATGTCTTGTTGTTTAAGCCACCTGATCTACGGTGCTGTTATGCAAGCCCACGCTAATACACTATACATGTATTCATCTTTATTCTTTATCAACTTGGCTGACCAAGTGCCATTCCTTCAAATCTCAAGTATTACTTCCCCTTGGGTCTTCTAATTCTGCAAGGCAGAGTGAGAAATTACTCCTCCAACAACAACACCTGGTATTCATCTCTTATTAGAGCAGTGAAACACTGTACTCATAACTTATTTATTTACATCTCCCTCATGTGAACCTTAAGAACAGGGCCTATGGCCCTCCATTTTTGTTCCCAACACTTAGCAGAGTACCCAATACACAAGTGCTCCAAAAATGGATGATATGTATGAATGTTAAATCTACACCACGTTTGCCTTAAAATTATCTATAATTTCATCAAGCAACAAACTACATCACTGAAGCTGGACATGGTGGTGCACTCATAACCCCAGCTACTCAGGAGTCTGAGGCACAAGGATAACAAGTCCTAGGCAAACCTGGACAACATAGCAAGACCCAGTTTTAAAATAAAAACATAGCTCACATCAAAGACACTAAGCTGTGTACCTCCAAAAACAGTCAAGATATTTAATCAACTGCTTAATCTAAATCTGCCTCATTTACATATTTCCATAGGATAATGGACAACCAAAACACTAGTAGTCTTTATCACTCTATTCTTTCACTCTGACTGCTGCAGAGACCTACTGGGTTTCTGATGGTTCTCAGTCGTATTCTAATTTGCGGACTGGCACATTACCGGCAGCCTGTGTTTATATAAGGTTTTATTATAACACTTTTTGTTTACATATTGTCTTCTATGACTACTTAAGAGCTGCAAGATTCAGTTGAATCTACACAGACCAAATAGACTGCACACCTAAAATATTTATCTTGCCCTTTAAAACAAGTTTGGCCATCCCTGTTCTAGATACTTTAGGTTTACAAAGGACCTCCACTTTATCAAAGCAAATTAACGTAAGTATTCTTTAAAAGCCAAAAAATATATTTAAAATGTATTCATTAGCTAAAATAAATAGCAAAACCAGTTTAAAAAAAAAGTCCTTTCAACAAGTACTCTTTTTCATGACACTTTAAGGCAGGAAACAGGAACCGGAAGTATGACTGACTATAAAATACTTGCAATTCTACTTCCTGAAACTATAAAAAGTGACCAATTTCATTCCTATCACAAACTGTCATTTATAAGTGAAATGTTTTATTGTTATTTATTGAAATTTGTAATACCAAATTAAACACCAAAATTATTAAAGATTAGCATATATTTTATAACATAAAAAAGAATATAGACCTATGTTTAATAGAAAAATACAGTACCTACTATTAACAGGGACAAATTTCAGATGTATAAATAAATGTACAAAACTTTACTGGTATTGGTATAAAAATGAAGATCTAAAGAAAGAAGTCATTGACAAAGATTTGACTGATGGGTCAACTTTAAAAAGACAGACACACACAGATTTTCTTTTTTTATCGAAGTATTCTTTATAATAGTGAGAAACTGCAAACATAAATGCCCATGTAGTCACCACTAGATTGTTCAAATAAGCTGCTATAATCTAAGAAGAGACTGCAATGTAGACAAAACTGACAGCTGTACATTTACCACCCTGAAGAGATGCCCACAATATTCTAACGAGCAGATCACCAACAAATATACTTGTATAAAACTGAAGCACGAGGGTGCACTCAACTGAGGAGGGGCACCCCGCATGCATTCAGGCACACACAAACGTTCAGATGGAACACTACACCAAAATGTCACTTGTGGGGGTGTGGTGAGATAGAAGGCAATTTGTTTTTCTTTCCTGAATGAACGAACCTTTTGCTATTATTTAAATAATTCTGTTTCTATTGTCAAGGTGAAAAAGATCAAGACTTACCCAACTAAAAGGAGAAGTGCACAAACCACAGCAAATCCCAAACTGTACTTGAGTGCAGTTTTAATTTGCTAGATGTCAAGGAATGAAAGTGTATCAGTACAAGGACTTATATAAAAATTCTTAAAACAGTATAACAGTATCTTCACATCAAACATACACTTAGAATGAAAAGTGTAAAGCTTCACTTGTTGGAAAAAAAAAACCCTTAAATTTAAAGAGAAATAGTATGCTATATTTTAACTATCTTTACAATATACACAAGCTTTAAAAACTTTTTCAATGGTTAACCCCTTACGATAAGTAACGCTGTGGAGGTATAACTAATTATTTAATGTTCATTTTCAATAAGTTTATCAGAATATTTAATAAAATATTCTCCTACACAAGTAGCAATCAGAACCATTGTCAATTCATCAAATGGGTTATGATAATAAACCCTTAATATACATGCATATGCACATATGTGTATGCATATATATAATACATATAATATATACCTATATATATATTTACTTTGATATGTATTTTAAGTACATACCTAACATACATCATGCCAGGCACCTTCCCAAGAACTTTATATGTTAACTTGTTTAATTCGCACATCAACCCTAAGATACATGCTTTCATCCTTACTTTAGAGATAAAGAAGCCAAGGCCCAGAGAGGTTAACTAATTTGCCCTAAGCCACACAGGTCATAAATAATTAAACAAACACTTAAAACCAGAAACTTGGGAATTTAAAGGCTGTACTTTGTTTGGTGCCCATAATGTAATCAGAGGTAAAACAAGCATAAACCAAAAAACAGAAAGTTACATATTTTGAACATAGGAGTATTCTCAAAGAAAAAACTAAATCAATCAGAAATAACATTGGCCCTCTCAGACCAATCAAGTCTCTAGAAAAATTGCCCGTTAAAATTTAAATTCATGTTTCATATGAAAAGTTCTTATCCACAAAGGAGATAAGACAGTATTCAGGAAGAAAAAAAAAAAATAGAGAAAAAGTAATGAGGATCCCAAAATCAATCGCAGGATGGAAAAAGTAGTGACACACATCTCCCTGAGATGTTATTAAATGTGCAACCTTACCTCAAACACTTTCCAAATACAAGGTTATATAGTATCTGCACATTATAATTCTAACCTCTTTATAAATAAGATCCAAATGTTCTTAAGGTTTTAAGCATGTCTAAGCATGATGCTGTTTTCTGAATGAATACGGTTTTGTATTTACATAATAAACAGAGTATAAAATAAATTTCTGTAACTCAATAAAAAGATATTTATTTCTATTATACTGGTTTTGCCACTTTAAAAATGTTCTACTGTGACAAATATCTTTCAATAATTGCTTCTTGGTCCTGTTAACTGCTATATCTTAATAGATTTTCTGACTCTAAACCATCTATGCAACCTAGAAAAGAGGATCCACTTGTTTATATAATATCAATATATTTTAAGGTAGCCCACAATTACATTCATTTATATTTAATACAAATTTTATACCAATACGTAAATGATACTAGTATGTAGGTGTGAACACTTGTGTGTGCTATATACGTCAAGTTTTATATAGCACTGTCATGGATTAGCACAAAACACAGAACTTGCAAGTGTTCCTCCTTTATGCACTAGAAAAGGGCTCACAAACAAAGTCCTGTGTGCCCGTCTGGCGCAGCTCCTATTTCACTGCATCACAAATGCTCAGGTAAGCATTGTCTCTGGACACTTTAACACTATGAAGACAGCGCTGCACTGTGGAGACTTGGAGCACTGATGGCCCAGTCTTCTACAGAAAAAAAGGTCTGCTGATCCCCACTCTAGAAATGCCTTGTTTAAAACAACAGTCCCAAGCCATACGTGGCTACCAAGCACCTGAAACGCGGCTATTTCTAACTGCTGAGTGTAAAAGACAATCTAAATTTCAGAGACCTAGTGTGAAAAGAAATTTAATACCACAGTATGTTTTGACTAAAATCTTAATGACAGTATTTAAACATGATATTAAATACAGTGTTTAATTAAAATGAATTTCAACTATTTCTTTCACTTATTTCAGTGTGCCCACTAGAAAATTTCAAATTTTACATGTGAATAACACTGTATTTCTATTAGACAAAACTAACCTAAAATAAACTCAAATAGAATCATATTCTTTGAAAAAGAAGGAAATCCTCTTTTTAACTACAATGGGACCTCTAAGACAGAGATAACTTACGGTGCATTTGCTAGTATCATCATCGTCCTTCTCTTCATAGTAGAAGTAGACAAAAGGGATCCAGAAGAACACACAGAACAAGATAACAGAATACAGAGCTGTGGAAATAAATCACACACTGAGTGCTGCTGAACGCATATGTACTCATCCCAGTCACCCACCTGTATGTGCACGTGTGTGTTTACTCGTTCACTTGGCAAAGTCCCTCCCCGTCCAATTTCCTATATTCCTGTTTGTCTGTGTCCTATTCAGACAGATTCTGTTCTCTCCCATCCCAAGAAATCAATAGCACTATGAGAATAACACGTCAACTATGAGGAATAAGTAACAAACTGGTGATGATAATTGTGCCAACAATAACTGGCAGCTATCTTTGGAGCTTTTGTTGTATACTAACCTCAGTACTTACAAACATCCTATGAATCATCTCATTTAAATTAACTTTCTTATTTATGCCAACTTAAACTGAGGACAGATGACCCAACATTTACCAGTCACTCTGGCAAGTTAAAGAGCCAGCTATAAAAACAAAAACAAAAACAAAAACAAAAACGAACCAGCTATAAATATAATATGATAAATAAATGATACTGTCCTTTTGATATCAATAATTACCCATGCTAAGTTTAAAATAGGCAATATTATGAAACCGATATTACACAAGGCAAAATGAAGGCTTAAAAAAGGCAGGAACATTAAGTTCAAGATTAAGTGACAGGAATTACTATTCTTCTGCTTTAAAATAATGTGGGATTTGAGATATGAATATAGACAGTAGTCTAAATATTTCATTCAATAAGAGCTTAAATTAAAAAATCAGAGTAGCCAGAGATACAGTATATTTAACAGTAAAAACAGATGATCAACTTTTGGGGGCCTTACTAGGCCTAAGAAACCTGTTTTTAAAATCTAGCTTTTAACATGTATTTGCATATACAAAAGTTTATGAAACATAATAGTACCAGTGTAAATATACAGACCAACTACAAAATGATAATCATTTTATTTCTTTGTAAAAGAAAGAACGCATTTGTTGCTCGGTATGGTGGCATATGGCCATAATCCCAGCACTTCAGAGGTGGAAGCAGGAGGATTACAAGTTCAAGGCCAGCCTGGGCAACTTAGCAACTTAGTGAGACCTGTCACACAAAAAAAAACCTAAGAAAAAAACCAAGGATGTAGCTCAATATGAAAGCCCTGGGCTTAATCTTACTCACTACCACAACAAAAACAAAACAAAACAACACCAAGAAAAGGATTTAGAAGGATGTTTTTTAAAAAAAAGTGTTTGCAAGGATATGAAGAAACTAAAACTCCACACACTATTAGTGGGAATTTAAAACAGTACAGCCTCTGTGGAAAACAGCATGATGCTTCCTCAAAATATTAAAAACAGAATTATCATATGACCCAGCAATTCCACTTATTTTTTTTGGTACCAGGGATCGAACTCGGGTCCTTGTGCTTGTGCAGCAGGTGGCGAAACCACTGAGCTAAATCCCCAGCCCATCCACTTCTGACTATGTATCCAAAAGAACTAAAAAAAAGGTTTCATGTTCATAGCTACATTATTCACAATAGCTAAAATGTAGAAATAACCCAAATGTCAATTGATAGATAAATGAAGAAAATCTGGCATGATACACAAAATTAAACAAAGTTCAACCTTAAAAAGTAAGGTTCATGTGCTGCAGTATGAACTCTGAGACCATCATGCTAGGTGAAACAAGCCAGCTACAAAAAGACAAATATTGTCTGCTTACACTTGTATGAGATACTTAGATCAAAATCATTGAGACATAAAGAATGGTGGTTGTCTTAGTTACTTTTCTCACTTCTAAGACAAAATAACTGACACCCAAAGTTAAAGGAGGAAAGGTTAATTTGGCTCATAGTTTGTAGAGATTTTAGTTCACAGTTGGCTGGCTCCTGGGCAGATTAGCATGGCAGAGAAGCATTGCAGAGGAGAAACAGTTCATGGTGGACAGGAGAAAGCAAAGGTAAGCAAACAACAAACTACAAGTAACTAGCAGCAAGCTTCTTTCTGTTCCTTATTTTGTATCTAGTGCTATCTGTAAGGGTGGAGAGCACTCACGGCCTTAATCTCAGCACCCTTAATCCTACATTGCACTGTGAATCAATCACAACTCTAGAACCAGCCACCTCTGAAAAAGCCCCACCTATGACCACATGAGGCTTTAGGGGGGACAGCTAGACAGGAGCCATAACAGTGGTATATCAGAAGCTGAAGGGGAGAAAGGAATGGGGATTTACGATTTAATGGGCATAGAATTTCAGTTTTACAAGATGAAAAGAGCTGGTCAAGGATCAGCAATACAAGTCCTGAAGATCGTCTGCATTGACTCTTTCCCAACAGGAATGTCTGTATATTCATAACATTTCTCACATGATCAAAAACTGGAAGCGATCCAAGTGTCTATCAACAAATAAATAAGCGAACAGTGCTTATGATATGGTTCATACAAAAGACTGGTACGTTGAAAAAAAACAAAAAGATGAGGCACAGGTGATCTGACTGTTCTTTTGCAGTGTCCTTCATAAAATATTTCTTTAACCCATGGATGTAAAAAATTGAAAGATTGAATTTAACATTTTTATATGGTTTGGATCATTTGGATAATACAATGTTAGGCTTACAGATCAGTAAATGGAAAAATATATTGCTACTATTACTATCATGAAACAGAGAAATTGCTTCTTTTAAAGTCTTCAAACTCATAGCTATTTTCAAAGGAAAATTATTCTTAACTCCAATGCTATGATATATTCATATCTTAACATCTTTATAAAGTATGCTTTTACTTATAAATGCTTTTGTTAAAATAAAGCTATTAACAAATAAAAGATACAGTTTTTGTTTAATAGACCCACTAACATCCAAGAACACATTAAGAAAACTTAAAAAGCCTCATGTCTGCAGAAATAGACAAAGAATTAAACTCAAAAAATAAGTTCCTTTTTAAAAACAACTTATCAAGAATTAGCAAAAATAAGTGAATAGAGAGCCACAAATTTTTAAATCAAAAACTGTTGCAAAGAATATATAATACCCATGATTTTTAATATATACAAAAACAAGAAATTGATCTTTTAAGTGCTGTATAACTCACACAAAAATTAACTTGTACATACATTAGGCTGCTGAATTGTTAAAATTCAAAAACCATATTCTTTCTAATTACCAATGAGAAGAACTAACTTTTACAGAAAAACACTATGATAAAGAATACTCTAGTCAATACTGTGAAAGAACAGTCATCATAAAACTTTTTGCTTTAGAGGGTCAAAGTAGGAAGATATGCTAGGAACTCTAAAAGCCTTTTAACAATATCTATGAATCGAGTTGAAGAAATCAGGGATAAGACTGATGTTGCAATCCTGACATCCACTTTTCTTTCAGATTTTTATGTCCTTCCCTCTTCCCCCTACTTCCTTTTTGAAACTGATACGGGATGGCTTAAACTCTAGCACCATTTCACACTGGATGGTGGTTCAAGGTAGAAATCATGTGCTAATAGAGAACAGAAAATAAATGGAATTCAGAGCCTCATGATAGCGAGGTACTGAATACTAGTCCAGGACAGACAATGACTGGTCATTCCGCGGAAAAAGCATATCTCTTAACTCCATGAAAGTATTGGTTCATTCTATGATGGAAGTACTGTACTCCCAGATGGCTATTAAGAATTCTAAACCAGTGTGCAAAGTAAGAGGTAAGTTTTTTGAATCACTCAAAAATGAACTACTTATAAAGGAACTACTCCCAAATGAATTAGGAATGATAGTGCAAAATGCCACACTGACTTCTACCTCTGATATTAGTAACTGTGTACAGATAATGGGAGCAAACAAACTTGTTTGTGCACAGTGGCCCACAGCACTCACTAAAGCACAGAAAGATTTCTTGAGTCATTTTATAACACCAGCTGCGTCTAACAGTCCAACCTGACAAGAGTGATAAAAAAAAATTATAGCCTAGTCTAACCTACAAGTTGATTTTTCAAAGAGTGTTAATTGAGAGAGCACCAAATCAAATCCAGTAATAGATTCTATTAAAAATCCACAGTCATGACCGATTTGGGTACATCTTAGGAAGGCAAAATTGGTTTAAGCATAATCTATCCATGTAGTATGTGATGTATCACTTGAAATAATGAACCAAAACACAAAATTTATGATTACTTTAGTACATACAAAAAAGGCCCTTAATACAATGTATTCCATTAACAAACACCTGAGTATGTTTCAGGCATAATTCTAAGGATACTAACATAGCTAGTCAAAACACAGAAATCTCCACTTTGAGGAAGCTTAAATCTTTTTTTTTATATACCAGGGATCGAACTCAGAACCTTGTGCTTGCAAGGCAGGCATGGTGCCACTGAGCTAAATCCCCAGCCCAGGAAGCTTAATTCTCATGGGGAAAAGACAAGATATTTAAAATTTTAGTACATATTATTCAGCTTGTATTTTAAAAGTTTCCAAAATCAATTTAAAAAAACAAACTGGAAAAAGTTATTTCAAGAAAAAAAAATGAAAAGAGCAAAAACTTTAAAAAGACATGCAGCTTCATTTCCAAATAATCAAACTGCAGATTAGCTTCAAACACTTGCCAGACTGGGAAAAACTTAAAATGCATAGTAATACTGAATTTAGGATACAGGGCAACTAGAAGGCATATATGCTTCTGGTGGGAATGAAATTAGAGCAAATGCTTAAGGAACTACTTTGTCATTATTTACAATATCGAAGACATATAACTTGTGATCTATCAGTCCTGCTCCTTGTGTGTAGTCGGTGCACATGCATCAGGAAACACTAGAAAGCCCAATGTACAAATCTTACTATTAAACAGTCCACATTAATTAACATGTGATATACTCATACACAATGAAAATGAATTATACTTTACTCAATACCAAGTATGGGCCTCAGAAACATAAGGTTGAAAAAAAAAATTTCAAAAGAAGTTCAAAAGATGTAAATTAGGTAACAAGGTAAAACTATAAGGCCAAGTTGAAGAACTAACAAACTAATCTCAGAATTGTGATTATTTCCAAAGGGGAAGAGAAAGAAATGGCATCAGCAAGGGTACACCAAGGACTTCAAACTACCTATCTCAAACTTCACACCTTCTATAAATATTCTATAAGTATTAAGCATTATATGTCCTGTGTACATCAAAGCTGTCATTATCTGCAAGACTGCTGTGACAGGCAGCTTCTAAAATGGCTCCTGCTGGTGCCACCCATGGCATTCATGTCCCTGTGCAGCCCCTCCCTAGGGTGTGGGCTGGACCTGGTGACTCACTGCTAATGAAGAGGCTGTAACAAAGGTATTGGGATGGCACTTTGAGATTCGTTTACAAAAGCACTCTGGCTTCTATCTTGATCACTTTATCCCCTGTTGCTCTGGGAGACTCTGGTGCCAGGGTGTCAGGGTGCAAAATGCCCCATGAAGAGCTCAGGTGGTACAAAACTGATGCTGCTGGTCAACAGGGAAGACTTGCGTTTGCCTATGCCCTGTGTGGGAGCCTGGGAGCCAAGGGTCTCCCAGCAGAGAGAGGGGCAACCGCAGTCCCAACAGACACCCTCACTGCAGCTTGCAAGAGGACCTGAACCCAGGGACCCAGCTGATGTGCATCTGGGTTCCTGACCCACTGAAATAAAGACAATGTGTGTCATTCAAACTGCTAAATATTGAGGTAATCTATTAATGACAACAGATAACTAGTACAACCTATGATTATACCACAGGGTGATTCAAGCATTCTGCTGTATACATGTGCTGAGAATATATAACTTGGAGAATAAAATTATTTATAGATTTTAACTTAGAATTTATATTCTGAAGAACAGTCATTTTCTTTATAATTTTTTGGTCATTGTTGTCTCCCATCTTTGTGGTACTTATTTCAAGGTTGACACTAGAATGCCATTTCTATAACAATAAATTGTTAGATTAAGAAGCCAAAGAAAAGATTATATAATTCACAGACGCTGCAAATAAGTAGCAACTGATGGCCAGAACATTGACCCCAAAGCTACACAGAAATACAGAAATAACAGAAGATGAAAAACATATAAGGCAGGTAGCATGGCAAACTCATTATTCTTGTAGATTATGTTGCATCATACACAAAAAAGCTGATTTATAAGCTCTGGTCTTCATCATTTCTTAGCCTCATTTCTTTTCATCTGTAAATGAGGGGATAAGATTCTAACTTTAGAAAATAAAATGGACCTATAAAAACCCAAGTTACGGTAGGTTCACCTTACTATACAAATCTAAAAGGTTTACTTTGGCTCACAGTCCCAGGGCACTGGAAGAGGAGCAGGGTAGCAAGAGAGCAATGCGAGGGGAGCAACTGCTCACCTCACAGGCAGGAAGCAACAGAGCAGAAGGCGCCAGGGCCCCCAGCACTCTTCCAGGCACACTCCCAGCAGCCCTGGACCCCTCGGGCATCCTCCCTTCCCCCGAGCCTCCACAGCGCCTCCCAACAAAAGAGCTTTGGGACCAAGCCTTCAACAGGGGACCTCTGGGGGACACTTGTCCAAGCCTCAGCACAATTCCTCTAAATTTCAGGTTACAGTAATAGCACCTACCCTTTACTGACTGCGTATTACACAGACCTCTATTACATTATACTCGCTATTACATTAGCTCTCTACATTAGCTCATTCAATACTTTTTCCCAACTCTATAAAATTTTTAAGTAGTAATTTTAAACAATTTTTAAGTGGTAATTTTCTATTGCAAATTCACACATTATAAAGTGAACGGCTTTTAGTGAATTTAGACAGGTTATGTCACCTTTATCACATCCAGGTTTAGAGTATTTCCATTAACCCTAAAAGGTTGCCTATGCCAGGTGGCAGGTAAAGGCCAGTCCTACCCCAACTGGAGACAATCACTGATCTGTTTCCTGTCTCTAAAAACCTGCCTTTCTGGACACTTCATATACACAGAATTATACAAGATTCATTCTTCTTCATCTGGCTACTTTCATTAATCTCAAGAGTTAGAGATTTTTTTCTGTAAAGGATCAGTAATAAATATTTCCTGCTTTGCAGCCTATTTACAGCTATTCAACTGTACCATTCTAAAATGAAAGCAGTCACTGACAAAAGGTTAACAAATAGGTTTGGCTACATTTAGGTTGTGCCCATGGACCTTGCTGTGACTTGCTGATCTCTAACTTAGATTGCTAAATATGTATTTCATTGTCCGGAAATGCATTTTATTTAAATATTCACCATGCAGGGCATGGTGGCACACACCTGCAATCCCAGCACTCTGGAGGGTGAGGCAGGAGAATCACCATAACTTCAAAACCAACCTAGACTCCCTAGTAAGTTCAAGGCCAGCCTGAACCACACAATGAGACCTTGTTTCAAAATAAACAAATACATAAATAAAAATTATACTTTGGGATTCATTCCACTTTGAGGCTGTTATGCAAAATGCTGCTATGAACATTTGCATACTTATCTTTGTGTGGGCACTGTATTCATTTCTGTTGGGTACACTTCTACGAGTGGAAACTCCTGGGCCACTAGTAAGTTTAAAGTTTTGAGAAAGTTATAAACTATTTTCCAAAGCAACTGTACAAATTCCCATTCCCAAACTCACATCAACACTTGGACAGTCATCTGTTCCTTATTATACCCACTTGTGTACTGAAGGTTGGTGTCCCCTAAAATTGAAAAACTATTTGATAATCAAATTAGTATAGTTATAAACCATGGACCTAATCAGTCACCCCACCAGAAACACAGCTGGTTTGAACTGAAAGGGATGGAGATAGGATGAAATGAAGGGATTTCTTAGATCATACAGGAAAAGACCATAGAGCTGTCTGGCACCCAAGCATACTACTCCCCAAGACAAGGAATACCATGCCCAAAGGTTACTCAGAGATCAAGACACCTTCTAAGTTTCAAAAACTGAGGGGAAGGAGAGAGCACTGCCTAGGTTTCAAGGGCCAAACAGCAGCTGCCCAAAGTCTTGGGAGTGTGAACCCTACCCAGCAGAGTACTGGGGGCTCAACCCTCCCAGCAGAGTTGGGCAAGGAGAACTGTCTTCCAAGCATGCCCTGCAAGCAGAGCTACTGCCCACCGAGTCCAGAATACAGAACATCAACCCCAAAAGGATTTTTCTGAGCCTTGTAAGCCAATGGTATTTGCCCACATAGGTTCTCAATTAAGACCTTTTCTTCCTTCTTTCCCTATTCAGAATGGGAATGTCTGTCCTATCCCTGTACCACCACTGTATGTATTTCAGAAGCACATAGTAGTTCATAAAGAAGAATTCTGCCTCAAGATGAACTGTACTTAAGAGTCTCGCCCATCCCTGATTTAGATAATACTTAAATGAGACTTTGAACTTTAGAATTGATGTTGGAACAGATTATGACTTTTAGGGATGTTGGGATGGAATAAATGTATTTTACACAGAAGACATGAACTTTGAGAGGCCTAAAGTGGAACATTATGGAGCTTTATCCCCACGAAATTCCTATAGTGAAGCCCTAACCCCAGTGTGGTGGTACTGGAAGGCCTTTGGGAACTAGTTTTAGATGAGGACATGGAGCAGGGCACTTATGAGGGCATCAGTGTCTTCACGTGACCAAGAAGGGAGACCAGAGCACCCACACTTGGCTGCCATCTGAGGATGCAGTGAGAAATGGGTCCTCACCAGGAATCCAATCTACGGACACCTTCACCTTGACCGTTCTAGCCTTCAGGACTATGGGAAATAAATGTATGATGTTTAAGTCAAGGAGTCTATGGTATTTTGCTGTAATAGCTTCAGCTGAAATACAGCCATTCTAGTTTATGTTATATAGCTCACTGAAAATTTCCCCAGTGCTTAATAATGTTGGACAGCTTTTTATGTACTTATGAGCCATTCACTTATCTTCATTGCTGAAGTGATTATTCAAATATTTGGCTCATTTTTAATTGAGTGATTTGGGTTTCTATTGTTAATGAGTGACAAGATATACTCTCAGAGGGCCCCTTATATAATTTACAAATATTTCCTGTGTTTAGTTGTTTGTGTGGGAAAAGAAGGTCATGGTCTCACTATGCCACTTACATTGGTCCTGACTTCATAAGCTCACGTGATCCTTCTGCCTCAGCCTTCTGAGGAGCTGGGACCACAGGTAGGTGCCGCCATACTGAGTTTATGCACAGTTTCTTAAACTGTGTTTTTTCAAGGATAAAATTTTTTAATACTGAAGAAGTATAATTTATCAATGTTTCTTTTAAGAATCCTTTTAGTGTCACATCTAGTCTTTTTCTAACTTAAAGTCATCAAGATTAAGCCATTTATATACTTCTATAGTTTAAATTGATTTTTTAAGTTAATTTTTGTTAAGGCAAGGATCAAAAAAATTTTTTCCAACTTTCCCAAGAATTTTTGACAATGAGTTGAAATAAATTTGCAAAGCTATAGAAAATCAACTAACCAGAAATTAAAGACTTTATGTCTAGATTCTGAATTCTCTTCCACTGCCTCTCTATGCCTGCCTATGTGCAATTTAATCTTTTTTTTTTTTTTTTTTTTTGGTATCAGGGATCAAACTCGGGGCCTTGTGCTTGAAACGCAGGTGGTGGCACCACTAAGCTGAATCCCCAGCCCAATTTAATTTTAATACAGACCATGTTTTATAGAAGGTTTTGAGATTTAGTCACGTAATTGTGTAATTTTTTTTTGTTTTATAAAATCATTTTGGCAATTCTAAATCCTATTCATTTCTATGTAAATTTTAGGATTAGCTTGGTCAATTTCTCAAAAATATTCCTTTAAAAACCTGTGTGACTATGGAACAGATAAGTTTATAGGTCAGTTGAAGGAAAAACTGCCATAAACACATTTTTACAACATTGTGTCTTTCAATCCTGTAACGTGGAATTATAATTTATATCTTCTTTAATCTCTATCAGCAATTCTTTGTTGTATTCAGGTAAAAGTCTCATACTATTTTACCACTGATAGCTTCTAACTAAAAATGTTCTCAAGTTATTTAATTACCTGTTACAGTTTTCATATCAATCTTGGTAGGATCTTGGTTGTATGTGTCATTATATAGTAAGTGCCTTGAGATTTTTCTACCTGTATGAACTCACGTTAGCCATAAAAATAACTCTTAATTCTTCTCCCTTCTGAATATACCTTAATTTATCACAATCGACTTCTAGTAAACAGTAACAAAATATTAATGAGCAAACTTGCTCCCATATAGCCCTACTTCCTCGTCTTTCCTTTGTGCTATCACTACATACTAGGTCTATATATTAAAAACCCAACACTGCAGCATTTTAATTATTGCTTTAGGCAATGTTATATTTTTTACATAGTTAAAAAAATTACAGAACCTTTATATTAACCATTTATATTACCAATAATTTCAGGTGATTTTCCTATCTTCCAATGAATTAGACTATCTAGTGTTACTCTCTTTCATCCTGTAAGGCAGGTCTTCTAGAAGGGAATTCTCTCTAGTTTTACCTTGGCAAGTCTATTCTGCCTTCATTTTCAGAGGATAATTTTAGTGGACACGGTATTCTTGATTGACATTTTTTCTTTTTGCATCTCATCATTCTAGTGATTTTGGGTATTCATGGTTTTACATTTGAAATAATTCATTAATCATATAGGTCATGGAGTTTTTTTCCTCACTACTTTCAAGATTTCTCTTTTTCTTGTGTCTAGGCCTGGGTCTCTATTTTTCCTATTTGGGCTGCACTGAGCATCTAGGATGTATGGATTGGGTTCCAACAAATTCTTCTAATTCTTTTCTAGCACTTCTTCCTTCTCCTTCTGAATTGCCCATTTTACATACGTAAGTAAACTTGATGTTGACACATGGCCTCTGAGGTTCTGTTGATTTTTCTTCAATCTTCTTTTCTCTCTGATTTTCAGGTTAGTTTTTACTTTTGCCATGTCAATCCTGCTGCTGGGACCCTCTGATAAATTTTTCATTTCAGTTACTATATTCTTCAACCTCAATCTCCTTACCGAAAATCTCAGTTTGTCGTTCTTTCCTTTAATTCTTTAAACAATTATCCATTGAAATGACTTATAAAGCTGCTGTGACGTCTTTGTGTACTAAATCTAATCTTTAGAAATACTGTTTCTACTGGCTACTGTTTTCCTTACTGGCATATTTTCCTATTTCTCTGCACATTTCATAACTTTATTGACACATTTTAGACAACATCAAGTTTGGATTGTGCTAATTTGACAGAAAGTAGTTGTTCCTGTTTTGTTTCTTTGTTCAATGACTTATCAGATTAAAATCTGTGAAACCTCTATCCCACATAGCATGAAGTTGCCAGTATCTCTACTCAGTTGTTTAATTCTAGTTTTTACTTTCAAGCCTCAATTTCTAGGGACTGTCCCTGTCTCTCCATAGCTTTATGATCAGCTCATAATCAGAAAGAACTTTTATTTAAATATCTTAAGCCAGTCAGGCTCCAAGCCCCTGCCAATGCATCTGTATGTATGTAAGAGAGTGCACTACAAGTTGAGGGCCTGTGTGTGCTGGCCCAGCCTCTTGCTTTCTGGGGGACCCTTTGGGTCTTCTGTGTACCTGTGCACAGCCTGGACAGCAGGCAGGAGGACGTGACTGGCTTGGGCCCCTCCAAATCCAGTACACATGTGTGCAGCTTCAGCTAAGATGCACGTCCCAGTCATAACAACAGTTCCACGCTAGTAGAACTGCTGCCCTCCCCACTCACCTAACTCCAAGATCGTTACCTGCACCAATAACACTACTAGAAGAGACCAGGACCCAACTAAGTGAGTCCCTTCTAACTGCATCAGAACAGCTTCTGGTCCTCATGGCCTGCCCTGCCCTGGCAGATCTTCTGCAAGGACTAAACTGGGCATGGAGGCGGAGAAGGTAGCTGCTCTAGGGTAAAACTAGAGACTACTATATTGGTGTAACACTTCTCTGACTGTTACATGCTTCTGGCTGATTTCCAAAGCATTAAACTGTTTTTTGTTCAATTTTATCCAGCTTTATATTTGATTTTCTGGGAGAGAAACTACCAACCTTCTTACCTGGCCATTGCTGAAATGCAGCTCCCTACTCGCTCAATCTTAACAACATGAAAGTAGCTCCTTTAGGCTACCTAGAAAATAAGACTCACTCATTTTACCAGTACAGTGGACCCTTGACTTATGAACTCAATCGGTTCCCAAGGCCTGGTTGTAATTCAAGTTGGTTGTAAGTCAATACTGCTGAGATCTTAACATTTACCTAGGTACACGCTATAGATAACAAGAGGCAGATGAATCTTCCATTAACTGATTAACCCATACTGTTTGTATGTCAGGCTGGTTGTAACTTGAGGGTCCACTGTATTTGAGCACCCCCTTTTATGCCAATAACAATTCTACATGCTTGAAATACCTCAAGGACCTAAAGAGATGGAAGATCCTCGCCCTAATGAAATAAAAATTCTAGCAGAGGGGTTAAAAACAATAAATATTAACTAAATTTTATAATATATCAGAAAGTGACAAAGGGGTACAGGAAAGATAACCGGGGCTGAAAATGGTAGGCCACATTCACATAATGACATCTGAGGAAAGATGTGAGGGCTAAAGGAGTTTGGAAAAAAGACTAGTCAAGCAGATAACTGGAAGAAAATAATTCTAGCCAAAAGGACACAAAGTAAAGGTGTTGAGGTAGGAGTGACCCTGGAATGTTCAAGGAACATTAATAGTAACATTAGTATAATCAGTGAAGGAGAGATGTGTCAGGTATTGATTGCTATGCAAAAGGTTACTAACACTTGGTGGTTTAAAAGAACACTGTGTATCACAAATTCTGTGGGCTGGAAATAGCAGCACAGTATAGCTAAGTGCTCTAGCTAAGGAACTCTCCCAAGGCTGCAATCAAGACACTGGCTTCCTAGCAGCTATCTTTAAGTTTCCAGTAGAGGAGAATCTGCTTCCAAGGTCATTCACACAGTTGTTGGCAAGATTCTGTTTCCGCTGGCTGTTGGCTACAGGCCACTTTCATTTCCTAGCAATGTGGGCCTCTCCACAAGGCAGTATACCACATGGCAACCTGCTTCACAGGAGCGAGCAAGAGAACAGAGCCGAGGGTGCAAGCAAGGCAAAACTCAGGGTCTGTTATAACCTCATCTCTGAAGGGACATCCCATCCTTTCTGCCAGATTCTCTTTATCAGAAGCAAATTACTAGGTCCAGCAAGAAGAGGCGAATGCACAAGGGCATGAATATTAGGAGTTAGTGTCTATCTGCCACAAGGAGCAGGAAATGCAGTGCAAGAGGTTTGTGAGGTCAGGGAAGAATGCCAGATCACATAAGGCTCTGTAAGCTCTAGCAGTGATCCTGTCTTCTACTGTGAGGAAAATGGGAAGGTATACAGGGTTCTGAACAGATGAGTGGCAGGATCTGTCACGTATTTAAAGAATAACTACAACTGCTGAATTATGAATTTAAATGTGTGTGGGGGTGTGTTAAGAGGCTCGAGTAATAACTGAAAAAAGAGGCAATGGTGGCTTAAATAGGACGTAGCCAAAAGGTAGTGAAAGTAGTCAGATTCTGAATTTTCAAAATCAAGCACAAAAGAAGTTTTTGCCATATTTGACATACATTATGAAAAATAAATGTTCAAAGATGTCTCCAAGCTTTCTGGCCTGAGTAACATTATGCTTCTGGTTGTTCTCTACTATAACAAGGGGAATTATAGACTGAGGGTCAGTTGCTTTGGACATATGAATTTGAAATGTCTTCGATTTCTTTGTAAAATTCCTTTGAGAGTTGTACACAGGAATATGAAGTTCAGGAAATATTTGAATCTGGAAGTTTGGTATATCAATGATATTTATAGTCAAGGAACAGTAAAAAATCACCAAAGGATTACCATAGAGTATAGATGGAAAGATTAAACCACAGGGCATTTCAACATTGGAGAGGTCAAGAGAAGAAAACAGCAAAGCAAACTCAAAAGGCACACGGAGGAGGTATGAAGAAAAACCAAGAGCATGTGCTTCTTTCTCCAAACTCTGGCGTATGAAAGAAGATTCATAATATTAAGGTGACAAATTAACAATATGTTTAGTGATAGAATGTACAAGTTATATAGCCATAGGTGCAAAAGACCATTTGTTTCTCTAATGTCTCCATCTGGAAACAAACTCTGAGGCTACTAGGTCTCACGGAGTTTTTATCTAGATAATCTCTTGAGCACACATACCTGAAACCACTTAGAAGACACGCCCTATGATTAACAACACGTGAGGGAGGCAAGCGGGCAGGAGACAAGACACCACTCTTGTCACAAAGGACTTTATAAGCCTGAATCAAAAATTACCATTCCCCAAAGTTAATTTTCATCTTACTATATTGTGCGGAAAAGCACTTTTTGTCTTGTGTGAAAATATATTACTAAAGATATTTTCATAATAATAAAGTGTCAAAAAGATGGAAATTTGATGAGATGGTAGGTCAATTCTTTCAATATTAACTTTCCCACATCACTTCACAGAGAAGGTTTATTCCTCTTGTTCTCTTTCTGATTTGAATAAATAGCAGCAGATAATATATATTCAGGACTAGCCAGGTGCCTTATGCTCCTAATACTTTAAAGTAGGCACTGCTGATCACCATCTCACAGGTGGAGAAGTCCCAGCGAAGTTAAACGACTTCAAGATCGTGTGTGCCTTCTTCACACTGGATTCCAGGAGTGGTGAGCCCTGCTGTGTCTTGGATATGTGTCCCTGAGTTCCTGTGTGGGGCCCCGCAGCAGTGCTTGGAGGCGAGGACTAAGAGGAGGCACTGGGTCACAGCAGGGCTGCCTCCATGAATGGATTAGTGCCACTGTCTTAGGAGGACGCTGGGTACAAAAGAATGGTCTCCCCACCCTCTCTTCTGCCACAAGACGACACAAGAAGGAGAAGTCCCTCACCAGATGGGGCCCCTCTGTCTCAGGCTTTTCAGACTCTGGAACTGTAAGCCACTAAGTTTCTGTTCATTAAAAAGTATCCAGTTTCAGTATTCTATTTAAAGTAGCATAAAACAGACAAACTCAAGTTCAAAACACACAGGAAAGACTCCAGGCACACATTATCAGCAATTAACCAATGGGGGTGAGGAGAAACCTCCTAAAACTCTCAGGTACTCTAAAAGGTCCAGCATAAAAACAGGAATTTGAAAGCTTCCTGAACTGTCTCATTTTTTCTCAATTCCATAAATTAAACCATCCAAATCTATCCATACTTTGCCACACTCATACTTATTGCTTCGTCACAAAAAAAAATTAATGAACACCCAATAATCTGAGATTGTTTCATTAAGTTAGAACATTCATACAATAAAAAAAAAATGCGGTACAATTGTTTTAAGTGCACACACAGGCGATCTTCTTAGCAAAAGTACGTGAAACAGCCAAAACCTGTAAACAACCCCAAACATCACCAATACTAGCACAGATAAATAAACAACAGTAGTACGTTAATACAACACTAACAATCAACAGAATACTATTACCTGCATCAATTCAGTGAAATTTCAAATCTAGTGGTGAGCTCTAAAGTCAAACACAACAATACATAATTTATAATTTGGGGCCAGGGATTTAGCTCAGTGGCACTGCGCCTGCCTTGCAAGCTCAAAGTCCTGAGTTCCATCCCCAGTACCCCCAAAAAATTATAATGCAATTTACATCTACACACAAAACAATCACCTGAAAATCAGCGTTAACAGGAAAATGTCTTTGCAGCACTTCATAGGACAACTATAATTGAAGAGCAGAACAAAAACAATTCTGACTTAAGGGTTTTTTTAACTCATCATTCCTGTAACTTCTATATGCATGCAAAAACAAAAACAAAAAGTTAGGAAAATATCTCCAGGACAAAGAAAATAAACTATATTTATTTAAAATGAGTAAGTTAAATAATTTTTTTAAAGTAGTAATTAAAATTAGAATTTTACTATACTAGTGTTTCAAGTATGGCTAGAGCAGAACATAATAAAGGAAATATTTACAAAAGATTTGTAATAAAGAAAAGAGAAATTTAAAAATAAAAACGAATTTGAAACATAAAATGTTCAGACAAAAGGCTAAGAGAACACATCATAGACAAAAGGATTACATACCAGACTTAAAAAGAAAATTTGAGCTGAGAACTAGAATGCTTCAAATCAACAGTTTTATTTAAAAAACAAAACAAAACCCTGGAAGACATAGATGGAGAAATAAATAAACACATTCAAAAGGAAAAAGAAGGATCCTTAAAGTTTCTGGGTTGGGGAAAACATCTCCAGATGAAGGCTTCTCCTTCTGATGACAAGAGCTTCATGCATGAAGAGCAAAGGGGCAGAAATGAGCAAATATATGCTTTCACCTGCCACAGGCTCCAGGGAACGGCACCTGCCTTGTAGGAAGTGTCAGTTAACTGAAGATTGTTAATAACCTGTCTGTGGCTGAGGAGCAGCCACACACAGAAGCAGCAGTCAGCCAGACTTCCACAAACTTTCAGGGAAAAACACAAACTTCCACTAAGATAACAAGTGATCATCAAAAGTGTCCTGTCCAGACCCTAGGACCTGCAGATCTTTAAAGGGCATCTACATCATGAAAACTCTTTATTCAGATACTAAGATGTTATCTGCTTTCTACTGTTTAACATTTGAATTAATGAATGATGCAGAATCAACAGTGGATCAAACTGCTGGCCTTTTGCAGAGAAGCTGAAGAGTGGGCCCCACCTGTCCCAGCAGTTACTGTATTCTGAGGGAGGCAGAGGTGTGGGACTTTTACTCATCAAAGTCCCCTCTGAAGCAGTAAAATGTCAATTAAATGTTCGCCTCTGTGTGTCTTTTTATCATTCTGTGGAAAGGGAAGAGAACTTGATTCTTTCTGCAATTCTGGTCATAAACCAAGTTGGACGAGAATTG